>NC_143547.1:19149423-19775980 GCF_031878675.1 Megascapheus bottae | reverse complement strand
TGTGGAGGAAGAATGGCCAATAGCCGGCAGTTGCTGGTAGCTCACACCTGTAACCATAGCTACTCAATGAGACTGAGATCTGAGGATCACAGTTCAAAGCCAGCACGGGCATGAAAATCCTTGAGACTCTTATCTTCAATCAACCATCAGAAAACCAGAAGTGGTGCTGTGGCTCAAATTGGTCTTGAGTTGAAGAGCTAAGGGACAGCACCCAGGCTCAGAGTTTAAGCCTCATGACAAACAAAAATAAATAAATAAATTAGAATATTTTCTAAAGCTAATACTATAAGATTACTTGGAAAATAAGTTATATTTGTATAGGTTCTAGATATTATTTTACCATTTAATTGAGTATACACAAATGATCAGATGCACCATTATAGAAGGGAAAGAAACAGTAAGCCTGAGGTAAATTTCTTGAAGTGTACCCCTTAAAAATTATAAATAAAATAAGCTTGCCCACACATATATAAATAAAATAAATTTTAAAACATAAGGAAGACAAACATTCATTATTAAAGTTTACTACTGTATGTGAATATAAATATTTTGAAGTTGAGACCTTAAGAAATTGGTTATCATGTACAAGATAATCATATTGACAGAATTTTTCAAATTAACTTTTACACAATAAGTATGTATTATTCAGCTGAGTACCAGTGTTGCATGCCTGTAATCCTAGATACTCAAGAAGGTGAGATCTGAGGATTGTGGTTCAAAGCCAGCACAGGCAAAAAGTCCCTGAGACCCTTATCTCCAATTAACCAAGAGAAAACCAGAAGTGGCGCTGAAATTCAAGCAGTAGAGTGATAGCTTTGAGTTTTAGAGCTCAGGGACTGTGCCCAGGCCCAGTGTCCAAGCCCCACAATCGCAAAAAGAAAAAAATATTATTCAAGAATTATAATAAATGTATAAACAATACTGCAAGAATCATTGACATATTAAAGTTTACCGATCCACTCATCAACTGAGGGACATCTAGGTTGGTTCCATATCTTTGCTATGGTGAATAGTGCTGCAATGAACATTGTTGTGGTATTTGTACACAATGGAATTCTATGCTGCTGTCAGAAAGAATGACATCGCCCCATTTGTTAGGAAATGGAAAGACTTAGAAAAAATCATATTAAGTGAAGTAAGCCAGACTCAAAGGAACTTAGGCTAAATGGTTTCCCTCATTCGTCATAATCAGTAGAAACCTTGGGCTCTACTAGCAGAGATTTGCAGTAGAGCAAAATCTTGATACATAAGGACATATAATGTGAAGCTAATTGAAAGGACCTCCAGGATAGTGAAACAAAAGCCATATAATGAATGATTGTTGTCCTTAATGTACTATGTTGTCTCTCATCTCCTTTGCTGTCCCTTGGTTATCTCATATTGGTATAGTATCTCACTTTGTTATCTGATATATTGAATTTATTTGTATTTGGATATTTGAAATTTGATAGGGAAGGGGGGAAAACCAGGACGGGTGGGGGGTGTGGGGGGGGGAGGGAAACGGGTACCAAGACATGTGAAAGGGTATCAATGTATGTGAATTAATGCACCTTCTATCTGGCAAATATCATGTAACCCTTTTACTAATTACAATAAAAAAATAAAGCAAAAAAAATAAAATTGAATCATTAAATGAAGTGGCGAAAAAAAAAATAAAGTTTACCGAATTTCTAAAACTGACCAGCAAGTTAAAAAAACCAATCCTATAAAAGGTACATTGGGAACCACCATTACTCTTTCCACAAGTTGTATATGGCTCTGTTTTTTTTCTATGCAAATTGTGCTGTTATTGCATAATGCTAAAAAATTACATCAGATCTCTAATATTTGAACAATTTCTCTCCTAAATAGATTTTAGCAAGAGTGAAAGGTTAAAAAAATCTACAGAGAACAATAAAAAAACAAAACTACATTGGGAACTTACAGAAACAAAATAAGAATAATAGATGATACATTTTTAAAAAGGACAAACAAGACCTATATTGTTTTTTCCATATATTTTTATTGTAATTAATAGAAAGGTCACATTATATTCACCAGATAGAAGGTGCATTATTTCACATACATTGATGACCTTTTTCATGTCTAGGTCCCCATTTCCCTCCTCCCACCTATGCCCTCATCTTGATTTTCCCCCTACCATATCCAATTTCAAATAACCAAATACGCATATATCCAATATATCAGATAACAAGGTGAAATGCTGTAACAATATGAGATAACCAAGGGACAGCAAAAGAGATGAGAGATAACATAGTACATTACCAAGATCTGTATTCTTTAAAAATAATAATTATTCTCAGGCCATACATGAAAAATCTAACTTTGATGTCATAGAGGTATAAGAGAACTTGCTGAATTTCATCCAATGTGTTAACTTTTATATCTCATGTGTCCTAAAGTCACAAAAACTAAAATGAATAACAAGTTAAATACTTGAATATTTCTATAGATAATTTTCTATTTCTATTGGCATCAAAGAACTTAACACTGAATTTCTTTCAGTTTACAAAGAAATAGCTATACAAATAACAGGTTATTTTACTCCAGTTCAAACAAAATGAATCCGTTACAATATTTCACAATGCAAGGATAAATTGCATTACTTTACCTAATAAACAGTATTAAGTGTCAGAATGAACTAAAGAGATAAAACTAATCATTTCTAGTTACAAAAAAAATAGAAACAAATGTATGGTATGTTCTGCCAGGGCCTACATTGGTTCAATACTAATACATATCAAGAAGCAACTGTTTGAAGAAACTAAATCTCACTTAGGTGTGAATTTGGTGGCCATGGCACTGGAACCTTCAGCAGACCCAGAACCAGAGCCAGCACTGACTGACATTTGGGAGAGGGCTCTTTCCTGTTCCTCAAGCTGAGCCTCTTCATAGAGAGATGGGAAATCAGTGGGATCAGTCCCGTGGACCTTGGCCATAAACTCTAGGACTTTCATCTTGGTGGTTTCAGCATAGGCTCTTGGGCCCCACAGCAGCTCATACTTCTCAGGATCACTATCAGGCCCCTTCTGGCACACTAGGTACCTTTCCTTCACAAACTCTTGGGTGAAGAGCTGCTTGGGATCGCCAAAGATGAAGTGCTTCCTGTGACAACAGATCTCTGCCTCCTTCATCACTTCCCAGATTTGCTCTTCAGTGGCACGGTGGCCCTTCATGAAGATCACACCCAGGACAAACATCAGCAGACCTGTCTTAGGAATGCCCACTTCTCCACACTGCATGCCATCATAGGTGAGGCCTTCTTTCATGGAGATGGCATAGCAGTGGTGGGTGGCATCCACTTCCTTCACTTCCAGGCCAAAGATAACCTCAAGGCGCAGACAGGCTTTCTCAAAGATTGCAGAATACAGGATCTCATGCTCTCTGATGATCAACTTCATTATATCTTCCTTATCTAAAGTCTCTTTCTGCTGGTAATTGAGCAGCATGAGATTCATCAAGAAAGACACTTTCTTATCCAGAAGAGCCTCCAAGGTACACAGGGTAGACTCATCTTCGCTGCTGGAGCTGTCATTGCACTCACATCCACAGGCACCATGAACACCAGTGGAAGAGAAGCTGGCACGATGAGGACACCCAGGATGACCGGGGGCTCTAGCAACAGGCCTCATTTGCATATTGCTTGGCATCACAGGATTGGAGGGGGACAGTGTTTCCTCCACAGCCTGGGAGACCTGGGCCACCTCTTGGCCCTGGGGCTCATGACCATGCTGAAAACCTCCATCATCGGAACACTGTGGATTCTCCTTATCATGGGGCATGATGACTCTGAGCTTGGCAACAGTGAAGAAAGGCAGACAGGAAAGGTAGAAACCCTGCCTCTGTAGGAAGGGAAGATGTGAGATTACTGAAGTGTGGTCAATTCAATTGCAGTGATCCTGATAGAATCCTCATCAATGCCTCATAGGCCTCCTGTCAATCTATTTTCTGAGTTCCCTAAGTCTTGAATAAGGATATAATCAACTTCCCAACTCATAGGGAACACCACCTAGGACCAAAGCTGGAGTCATAGTGGTGTCTGTGTCACCTTACATTTTCTTCCCCTGAGGAATGTAGTAGTTTTGTACATATAATATCAGACAAAAATTTAATGATTTATTTCCTGTGGGGACTGTCCTACCCTCACAATTACTAATACCTGGTGGATCAAAATGAGGAATAAAGGCTCTTGCCAATTCTGAAAATTTTCCATTGACTAGTTTGGCTCTGTGAAAGAGAATGCAAGAACTGAATTGGAGTAGTCACATCTCCATAATTTAGTATTTCACACAAACTAGGAAATGTATTTCAGGAGGTCATATGATCACCCTGAAGAAAGTTTACCCATTGGTAAAGCACAATGACTTCCCCCCAAATAATCAGGCCATTGCTACCTTATAATGGATTTGAGGCTAGCCGTGGCTCACATCTATATTCCTAGCTACACAGGAGGCTGAGATCTGAGGACTGACGTAAGAAGCCAACTTGGGCAGCAAAGTCCATGAGACTCTTATCTCCAATAAACCAAAAGGTTGGAAGTGGTGCTGTGCCTCAAGTGGTAGAGTCGTATCCTCGAGCAGAAGAAGCACAGGAGTAGCACCCAGGCCCTGAGTTCAAGCCCCAGGAATGGGAAAATAAATATAAAATTAATAAATAAAATGGATTTGACTTCATGGAGATATAATAGCCCTATATGTTGGATAGCAGCTTGTGGGTCTGAGCAATGATTCCTCATTAGTGGTCTTTGCCCTGGTCACTATTCTCCTGCCCTTTTTCCAGCTGGATATGAACTCAGTGCTTCTGGTATTTTGAAAAAAAAAAGCAAACATACTTGGGATATAACCAAATGATGAAAGTCTAGAAAACAGAGTCACACAGCCCAGGCAGCATAAAAAATGTTGATTTTCTCAGTCCACTGCCTCCTTGCCACAGAAATAGTTAGACATAGTAGTGGGAAGTGTGTTCCCACATAAGGGAACATACACCGCAAGGCCTCAGATGTGGGCCTTGACTAAGGCGCTGCCTTTGTTTTTTTTTTAACTATAGATGGTCAAATGTTCCTCTAGAACATCTCCTACTAGAAGAATGAATCTCTTTCACCTGTTGGGTGAAATAATAGAGGAGCTTAGACCCTCAAAGCTTAAGATAAAAAGTCCCTTAATATTGTTCTACACAGAAGCCTTGCTAAATTACCCTCTGAGAGGTAGGCAAGGTAAGCTTAAGGGTGGGATCATCAATTGTAACAGTGTATTTCAACTGGAAAATTTTTGTAAGGGGGAATAAAAATGGACAGAAATAACCAACTCTTTTTCTACCTGAAAGATCATCCTGATTAGATGGAAGATACAGGTTAGACACCCATGCCTGGGTGGCATTATATTCCCCCATGTTTCCATCCCTCCCTGGATGCAGAGACCCTCTCAGTATATAGAACCTGAAGTTTCTCTGGACCCTGCTTTCTGAGTTGGAGGAGTTGTTTTCTATCACAAGAGCACTCCTTGAGTGCCAGGGCCTACTGGCAGCAAATTGGCGTTCCTGAAATAGGGGGCAGGGACTGGAAAAAATAGAAGAGAGACAAACACATCGGGTCCAGGAGGTCTGCAGCCCAGGCAAAAACTGCTGCCCCGTTTATTATCAACTCAAAGCTTATATCCCTTCTTGAGACCAGGGTACTGCCAGGTGTTACATCCAGATGGTTAATCAGGGAACTGTTGGGGGGTACATTCATATGGTAAATCTCAGATCAATTGAACAGGAGAAGGCCAAAAAACAATAAGACAATCAAGCAATTATCTGATGCAAATCAAAGTACAGTTTGATTCCACTCTGGCTCCCAACACTTGAGCTACAACCTTTATGCTCCCTCTCATCCATCCCCAGTAAAGGAAAGCAATATAGGAGGAGGCCCTACCCATGAATGCTCCCCATTTGGGCGGTGCCTCAAGGAAATTTAAGACCCCAGCAACTTCATGGCCCCATCTTTCTGAGTGAATTAAAAGAGCTTAAAAATATTTAGGACTTTCATGACAATTCTGACCATTATGCTCTGGTATTATTTTCTTTCGTTCTTTCTCTTTCTTTCTTTCTTTCTTTCTTTCTTTCTTTCTTTCTTTCTTTCTTTCTTTTTTGGTGGGTCATGGGGCTTGAACTGGGCCTGGGCACTGTCCCTGAGCTCTTCAGCTCAAGGCTACCACCCTACACATGAGCCAAGCCCCATTTCCCATTTTCTAGAGGTTAATTGAAGATAAGAGTCTCAGTTCTTTTGTGCCCAGGCTGGCTTTGAACCTTGATCCTCATATCTCAGCCTCCTGAGTAGCTAGGATTACAGGTGTGAGCCACAGCACTTGGATATGTTCAGGTTTTCAAACAATTAACTCTGTTATATTATCTAGCCTGGAAAGATCTCAGGTTACTACTGGTTCAAACTCTGACTTTTTCAGAGAAATTGGCGTCGGGAGAGGGGAATTTTGGATCAGGCTGTCAGAAGAAGAACCACTACACTACCTCCATGGGCAGGACTAGTGGGCAGAAGAGTGAGATTCATTCATGGGATCAGATCATGTTATCTCTCATCTCTTTTGCTGTCCCTTGGCTATCTCATATTGTTACAGTATGTCACTTTGTTACCTGATATATCAGATATATTTGTATTTGGTTATTTGAAATTGGATAGGGAAAGGGGGAAAACAAGATGAAGGGTGGGGGTGGGGGGAGGGAAATAGGGACCAAGACACGTGAAAGGGTATCAATGTATGGGAATTAATGCACCATCTATCTGGCAAATATCATGTAACTCTTCTATTAATTACAATAAAAAATATATTAAAAAAATGAATGCAAATGGGATCCTGCAGATGGTTGCCATAATTTGGGAAAGAAGTCATTTCAGATACTTTATATTCTACTGGCTAACCAGAGTCTAAGTAAAGTGATAAAATTAATCCCTGATAGTGGATATCCATCAAGGAGACACTTAGGCCCCAGTATCCTTTCACAAAGACTTAAAGATGCTATGAAAAATATATCTGTGCACAACCAGGAACACATAAGGCGATCATCAGTAAAGATAAATGTTTTAGTGTTCATCCTAGGGCTGGAACTAAGGTCCTGAGTATGTACCTAAGGTCTTTTGTTCAAGATTAGTGCTTTACCACTTGAGCTACAGCTCCACTTCTGGCTTTCCAGAAGTTAAGTGGAGATAAGGGTCATATTGACTTTTGTACTATGGCCAGCTCTGAATTACACTCGTCCAATTTCAGTCTCCTGAATGGCTATGATTATAGGTGTGAGCTGGAGAGCCTAGCAAAGATAAATTTTTACCTCATTTGGCCACCTTAATATTCATAGAAAATGTCACAAACTGGCAACCCAGGAGAGCAGGTCCTTAGACCACTGAGTCCAACTGTGGACTGGAAAATGTGTTGAAGAAGCAGAAGTGGAAAAGGTTCTTATCCTATCCACACAAGTAACTCCAAAGGGAGACAAACCCTAATTCCAGGGCATGTTTCACCTACGGGCAGGAAGGCCAATATAAGGGAATACTCCTGGAGGCACATCAGTAAAGGAAACCAATGGAAGGCTCTGTGGTCCTTCCCATAACAATGTAACGGTCTAACTTAACCCCAAACACCCAAAAAGTATTATTTCATGTTTAAAAAGTTGGTTTGATCTAGATATTTTTCTAAAACTATATTTAATAAAATATCTACATAAGAAAAATAAAACGTTTTAAAATGAGCCAGGCACTAGTGGTTGATGCCTACAATCCTAGCTAGTCAGGAGACTGAAATGTCAGGACTGCAGTTCAAAGCCAGATCTAGCAATAAAGTCTGTGACATTCTTACTTCCGTTTAATCACTGAAATGGAGTGGAGCTGTGCCTCAAGTAAAGCACTAGCCTTGAGCAGAAAAGGTCAGGGAGAGTAGCACAAAAAAATTTTTAATTCAAAAGTATAAAGTAATTCCTAAATCTAGTATGTAAAACTGTATATTTGATCTTTTTCTACCTCACTAAATTTGTCAGACCTCACTTATCAAAATGCTTTTGTAACCTTTAAGACCTATGTAAATAAACAACAAAGGGGGAAAGAAGAATATTCTCTACAGATCTAGTAGGTAAAGTTCTATTTAAAAGAAAATTTTTGAACCATTTCTTCAAAAAACATATATGTGGGAAAGGGTATACTTGTGTTCTGTTTCCTATAGGACCTCAGTGGCTACTTGCTAGCTTTGTGAAACCATTTCACAAACTGTCCTCAAAATGACAAAGCTGGAAAAGATGACCTAACAAGACCCTACCAAGTCCAGCTCCCTGGATTCCTAAAAACTTTTAGCTTACAGGATGAGAACATTTTCATCCAAATGGCACAGGCCTCTTTTCATTCCTCTATCTGTGGCAAATCCCCTTTACTGTTACTTTAACTTCATGGTTTTAATATTTATATACTGTTTAATCAGCCTTTTCCTGAATTATTTTTTGCAGAACCACATGATGGCCACTTCAAAAACAACCACCTGTGAAAACCTTAGGACAGTACTCTTGGTACACTCAACTGAGACTCCATGGACCTACTCCCTTCAGGCTATTCCCAGTAGGAATTAGGCTAATAATCAACTCTGTCCCATTTCCCTGTAAGATAATGAGTTTGGAGTGATGAAAACTAGTTAACAATTTCTCAACATACTAAGCCTGATGGGACTAGGGCATATGAGAACTTTCATCATCACAATGTGCCCTAAATTTCATTCTGCAGTAACTGAATCCCAGGAAGAGTCAAGCAGTCATAGTCCCTGATTTCTCCTACAGTCTTGCCACTCTCCTCTGTTCATCCCTTTAAAAACTCTTTGCATGATTCTCTGTCTGTTTTTCTGTCTCTATTTCTGTCTCTTCCCCTCCCCCTCTCCCAAACATGGCCAGGATACTGAAAGGCCCTCGCAGGTTTCTTTTCTAATAAAACCTGTCTTTTGTAAAGATCACTTCTATCTAGATTCTTCTGGTTCACTCTAACCATAAACACTTTCCTTATACTCACAGACAGTTGTCTCTCATTTGTCAGACAGTGTTTCAAACATAATGGATTCTAGTTAAGCCCTGCTGAGAAGCATTTTCTATTGACCTTCGTTGCTTAAAATTTTGAAAAAAAAAGTATATTAGCCCAGACTCCCATGTAACCCATAAGTCATCCCTTGCAACATGGGATCAGATAAGCTGGGACATCTCATCCCAGCAAAAAATAACATTATCTGGAACATTATCCCAGCAACAAGAAAAGTCCTACTGGGACAGACCATAAAAGAATGGATGGTGGCAATCTCTAAGCAGAGTCACTTTGCCATTTCAAAAGAAACTAAAGCTGACAGATCAAAAAGACCTTTCATAAACATAGTCACCTGATGTTTGTGCCTATCTACTCTCTAACTAGAAGTGGCACCTTTGCCTTTTTGTCACCTACTATATCTACAGCTTCAGAAAAAGACAAATGCTCCTTCTTATGTGTGACATATGCAGTCTCTTAAAAGGAAGTCTATTAAATTTATACCCCAATTGATAGGCCTTAAAATTATACCAAACATAATGTCAAAATCAGGAAAGAATATTCCCTCTAGTCTATTCTACAAAAAATTTATCCCTAGAGAAAGCACAGGACTTAAATACCATAGCTCAAACCCTGAGTTGATCTTTTAGGAAAAATCCTTATCAGTGATGGCTTTAAAATTAAAAACTGATGGGAGGAGGCTGTGCCCTGCTGAGGGAATCTACAAAGACTCTCAACTTCAAAGACTGACTATATCCAGGGGTAATTCTCATGGGGAGATGCCGGGTCCAGGCTGTTTTAGTTGCTACCTTTCCTAAGACCTCTATCTGGAATGATACTTCTCTAATAATTCTGTTGCCCATGAATTCAGCCCACTAACCCGTTTTCTTTTGTCTAAAAGCTATTAAGCTCCAGGTAGTTGTGGAAATAGACCCCCTTGGACTGAACATCCCACCTTTCTTGAGGGTTGTGACTGTCCTGTGGTGATACTCCACTTTCTCTCAAAGAACCCAGATGGTTCATGGTCTCATAAATTCTTTCTGTAATAACTATTAGGGTTCCAACTTAGGGTGGGGTGGTGAGGGAGAGGGAGAAAGGGAAAAACTAGGCAAATAAACAGAGACAAGATCTTGGCAGCGATAATGCCCCTACTCTTTCTGAAGACCTTTGGAAGAAGTCATCATTTCAACACAGAAAATTCCTCTTCCTCTTCCTAAAGATGCTGGGAAACAGAAATACTGGCCCTGATGGAAATGAATTCTGTCCTCTTGGAGTGAGGTGCATAGTAACCTATCCAGATAAGCAAACAGCTGAGACTCAGCTAATGGGATATAAAAAAAAAGACCCTATGGGCACTGCAAATGGACTCCCAATTTCATGGCTCACTATAGTCTCAGAAGCCTCCAGACAATGGGCTTAGTAGAAGAGTACTTGCCTAGCATGAATGAAGCCCTGCGTTCCATTTCTCATACCACATAAACAGAAAAGGCACTGTCTCAAGTGGTAGAGTAAGCCTTGAGCAAAAGAATCACAGGGACAGGACCCAGGCCCTGAGTTCAAGCCCCAGGGCAAGCAAAAAAAAAGCCTCCAGACAGGAGGAAATAAATTTACTGAATTGGTTGAGAAAGCAGATATCTATCTCTCCCCATGCCCAAGGAACTGGTGGAAAAGTCCTCATAAAGAATACGGTGGTGGGAGTACATAACTGGGGTTTTAAAACCAATAGCTTGTATTCAACTTCTCTGGCATCTTTTTCTACATTTAATAAACATTGTCTCTGCTCCCACTTTTCCTGGCTCATAATTCTTTATTTGGTGGAGGGATAAAAAGGACACAAGATCCCTATCAAGTATCAACCTAAGTTTTGAAGTGAGTGTTTTTTAAAAAAAAAAAAAAAACAAAAACAATTCCTTACCTTGAATTCTCTTGGCACTGAGATTCCCCCTTAAAGGCCTCACATTCCAGATTCAAAGTCCACTGTGGTCTAAAAGAGAAAAGAGATGAAATGAAATTATCTGATCTGTGCATCTGTGCATACGTTGGAAAAACTCTTCCCAGGACTGACCAAGGAGGCAGAGAAGTGTCCCACGATGGTCTTTATTACAGAATGCCTTGTCTGGATTGGCTTCTGTTATGTCCTTCAGTTCTCACAAAGTCTAAGATTTAACTTTCAGAACAGAGGTTCACTTTTGCAACAAAGTATCCTTTCTAGTAAATACAATGGAGTCATGAAAGAACTCTTTATTGGGGACTTTCTGTCAGGATCTCCCAGGGTCTTTATATAATCTGTAAATGTAGTACATTTTCCCTTCCTACAGAATTCAATCATTTGTTAAGCAAATCCTTCATGACTTTGAGATTTGAGAATGAAGATACACATATATACATATAAATGTATACGTGTGTGTGTATGTGTGTATGCAGCCTGTAATGTCAACTATGGTTCTCCCACATCTAACAAGATGGTAAAGGCCTCTGTGTGTGTGTGTGTGTGTGTGTGTGTGTGTGTGTGTGTGTGTGTGTGTGTGTGTGTGTGTGCTTGAACTGAGTGTATGGGTGCTATCCTTGAGCTTTTCTGCTCAAAGCAATGCTCTATCTAGTGAGTCACAGAGAGCTCTACTTCTGCATTTTGACTTGTTAATTGGAGATAAAATCCCATGGAGATTTCTGTCCAGGCTGGCTTAGAGCTGTAATCCTTAGATCTCAGACTCCTAATTAAGTTTGCCAGTCCTCGGGCTTGAACTTAGGGCCTGAGCACTGTCCTTGGGCTTTCCGTCAAGGATAGTGTTCCACCACTTGAGCCACAGAGCCACTTCCAGCCTTTTTTGTGTATGTAATACCCAGAAATCAAATCCAGCGCTTTATGTATGCTAGGCAAGCACTCTACCACTAGGCCATGCTCCCATCCTCCTAATTGGTTTCAATTACAAAAGTCTGGTACAGACTTTTTAGATCCTTCTTTGTCATTTGCTGTTTATTCTCATTACCCTCAATAACCCCACACTGGAAAGCATTCAATGAAGTGCACTATGCCATCTATTTTATAACTCAGGTTCTAATCATAACCACATATCTGAGGCAGCCCAGAGAGAAGTCTGAAGACCCTGTATACACTGGACATCCAAAACGGGAAACAGGTAAATGATATTGCAGTTTATCTGAGTTCAGGTGCATATAATTTAGGAAACTCTTCAGGACCCCACCTAGTAAACTGTAGGTCCAGAAACTCCATTCATTGCTTATAGAACAGAATATATGAGACCAAGTCCTCTCTATCCCAGAAACAGAAGCAAAATCCACCTCTTTCCCCTTTCCTCCCCTCTTCTCCTACTGCAGCCACAACCATGATTTCAACCCCATGATGTATTGACAACTTTCCTCATCGAACATTTCTGCCCATTCACCATTTCTCCCTTGTTGCTGCCTTAATCCTTCAGCCACTGCCCCAAATTGCCACTGATGCCACCACTCCAGCCACTGCCCCATTCATCTCCCCATGTCTGCTCCCTCTTCCCCTTTCCCCCGTTTTCACCTCCTCATTCCCTGCCGCCCCCTTCCCATGCCCCCTTACTTTCCAATACTTCTTCACGGGACATTTTTTTCCCATTTACCATTTCCTCCCTGAAGCTGTTGCCACCTCTCTGGCATACCTGTTCATGCTGCCATCACTACCAAAATTGGCTTAATTTATGCCTCCGGCCATCTCTGCCCAGCTCTTCAGGAGCCTTTTTCCTGAGGAAGACCGCAGCCACGAGCTCCCAGCCCACCACAGCTGCCTCTGGACAGGGCTAGCGGCCCAGTCGCCATTTTCATTTAGGGTCTTGCTCCATTTTGGACCCGAAGCCCCTCTGTACCCCGAGTCCCCCCTCTGCACCCCGAGGCCCCTCGGTCCTCATGACAGCCTTATCTTAGCTTTGAGCTGCACCTGGGCGATCCTGGTGTCCTCTTGCAGAAATTCATGAAGTGTAAAGCAGAGCCTCAGAGTCCCTAGTGCTGGCGCTCTCTCTCACTCGCTGATGGCCCAGGCCTCTCTGCCACGCCCTGCCTGTCCAGTAGCCACAAGAGAATGGACTCTTTAAGGTACAAACCGTCTTGATAACTTGTGACCACAGCATAGTATCTGGAAACTGGCAGCCAGAAAATACAAAGGATAGCTTCAGATGGAGACACTCAAATAGATGTTTCAGAACCACTTTAATCGGGTAAGAACAAGCAATTCCCCTATATAGCTCTTTATAAACACTGCATGCCAAAGAGAATTTGTTCACAGATCACTGTAAATTATACATACTACAATTCTTTGGTCAAGGCCTGGCGGAATTCAATCCATAGATACTCTTGTCTGTGAAACTTTACTTCATCAACCTTCTGGAAAGAAGGTGGCAAATATTCTATATGGTTGTTAGACTCTGCCTCTCATAGCAATCTGCAAGAACAGCCATTCAGAAAACCAGAGTGCTTCAGAAAACCTGTGGGGCCACTGTTCCTAGAAATGCACAGGCTTTACTTAAACATGTAAGAATACTATCTACAAATTCCAGTAGAAGTGTTAATTTCTTGAGCTACTTGTATGTTTTGGATGTTAGGCCTTTGTCTGGTGCATTGATGGTAAATATTTTCTCCCAGTTTGTTGGCTTTATTCCTAGTTTACAAAACATGTCCTTTATTATGCAGAAACTTTTCAGTTTGATCTAATACCATTTTTCAAGTCTCTGCCTATGCCTATGAGGTCTAGTTTGTCTCTTACTCCTTCTTGCAGTAATTTCAAAGTCTCAGGTCTGACATGGAGGTCTTTGATCCACTTTGAAATGATATTAGTGTATGATGACAAATAGGGATCCACTTTTAGCTTTATTCATATGGATTCCCAGTTTTCCCAAGAATTATTGAAGAGGCTATCATTTTTTGCTTCAAATATTTGGCTTCCTTATGAAATATAAGATAACTGTAAGTGTGTGGTTTTATTTCCAGGTATTCTACTCTGTTCCATTGATTTGGGATCTTTTTTTGTGCCAATACCATGCTGGTTTTGTTATTATAGCTCTGAAGTAGAGATTGAGATCTGGGATTGTGATAGCAATATTACTTTTTTCTCCTATAATTGCTTTGGCTATTCAAAGTCTTTCTGATTTTTGGATTGTTTTCTCTATCTCAGTAAGATTCGGAATTCTATGGGGATTGTATTAAATTTGTATATGTTTGGAAGTATTACAATATAAATTCTATCTATCCATGAACATGGAAGTTCTTTTCATATTCTGATGTCACCTTTGATTTCTGCCTACAAATTTTTATAGTTGTCACTATAAAGGTCTCTTGTTTCTGTGATTAGGTTTATTTCTAGATTTTTTAGGCTATTGAAAATGGTGTTCTTGATTTCCCTGTTTGAGCATTTTTGGTTTACAGACAGCATACTGATTTTTTTGTGCTAATTTTGTATCCAGGTACTTTGCCAAAGTTATCAATAGGCTCTAGGAGCTTGGGGATAGAGTCTTTTATTCCTTTACATAAAAGATCCTATCATCTGAAAATGGGGATACTTTGACTATTTTCATATGTAAACCCATTTTGCATATTTTTCTTGTTTATTGCTCTGGCTATGAATACCAGAACTATATTGAATAATAGTAAGAGTAATGGTCATTCTTGTCTTCTTCTTGATTTTAGAAGTAATGGTTTTAGTTTCCCACCATTCAGTATTCTGTTGGCTGTCGGTCTGACATGTATGGCCCTTAATATTTTGAGGTATCTTCCTTCTATTCCTAGCTTCTCCAGAACTTTTAATATGAATGAATGTTGGATTCTGTCAAAGGTTTTTCTGCATCTATTGAGATGTGATTCTTACCTCTGCCTCTGTTGGTGTGATGTTCTACCTTTATTGTTTTATGTATGTTAAACCAGCCTTGTATTTCTAGGATGAAACCTACCTAATCATAATGTATACTATTTTTTGTTACTTGCTATATTCTGCTATGTAGTATTTTATTGAAGGACTTTCAACTGTGTTCATGAGAGTGACCAGTCTGTGTATTGGTTTCTTTCTTCTTTGGATCCCTACCTGGTTTTGGGATGAGAGTGATACTGGCATCATAAAACAAGTTTAGAATTGATCCTTACTTTTTTCTATTTCAGAGAAAAGTCTGAGGAATAATATTATAACAACTTTAAAAGTCTTACATAATTCAGCTGAGGATCCACTGGGGCCTGGGATTTTCCTTGTTGGAACACTGCTAATGATTTCCTTAGACCTGTTACGTATTATGGACCTGTTTAGTGGTTTATATCTTCTTCAATTTCATAGACAGTTTCAGTCTCTAGGAATTTTATCCATGTCTATTAGATATTCCAACTCTTTTGAGTATAGGTTTTGAAAGTTGTATTTCATAGTATTTCTGGTTTCTTTTATCTTTGTTGTAAATTTTTTGCATCTATTATTTTGTTGTTCTGAAGCTATTCTTTTCTTTATCAATGTAGTCAGTGGCTATCAATCAAAATGATTTTTTTCAAAGAACCAGCCTTTTGTTTCATTGATCTTTTTTTGTTTCATTGATTTTATGTGGAGTTTTTAAAGTCTCTACTTCATTAATTTCTGCCTTAATCTTTACTATCTCTCTCTGCCCAGTAGTTTTGAGTTTGGTTTGTTCCTGTTTTTCTAGCAACATTACTTGTATTATGAGGTTATTTACTTATGCTGTTTCTTTATACATGCTGTTTTCTTTGTATGTGCACTTAGCAATATGAATTTGATTCTCAGTACTGCTTGTGCAGAATGCCAAGGGTTATAGTATAAAGTATTTAATTTTCATTGAATAGTAAGAAATTTCTCATGTCCTCCTTTATTTCTTCTGTGACCCATGTGTTGTTAAGCAGTGGGTTGCTAGGTCTCCATATGTTTGAGTATTATCTGAAGTATGACTCATTATTGGGAAAAAGTTTAATTCCATTGTAATCATGTAGAATACAAGGTGTTATTTTTTTGTATATCTTTTTGTATTTGTTCAAGCTTGTATGTCCTGGGATATGGTGAGTTTTGGAGGATGTCCCATGGGATTCTGGGAAGATAGTGATTATTTGGTTGTTGGGTGAAATATTCTGCAGATGTATATTAAGTCTTTAGGTTACAGTGTCATTTAATTCAGGAGCTTCCTTGCCGATGTTTTGTTTGGTTTTCTATTCTTTGGTGAGAGTGGCATGTTAAATTCTTCCACTATTGTGGGAGAATTATTGTGTTATGGTCTATTCTATTCTGTAAGTCTAACAGTGTTTAACACTCCATTGTTTGGTGGATGCATATTAACGGCTGTGACTTTCTTTTCGTGGATCATTCCCTTTATTAATATGTAATGACATTCTTTGTCTCTTCACACTGATTTTAATAAGTCCATTTTATCAAATACCAGTATGCTTATTCTGCCCTTCTTGCAAGACACATTTGCATGAGAGACTGTTTTCCATCCATTCACTACGAATTTGCGTTTATCTTTGACTGTGACATGAGTTTTTCAAAGACAACAAATGGATGGATTTTGTTTTTGATCCATTTTGCTGCTCTATGTCTTTTGGTTGGAGAGTTGAACATACTGATGCTTAATTTTACTATGAATAAATGTCATGTTTCATTTTATTCTGTAGTGTGCTTCTTTTGTCTTCTTTACTAATCTAGTCTTGTAGTGATTTTATGCAGTTTGAAGGTTTTCTTCAGTTTGTATGTTTCCCTTTAGATTCATTGTAGTGTTGGTTTCGTGTTCATGAATGTCTTTGTTTTTTGATTGTCATGAAAGCTTTTAGTTTCTCTATCAGTTGTGGATCTTAGCTTCACTGGGTATGCCAGTTTGGGTTTGCAATTGTTATTCAGAGATGGAATTATACCATTCCAGGCTCTCTTTACATTCAGAGTGTGGATGCATAATTCTGCAGTATTTTTAATCTTCTTTCCCCTGTAGTAATGTTCCCTCTTTGATTTTGCCGCATTTAATATTAATTGCTTGTTTTTAAGTCCGAAGTTTCCACTACAATGTCTTAGAGGTATTTCTACTCATATCCTGTATTATAGGAGTTCTGTGTGCCTCTATAAGATAGGTGAGGCCCTCTTTTTTGAAATGAGGGAAATTTTCTTTTATTGTTTTGTTAGTTTTTTCAATGCCTTTGGTTTTATTATTTCTCCTCCCATGTCTATCCCAAATATGCACAATTTGATCTTTTTTGCCATTGTGCCAATTCTTGAACATACCTTTCTTATGTTCTGTTTTTTTCCATGCCTTTCATTTTTATTTTGTTTTATCTTCAGCTCCTAATACTCTACCTTTTACTTCCCTTGTTCTGTTGCTTATGCTTCCAACTGTGATTCGCAATAGGGAGATAGATCCATTCCTGTCTCCTAGCTCTTTGCTGTTGTTGATTCTCAGAGTGTTAGTTTCATCTTTCATTTCCTTCAATGATGTGTAATGTTTCTTCTTATCCCAATCTTGCATTTTCTCTATGAATTCTTCCATTTGTATTGGGATCTTCCCTTTTGTTTCACCAGCCAATTCTCTCATCAGTATTTTAATGATTGTTTTTGTTTTCTATCTCTTCTTTGTTCTCATTATAGTCCTTTTCTGAGTTATTGTAATTTTTTGCCAATTGTGGGGCTTGAACTCAACACCTGAGCACTGTCTTTGGAGTTTTCTCAAGGCTAGAGTTCTACCCTTGAGCCACAGCACCACTTCCAGCTTTTTTTTTCTATGTATGTGGTGCCGAGAAATCAAACCCAGATCTTTGTGCATGCTAGACAAGCACTCTACCACTAGGCCAAACTCCGGCCCCAGAGTTATTGGTTTTTGAGAGTGGTAATTGTCTTGATTGCCTATGAATTTTGTGAATTTTTCCATTGCAAAAAACCACATGCATTTGGGTTCCATGTTGGGAGAGGTCATTAGGCTTAAATATTAATTTCAGGATTAATGGATTGTGGTTTTTTAATTCTTTTTTATTGTACTGTATAAAGAGTTTACAGTTATATTTGCCCAATAGAAGGTGCATTACTTTTCACACATTGATGCCCCTCTCATGTTTTTGTCCCCATTTCCCTTCCCCACCCCTCCCAATCATCTTGTTTTCCCTCTTCCCTTTCTTATTTCAAATAAACAAATAAAATGGAAACAAGAGCTTGATCTTCAGTGATTCTTACTCTTAATGTACTATGTTATTTCTCTTGTCTTTTGTTGCCCTTTGTTTAATCTCATTTTGTTACAGTATCTGACTTTGTTACCTGCTATAGTATATATACATTTATTTGTTTATTTGAAATAAGAAAGGTTTGTGGTTTTATACCTTTCTTGTGGACACTGTGTGATTGGTATCCCCCAAGATCCATGGGAAGGCTTTGGGATCCAACTTGGTGTTGTCTCCACCTCCAGTATGTCTGAGGGTGTTGAACACTGGGACACAGAGAAACCTTTTGTGCAAGTTCAACTTGTAGCTCAGTGCTGTGGGCTGAGGTAGCATTGGTATCCCACTAAGATACTTAGGCAGTCTTCTGGGGAAAATGAGCTGAAACAGCCCAACTGGTGCTGTGAGTGAGGGTATTCTGAAAATAAAACACAGATAGGCTTTTGGGGTCAGCTAGGAACAGTCCCTGGTGCTACAATGTGGGAACCTATTTTTCCATTTCTTGTTGACCCCCACCTCCAGTCCTGAATCTCTAGCTTCCAGCTGCATTGACAGAATGCTGTTCACCTGATCCTGACCATCATTATTGTCCAGCAGGTGAAGAATATCCCCTGCCCTTTTGAAATCAACTCACTTGCTTGTGAAACTGCCATCTGTGCATGGTTATCCCCTTTATAAACCTTGCCCAGTTGGGGGCCATGGCTGTTAATTGTGAGACACAGTAGCCCAGGACAAGGTAGTCAACAGCTAGCTGATACAGATGCCTTTGTCACCTTTGACTGTGCCTCCTTAGATTGCTTGGCTTTGAGTTCATTTCAATGGCAAGTACGGATTTTTTGGCTAGCTGTTGAAGCTGTTTGGTGTGCGTGTGTGTGTGTGTGCGTGTGATATACTTGATACTGTGGGTTCTGGCTTCTCATGTGGGGTGTACATGCAGGCTTTTGGGTACCATTGGCATGTAGACCTCCCCCCATCCTGAAGGTGGCACTGTCCTGCTCAGGGGTGTAAGGTCGAGCTTGAGTGGACACTGTTTCTTCGTGATATGAGTGGCTGGCAGTCTCCCTCTTATGGATTCACGACAGGAAAGATTATGGGGATTCACATGTGAGCTTTTCAGAGTCTCACCATCTGTCTTCATTGGTTGGCATTAGAATTTTTACCAAGGCATTTCCCAGGGTCAGAGGCCATTCTCCGTTCTCATGAGTATTAGAGATTTGCTGTTGTTTACATGTTAAGGGACCTGCCAAGATCTTTATGGGGCTAAAGCCCCACTGAGACCAATACTGGGGCTCAAAATTCAGCCTTTCAGCCTTGGTGACTGAGTTCATTGGTAGAGCTTTGAGATTTGGATCTTCCCATCTGGTTTCTTGGTTCCATAAATGTAAGCTGGAGGCTTGATTTTCTCTCAGCCCTAAAGGGCTGAGCTAAAGGGCAAGGAGTCTGATTAGGAGCACCACCCTCTGTTCTTTTCTGTATCTGTTTCTGATAGGACTGGTTGGTATCTGTTTTGGGGGTGGGCTTATCATCTGGAAGCTTGAACCCTGCCTTTTATCTCAGGCCAGCAGGAGGTTAAACATTCTGGTTAAGGTGTTGACCAAAATAGGTGTGATCTCTTTGTAGGAGCCCCAGGCTTTTGTCCTTCTTCCTTGGTTAAACCACAACCAACTTTACCAGTGGCTGAATCTTCTCTTGCCTAGTGCCAGCACAGACCTCTGCTCCCTCTGACTTTCACCAAACTTTGTTGTTTCTTCAGAACTCCCTCAATTGCAGATTCCTCACACAGTCTGGAGGTTATATCCTCACTTTGATAATGGTAAAGCTGAGATCTGCAGCCTGAGTTCTGAGCTCAGAATTTTGTCTCATTTATGCTCCCACCCACATCTTCCTATGTCTTATCCCTGCTTCTAAGCCAGGGGTTGAGCTCTTCACCAGTCCTTCTTGCCGAAGGTGGCAAGTGCACGACTTAGTATTTGGTGCTCAGATGGTCTCCTTCCAGGTTGTTTCTCTGTTGCACTGCAGCTGCTCTCTTGTCATGTGGGCTGCTCCAAGCAGAGATCTTGAGTTGGAGATCTCTTCTCAGCTGAGGGCTGCTTGTGTCAGGTTTCCCAAGTGGAAGTCTAAACTGTATGTGGTTTGGTTCTGAGTAGGGCTCTTCACTGATCAGGTGACCATGCCAAACTGCAAGCCATATAGACTGGTGGGCTACAGCCCTGCAGGCTGCAATGGGACCTAATTACGCTGACTTGTGCTTTTGTCAATTTTTCAACTATTCCTGAGTTTTAAGTTTAATGTTTCTTGATTGGAACTCAGTTCAGACTGCTTTCCTTTCCTACTCTCGAGCATTGTTTCCAGGTTGGAGCTTTGTATTTGTGATTGAGCAGACAAAGATTTGGTATTGCCATTTCTATAGTGTGCCACCTTGGATCAGCCTCCCAGCATAAGACTTTTAAAAACAAACTTTACTACATATAACATGGGTACCTCTTAAGCAGATACAATTACACCAAGCACCATTACTTAAGGAAATAAATAAATTTAAGCCACTGTGAACTGCCATTACCTGTCTAATTGGATTGTGTCAAACTGACAACAATTTCCAAGTACAAATGGGTACATGGAGAATCTTTATATCTCATTGCATTGATCTAGGGTCTGAAACAGACCTTTGCCTTCTGAAAAAGCATTTGAAAATTCCTAATATTGTGAATATTCATTTTTATTTCATGTCAATTATTTCCTAGAGAACTAAAAGTTCCTACTAACTTCCCGAACTGAACATACCTCAATATTTGCAATAACCACTAGAAATGAGGGGGTGGGGGAAGCTTTTCTTCTGGGACAAACAGTAAGATGAATAGGATAGACAGGGAAATTGAATTCTTATAGTCATTCTTCAGCAAAGATAGTATATTTGCTAGTAAAATATTTTTCCTTCTTGGAAAGACTACAGAGATTTTAGTAAAGCAATAAAATTTGCTACACAATGATTTCCACTGCCTCTGGCCTTTCCTGTTATTGATGAATGAGAATTATCCTCAGTTTTTCATAATTTCAACCAAGAAAAAATTGCATTTGTTATTTGAAAAATTGCAGGAAAGACAGTCTATTCTTAAAAACAATATAAACTTTAATTATTGACTGGTTTTAGCAAAGTATTGTACCATCATGGATTTTGTTTAATCTTAGGAAATACTCAGACTTATGCTTTGGAAATTTTTGGCGCTGACATTTATAAAAGTTTATACACTGTTCAATCACATAGCAAAGCTCATTCATGGGCTATAAGTCACAGATAAGGAATCATTTTGAAAACTTAAAACTTACAAAAATTGAACTGGGAATATCTCAGTGGCTTAAAATTTACCTCTTCAGGTGGATGCTGGTGGCTCATGCCTGTAATCCTAGCTATTCCATAGAATGTGAATTGAGGATTGAAGCCAGTGCAGGGAAGATCTGGAGACTTAAGATTTCCAATTAACCATCAGAACACTGGAAGTAGACTGTGGCTCAAAGTGGTAGAGTACTAACCTGAGCTAAAAAGCTCAGTAGAGTGCTAATAACCAAGGGCCTGAATTCAAGGCCCATGGCCTATTTAAAAAAATCTTCAGTCAGGTACCAGTGACTCACACATGTAATTCTTGTTACTGAGGAGTCTAAAATGTGAGAATAATGGTTCAAAGCCAGACCTGAAAGTATGTGAGATTTGTATCTTCAATAACTTACCAAAAAAAAGCCAGAAAGTGAGGCTGTGGCTCAAGTGATGGATTAGTAGCTTTGAGCACAGGGGCAGCAACCATACCCAAACAGAGTTCAAGCCTCAGGACCAGAAAAAAAAGCCTCTTCAACTCCATAAGTCTATCCATCAAATTAACACATACTATAGCGAATGCGATTGCTCTTATCAGATCCCTGAAAAAATATATTTTCAGGAAGTGGTAGACTATCAGGGAAGTCAGGCCTAAATCTCCCTCTCAAATTATGGAAGGAAAGGCAGAAGGAATGTACTGTCAAGGAGCTGGCATGCTCTAATTCAAGTGCAGGGTAAATGATTCCTCAATACTTGTTGCAATGGGAAGAAGGTGCTGCCTTCAGAGGAGAATGCAAAGAAATTCACCAAGCTGGGTTCCTGTTCAGAAAAGTGAACATATTAAGAAAGGTTGCCAAAATGTCAAAAGAATACCACATTGGAAAAGTCTAACACACCCTAGCAGAATGAGCATTTAGGGAACTTGTAGAAATGAGAAGACCTACTCTAGGTAAACAAAGCTCACAGAATACCCCTTGTGTATGTGTTTACCTTTATATTAGCCTTCCTTTATAAAGACATTTTACTTCCATTGTAACCTTATGCTACCTGAGTAGCATTAAGAGTAAGAGAAATAATATAAGAGACAGTTTTAGTGGAAAAGAAAATTGAGTGAGCTGTAGGTGAATGCTCAGAAAAGGTCTAGTCACTGATTTATGTATTCAATACATAAACATGTGTTTTAATAAATCCTAACTTCCAGGAAGGACTATTCTAACATGTTTAGTGACTTCAATGCATATGGGAAATGCATGGGATATTTTAGGACTATAGAGCAGAGTTTGCTCTATGTGCCCTCTCTTGTCTGTCTGTGGTCTAAGTTCAGTGTTTCTTGGGGAAAAAGTGCTTTTAATTATGAAGTATCCAAAGACATAGAAATGCCCCCTACAAGTAAAAGTATGAAATACTTCACTCAGCCTTTGATTTTGTTTGTGGTTTTTGTCCCCAGTAGGTTTCACATTCTATAGAAATTTAAAATTCTCCCATGCACTGCTGCCTTTAAATATAAAAATCCACTTTTTCATTCATTGAGCCTTCATCATATTTTCTCTTGTTCATTGTTTGAAAATTTACCTGGAAAATAGCCTATTGAAATTTTCTCTGGAATTTCTCTTACTGGGTTCTAGTACCTAATCTCAAGGAAAATTCCCAGATATTTTCTGAAAACTCCTTGGAAATGACATAAATAAAACATTTAGTTTAGTTCAAATTATGATGGCATGTAACTTTATTACAGAACTTATGTGGTAGCTTGTGAATTTGAGGTTAGCTAGAGGGACAACATAAATTTAAGGTCAGCCTCAACTGGAATGCAATACCATTTCAGTAATAGAAAGCAAAGCAAAACAACCAAGCAAATCATCCACAACAAAAAAGGCATTGTTCATTAATGAATTGCACAGGAATAAAAATAGAGACTATGCTACAATGTTAAAAGTAATATACTTTAAGTGACAAATGTTACCAGCAGTTTTTCTACTCAAGGCATTTGGATTTAAAAGCTGAAAAACACAGTTTGAGCATTCCTAACCTGTCTCAAATGATTCATCCAGTACCTCTTCAAAATTAACTCAGTGAAGAATTTGAAATGTCTGAAAAAATCCATATTGCCATGGTTCAAACATCCTGATAAGCCACATCAGGTGACTCAATGATGAAAATCTTGCCACTTGGGAAGTGGAGATTGGAAGTGATCGTTGGAAAAATAGTTTACAAAATGCCAACTCTGTGGTTGGGTACAACAGGATATTTCTGTCTTCCCAGAAATAGGAAATTATAATGGCTAAATGGAGTGGTGTACACCTTTCATGACAAGTGATTAGAGGGGCACAAGTTGAAAGATTAGAGATCACGTTCCCTTGCACATAAAGTAGGATACTATCTTGAAAAAAACAATGCAAAAATGGGCTGCAGGCATGGTTCAAGCCGTTAAAAATGCCTACAAACCTCAGGAGAGAGCCTGAATTCAGTATAAAATACAAACAAAAATTAAATATTAAAAAAGCCATCTAGGTGAAGTGTTTAATAAAACACTAGGTGAAATGTCATTCATATACACATTTTGCCTTCACCTAACTATATCCTTTCTTTGCATTTGCTATGTAGATGGTCCATTGCAGAACTGTGACTCTAACCCACATTGATTACTTTTGTAATAAGGTCTGTTTTTGCTTATGATGTGCCTCAAATGTGATCTTTCTATTATAGGCTTCCTATGATAGCATGGAATACTGCAGTGGAAGTGCAAAGCTATGAGTTGAGAAGTGGTTCTCGTGAACCTTTCCCATGCATTGGTTTCAAATTGAGAATCTCCTAAAATGGCTTTCCAGAAAGGGAGAACTGCAAGATAAGCCAACTCCAAATTTCTTTTGAACAGTATGGTGTGTGTGTGTGTGTGTGTGTGTGTGTGTGTGTGTGTGTGTGTGTGTGTGTGTGTTAGTATGAAAGATTGAATTCAGGGCCAGAACATGGTACCGTACCTTTAACCATTCTAAGCTGCTTCTCTTGTCTTGAATCTCAGCTCCATTTCTGTATTTTGGGTTAGTTTTTTCTTTTGGTATATTACTGGAGGTAAGTCATTCATAAACTTCCCTGCCTGGGATAGCTTCCTTCCATAATCCTTGGGAAAGGGTCTCATAAGTAACTATGATTAGAGACCTGAATGACTAGTTATTAGCTATTTAATTTCTTTCATGTATCAGAAGATATGACCATTGTGTCTATAAGGTTTACATCTAAGATAAAATATTTGTGTCCTGCTAATGCAACCTTCAGCCATAACAACAAAATAATTTAGAAAGCAACCATCAAGTTTATTCATATAGACTAAAGGAAGTAGTGAAAATTGAATGTATTAACTTATTTCAAAAAACAAAAAATGAATGAACTATCAAATGTTTGCACTTCATACATTTTAGAGAATACACTAAATAACAAAGGCAAAAAATGCACCCCATAGTTAATTTTCTATTTCTTTTTACTTGCATTAAACATGTTAAAAAGTTAAAATTCTCCCAATTTCAAAAGAATGGGCCATAGAAATAACATGTAATTTCACCCAGTTCAAACAACACAATTTGTTTCACAATGCAAGGAGAAATTGCATTACTTTACCTAACAAAAAGTATTAAATGTCAGAATAATCTAACAGTATTAAATGTCAGAATAAACGATTAAATGTCAGAATGAACTAAAGAGATAAAATCAATCATTTCTAGTTACAAAAAAAATTAGAAACAAATGTATAGTATGTTCTGCCAGGGCCTACATTGGTTCAATACTAATACATATCAAGAAGCAACTGTTTGAAGAAACTAAATCTCACTTAGGTGTGAATTTGGTGGCCATGGCACTGGAACCTTCAGCAGACCCAGAACCAGAGCCAGCACTGACTGACATTTGGGAGAGGGCTCTTTCCTGTTCCTCAAGCTGAGCCTCTTCATAGAGAGATGGGAAATCAGTGGGATCAGTCCCGTGGACCTTGGCCATAAACTCTAGGACTTTCATCTTGGTGGTTTCAGCATAGGCTCTTGGGCCCCACAGCAGCTCATACTTCTCAGGATCACTATCAGGCCCCTTCTGGCACACTAGGTACCTTTCCTTCACAAACTCTTGGGTGAAGAGCTGCTTGGGATCGCCAAAGATGAAGTGCTTCCTGTGACAACAGATCTCTGCCTCCTTCATCACTTCCCAGATGTGCTCTTCAGTGGCACGGTGGCCCTTCATGAAGATCACACCCAGGACAAACATCAGCAGACCTGTCTTAGGAATGCCCACTTCTCCACACTGCATGCCATCATAGGTGAGGCCTTCTTTCATGGAGATGGCATAGCAGTGGTGGGTGGCATCCACTTCCTTCACTTCCAGGCCAAAGATAACCTCAAGGCGCAGACAGGCTTTCTCAAAGATTGCAGAATACAGGATCTCATGCTCTCTGATGATCAACTTCATTATATCTTCCTTATCTAAAGTCTCTTTCTGCTGGTAATTGAGCAGCATGAGATTCATCAAGAAAGACACTTTCTTATCCAGAAGAGCCTCCAAGGTACACAGGGTAGACTCATCTTCTTCGCTGCTGGAGCTGTCATTGCACTCACATCCACAGGCACCATGAACACCAGTGGAAGAGAAGCTGGCACGATGAGGACACCCAGGATGACCGGGGGCTCTAGCAACAGGCCTCATTTGCATATTGCTTGGCATCACAGGATTGGAGGGGGACAGTGTTTCCTCCACAGCCTGGGAGACCTGTGCCACCTCTTGGCCCTGGGGCTCATGGCCATGCTGAAAACCTGTGGAACACTGTGGATTCTCCTTATCATGGGGCATGATGACTCTGAGCTTGGCAACAGTGAAGAAAGGCAGACAGGAAAGGTAGAAACCCTGCTTCTGTAGGAAGGGAAGATGTGAGATTACTGAAGTGTGGTCAATTCAATTTTCAGTGACTGATACAAAGAAAAAGCATTAATAAAGATTCTACCTCCTTCCTTTACCAACTTCCCTCTCCCTCTCTCCTTCTCTCTTCCTTCTCTCTCCTTTCTCTCTCTCTCCTCTCTCTCTCCTCTCTCCTCTCTGTCTCGTCTCTCTCTCCCTCTCCCCCCCTCTCTTCCTCTCTTCTCTCTGTCAGTTGTGGGGCTTGAACTAAGGGCATGGGCATTGTTCCTGAGCTCTTTTCCTCAAGGCTAGCACTCTACTTGAGCACAAAACTACTTCCAGTTTTCTGGTGGGTAACTGGAGTAAGTGTCTCAGGGACTTTTCTTACTTTTGCTGGCTGTGAAACATCATCCTAACATCTCAGCCTACTGACTAGCTTGGAATATGGGTGTGAACCACCAGTGCCCAGTTTCTTAATGCTTTTCTAAGTGTTGTATAAGGCCTCACTGACCTCCTATCTACCTGGGTTCTGATGCCTTAAGACCTATATGAGGATTTAAAAAAACTTCCTAAGTATAGCACCAACCAACTCAATAGAAGAATTACCAGAGCTCAAAAAACAGTCAGTCTTGAGCTCTGTGTTATCTACCCTATTTTTGTCTGAGCAAAGTTGTGTTTTCCTTTCATGACCATAAGTATTTGAAACTTAAGTGCCATCTTCCCTGTCTACAATGTTAAGCTGTCCACAAAGACAAAGCCCACAAACTCTAAAATACAAAGATGGCACTGCTAAATCAATCTGTTAATTTGTGTACAAACACAGAGCAGATATAAACTTGTCTACAAACACAGAACAGCTACTTGACACAGTGAAGAAATGAAGGACTGTTTATCACAATGCAGTTTTCTTGGGATAATGTGAAAAAGTAAACACTATGGAGTTTCATTTGATCTAGCATAGTTATTTCTCTTAGCCCTCATTCAGGATCTTATGCCTCTCTTGACAGCCTTTACTCTTGGGTACTACACTGATATGCAACATACAGGAGTCAAGAACACATATGTCAAAAACTCTAAGAAGAACACAATGGAAAACTTGCCTAGAGATCCTTGGCAATGACTCTCTGGAGAAAGAAAGTATGAAGAGATCTTTTACGATCCTATATCCTGTATGTGTTCTTTTGAGACCTTACTCTACATCTCTATAGAAGCTCCTGACAGGGCCAGGAGTTTGGCCTTGAAGTACAGTGCTTACCCAGCATGCATAAAGACCTGGGTTCCATTCCTCAGTAACACATTCCTAGCAAAAGCTGGAAGTGGTTCTGTGGCTCAAGTGTCAAAGCTCTGGCCCTGAGTTCAAACCCCAGGACCCACAAAAAAGAAGAAAAAAGAACTTCCTGACAATTTCTTGGCTTAGATTTCCCTGTTAATACTTTTGAAGACTAAGAATACCACCGCAAAAGAAAACTGTGCATGCAATGTGCCACTGAGACTTATGGTTGTCTTTTGTTGATTCTCTCAAAGTATGCCTATAGGAAGCAGGAAAGTACTGATGTGTCCTATCTACACTTAAGGCAAATGCACAATCCTTAGTTATATACCAAGGATATTTATGTGTGGCTTCTTCCTTTTGCTGGCCTGATCTCATTTTCCATCCTTTCTTTCCTAGCACAGTTACAATCCCTTCCTGCTTCTGGCCTGATATCTCCTAGAGTAAACACTCAAGAAGGTTTAGAGGGATTACTTCACAGGAATATACCAGCATCTCAATACTGAAAATATAATTGACTATTCACTCACTTGTATTCTCAGGTGAGTGTTTCTTCATTATTTACATATTTCTTACCTTGAATTTTAGAAGTATTTGGAAATGGCTGTCAAATGTTGTCAATCTTGTCAAACTCTTACCACAAATGCCCACTGGTCTGGAAAAAAATAGGTGGTATGATGTTTCATGTCAGGTTAAAACGATTCCAAGAACTTACCAAGGAGGCATGAAAGGGACCTTCAAGGAGCTAGTAGGCAGAATACAGCCTGAATACTCTTTTGTTTGCCATTTTCAATCCTCAGAATGTCTAAGCCTAAACTTTGAACGGAGTTTCACACTTGCAACAATATATCTTTTCTAGTATAGAATGGAGTCATGAAAGAACTCTTTCTTGGAGACTTTTCCTCAGAATCTCCCAAGGTTACCATATAAATTGTAAATGTAGTACATTTTCCCTTCAGGCAGAATTCAATAACTTGTTCAGCAAGGAAAACTTCATGACTGAGATTCCAGAATGAAAAAAAATGTGTGTATACACACATACATACATACACACACACACACATATATATATATATATATATATATATTTACAGCCTGCCATGTCTGTTGTCCTGCCATGTCTATTGTGCTTCTCCCAGACCTGACAAGATGGTACAGGCTTTCTTTTTTGCACCAGTCATGGGCTTGAACATTTCTTCTCAAACTATCACTCTACCTATTGATCCAAAAAGAACTTCACTTCTGCATTATTAGTGGCAAATTGAAGATGAGTCTCAAGAAGTTTCTTCTCCAAGCTGGCTTAGAAATGTAATACTTGGCCTAGTAATTAGTTTTAATTACAGGTATGAAATACTTGGTGCCAGGAAGGTACAGAGCATTCTTTGTCATTTGTTTCTTGTTCTCATTTACATCAATTGCAGTCTCCATCCTGGAAAGCTTTCAAAAGTCTACTATGAACACAGGGTGCCAGTGAGACTTCAGGCTATATTTTTGGGTCTCTGAGCTTATGACTACAGTAGCAGAAAAGTTTTGAGGTGTTATAATTACCCTTAAAACAGATGAAAAACCATTTGCTTAGTAAAGTTGTATACCAAGGATATTCATGTTTTGTTATATTTATTTTTGTCAGTTGTGAACTCAGGGACTATCCTTGAGATTTTACAAGGCCACAGCACCACTTACAGATTTTTCTGTGTATGTGGTAACAAGGAATTGAACCCAGGACTTCCTGCAGGCTAGGCAAGCACTCTACCACTAGGGCACAGTTCTGGCCCATCAGTGATATTTACTTACATACTTTATATTCCTTCTACTGATTTGTCTAAACAGTCTCTCTAAGCATTGTTAACATTCCTTCCGGCTACTGTCTTGACATCCTGCTTCTGGCTTGATATTCTCTATATTAAATACTCATCCTATTAAGCAACAGAAGGACTAGAAGGATTACTTTAAATACATATATATGACTCTCGTATTCTCAGGTGAGTATACCTTTCATTAATTTTTTTACCCTGAATTTCAGATGGACTGGGAATTTTCTCTCAAATGATCTTTTCTAAGTCTCCCAGTGCCAAATCCCCACTTGTCTGGAAAAAAGAAAAGAGATGACATGTTATATGACCAAGGCATACCTGGTTTAGAAGATTCGCAAAACTTACCAACCAGACAGGGAAGGAACCCACAAGCAGCTGTTAGGCAGAATGCAGCCTGAACACTCTTCCCTTCTTGTCCTTCAATCCTCACAGAGCCCAGTATTAACTCTAGGGGAGATTTTAACATTTGCAACAATATATCCTTTCTGGTAAACACAGTGGGGACATTAGTGGCTGTCTCTACTGAGTGATTTTCCTCGGGTTCTCTTAAAGGTTTCATATAATCTAAGAATTTAAATATAGTTCATTTTCCTCTCCTCTACATAATTCAATGTACCTGCAAAACAGATTAAAAACTTTGTATCTGTGAAATGTTAGGACAGGGAAAGTATTCACAGCCCGATACCCCTTTTGTGTGCCTTCTAAAGCTGACAAAATGGCAAGGGACTACAATTTGTCATTTGTTGGTTACTCTCATTACATTGTATTGGAAACACTACATGAGACCAAGATGTCTCCATTCCAGAGATAAAAGCAAAATTCACCACCACACCTAAAAGACATTAAGCGGATGTGTCATTTATGTTGCAAGCAAACGTTCCAGTACTACTTCATGGAACATTTCTGCCTATCCACCATTTCCCCCTGCTGCTGCCTCTATCCGTGGGGCAAGTGCCCCTATTCTATGCCCACTGCCAACTCTGTAGCCCTCCTCACTTGTTCTCAGCGGCATTGAGTGCATCTGCCATATTTACGTTGCCAGCAAACTTGCCAATATTTCTTTACAGGACATTTTATTTCCCCATTTGCCCTGTTTCTTCATAGAACATTTAAGTATTTCTTCATGGAGCATTTTCTTTCCACGTTTCCCATTTCTGACGTGCACCTGCGACCACCGCCACAGCAGCTGAGTCATTAATGCCACCCCCGTCTCCCACCACCCCAATGAGTGGGCTCATCCGCCACATTCATTCGGGCAGCAAACTTTACAATGTTTCCTCATGAGTTACTTTCTTTGCTCATTCCCCATTCCCGCCCTGTGCCGCCCCATGTAATCCCATAGTACCATCTGCCCTACCTCATCCCCATCAGAGGCAAGGGCTGATTCACTGTATTTATTCTACTGGCGAACTTGGCAGTATTTCATCAAAGCACATTTTATTTTCCCATTTCTTCCCTGCTGATGCTCCTTAATCTATCATCCCACCCCATGCCCTGGCCACAGCCCCAGCCTCAGCCCCAGCCCCGCCGTATTAATCTGCTAGTCAGTGTTGCATTATTTCTTCATGGAACACTTTCTTTCCCCCATTCCTGCCTGCACCACCCCCATCAGACACCATCCCCCTAGCCCACACCACTGCCGCCTCCACAGCCACCTGCACAGCCCTCTCTTGTCCGGCCCTGCTCTCTCCCGACTCCCCCTCTCCTCCACCACCAGTCCAGGGTCACTGCATTCTCCAAAGCTACCTGCAAATCCCCCACTCCCCGACACCCCCCTCAAAGCTCCCTCAACCCCACCATCTCCCCTCTGCCATCTCTCCCCTTCCCCCTGCCAACTCTCCCTCTCCCCCTTTACTCCCCCTCCCCCCTCCTCAGAGGCTGGGGCTGGTTAGCCTAATTTATGCCTCAGGCCATCTCTGCCCAGCTCCTCAGGAGCCTTTTTCCTGAGGAAGATGGCAGCCATGAGCTCCCGGCCCCAGAGCTGCCTCCGGACAGGGCTAGCAGCACAGTCGCCATTTTCATTTAGGGTCTTGCTCCATTTTGGACCCAAAGCCCCCACCACTATACCTCGAGTCCCCCCTCTGCACCCCGAGGCCCCTCGGACCTCATTACAGCACCTGGGCACTCCTGGTGTCCTCTGGCCGAAATTCATGAAGCGCAAGGCAGAGCCTCAGAATCCCCAGCCGCTGGCTCTTTCACTGATGGCCCAGGCCTCTCTGCCACGCCCAGCCAACATCCAGCCACTCAGTGATCACCCCGATCACTCAGCCTGGGGTCAGCCAAGCCTGACTGCAAAATCAGGTGTACTCTGCGCATGCTCCTGACTTCCTTACGCCGAGGTGGAGCTCTTGTGGCTCGAGAACTCCTCTGATGCTCTTGGTGTTCCAGAATCAATTGCTTTGATGCCGGCCACTGGAATTGTCCTTGACCCTTCACTTACCGCGTTCCTTTCCTCAGTCCACATTCATATATTCATAGCGGTCCCCATTTTGATGCTTTAATCATTTTTTAAAATTTATTTCTGTCCCGAGGCCTGTTTTAGCTATCTCTGAAGCATTTTTATCAAGGCTAACACTGTAACATTTGAGCCACAGCTCCACTTTTGCTATTTTGGCAGTTAATTGGAGATTAGAACCACACAGACTTTTTTCTTTTTTTTTTCTAATGTTATATTTGACCTGTGATCCTCAAATACCAACCTCATTAGTAACTATAATACAGAACCATAGACACCCACTTTCTTCATTTTTTTCCCCTTGCCTCTGTGATGGTTTGAATTCAAGTCTTTGGGACTATTTTTTTAAGTTAATTTTGCTGAAGTCTCGCGCTTTGTCACTGTAACCATTGTTCTATTTCCTGCTTTTTTGCTGCCTAATGAGAGATGTGTTTCTCATGGATATTTTTGTGTGTTTGCTTTTGTATCTCAAACGTAGTCTTGTGTTCTCCAGAATAATTACAATAACTAACCTCAGACACCAGCACCCAATCAGCTATTTTTCTCCTTGATTTATGGATTCTGTGTAAATGTCACTTCTAAATTTCAAGAAATTGCAAGCAATTTATATTACTCATTTACTTTTGTTTTTCTGATCATGAGTGTCGAACCCTGTCCCTGGTTGCTATCCCTGATCTCTTGCTCTCTTGTTCTAACAGATAACACTCTATCTCTTACATCAGAGCTCCAGTTCTGGCTTTTTTTTTAATTTAGTGAAATCTCCTGACTGGATTGGCTTAAAACCATTATCTAAGCCTCCTGAGTAGATGGGATTACTACAGATGTGAGCCAATGTCGTCTGACTTTTATTTTTATTGTAACACCTGCAGAAGTTACTTTTGTGACTCTGTCTAAGCCTTTATGTTTGACTGGATGAATTAGAAACTAGAAAATGACTAGTATAGATGACAGGAAATATGGGAAAATAACACACTTTTACATACCAAGCCTTAGCATCTTATGAAACTTTTGTTTTGAAAAATGTTAATTCATGGAAGACTCCAACTGTAATGATATTGTGATCCTCTCTAGGTAATTGATATAATATATACATGTATTAACATGATGATGCATATTATCTCTTATTTTCATAAATGCCAGTTGTATAGCTGTTCTTTTTACTTTTTTATTTTGTGGCCTTGTTTTGAATAGTGGTGCAAATTTACTCAGACTTATTTTCTTCTTGACTTTTTCATATCTCTTTTTGTTTGCGGGGAAATAAACTTGTTAATCTGTATGGATTATTCCTAAATCATTTAGCTGTTTTTGTGAATTTACATGTGGTACTGATTAAGTGACCAGATTATAGGTGAAGTTGACTTCTAAATCTAGAGGCTCCAGAGATATTTTCATAATGACTGTAGGTGACTGTTTCAGATTAAACTTTTAAACCAAAATTTTCAGACTCTTAATTGGCCTATTTATATTTGGCTGAAAATTATTTCCCTTAATTTGCATGTTTAAACATACATGATTTTTGCTTGTACTGGAGCTTAAACTCAGAGTCTGAACACACATTTTTATATTTTTCATCCAAGGCTGGTATTTTATCACTTGAACCACAGTTCCACTTCTGGCTTTATCTTACTTAATGTCTTGTGTATCATGAAACAGCAATCCAATGATCTCAAGCCTCGTGAGTAGGTAAAATTGCTGTGAAGATATTCAGGCACCAGACAAAATTTTTGAATATTTTTTATTAAAAAATCTCAGAGTTTGGGGCCAGGAGTTTGGCCTAGTGGTAAAATGCTTGCCTAGTATGCACAAAGACCCAGGGGTTCAATTCCTTCGTACCACATACATAGAAAAAAGCCAGAAATGGTGTTGTGACTCAAGCAGAAGTTATCTTTTCTTCAACATGTTTTGTCATCATTTCCCAAATCTGATAGCTATTATGATATGAATTTATTTTGCACTCTTCTAATTAACGCATTACATTTATAAATACTTCTATTTTTTACCAGTATCAGGCTGTTTTTTTTCTTACTATATTTTATTGTTGGGGTAGTGTATAGAGGGGTTACAGTTACCTTTGTCAGGTAGTGGGTACATTCTTAAATATTAATCCCCTTCTGTGTTTTTCTCTCACTTTCCCTCTCCCTGCTTCCTCCCAATCATCTTGTTTTTCTCTAACTTAAATAAACGTATATACAATATACCAGATACAGTAAGGTATATACAATATACCAGATAGAGTAACAACACGAGGTAAACAGTAAGGGGGAAAAAAAGAGAAAAGAAATAACTTCACATAGAATATTAAGCACCATAACCACAAAGATAAACCTCTTGTTTTTCCATATCCTGGAGTTCATTTCACCTAGCCTCATCCTATATGGCCAAATGCAGAGTTTTTGAGCTATTGTGATCAACTGCTAAGAGAATCCTTAGGATTACAAACGAGGGAAACCGTGGAACATATGTTCCAGTGCTTACTTCACTTAATATGATTTTTTCCAAGTCTTTCCATTTCCTTAAAAATGGAGTGATATAATTCTTTCTAATGGCAGCATAGAATTCCATTGTGTATAAATACCACATCTTCATGATCCATTCATCTACTGAGGGGCATCTTGGTAAGTTCCTTATCTCAGGTATGATAATGTTGCAGCAAATAAGGTTGTCCTGTTGATTGGTTTTACTTTATAGGTGATTGTTCTTTTCTCCCTGGCAGCTTTAAGAATCCTTTCCTTGGTCTCTATTGATCCTGTATGGAGTATAATGTTGTGGTGGCATGTCCTGTTCTGGTCTTCTGGTGTTTTGGTGGGTTCTCAAACTTCTTATATCTGGATTGGCCTGTCCTTTTGGATATTTTGGGAACCAGCTGATTTCATTGCTGTGACACAGTCTTACAATTTGAAGTCATGTAATATGGTACTTCTAGGCTACTATAAGCTACAAAACAGTACAATAAATGGTAAATTAAGCATTCAACATAGCATTCATTAATTAGTACAAACAAAAATTTGATCAGATAAGTACTTTTTCCATTATTCATTTTTTCTTGTCTAAATAACTCCAGAACTGATGTCTCATACTTCCATTAGGAGATAGACAACATTTGTTGTGGCAGGAAATTTTCTGCTGCTATGCCAAAACACCTGAGTTAAGCAGCTGAAAATCTGGAATCTATATTTGGCTCAAACTTCAGAGGCTTTATTCTATTGCACCTAGGCACTGTTGATTCAGGGTTGGTGGCAAAATAGTATACTAGAGCAGCATCATATGGTATAGATAACCTTTTTCATCCATGGTAGCAGAGAAGCAGCAAAAGACAGATACTGAGTTTGGTCTCAAAATGTCTTAGGTGGCACTTCTCCATTCACCTAGGTCTTAAAGGTTCCACCACTATAAGATCAGAGGTGGAAACAAACTTTAGCCCATGAGCCTTTGGGAGCACATCCGAGAACATAGATTTTTGTGTGTCATCTTATGATAGATCTTGGAAATCTGATATGAATGACCAATCGAAATTGTAGACATTAAAAATAATGGTTTAATTTTGCGTTTTTTTCTCATTTGATTACATCAGATTCTATAGGTACAAATTTTTCCTTGGCTAACTGTGCTTTATCCTGAAAGAAAAAAAAGTTAAAATGTTGCTCAAGCTGGACATCAATGTCTCATGCCTATAATCCTAGCTAATCATAAGGCTGAGATCTGTGGACCATTGTTCAAATCCAGCCCAGGTAGGAAAGTGCATAAAACTCTTATCTCCAATTAACCACCAAAAAGCTAAAAGTAGAGACAGGAATCAAATTGTGAAGCACTAGACATAAGCCCAGGAAAAGCAAGCAGTTCCTGACTTTAAGATAAAAAAAACTACACTAAGACAGATAAAAAAATATTCTTCTTGGCTTTCTCAGTATTTTATGAAATACTGCTTAATAGCACTTGTTTCTGTTTCTTTGCTTCATAATTAACATGAAAAAAATCACAAGACTTTCAAGAACTATTTAATTTCAGGCTGGCCTCTCACTGTGATCTCTAATATCCACTATTCAGAAAACTAGGTTTACAGAGCTGAGAAAGCAGAAGTGACACATAAGACTTTGAGAGCTTCTGCAAATTTCAAGTTCTTCACTAAAACTTATTTTTATAATAAGTTCCTTTTCTGGGTCATATGTGACTGAGGACTTGGATGCTCAAACTATTTATCCCAAGCTTTAAATGCAGAATCCTTGAGCTGGGAAATTGTTGATAGCTATTTCTTGCTGATACCTTGCTGCTTGTAGAAATGCAATATGTTCTCCCTTTTGACTCCTGTGCAATTCAACCATGAATAATGCTTTGTTTGGTACTTAAGTTTTATTTTCATTTTGTTTCTTATTTTGAAACAATCTCTTTTGTAGCCCAGACCAGCTTTGAGTTCACTTTGTTCTACTAGCTAGCCCCAAATTCACAATCTACCTACCTCCACTTCTCACATCCTAGAATTAAAAGTGTGTACCACCATGTCTTGAACTAAAATAAGCATTTTGTACATGTATCTCACAAGTTCTCAAAATAGAAGCATGATTTTCTTAGGGACTAGAATCCAATAGGTCAGTAGGGAAACTATCAGTTCCTAGAAAAACTACTAGTAACTTAATTCCATGGAAGATTTCAGTAAGTTAATTTCAAGGTGTGCTTCAAAAAATGGACAAGAGGAAATATTGGATGTCTGTGCTGTGAGTGAAAAAGTAAATCTTATAATTGAAGGCAGCAATGCATGAAAAAAGTTAATGTTTTATCATTTGTGTATCAACTCTGCTGAAGAAGACAGCTTTAATCCCAAATGAACAACCATTGAAATATGTTATATAGTTTTATTTACTGAAAGACTGTATTTGGAAATTCCAATACTAAACACATTTTGTTTGCTATGAACACTAGGTTTAGACAATATACATACAGGTGAAGGTTAATGGATATGGGATTATATTAGAGCAAAACATGATATTATTAAGTAGTCCTGAAATAAGTATCCCATGTGTTTTTCATTTAAATTATATTTAGTGGACATGTTGAATAATTGTAGAAGTTAGGATTGATTAATACATGTGCCACACTTCAGTTACCTAGAGTTATTTTGTGGTACAGGATTCCTTGAAAACTTACTCTGATTTGGGTGTAGAATAATTATTCAATATGAAATTCTTGTGTAATTTTAACATATTTTCCTAGGCTTTTCCAATATGCTTGCTTTTCTGAACAGGAACCTGGTCTGTTGGAAGTTCTATGCATTCTCCTCTGAAGGATGCACCTTGTTCTCATCACAACAAGAAGTACTGCAGAATCACCTGTCCTGCTTCATCACATATCCGTGTGTGTGTGTGTGTGTGTGTGTGTGTGTGTGTGTGTGTGTGTGTGTGTGTGTGTATGTGTGCGTTTGATAATTTAAAAAGAAAATATTTCTGCCTGGGGTATGCCTGAATTGTGATCTTCCTATTATATGCCTCTCATGTCAACTTTGAATACTGGAATATAACACTGTGTTCAGCAATATCTTGAGAAGGGGATCAAACAAACTTTTTTTCATGTGCTTGTCAAAGATTGAGTATCTCTACCTATATAGGAATGCAGGATAAGCCACCCCAAATTTTTTTCTCTGAATTTCCTGGTTTTTCTTTTGTACATATGCCATCTTTTTCAAGTCAAGGCTTAACTGTCTACAACTTGTGGCTCAGCACTACTTAGGTTTCCTTTTGGTTGCTGTTACTGTTAATAAGAGTCCCATGGACTTTCCTGCCTGGAATGGCTTCACCACAATTTTTAGGACTAGGCCTCCTAAGTAGTTAGGATTAGAGACCCGAATCACACTTAACTTTAGGTATCAATAAAAGGCCTCCCAAAGAAAATTACTTGGAAACATGGTCACATACAAGGAAAAGGAATTTAATGTCAGCAAACTGACAGGCTACCACAAGCATTGAGACTAGCAGCCAGAGGAGACTACAAACACAGTTATGTGGGGTCTGATTACTGTGAACATTAAGAGACATGTCATGAGTGATGTGAGAACAGGGGTCTCCATTATGTAGAGGCTAAGATCTATGGTTGAAGCTGCATGATCAGGAAATTGCTTCATGGTGGATCTCTTCTTACCATTTATGGTTCTAGCTGCACAAACGAGATACTGCTTCAAGGTGGAGGGGCTGGTATTATTGGTTGCAGCTACTTGCTTCCAAAGGCCCTATATCTGGTAAGGTTGGGGAAGTTCCACACTTTACTTCAAGGCAATTATAGCTTGAGAAGGGGTTCTTGTGAATTTTTTGCCTAGTCTGACCTCAAAATGAGTTCCCACAGAAATTAGCGTACAAAGTACTTAGAAATATAGGATAAGCCAAATTGTCCAACCTAAGCCATCTTTTTCATTTATCTGTTAAGTATCAAAAGGTTGTATAATTATGAGTACAAGGCTGTACTCCTACACTACAGTTCCTATAGTCTGTTAATTCTACATTCATCGTGTCTAAAGAGTCTTTGGGGAGGAAAATACAAAATCATTAAGGTCAAAAAATGAACTAATGAGAATGTGATCTAATTTATTAAGATTTTTCACACACAATAAAATAAACCATGACAATTTATAATTCACATTTTATAGAACATAACAAAATGAATAACACAGGTAACAACTGAATGCAGTACATAATATTCTATTTCTTTCTATAGCATCAAAGATTTTAAGGCTGAAAATCTCCCAATTTCCAGACAGCTGGGTAGAGAAATGCCATGCTATCTTACTTCAGTTCAAACAATAAAATGAATCTTTTACAATTTGCTTCACAAAAGGATTTGCATTACAGTACTACACCAGATTATTGTATATAAGACTATACTGAATTGATAGTTTGAGACTTAGATGTTAATAACTTCTCTTAGAATTCAGAGCCTTTCAAAACACATACTGAAAGGTATAGTATCTTATCTGTAAAACTTGCATAAAAGGAGGAAACAAAAGTATGATACATTCTGCTAGATCTACATTCTTTTAACACCAACATCTCTCATGCAGCAGCTCCTGAAGAAACTACCTCTACTTAACTTAGGTGTGTGTAAATTTGGTGGCGGTGGCACTAGAACTTTCAGTGGCCACAGAATTGGAGCTAGCACTGACTGACATTCAGGTGTGAGCTCTCTCTTGTTCCTCAAGCTGAGCCTCTTCATAGAGAGATGGGAAAGCAGGGGGATCAGTCCCGTGGACCTTGGCCATAAACTCTAGGACTTTCATCTTGGTGGTTTCAGCATAGGCTCTTGGGCCCCACAGCAGCTCATACTTCTCAGGATCACTATCAGGCCCCTTCTGGCACACTAGGTACCTTTCCTTCACAAACTCTTGGGTGAAGAGCTGCTTGGGATCGCCAAAGATGAAGTGCTTCCTGTGACAACAGATCCCTGTCTGCTTCATCACTTCCCAGATGTGCTCTTCAGTGGCACGGTGGCCCTTCATGAAGATCACACCCAGGACAAACATCAGGAGGCCGATCTTGGGAATTCCCAATTCTCCACAATGTATGCCATCATAGGTGAAGCCTTCTTTCATGGAGATGGCATAGCAGTGGTTGGTGGCATCCACTTCCTTCACTTCCAGGCCAAAGATAACCTCCAGGCACCGACAGGTCTTCCTGAAGATTGAAGAATACAGGGCCTCGTGCTCTCTGATGACAAACTTCACCATATCTGCTTTGCTTATTGACTCTTTCCGATGATAATACACCAACAGGATATTCATCAAGAAAGACACTTTCTTATCCAGAAGAGCCTCTAGGGCAGATCGGTTAGCCTCTTCTTTGCTACTGGAGCTGTCATCACATTGGCCTTCACAGGGACTAGGAACGCCAGTGGAAGAGAAGCTGGCACAATGAGGAAATCCAGCAATGATGGGGCCTGTAGCAACAGGAACCACCTGCATATTGCTTGGCATCACAGGATTGGGGGAGGACAGTGTTTCCTCCACAGCCTGGGAGACCTGGGCCGCCTCTTGGCCCTGGGGCTCATGGCCATGCTGAAGATCTCCGTCATGGGAACACTGTGGATGCTCCTTATCATGGGGCATGGTGACTCAGAGTGGAAAGGAAGTCAGGAAAGGTAGAATCACTGCTTTGGGGATAAAAGAAACATGTGAGATTACTGGAAGGTGATAAATTCAATTGTGATGCCTCTGATACAATCCTCTGACAAAGTGTCCTATCAATGTGGCCATGCTAAGACCTGAATGAAGATATAAGATCCCTTCTGAGTATATTGCAGGGGCTCAGGAAACAGAATTCCAGTGGGGTACTGTGTCATCTGCCCCATTTTGTCTGAACAATGCAGTGTTTACCTCTTATGATCACAAATCTCATCAACTTTGACGATGATAGGGGGAGAGCCATCTTCTCTATAATCCAAAGTTCTCCACAAATTCCAAGTACAAAAATTACTGAAGAGGAACTGCCAAATTCCCTCTTTTGTCTTACTCCTCTGGAGAGTCACAAAAGAGAAAACAAAAACTTACTTCCTAGGGACATTTTCAATTTGGTTAGATACTATTAGATATTTCATTACCCTTATTTTGAATGCAGGCAGGAGCTAGGAACGCTTTGTGGATGAGCTTTGATGTGTACTACAAATTGTCTGGCACTTGAATGCTGTGGAGAACAGTTTGGTTACCCCTCCCACTTAAAGCTTTCCTAATATCCTCTGAATGAGAACAATAATGAATGAATTCACTGTGATACCTGAACATTTTCAGTGGGCAGCCTGTTAGATTTAGCTCCCATAAAACTTGCCTGTGTTGAGGTGGTGCCTGACTCTGTTACTGTGCTCAGGTATTCCACAAGCCTTTTCTAAACTCACAAATCAGATTCTCGACATATCTGAGAGTTCAATGAAAAGTCTTTATCCATTTACCACACATTTCTTACAGCATGAAGTTTCCTTTTATCTAGAGCAGGCATGTCCCTTCACCCTCACTCTGAAAAAAATGCCTTTCTCTTCTCAGAATATTCCTTCATATATACTGAACTGTTATATAACAGCATGGAACAAGTCAAGAACACACATAGCAAAAACTACAGGAAGAAAATAATGGAAAACTTGTCAGGAGATCCCTAGCAATCTTTCCCAGGGTTATAAAAGTTCTCAGGAAACTTTAATAACCCTATATACTGTGTGGATTCTCTTCATTCATTAGTTTACTTCTCCAGAGTCTCCTGTTACTTATTGACATACATTTCACTGCTTATTATATGTTCTTTAGAGATCAAGAATACCACCTCTATACTATGCATGCAGGGTGTCACTGAAAATTTCCACCTATCTTTTGTTGAGTCTGAGGGTATGACTACAATGGTCGAAAGTTTTGGAGATGTCTTGTTCATAATCATTTGCGTGCACTAGTTGCACACTAAGGATATTTATGTGTTGTAGTTTCTTTCTGCTGAGGTTATCACATTGTTTAAGCATTCTCTCTTAGCATTCTTAACACTCCTTCCTGCTACTGTCTTGACACCCTGCTTCTGGCCTGATATCCCCTTTATTAAATACTCATCCTACTAAGCAACAGAAGGACTAAAGGATTATTTTATATATATATATATATATATATATATATATATATATAAGATCTCAATACTGAAAACACAGATGACTGTATTCATTCACTTGTGTTTTCAGGTGAGTGTATCTTTAATTTTTTAAACTATTTACCCAGAATTTCAGATGGACTTGGGAATTTTCTCTCAAATGATCTTTTCTAAGTCTCCCAGTGCCAAATCCCCACTTGTCTGGAAAAAAGAAAAGAGATGACATGTTATATGACCACTGCATACCTGGTTCAGAAGATTCCCAGAATTTACCATCCAGACAGGGAAGGGACCCACAAGCAGATGTTAGGCAGAAAGCAGCCTGAACACTCTTCCCTTCCGGTCCTTCATTCTTCACAGAGCCCAGTATTAACTCTAGGGAGAGAATTTAACATTTGCAACAATATATCCTTTCTGGCAAACTCAGTGGGGTCATTAGTGGCTATCTCTACTGGGTGATTTTCCTCGGGTTCTCTTAAAGGTTTCATATAATCTAAGAATTTAAATATAGTTCATTTTCCTCTCCTCTACATAATTCAATGTACCTGCAAAACAGATTAAAAACTTTGTATCTGTGAAATGTTAGGACAGGGAAAGTATTCACAGCCCGATACCCCTTTTGTGTGCCTTCTAAAGCTGACAAAATGGCAAGGGACTACAATTTGTCATTTGTTGGTTACTCTCATTACATTGTATTGGAAACACTACATGAGACCAAGATGTCTCCATTCCAGAGATAAAAGCAAAATTCACCACCACACCTAAAAGACATTAAGCGGATGTGTCATTTATGTTGCAAGCAAACGTTCCAGTACTACTTCATGGAACATTTCTGCCTATCCACCATTTCCCCCTGCTGCTGCCTCTATCCGTGGGGCAAGTGCCCCTATTCTATGCCCACTGCCACCTCTGTAGCCCTCCTCACTTGTTCTCAGCAGCATTGAGTGCATCTGTCATATTTATGCTGTTAGCAAACTTTGTAATATTTCTTGATAGAATGTTTTCTTTCCCCATTCTCCATTTCTGTCCTGCTGTCGTTCCCCTTCTGTGCAGCTGCGGCCACCATCGTACCAGCTGCACCACTAAGGCTTCCCCCACGGGGCTGATCCCCCATATTTATTCTGCCGGAAAATATTTCAATGATTCTTCATGGAACATTTTCTTTCCCCATTTCTGACCTGCATTGATATCTGAACAGATGCTACACTCTGCTGCCATGACAGTGGCTACCACAGCTGCTCTGCCGGCCCACCCCTGCTGCCCCTCAGGGGCGAGGGCTCACCCGCCGTATTTATTCCACTGCTGAACTTTACAATGTTACTTCAGCAGTCACCTTTTTTAACCCCATTCCCACCCTGTACCACTGCGTTTAAGATGTAAGTGAGAAACCCCCATCCTATGCTACTGCCGCTGCCTCCAAATCCTCTGTTTTCCCTCACACCCCCTGCCCCTCAGAGGCTGGGGTCCTCTGCCATATTTATGCCTCTGGCCATCTCTGCGGAGCTCTAAGGAGCCTTTTTCCCCAGGAAGACCTGGTCGGTCTGGGCATGCTTCCCCACACACACATAGCCACAGAGGCCCCACGAGGAAGAGCGGCCACGAGCTCCCAGCCCCACAGCTGCCTCTGGACAGGGCTAGCGGCCCGGTCGCCATTTTCATTTAGGGCCTTGCTCCATTTTGGACCCAAAGCCCCTCTGTACCCCGAGTCCCCCCTCTGCACCCCGAGGCCCCTTGGTCCTCGTGACAGCCTTATCTTAGCTTTGGGCCGCACCTGGGCGGCTACTACTGTCCTCTGGCCAAAATTCATGAAGCGCAAGGCAGAGTCTCGGAGAGAGTCGCTTGCTGCTGGCTCTCTCTCTGGCTGCCGAGGCGTCTCTGCCACATGCAGCCAACATCCGGGTGCCTCTATGTGGGATTACCCATGCCTAACTGTGCTCTGCGCATGCTCCTGACTTGCTTACGCCGAGGTGGAGCTCTTGTGGCTCGAGAACTCCTCTGATGCTCTTGGTGTTCCAGAATCAATTGCTTTGACGCCGGGCGCTGGAATTGTCCTTGACCCTTCGCTTACCGCGTTCCTTTCCTCAGTCCACATTCATAGGGATCCCCGTTTTGGCTGTTCCGTCTTTTTGTAACTGTTTCTGCATATCTTGTGCCCTGAAATCAGGGCCTGGGATGTGTTGTGTTTTTGTTCAAGTCTAGCGTTCTATCATTTGAATCTGTCTGTACTTTCTGCTTTTTGCAGTGTAAAGAGGTTAGTGTTTCATGGATGTTTCTGCATGGGCTAGCATTGACCCCTCAGTTCTCAGCTTCCTGAGTGGTTACACTTACCAGTGGCCAATCATCTCCTTTCTTTCTGATAAATTAATTCCCTATGATGTAACCTCCATCTTACATGATTAATTTACATGGTCAGTTTTCTTACTATTTCTTGTAAGTACAACTGATCCTACCATTGTGTCTTGGCTTAAATCTTCTAGTTTGACTGGCATGTGTTATGACCAGGTAGATAGTAACAAATGTAGGTGAGGGAAAGTCAGAGGAAAAAACATTGTTTTTTTCTTAACCACTTAGTATCTTCTTCTTGTTTTCTTCTAAATTTTATTTTTTATTCATGGAAGACACCAAGTATAGTGGCCCTCTCTTAGTTTAGGTCATTTATATAGTATATGCAACTGTCATAGGATGATGATTCTTATTTGTTTCATTTTCGTACATGACATTTCTTTAGCTATTCTTGATCTTCTTTTCGAGCTTAGTTTTCAAGAGTGGAACAAATTGACTCTGTATTCATTTCTTGAGTTCTCATATGTTTTTTTTTCCTCTAGTAAAATGAACTTTATTCATTTAAACAGACTGTCCTCCAATAATTTTTTGATTTATATGTATTAATATATAATATTAATTTATTGGTTTGTAGATGCACCTGACTTCTAACCTTCAGGACCCAGGGTATTTCCATTATACCTACAGATTATTTCAGATTATATGTTGTCTATCAAATATTCTAAATGGAATTCTATTATTCATTTATATTTGCTAAAATTTATTTTACATCCCTTACATATTCAAACTTAAGATTTTTATGCCAGTACTAAGCCTTGATCTCAATCTTCGTGGTTGTTTTTTAAATTTTTTTTGTGTTTTTTAGAATTTTTTCACTCAAGCCTAGTGTTACCCCATTTGAGACATAGTCCCACTTCTGTTTTTTAAAAAAAATTCTCCTAATTGTTGATAAGCATCTAATGGGCTTTTCTACCTTGGTTGGCTTCAAATAGAATTCATTTGAATTCAGCCTTTTGAGTAACCAGGATTACAAGCATGAAATGCTACCATTCATCATAATTAAAAAATAATTTATGCCAAGATTTTATTTTGATATTTTTATGTGTGCATAGTGTGCACTTGGTTTACCTGCCAGCTCCTTCCAGTAGATACAATAATGGTGAATGATTATCCATGCATGAAATTTATATTAATATTTTAATATCACCATGGGAAGCAAGGAAGGAGTCTAATTAACAAAATGATTAAAGTCAAGAATCTTCTCTGTCTTCTGATTATAATGGTGAGAAGATGTACTTTTGCCTGGAGTAGTTTTGATCATAGACCAAAGAGCACATTATATGCAGCAGTTAACAGGATATCAGGAAGCAGTGAGTCAATATACATAGCCATTCTTCTTTTCTTTTGACAGGCTCAATGTACAATGTCAAACACTCAGAATTATGTGTCTTACTCAGGCACAAGTTAAGGCAGTCACACAACTGGCAGTTTCCACTGGTACCAGATATTCTCCACTCAGTGTCAACTCATAGTTCCTGTACTCAGTTTCCTTAGTCATCTGGGGTTCCCACATCTCCTCCAGGTCTTATGTTTTAAAGTAGACATCTGTTGTTTTGAAGGAACTATCATGATGGTCTTCATTCTGGTCTGTTCCTTTTGGGAGATAGCTCTGTGCATTAATCACAAAAGTTACATAATAAAAGGAACAATTATTCCCATAGCAAATCATCCCTATGTGTGAGTGTTGAAACCAGAAAACCATAGTTTGGGTTTAATCCAATTGAGACTGTTTTTGAATTCCTTAACACAGAGTAGTTAGCAAATTCTTATTGCTCATGTAGTTAATAATCATTGGGAATGGAAGTTTTCCACATTCTGTTGGAAGGAAACAAAGAAAGGATCATGAAGGGATGTTTTCACTTTTTACCAATCATGTTGAAGTAAATTATAAGGTAGAAGAGTGAAATAATTTTTGAAATATATAGATTGAGAAAAATATTTTAAGGTCCATATTTGACACATGGATTGTTTTCTAAATTAAAAAATGTTCTAAATTCATGAGTAAGAAACAAAATATATAATTGGAAAATAGCTTAATAATTTATCACATGTTTATTATATACAGTGTATGGATCTCAAATGATCAGATACAAAATATGCTAAATATTATGTAAGGAATATAATGTGCTTTAAAACACTGCAACTGCTATTATATACCTTTCAACTTGGGTGCAGGATTCTAAGAAAAACCATGTTTGGGTGAATATGTGGAGAAGCTGGACATCTATCTCATTATACTGATTTTGAGAATAAAACTCCCTTCAAATTCATAATACAGTGAATATGCACTTACAATTTCTTATCTCCCTATTGTATATTTTTGAGAGAAACAGAAGTTTCATTTTTCTTCTCTCCCCTCCTCTGTCCTATCTCCTTTTCACCCTCTCAGATCTCCGCTACTTCTCTCCCCTCTCCAAACCACTCCCCACTATGCTCCTCCACTCTCCTATTTATTCTCTTCCCATCTACTACTTCCCCTCCCACTAACTATCCCTTTCTCTATGCTCCTCTCCACCCCCTCATCTGAGTCCCACTCAGCTGCTCCTAAGTTCTCCTCCCCTCCACTTCTCTCCCTTCCCCTTCCGTCATCTTTGCTGGTCTTTCCCTTAAATCTTTTTCTATATATTTTTTATTGTAATTAATAAAAGGGTTACATGATATTTGCCAGATAGAAGGTGCATTAATTCACATATATTGATACCCTTTCACATGTCTTGGTCCCCATTACCCTCTCCTCCACCCCGCCCCCGTCTTGGTTTTTCCCCCTTCCCTATCCAATTTCAAATAACCAAATACAAATAAATACAATATATCAGATAACAAAGTGAGATACTGTAACAATATGAGATAACCAAGGGACAGCAAAAGAGATGAGAGATAACATAGTACATTAAGGACAACAATTATTCATTATATTGCTTTTGTTTCAATATCCTGGAGGTCTTTTCAATTAGGTTCATACTATATGGCCTTATGTATCAAGGTTTTGCTCGATTGCAGATCTCTGCTAGTAGAGCCCAAGGTTTCTACTGATTATGACTAATGAGGGAAACCATTGAGCCTAAGTTCTTTCAGTCTGGCTTACTTCACTTAATATGATTTTTTTCCAAGTCTTTCCATTTCCTGACAAATAGGGCGATGTCAGTCTTTCTGACAGCAGCATAGAATTCCATTGAGAACAAATGCTACATATTGTTGATCCACTCATCAACTGAGGGATATCTGGGTTGGTTCCATATCTTTGCTATGGTAAATAGTGCTGCAATGAACATCATTGTGCTAGTGGATTTAGTATGTCCTTGTTTCTGGACAATTGGGTAAATGCCAAATTTGGAATTACTGGGTCATAGTGGAGCTCTATGTTTAGTCTTTTGAGAAACTGCCATACTGCTTTCCATAGTGGTTGAAAGAGTTTGCACTCCCACCAACAATGTAGTAGTGATCCCTCCTGGCCACATCAACTCCAGCATCTGTTGTTATTAGATTTCTTGATCCTGGCCATTCTAACTGGAGTGAGGTGGAATCTTAGAGTTGTTTTGATTTGCAATTCCTTTATGACCAGAGATGTTGAGCATTTCTTCATGTGTCTATAGGCCATTTTTGTTTCTTCTTCAGAAAAGACTCTCTTTAAGTCTCTGGCCCATTTTTTAATGGGATGGTTGTTACTTTGGAGGTTAGTTTTGGAGTGATAGACTCAAAGAAAATAAAGTACCTAGAAATTAGCTTAACTAAGAATGTAAAGGACCTTTTTGATGAAAACTTTAAAACGCTAAAAAAGGAAATTAAAGCAGAACTAAGGAAATGGAAAAACCTCCCATGCTCCTGGATTGGAAGAATCAACATTGTGAAAATGACAATCTTGCCAAGGGCTATCTACAAATTCAATGCAATACCCATCAATATCCCAATGGCATTCTTTAAAGAAATAGAAGAAGCAATCCAAAATTTCATATGGAATATTAAAAGACCCTGTATAGCAAAACACTTCTTAGCAGAAAGAACAGCGCTGGAGGAATTTCAATTCCAAACTATTACAGAGCTATAATAATCAAAACAGCCTGGTACTGGCACAAGAACAGGCCTGAAGACCAATGGAATAGAACTGAAGACCCAGATATTAAACCACAGACCTATGGCCACCTAATCTTTGACAAGGGAGCCAAAAAAATAGAATGGAAGAAAGACAGCCTTTTCAACAAGTTGTGCTGGAAGAACTGGTTAAGCACCTACAGAAAAATCAAATTGGGTCCTTCTTTGTCACCCTGCACTAGAATTAACTCCAAATGGATCAAAGTCCTGAAGGTAAAAGCTGGCACACTGAAAACTTTACAAGAAAGAATAGGCCTCCTTGGCACAGGTTGAAACTTTCTTAATAAGGACCAAGAAACACAACAAATCAGAGAAAGGCTGGAGAAGTGGGACCGCATTAAACTGCAGAGCTTTTGTATGGCAAAGTATATAGCTAGTAAATTAATTAGGAAGCGTAAAAATTGGGGAAATTCTTCACCCACCATACAATGGACAAAGGCCTCATGTCTAAAATATATCAACAGCTCAAAAAATTGAATCACTCCAAAACTAATCTCCAAAGTAACACCCACCCCATTAAAAGATGGGCCAAATACTTCCAGAGTCTTCTCTGAAGAAGAAATAAAAATGGCCTATAGACACAAGAAGAAATGCTCAACATTTCTGGTCATAAAAGAAATGCAAATCAAAACAACTCTAAGATTCCACCTCACTCCAGTTAGAATGGCCAGGATCAAGAAATCTAATAACAACAGATGCTGGAGGGGATGTGGCCAGGAGGGATCACTACTACATTGTTGGTGGGAGTGCAAACGCTTTCAACCACTATGGAAAGCAGTATGGCAGTTTCTCAAAAGACTAAACATAGAGCTCCACTATGACCCAGTAATTCCAAATTTGGCATTTACCCAATTGTTCAGAAACAAGGACATACTAAATCCACTAGCACAATGATGTTCATTGCAGCACTATTTGCCATAACAAAGATATGGAACCAACCCAGATATCCCTCAGTTGATGAGTGGATCAACAATATGTAGCATTTGTTCTCAATGGAATTCTATGCTGCTGTCAGAAAGACTGACATCGCCCTATTTGTCAGGAAATGGAAAGACTTAGAAAAAATCATATTAAGTGAAGTAAGCCAGACTCAAAGGAACATAAGCTCAATGGTTTCCCTCATTTGTCATAATCAGTAGAAACCTTGGGCTCTCATAGCAGAGATTTGCAATAGAGGAAAACCTAGAATCATAAGGCCATATTCTATGACACTAAATGAAAGGACCTCTAGGATATAGACATAAAAACCATATAAGGGGTTATTGTTGTCCTTAATGTACTAAGTTATTTCTCATCTCTTTTGCTGTCCCTTTGTTTTCTCGTATTGTTACAGTATCTCACTTTGTTATCTGATATATTGTATTTATTTGTATTTCCTTATTTGAAATTGGATAGGGAAGGGGGGAAAACAAGATGAGGGGTTGTGTTGTGGGGGGAGGGAAATGGGGACCAAGACATGAGAAAGGGTATCAATGTATGTGAATTAATGCAACTTCTATCTGGTAAATATAATGTAACCCTTCTATTAATTACAATAAAAATATATGGAAAAAAAGAAATACATGGACTACAGAGGAAAATATCTACTACCTTCTAAATGATGACACATGCCCCAGTATTTTCAGAGTTACTGCAAGACATTGGGAAATCTTCGGAATTTTCTCATAGGGCAAGTGGTGAGACAATAGGTAGCACAGGGTAGTTCAATCATTTTAATCTTTCCTAAGCAATGATTGGTTTTTAAGTATTTTCCCTTCTATAAAAATTCTACGGATTTTAGTAAAGCAACAAATGCTTTTTGTTGCATAGTAATTTCCATGGCGTTTGGACTTTCCTATCACTTTAGGGAGGTTTAACTTATAATTATCAGGGCAGGCACTGGTGTCTTGTGTCTGTAAACCTAACTCCTCAGAAGGCTAAGATGTGAGTCTTCTGGTTTGAAATCAGCATAGGCAAGACATTCTGGGAGTCTCTCTCCTCAGTTAACCACTTGAATGACAGAAGTAGAAGTATTTCTCAAGTAATAGACTGTTGTCTTTGATTGAAAAAGAGAAAGGGTAGTGACCAGGCCTTGATTTCAAGCTCCAGTACACACACACACACACACACACACACACACACACACACACACACACTCACACACACATACAAACATACACATGTGTGTATGTTTTATTCACTTCTATTTTTTAATATATTTTTTGCCAGACCTTGAACTCAGGGCCTGAGGCACTATCATTAGGCTTAATCAAGTCATAGTATTTTATTACTTGAGCCACAGCATCACTTCCAGCTTTTTCTATGAATGTAGTACCAAGGAATTGAACCGTGGTCTTTGTGCATTCTAGGTAAGCACTCTTACCACTAGACCAAACTCAAAACTCACTTTTAATTTTTAAAATTCCCCCCACAAAAATTTCTGCCTTTCCTTTTCTTGTAATTGTAAAATCACTGAGAAAATAGGTATTTAATTTTTTGGCCAGTTCTGTGGCTTAAGCTCAGGGCCTGAACTCTATCCTTGGGCCTGAACTCTATCCTTGGGCTAGCGCTCTACCACTTGAGCCACAGCACCACTTCCGGCTTTTTCTATTTGTTATTGTGGAATCAGACCCAGGTCTTTGTGCAAGCCAGGCAAACACTCTACCACTAGGCCAGACTCCTGATCAGGTATTTAATTTTTGAAACAAGTATGAACCCAATTGTCTAAAGACCTAAGAAGTGCATTCCACTCCTAGGGATTCTATGTATCTATTTTGAGGAAACTCCCAGTTACTTTTTGGTAACTCCTTGAAGTTGATATGTGTAACATAGTCAATGCATTGTGTTCAGTCATGTAGCCATGTTAATTCATATGCCATAAGTAACAAGTCAAGGATCATTCTCAAAGTTTACAATAATGAAAATTACACTGGAAATTATCATATGACTTAAAAACCACATCTGCTACTTCAGTATCCTATGAAATGAACAAATGTTAGAGCAAATGTAATTGTATTCACTAGTTCCCTGGAAAAATATTTTCTGGAAGTGGAAGATAATGACCAGCATGGAAGTGAGGCCTAATTCCTTGTCAAATTTACCTCAAATATGGAGCTCATATTGTTATTAGAGGAGTAAATGAAGAGGGAATGGACAGCCTATATTGTTTTACTGTCATTGCTGTTTCAATGGAATTTGATTACTTTATGTCAGGAGCTGGGCAAGTGATTCTGTCCTACGTGTTACAATGAGAACAAGGTGCATCCTTCAGAGGAGAATGCATAGAACTTCAGCAGACCAGTTCCTGTTCAGAAAAGCAAGCATATTGGAAAATATGTCAAAATGCCACAAGAATTCCATATTGAATAAGTCTTCTACATTGTAGGCAGAGTCAATTTTCAAGGAATCATGCACCAAAGGCAAGAAGAACTCTATAACAGAAGCTCACAAATGCCCCTTAATTTGTGCTACTTTATTTTAGACTTCCCTTTTAAGATGTTTTACTGTAAATGGTGACATATTGACATATTTCTTTTTTACTTTCTGAGAGACATTAGAAACAATGACAAGAGACTCTGAGTGAGAAGAATGGAATTGAGCTATAGATGAATGCAATGAAGCAATCTATTCCCATAATTTATGGACCAGATGCTTGACACATGTATTAATCAATCCTAACTTCTATGATTATTCTAACATGCCTACTGAATATAATTTAAATGAAACACACATGGGATACTTATTTTAGGACTACTTAATAATATCATGTTTTGCTCTAACATAATCCCATATCCATTAACCTTCACCTGTATGGATATTGTCTAAACCCAGTGTTCATAGCAAACAAAATTTGTTTATTGTTAGTATTTCCAAAGACAGTCTTTCAGTAAGTAAAACTATATAACATATTTCAATGGTTGTTTATTCATTTGGGATTAAAGCTGTCTTCTTCAGCAGATTCAATTCACAAATGATAAAACATTAACTTTTTTCATGCATTGCTGTCTTTAAATGTAAGAGTTACTTTTTCACTCACAGCACAGACATTCAATATTTCCTCTTGTTCATTGTTTTAAAGCACACCTTGAAATTAACTTACTGAAATCTTCCATGGAATTAAGTTACTAGTAGTTTTTCTAGGAACTGATAGTTTCCCTACTGACCTATTGGATTCTGGTCCCTAAGAAAATCATGCTTCTATTTTGAGAACTTGTGAGATACATGTACAAAATGCTTATTTTAGTTCAAGATGTGGTGATACACGCTTAATTCTAGAATGTGAGAAGTAGAGGTAGGTAGATTGTGAATTTGGGGCTAGCTAGTGTAACAAAGAGAATTCAAGGCTTGTCTGGGCTACAAAAGGAGATTGTTTTTCTTAAAAAGAAACAAAATGAAAATAAAACTTAAGTACCAAACAAAGCATTATTCATGGTTGAATTGCACATGAGTCAAAAGGGAGAACATGTTGCATTTCTACAGGCAACAAGGTATCAGCAAGTAATAGCTATCAACAATTTCCCAGCTCAAGGATTCTGGGTTTAAAGCTTGGAATAAATGGTTTGGACATCAAAGTTCTCAGTGACATCTGACCTAGAAAAGGAACTCATTATAAAAATAAGTTTTAGTGAAGTACTTGAAATTTGCAAAAGCCCACAAAGGATTATGTGCATCTTTTCCTGTCTCAACACTGTAAACCTAGTTTTCTGAATAGTGGATATTGGAGGTCACAGTGTGAAGCCAGCCTGGAATTAAATAGTTCATGAAACTCCTTTTCAGTGGTTGTGTGCAGTAGTACATCCATTTACCAGCAACTGAGGATGTGGATGCATAGTAGAATATTTCCCAAGGTCATGATTTGAGGAGGCACAAAGAGAAAGATTGTACATCAGGGGAGCCTGGGTATATATAAAATGGTATATAAAAGAAGCTAGAGGCATGGCTCAAGTGGGAAAATGTATTTCTAAGCAGGAGTCAGACCTGAGCTTAATACTAAGTACTAAACTTAAAAAAATATATCGGAGGGGGTGGGGTTCAATACTGAAAGGAGTGACAGTGATCCAGATACACTGTGCTTATAAATTTCTCTGATAAACCCAATAACTTTGTATAAATACTTTAAGATAACAACCTACTTACAATATGGAGAAACTGAAAAAACTTTCACCTTACCCTCCTGCTATATTCCTTTTAAAGTGTGTACCTATAATGAGATTTAATTGCTAAGTAGGTGTTGTTGATGACTTTTGACTCCAGGAGTTTTCTTTGGTTACTTTTCAGACAGAGTCTCTACCTTTGCCTGAGATATTCCTTCACATCTACAATAGACATGAAGAAAGATGCAAACCCCTGTGGGCAATTATAGCTTGGGAAGGGGCTCTTGTGAATTTTTGCCTAGTCTGACCTCAAAATGAGTTCCCACAGAAATTAGCATACAAAGTAGTTAGAAATGTAGGATAAGCCAAATTGTCCAACCTAAGCCATCTTTTTCATTTATCTGTTAAGTATCAAAAGGTTGTATAATTATGAGTACAAGGCTGTACTCCTACACTACAGTTCCTATAGTCTGTTAATTCTACATTCATCGTGTCTAAAGAGTCTTTGGGGAGGAAAATACAAAATCATTAAGGTCAAAAAATGAACTAATGAGAATGTGATCTAATTTATTAAGATTTTTCACACACAATAAAATAAACCATGACAATTTATAATTCACATTTTATAGAACATAACAAAATGAATAACACAGGTAACAACTGAATACAGTACATAATATTCTATTTCTTTCTATAGCATCAAAGATTTTAAGGCTGAAAATCTCCCAATTTCCAGACAGCTGGGTAGAGAAATGCCATGCTATCTTACTTCAGTTCAAACAATAAAATGAATCTTTTACAATTTGCTTCACAAAAGGATTTGCATTACAGTACTACACCAGATTATTGTATATAAGACTATACTGAATTGATAGTTTGAGACTTAGATGTTAATAACTTCTCTTAGAATTCAGAGCCTTTCAAAACACATACTGAAAGGTATAGTATCTTATCTGTAAAAGTTGCATAAAAGGAGGAAACAAAAGTATGATACATTCTGCTAGATCTACGTTCTTTTAACACCAACATCTCTCATGCAGCAGCTCCTGAAGAAACTACCTCTACTTAACTTAGGTGTGTGTAAATTTGGTGGCGGTGGCACTAGAACTTTCAGTGGCCACAGAATTGGAGCTAGCACTGACTGACATTCAGGTGTGAGCTCTCTCTTGTTCCTCAAGCTGAGCCTCTTCATAGAGAGATGGGAAAGCAGGGGGATCAGTCCCGTGGACCTTGGCCATAAACTCTAGGACTTTCATCTTGGTGGTTTCAGCATAGGCTCTTGGGCCCCACAGCAGCTCATACTTCTCAGGATCACTATCAGGCCCCTTCTGGCACACTAGGTACCTTTCCTTCACAAACTCTTGGGTGAAGAGCTGCTTGGGATCGCCAAAGATGAAGTGCTTCCTGTGACAACAGATCCCTGTCTGCTTCATCACTTCCCAGATGTGCTCTTCAGTGGCACGGTGGCCCTTCATGAAGATCACACCCAGGACAAACATCAGCAGACCTGTCTTAGGAATGCCCACTTCTCCACACTGCATGCCATCATAGGTGAAGCCTTCTTTCATGGAGATGGCATAGCAGTGGTTGGTGGCATCCACTTCCTTCACTTCCAGGCCAAAGATAACCTCCAGGCACCGACAGGTCTTCCTGAAGATTGAAGAATACAGGGCCTCGTGCTCTCTGATGACAAACTTCACCATATCTGCTTTGCTTATTGACTCTTTCCGATGATAATACACCAACAGGATATTCATCAAGAAAGACACTTTCTTATCCAGAAGAGCCTCTAGGGCAGATCGGTTAGCCTCTTCTTTGCTACTGGAGCTGTCATCACATTGGCCTTCACAGGGACTAGGAACGCCAGTGGAAGAGAAGCTGGCACAATGAGGAAATCCAGCAATGATGGGGCCTGTAGCAACAGGAACCACCTGCATATTGCTTGGCATCACAGGATTGGGGGAGGACAGTGTTTCCTCCACAGCCTGGGAGACCTGGGCCGCCTCTTGGCCCTGGGGCTCATGGCCATGCTGAAGATCTCCGTCATGGGAACACTGTGGATGCTCCTTATCATGGGGCATGGTGACTCAGAGTGGAAAGGAAGTCAGGAAAGGTAGAATCACTGCTTTGGGGATAAAAGAAACATGTGAGATTACTGGAAGGTGATAAATTCAATTGTGATGCTTCTGATACAATCCTCTGACAAAGCATTTCTAAAGTGTGGTATAAATCTTCCTAGGTCTCCTACTGACCTGGTTTCTGAGGATCTTATGGCCTGAATGAGCATATAAAAACCCTCCTGAGAACGTTATCATCTAACTCAGTAGGGACATTCTAAGGGCTCAAAATAGAGTCACAGTCATGCTCTGTCACCCTTCTTTTTTCTGATGAAAGTAGTACTAATTTCTTAATTGTCCCAGACAGAATTGGAATGTCTTTCGTTATTCTCTGTGGGGACTTTCTCACCTCCAGAACCACTCATCCCTGATCTTTCAAAAATAAGGAAGATAGTTTCCTGCCAATTGTTAAGTTTTCCTTTGACTATATTGACCCTCTGGGTGAGAGTAAATACCCTAATTTGGAGGTGCTCCTCGTTCATTTCTACTTCATAATTTCTAACAACTAACCTTGGTATAATAACCAGCCTGGAAATATGTCAGGTTACTGTTGGATTCGACTCTGACTTCCTTGGAGAAAGAGACTGTTAGATCAAATGGTAAGAACAAGAAATCACTATTAGAGTTACATGCGCAGAACTGGTGGGTAGAGCTGTGAAATTCCTACATGGTATTAAGCTATATCTACAAATGAACCCAATGAGATCCTACAGAGAGTTGCGACAATTTTTGAGAGAATTTATTTCATATACTGCATATTAAAAGGGCTAAGGAAGGTCAAAATTAAACTACTCAATTACTCCCAGATTGTGGCTGTCCATCAAAGAGATAATGAAGTCCCAATAGCATTTTTACAGAGAATAAAGTGCTATCCAAAAATATGCCAATGTGAACTATGAACAGAGGAAGCAGAGATTATCCTTACAAGTAATTTTTTGTGCCATAACTGGGGGATCGAACGCCCTTCCTGGGTGCTGTCCATAACCTTTTCTGCTCAAGGTTAATGTTCTAGTACTTGAGGTATTGCTCCATTTCTGGCTTTGGTTGGTTAATTGGAGGTAAGGATGACTGGCTTTGAACCACAATCCTCAGATTTTAGCCTCTTGAGTAACTAGGATTATAGGTGTGAGGCACAGGAAACTGGAAAAGATAATTTTTTACTTCAATTGGCCACTTTAATATTCATAAGAAATTACAAAAACTGACAACCCAGAAGATCAGCTCCTTGGACCAATGAGTCCAAGTATATCTTATAGTAGGAACCTGGGAAAGGTGTTGAACAAGCATAAGTGGAAATAGGTTCTTATCCTGTTCGTGCAAGTAACCCCAAAGGGAGACAAGCCCAGATTTTAGGGCATGTTTCATCTATGGACATGAGGAGTCAAAAGACTAAACATAGAGCTCCACTATGACCCAGCAATTCCACTACTTGACATTTACCCAATCCTCCAGAAACAAGGACATACTAAGTCCACTAGCACAATGATGTTCATTGCAGTACTATTTACCATAGCAAAGATATGGAACGAACCCAGATGTCCCTCAGTTGATGAGTGGATCAACAAGATGTGGTATTTGTACACAATGGAATTCTATGCTGCTGTCAGAAAGAACAGCATTGCCACATTTGTCAGGAAATGGAAAGACTTAGAAAAAATCATATTAAATGAAAAAGCCAGACTCAAAGGAGCATAGGCTCAATGGGTTTCCCTCATTTGTCATAATCAGTTGAAACCTTGGGCCCTCCTAGCAGAGATTTGCAATAGACCAAAACCTAGATACATAAAGCCATACAGTATGATGGTAATTGAAAGGACCTCCAGGATATAGAAACAAAAGCCATATAATGAGTGATTGTTGTCCTTAATGTACTATGTTATCTCTCATCTCTTTTGCTGTCCTTGGTTATCTCGTATTATTACAGTATTTCACTTTGTAATCTGATATATTGGATGTATGCGTATTTGGTTGTTCGAAATTGGATAGGGAAGGGGGGAAAACAAGATGAGGGGTGAGGGTGGGGGGAGGGAAATGGGGACCAAGACATGAGAAAGGGTATCAATGTATGTGAAGTAATGCACCTTCTTCCTTGTGAATATAATGTAACCCTTCTATTAATTACAATAAAAATATATGAAATAATGTAAAATAATTACTAAATATTGTATGGCAATCTATATATTGGGTCTTTTTCTACCTTACTAATCATGTCAAATCTTATTATAAAGCTTTAGTTGTTCTTTAGACCTGTCTAAATAATTGAAAAAGGGAGGAGAAGGATATGTACTCTAGATAGCAAAACTTCTATTGAAAAAGGCAGTTTTGAGCAATTTCTTTCTTCACTAAACATGTATTGTGGAGGGGATATGCTTGTATCCTTTTTCCTATAGGATTTTGGTACCTGTTTGCTAAGTCTTTTTAACCATATCATGAATTGTGACTGTCCTCCTGGTGATGTGTCATAGCCTCATGACTTCTTTTCCTAATGACAAGTAGGGTTCCAAATGGGGGTGAGGGAAAGAGGAGAAAGGGAAAAAGTAGCCAAATAGGAAGATACAGGTACTGGTGGAGATAATGCCCATTCTTTTTCTGGTGATATTTGGGGAAAAATCATCAGCCCAATTGAGAAAATGACCCTTTCTCTTCCTAAAGATGTCAGGAAACAGAAATAATGGCCCTGACTCAAACAAAATCCTTTCTCTTGGGGTTAGTTGTACAGTGAGTCAACAAGATGCCAGAACAGCTGAGACTTGCCCAAAGGTATATAAAAGCAAGGCTCTATGAGCACAGTGAAAATGCTACCACCACCAGGGCCCCCCTAGAGGCTTAACAGTCTCTAGACAGGAGTTGGTTGAGAAGGCACAGGTCAAATATCAGCAGAAATCTGTCTCTATTCATCCCCCAAGTTAATTGTTAGACAGGATCTCATAAGGGAATAAGTCAATGCTCCCATATGGGGGTTGATAACAATCTGATACTAATCAAGAGGCTTTCCCTCAATATCCTTGGTACCTTATTCCACTTTTAAATAAACTTTGTGTCTGCTCCCACTTATTCTGTTTCATAATTCTTCATTTGGTGGAGGGGAAAATGCACCCAAGAATCCTACAAAGTATCATACTGTGTTCTGAAATGAATGTTTCTTCTAAATTAACTCCTTACCTTGAATTCTCTAGGCACTGAATACTTCCTTCGAATGTGACTTCACAATACAGATCCAAAGTCCACAGTTGTCTAAAAAAGAAAAGAGATGACATGATGTCATATGGCTTGTGTTTATCTTGGCCAGAAGTTTTCCAGGACTGACCAGAGAGGCAGGTAAGTGTCCCATGATGATCCTTATTCCAGAATGTGCAGTCTGGATTGTCTTCTTTTTGTGTCCTTCAATTCTCATGAGGTCTAAGATTTAACTATGAGCACAGAGCACAGCTTTTGCAATAATATATTTTGCATATTTTATATACCAGTTTCTATATACATATTCACAGCCTGCCATAACAACTGTGCTTCCCCAAGGACTGACAAGATGATATAGGGTTTTTTTTGTGTGTGTGTATGTGTGTGTGTGTGTAGATTTTTATGGGGCTTGAACTGAGAGTATGAGTATGGTTGCTATCCTTAAACTTATTTGCTCAGTGTAGCTTCTACCTTTTGAGTCATAGTGAAATATTGAGCTCCACTTCTGGTTTTTAGTTAATTGGAAATAAGAGTCTCATGGAGATTCCTGTACAGGTTGGCTTAGAACTGGAATCCTGAGATGTCAGTGTCCTAATTACTTCTAGTCACAGGCATAAACTACTGGTCTCGCTGGCATGAATGTTTTGTCATTTATTTGCCCTTTGTCACTTGCTCATTCTAATTACCTTCAAATGGAGTCCCCACACTAGAAATTGTTCAATAAAGTGTACTATGCCATCTTTTTTTGTAAAAGTCTAGTTTCCAATTCTGACCATAAATCTGAGATATACCAGAAAGAAGTCTGGAGACCCTTTATAGACTGGACATCCAAAATAGAGAATAGGTAATTGATACTGAACTTTACTTGGCTTGAGGTGCATAGAACTTAGGAAATATTTGAGGGGTTCACCTGGACAATTGTTAAGTCCGAAATTTCTTTCACTGCTTTTAGAACAAACTACATGAGACCAAATTCACTGCATTCCAGAGATGAAAGCAAAATTCATCATTTCTGGCCATTACCATTACCACCCTTCTTCTTTCCCCCTCCAACTCCTCTCCTCCACCATCACTACTGCTGCTCTGAGTAAACAACTGCATCTGGCACTTTTCTGCTCCAAGCGAATTTGGCAATACTTCTTCATGGGACACTTTCCACATCACCATTTCCACTGCTGCCAAACCCCCATTCAGGCACCTCCTCCCATGCTGCCACAGGCATTGCCTCAGTTGGCCCCAAGCATTTCACCATGCCTCAGGGGCACTGACTAGATCCGCCATATTTTTGCTGCAAGTGAACTTTCCAATACTTCATGTGACATTTCCACTCAGTCACAATTCTGCCCTGGTGCCAACCCCCATTCAGTTGGCACTGTGACAACTGCTGCAACATCCCTGTTATGCCCCCTCCTCCTTTCCCCTCCTTCATAGGTATAAACTGATCTGCCATATTTATGCTGTCTGTGAATTTTTCTAATATTTGTTCATAGAATATTTATGTCCATTCACAATTTTGGTCCTGTTGTTGCCCCCCTCCCACCCCTCTACTGCCACCCTTAGTAACCTTCATGCTCCAGCTACTACCTCACCAGTCTGTCACCATAGCCACAACTCAGTGTGGTTGACTGCATCCGCCATATTCATTCTGCCAGTTAACTTGCCAATATTTTGTCATGGGACATTTTCTTCTCTCATTCCCAGTTTCCACACTATTGCTGGCCCTTACAATGGCACATTCTTCCCCATGCTGTCGCTATCAGCACATGCCCCTCCTCCCTCACAGAGGCAAAGGCTGATCTGCCATATTTACACTGCTGGTGTACTTTGCAGTATTTCATCATGACCCATTTTCTTTCCCCATTCTCGATTTTTTCCCTATTGCCTCCACTTAGTGTGATGCCTTCCTCCTATGTCCAGGCCATGGCCCCTGCCCCGCCCTCTCAGAGTTGAGGGCTGATCCACCATATTTATTCTGCCACCAAACGTTGCGTGGGATGATTTCTTTTTCCCCATTCCTGCCAGGCACCAATGCCATCTGACAACACCACCTCATCCCACCTCACCTCTGCCTTAATAGCAGCCTGCACAGCCCCCTCCCCTTTCAGAGGCTGGGGTCCTCTGCCATATTTATGCCTCTGGCCATCTCTGCGGAGCTCTAAGGAGCCTTTTTCCCCAGGAAGACCTGGTCGGTCTGGGCATGCTTCCCCACACACACATAGCCACAGAGGCCCCACGAGGAAGAGCGGCCACGAGCTCCCAGCCCCACAGCTGCCTCTGGACAGGGCTAGCGGCCCGGTCGCCATTTTCATTTAGGGCCTTGCTCCATTTTGGACCCAAAGCCCCTCTGTACCCCGAGTCCCCCCTCTGCACCCCGAGGCCCCTTGGTCCTCGTGACAGCCTTATCTTAGCTTTGGGCCGCACCTGGGCGGCTACTACTGTCCTCTGGCCAAAATTCATGAAGCGCAAGGCAGAGTCTCGGAGAGAGTCGCTTGCTGCTGGCTCTCTCTCTGGCTGCCGAGGCGTCTCTGCCACATGCAGCCAACATCCGGGTGCCTCTATGTGGGATTACCCATGCCTAACTGTGCTCTGCGCATGCTCCTGACTTGCTTACGCCGAGGTGGAGCTCTTGTGGCTCGAGAACTCCTCTGATGCTCTTGGTGTTCCAGAATCAATTGCTTTGACGCCGGGCGCTGGAATTGTCCTTGACCCTTCGCTTACCGCGTTCCTTTCCTCAGTCCACATTCATAGAGATCCCATTTGGCCCCTTTTGTCTTTCTCTATCTTGGGTCTTGAAATCAGGGTCTGGGTGCTGCTTTTTAGTTATTTTGTTCAGATCTAGTATTCTATCACTTGAACCTTGCTCTACCTTCTGCTTTTTGCTGGTTAAAAGGAGATAGCAGTTTCATGACTATTTCTACATGGTTTAGCTTTGAATCTCTACCCTCGGGTTCTCAGCTTCCGGAATTCTAATACTCACTATTGTCCAATCAACGCTTTTCTCTTTGATTTATCAATTCCCTGTAATACAATCTCCAACTTCCAGCATAAATTAAGTTACATTATCAGTTGTCTTACTTTTATTGCAAAAATTGCAGGATGTAGGATTGTATCTCTCCCTAAGTATTGGTGTTTCACTGGAATATATGAGGGCTAAGTGGATGGTGACAAATGCATGTGATAAAAAATTGGAGGTAAAAAAAACATGCTCTTTTTTAGACTTGTGCATTTTTTCGATTCATGAAAGACACCAAGTATATCATTTATATCATATGTATGTGTCACAGCATGATGAATATTATCTCTTATTTTCATAAATTTCTCTTTTCTTTTAGTTTTTCTTTTCCCTTGCATTTATTTTTCCACCTCAGTTTTGAGCAAATTTACCAACTTTTCTTTTCTTGAATTTTCCTTATCTGGTTTGTTTGTTTTACAGGAAATAATTTGTTTACTAATCATTATGGACATTCTTAAATCATTTTGCTGCTTTACATGAATTTATGTGTTGTAAATATATCGTATTATAGATTGAACTGACCTTGGAACCCATATGATCCAGAGATATTTTTACAATGGCTATACATCACTGTTTCAGATTACATTTGTCAAGTAAAATTGTCTAATTATAACTGCCCTATTTATTCATTTGTATTTCACTAAACATTCTTTAACATCTTCTGGGTATTCAAACATAGGTATATAGATTTTTGTTCCTTTCCTCAGTACACATTCATATGGATCCTGTTTTGGCGTGTGTGTGTGTGTGTGTGTGTGTGTGTGTGTGTGTGTGTGTGTGTGTGTGTATGTGTGTGTCCATATTCTGAGCTTGAATTCAGGAGCTAGACTGTTTTATAGCTATGTTGTTCAAGTCTAATGTTTTATCACTTGGACCATTGCTTTGCTTCCTGCTTTTTGTTTGTTAAAGGGAGTCTCCTGGAGCTGTGTGCTGGTGGCTCATACCTGTAATCTTAGCTAAGCAGGAGGCTGAGGTCTGAGGATCTAGGTTTGAAGCCAGCGCCTGCTGGAAAGTCCATGAGAATTTTATCTCCAATTAACTACCACAAAACTGACATTTATATTGTTATGTGTCTGGATGGACTATGTTTGAACCTCTATCATCCATTGTTTGCTTCCTGAGTAGCTGCAATTATCAGATTCAGCCAACAATGCCCAGTCATATCTTTTCATTTTGACTTAAAGATTCCTTGTAATGCAACCCTTTAACTTCTAGTAAATCTTAATTTTCATCACCAGTTTTCTTGCATTTATTGAAATAGCTTCATAACTTGTGATTGTATCTCTAGTTTTTATATTTGACTGGAAGATATCTGGATGCAGCAAATCTAGATGATAAATTATCAGAGAAAAATCATGCTCTTTTATTTTTTGCCATTCCTGGGGCTTGAACTCAGGACCTGAACACTCTCTGAGGCATTTCTCAGGGCTAGAACTCTACCACTTGAGCACCACTTCCAGATTTTTCTTTTCTTTTTTTTTTAGATTGTACTTTATTGACAGGATATTGTATAGAAGGGTTGCAATTATATTCATTAGGTGATGGGTACATTACTTCTTGAAACTTGATACTCCTTATATTTTTGTCCTCCTTTCCCTTCTACCGTCTTCCAATCATCTTGTTTTTACACTTCCCTTCCCTATTTCCAATAAATAAATAAATAAGTGTATATACAATATACCAGATAACAATGTTAGATATAGTTACCACTTGAGATTAACCATAAGTAGAAAAAAAGAAAAGAAAGAACTTCATATAGTACATTAAGAACAACAATCAGAAAGATAAAACTCTTGTTTCCATAACTTAGAGTACATTTTATTTAGTCTTATCCTGTATGACCATATGTACATAACTTTTGAGCTATTGTGATTCTCTGCTAGGAGAATCTTAGATGTGTACTATTAAAAATGAGAAAAATGAGGGAAACCATGTTCCTTTGTGTCTGAACTACTTCACTTAATATGATTTTTTCCAAGTCTTTCCATTTCCTTATGTATGGGGTGATGTCATTATTTCTCATGGCAGCATAGAATTCCATTGTGTATGAGTACCACATCTTCATGATCCATTCGGCTACCGAGGGTCATCTGGGTTGGTTTTATATCTTAGCTATGGTAAATAGTGATGCAATGAACATTGTTGTGCTAGTGGATTTAGGATGTTCTTGTATCTGGAAATTTGGGTAAATGAGAAGGAATGGAATTGCTGGATTATAGGGGAGCTCTATGTTTAGTCTTTTGTGGAAAGGCCATACTGCTTTCCATAGTGGTTGAATGTGTTTACACTCTGACAAACAGTGTAGTAGCGATCCCTCCTGGCCACATCTCCACTAGCATCTGTTGTTATTCAATTTCTTGATAATGATTATTCTAACTGGAGTGAGGAGGAATCTCAAGGTTGTTTTGATTTGCATTTCTTTTGTGGCCAGCAATGTTGAGCATTTTTCATATGTCTATAGGCCATTGTTATTTTCTCTTCAGAGAAGTCTGTCTTTAAATCTTTAGCCCATCTTTTAATGGGATGGTTATTTCTTTGAAGATTTGTTTTGGAGGGATTTGATTTTTTTAGCTGCAGATATATTTTAGATATGAGGTCCTTGTCTGTTTTATGGTTGGTATAGATCTTCTACTCTGTGGGCTTTCTATTTAACTTGCTAGCTATGTCTTTTGGCATATAGAAGCTCTGCAGCTTAATGCAGTCTCATTTTTTCCAAATTTTCTTTAATTTGTTGTGCTTCTGGACTTCTATTAGGAAAGTTGCAACCTGTATCAAGGAGTCCTAGTATATCTCCTATTCCTTTCTGTAAAGTTTTGAGGTTATCTGCTTTTACCTTAAGGTCTTTGATCTATTTGGAATTAATTCTGGTTTGTACAGTGGATCATATTCATACAATTTATATATTAAATATGTACATAAGTTGAGTTGAGTTTTTAGTATTTCCTTCATAAATCCAAATTAACAGCATTTACCTCTATGATAGAATTTTTTGCCAGTCCTGGGCCTTGAACTCAGGGCCTGGGCACTGTCCTTCGGTTTTCTCAAAGTTACAGCTCTACCACTTGAGCCACAGCACCCATTTCTGGCTTTTTTCTATGTATGTGTTACCGAGGAATCAGAGATGGGTCTTTGTGCATGCTATGTAAGCACTCTACAACTAGGCTAAACTCCCAGTTTATGATACAGTTTTTAAAGATGTAGTAACAATGAGCAAATGATGCTCCTTTTACATGTAGGATTTATGTGTGAAAGAAATGTTTTACACTTAATAATTGTCTCCAATGAATTAGAGTTTTCACTTTTCCATAAAATGTGTAGATTTGGAGGAGATAGGTTCTATCTTCCCATGTCACTTGAGTTTCATTTCATGCATGAGGGGATTGATTCTTTACAGGGAATCTAATGACCTGAAAGGGTTCAGAGTTTCCTTAAACATTTATACAGATAAATTGAAACATTTTTTTTCTTTCCAAGGAGAGTATAAGAAAGAACCAGAAATTGAAAGCACTCTTGACCAGAGCCACCTATTCTCCACCAAACCTTTTGTTTTGACAGGATTATCTAAAATGATAATTAAAAATTTATCAATATACAAAAATAAATTTCGGTGTCTATTTCTTTATGTTGTTTAAGTTGTAGTTTGCAAGATTCTTTTTAATAAGGAAGTAGATTTTTAGATACATTACACTCATTTTTAAAGATCACGTAGTCTTGATTAGTGCTTGCCAATTTTTTTGACATTTATTTGAAAGTGAGAGGAAAGCCATAAAAGAAAGTTAAAAAAAGGAAACTTTTTGTCTGATCCCTCTAGGTATTTGGTCGCTAGTTCTTTCCCTTTTGGGGAATATATCTTTGGCTTGACTTTTTAAACTGTGGTTATATGCTGCGAAGGACCTTTCTTATTGGATCCCCTGTCTCTGGGAAGCAGAGCATTAAATTCCTGTCTGGTTGGGCCTTCCTATCCTAGAATAGAGGGATAAAGTGGTAGGGCATGCCTTCCCCTTTTACAGCTATTTTAAGCACATGTGCTGGTCTTGGAAACCACTGCCTAGCACCTACCAAAAGTAATTGATATGATTCTTAAGTATAAAATTTAAAATTGCCTACATTAGTTTAATACAATAATTTCTATGAATTTTTGTAATCCTAGCTACATAGGAGGCTGGGATCTAAGGATCGAAGTCAAGAGCCTGCATGGGCACAAATGGATCATGGGACTCGAGACTCTTATCTCCAGTTAGCCACTAGAAAACCGGAAGTGGTACTTGGCTTAACGGATAGGTGGTAGCCTTGAACTGAATAGCTTAGGGATAGCGCCCAGGTTCAGAGCTCAAGCCTCATGACCAGGAAAAGAAAAATATCTATAAATTTTCTGAAATATTTCAACTATACTTATCCATCTGTCCATATTTGTTTTTCTAAGCATGATCTAATCTGATGCAATGTAATATATACTTTTCTTCAGACCACCTCATATATTTTATTTACATGTCATTGAATTAAAATAACTTTACACTCAAATGAAACTTTAATGTTAGCCTTCAAATATATGTTTCTATCATCATTAACTTTTAATTGTAATATCTTTAAGAAGAAAACTGTCATCTGGAAAAGGATGGGAGTAATGATTGAAAAGGAGCCCACAAAATACCAGCTCCTTTGGGACACAGCAACGACAATACCCAGAGGAAAATTTATAGCTCTGAGTGCCTACAACAACAAATTAGAAAAATTGCAAACCAACAATTTAATATGTCACCTAAAGCACCTGGAAAAAAAGCAACAAACCAACACTATTCCAGGTAGAGTGAAGCAAATTATTAAAATCAAAGCAGAATTAAATGAATTGGAGTCCAAAAAACTATAGAAACAATCAACAAAACAAGGAGTTGATTCTTTGAAAAAATTAATGAAATTGACAGACCCTTAGTAAATGTTTATAAAAAAAAGAAGGGAGCATACCGAAATAAAATCACAGACAAAAATGGTAATATCACGACAGATATTACCAAGATCCAGAGCATCATGAGGGAATACTTCTCAAACCTTATGCCTACAAATTTGAGAATCTAGAAGAAATGGATGAATTCCTAGCCAATATTATCATACCCACACTGAACAGGGAAGACGTAATGCAACTAAACAGACCTATTTCAAGCACTGAAATAGAAATGGCAATAAGAGACCTTACATCTAAGAAAAGCACAGGGCTAGATGGATTCACAGCTGAATTCTATAAGATCTTGGAAGCAGAGCTCACACCAATAATCCTCAATCTCTTCAATGAAATTGAAATGAAGGCTCTTTGCCAAACTCATTCTACGAAGCCAATATAACCCTCATCCCCAAATCAGACAGAGATTCATCAAAGAAAGGGAACTATAGACCCATTTTTTAATGAATATTGATGCAAAACTTCTCAACAAAATACAGGCCTACCGTCTTCAACAACTCATCAAAAAAATCATACACAATGATCAAACAGGATTCATGACAGGGAGGCAAAGCTGGTTCAACATACGCAAATCAATTAATATCATTCAAGACATCAACAGGAGTAAGGACAAAAATCACATGATTGTCTTAATAGATGCAGAAAAGGCAGTTGACAAGATCCAACACCCCTTTATGTTAAAAGCTCTGGAGAAACTAGTAATCCATGGAACATTTCTCAGTATAATAAATGCTGTGTATGAATAACCCACCTCTAGCATTGTACTTAATGGTGAAAAGCTAAAGCCATTCCCTCTAAAATCAGGAATGAGACAAGGATTCCCACTCTCTCCACTCCTCTTTAACACAGTATTAGAATTCCTAGCCAGAGCAATAAGGCAAGAAGCAAGCATAAAGGGGATCCAAGTAGGGAAAGAAGAAGTGAAACTTTCTCTCTTGGCAGATAATATGATTCTGTACTTAAAAAACCCTATAGATTCCAATCCCAAGCACCATGAGCTGATTCAAAACTTTGGCAATGTAGCAGGGTACAAAATTAACCATGAAAAATCAACTGTATTTCTATATGCCAACAGTGAGAGGAATGAGGCAACACTCAGTAAAGAAACTCCTTTTGTAATAGCCTCAAAGAAAATAAAGTACCTAGGAATTAACTAAGAATGTAAAGGACCTTTTTGATGAAAACTTTAAAACCTTGAAAAAGGAAATTAAAGCAGAACTGAGGAAATGGAAAAAGCTCCCATGCTCATGGATTGGAAGAATCAACATCGAGAAAATGGCAACCTTGCCAAGGGCTATCTACATATTCAACACAATACCCATCAGTATCTCAATGCCATTCTTTAAAGAAATAGAAGCAACAATCCAAAATTTCAAATGGAACAATAAATGACACCATATAGCAAAAACACTTCTTAGCACAAAGAACAGTGCAAGAGGAATTTCAATACCAAACTTTAGACTCTATTATAGAGCTATAGTGACCAAAACAGCTTGGTACGGGCCAAGAATAGGCCTGAAGACCAATGGAAAAGAACTGAAGACCGAGATATTAACCCACAGACCTATGGTCACCTAATCTTTGATAAGGGTGCCAAAAAAATAGAATGGAAGAATGACAGCCTCTTCAACAAATGGTGCTGGCAGAATTGGTTAAGCACCTGCAGAAAAATAAAACTGGATCCTTCTTTGTCACCTTTCACTAGGATTAACTCCAAATGGATCAAAGACCTTGAGGTACAAGCCGATACACTGAAAACTTTACAAGAAGGAATAGTAGATACACTAGGCCTCCTTGGCACAGGTGGAAACTTTCTTAATAACAACCAAGAAACACAACAATTCAGAGAAAGGCTGGATAAGTGGGACTGCATTAAACTACAGAGCTTCTGTATGGCAAAGGACATAGCTAGCAAATTAAATAGAAAGCCTACAGAGTGTTAGAAGGTCTTCACTAACCATACAACAGACAAAGGCCTCATATCTAAAATATATCAACAGCTCAAAAAATTGAATCACTCCAAAACTAATCTCCAAAGAAACAACCATCTCATTAAAAGATGGGCCGAAGACTTAAGAGAGGGCCAGGAGTTTGGCCTAGTGGTTAAAGTGCTTGCCTAGCATGCACGAAGACCCGGGTTCGATTCCTCGGTACCACATACATAGAAAAAAGCAGAAGTGGTGCTGAGGCTCAAGTGGTAGAGCTCTAGCCTTGAGAAAGTCCAAGGACAGGGCTCAGGCCCTGATGTCAAGCCCAGGACTGGCAAAAAAAAAAGACTTAAAGAGAGTCTTCTCTGAAGAAGAAATGAAAATGGCCTACAGACACATGAAGAAATGCTCCACATCTCTGGCCATAAACGAAATGTAAATGAAAACAATTCTAAGATTTCATCTCACTCCAGTGAGAATGGCCAGGATCAAGAATTTAATAACAACAAATTTTGGAGGGGATGTGGCCAGGAGGGATCACTACTACACTGCTGGTGGGAGTGCAAACTCTTTCATCCTCTATGGAAAGCAGTATGGCAGTTCCTCAAAAGATTATGCAGAGAGCTCCCCTATAACCCAGCAATTCCACTACTTGGCATTTACCCAATCGTCCAGAAACAAGGGCATACTAAATCCACTAGCACAACGATGTTCATTGCAGCAGTATTTACCATAGCAAAGATATGGAACCAACCCAGATATCCCTCAGTTGTTGAGTGGATCAACAAGATTTGGTATTTATACACAATGGAATTCTATGCTGCTGTCAGAAAGAATGACATTTCCCCATTTGTAAGGAAATGCAAAGACTTAGAAAAAATCTTATTAAGTGAAGTAAACTAGACTCAAAGGAACATAGGCTCAATGGTTTCCCTCATTTGTCATAATCAGTAGAAACCTTGGGCTCTCCTAGCAGAGATTCACAATAGAACAAAATCTAGATACATAAGGCTATATAATATGATGCTAAATGTAAGGACCTCCAGGATATAGAAAGAAAAGCCATATAATATGTGATTGGTGTCCTTGATGTACTATATCATCTCTCATCTCTTTTACTGTCTCTTGGTTATCTCATATTGTTACAACATTTCACCTTGTTATTTTATATATGCTTAATTTGTTTGAAATTGGAGAGGGAAGGGGGGATATCAAGTTGTGAGGGTTGTGGTGGGGAGGGAAATGTGAAACAGGACATGAGAAAGGTTATCAATATTTGTGAAGTAATGTACCTTCTATGTGATGAATATAATGTAACCCTTCTATTAATTACAATAAAAATATATGAAATATAGCAAAAAAGAAAATAAACTAAAGAAATAAGAAAAAACTGAAACAGTACAATAAAAAAAGCAAACTCTTGTTTCCATGATTCATACTATATGGAAAATGGTCTCTGAATCTTTACTGTTATATTTTCCTATCTAGCCTTATTTTTCAATTCACATTCCCTTTAGTGTATCTTTCATTTCAGAAATGTGAACATATAACCTACAATTCATCTCTAATCTGTTGACTTTTTTCTAGAAATCATATTAACAAATTGAAAACAATTCAGTTGCCAATTAGTAGGGTAACTCTGGTTCCTTTTGACAAATGCAATAAATTTGTGACCAGTGTTATTCTGAAAGTTAGATACTGAGACTAATTACAACATTTGAATAATCCCTCCAAATGATAAATCCTGAAGTTACCCATGTAGAGCAAGAAAACCATGATACCTTATGCTATTTTCTTCACTGTTAGTATGCCCTCTATCTCATGTCCTCAGCCGCTCCCACTTCACTTGGAGGAACAGCTTGTATCTTTAGCCTCCCAGCTGCACAGATATTCAGCTCTCTACCCAAATCCAAACTCCACCCTGCCCTTCACAAATACTCTCCTGGGGCTCCTTCCAGTTTCTCCCAGTATAGGTCTGCATTTCCAATCTCCATCCAGACCTAGCTGCACATGCAGAGTACCTCCTGTCTTTAGCTCTAATGTAATAAGAATACCCCTGACTAGGAACAGGTGCCAAATTGGTCCCTCTCCTATGAGGGAGATGGCATTATATACACCTCACATTAAATCTCCTGTACATGACTTTATGTGGTCTTCTAGGAGGACTGTTTTCATTCAATCCATTCCCACCTCAGCACACTATTACTTGGAACTCTGTCTCCCATAGAAAGAGTCTGCCCAGTATTTACTAAAGATGAAAGAAGTTGTAAAATACGGCATTGTAACTTTCATTGGCTATGGCAGTGGCCCTGACTGAAATATTGGCTCAGTAGTTTCGACCTTTCAAAGCTTCTTTTTACTATGATGGAAAATAATCAGAAACAGAGTAACCTTAGCCAAAAACTCTTGCATGGAAACTTCATTTAGGTCTTTCTTTCTGGGTTCAGCATGAGAATTTAGATACTTTAGGAATCCTTTTTTTTTTTTCTTTTCAAAATCCCTGACAGGCATTATTTGCTGGCACTACAGGTACCTTCCATCACTAAGCACTTGGTGATACATTTCTTTGGCTCCCTGAGGAGAATATAAGAATCTTAAGTGTGAAATACTTAGTACTTCCCACAGTTACTCCTCAGCAGCACAATTGAGTATCATGTTAACCACATGTAAAAATCAACAGGTTATTTTTAGTATTCCCTCCATATTACTCAGCATCTCATCATCTCAGATAAGGCTAAGTTTGCTGACAGGAGCATAAAACCTGGTTAATGGAATCCATTTGGTTCATATTAATGACAATATTTAGTTCCAAGTGCCCAGAGGCTCTCTTGAGTCCAGAGAAAGGATGCTTTTACATCAAAGTTGTTCTTCAGTCTGCCTATTTTAATAATGGACTCTTTCATTTGATAATTAAGCAGGAGAAAATTGAGTTAACAATTCCACCTTTCCATTCATTGGTTCTATGGATAAATTCTTCAAGTGTAATGGGGATTGGAAAGGGCTTGGAATTTTCAGCCTTTGGAATATTTCTTGCTTCTATAAATGGCTTTGCTCATGGATGTATATCCAAAATATTTTTATTAACTATTTGACCTATTTCATGGCATCTTGTTATTAACTTAATGTATGGGTCATAATAGATTCATGATTATCCCTTATATTAATTAGAATTCATTTAAAATTCTGATTAGTGACATGAGTTATCTACATTCTCTGAGATCATTTATCAAGTTTAATTCCTTATTTATTCCATTTTTCAATGACATACTATTGGCTTATGAGTCTTCGTTATTCTGTTTTATTAAAAAGTAAGTAATAGAAAAACAAATTATGATTGCTTATTTGTACAGGCTTGTTAACTGGTAAACTTTACTTAGGGATAAAAACACACTCTGTGCCCAGGTTCCTCATATACCATAATGGTTATTGCAGTAGAAATTAAACATAATTTGTTGTTTACACTCCATCCTGCTCTCTAAATGGGTAGGTATTTTTGGACACTGATGGCCTCTCCAGATCTATAGGTAGACTTGTCGCCTTTTCAGTCATAGTGCAGATCCTTAATGGTAACTTCTAAATAACAGCTGTTTACTTGTAATCTCTTCTTTATAATTTTAATGATTTTTCTCTTTAGAAGGGAGAAAAAATCTAATTTCAGGTGTCACTATGAGCCTTCTCTCATGTCATTTTATATTTAAATTCTGGGCTTTCATTCCCAGATATATATGACATACATAAGATAGACATATTTTCCTTGACATTTTGTAAAGGTTTAGAATATTTACCCATAGTATTGTTGGTAATTTGTAATTATAGAGGCAAAACATCTAGTACTGGAACTAGAAATTATAATATGCAATCAATACATGTTTGCTCCTTGTCCTCTTCTAAATTCAAAATACTGATTACTGAAAGATGAAATTTTATAAATTTATTGACAATGATTTTCAATCTATGAGAACCCCAGCCAATCAAATACACCATGTAACTATAATTAATAAGTACTATATTTGTGATGTGATTAGATAAGTAGAGAAAAATGGGATAAAATAAATATTTACTCCTTCAGAATTCAAGAAATAGTTCACAGAAGAAACAGTGCTTAAAAATATACATATAGGAAAAAAGTCTCATTGGTTTTTTTTTTAGGCTGGTCATGGGATTTGAACTCTGGGCCTGGGTGTTATCCCTGAGTTCTGCAGTTCAAAGCTCTAAGATGTGGAGTCACAGCACCACTTCTGGTTTTCTGGTGGTTAATTGGAGATAAGAGTCTTTTGGACTTTTATTCCCTAGCTGGCTTTAGACCATGATCCTCAGATCACAACCTCTTGAGTAGCTAGGGTTACAGGTGTGAGCCACCGGTGCTCAGCAAAAGTTTCATGTTTTCTAACTGAATTCTCTGATACATAGGCTTGAATAACATAATTAAGTGAATCGTTACATTTTTCTTGTCCTCACCTAAGTAAATATTTTATCTCTTTGACTTTTACATAAAAGGCTTAAAAAATACTGATTTTACTTTAGTAAGAAAAATGTAGTTCTGAACTATATTGTGATCGGTTATTATATAATTCTCTATTTATACCACTGCCTGTCTTAAATTATGCTGAAATCACAATTAATAATAGCTTTTTTCCAACTGTGAAATCACATCCTAAGAGATAGCTCATTTATATCGAGAAAATTAAATAGCTACAACAGCATATGCACCAATTTATGTCTTCTTTGGATTTAATGTCTAAATTTTACAACCATACAGAGACTGTAATAAAACTTTAAGGTATAGTTTTAATAAATCATTATATATTTTCTCTTCATTATATTCTCTGAATCACAGAGTTCCTGACCTTGATGTTATGTATATTTACTTTCAATCTGTTATAAAGCTATTTAGAAGTGATTAATTGCAAATGAGAGAACTAATTGAAACTAAAAGAAAATAAAAATGTAAGGAAATAAAATGAAGTCTAAAATCATTATAAGAATGTCAAGATACCTATGATATTTACATAAACTAGACCACATTTTATTTTGACTCTAAAATATTTAAATTCATATCATTTAGATTATAATCATTCATTTATTAAGATCATGATCATTCTTTTTTTGCTACTCCTGAGGCTTGAACTCAGGGCCTGAGCACATCCTTGGACTTTCTCAAGGCTAGCATTTTACCACTTGAGCCATGGAACCACTTCTGGCTTTTTCTGTATATGTGAGGAATTGAATCCAGGGATTTGTGCATGGTAGGCAAGCCCTCTACCATGCTCCTGGCCTGATCATCCGTGAATAGTGTTTTTCTATCAGCAGGCATGTAGTTATAATCTGTTGCCAGGTCCTTTTAATTTTACTAAATACACCTTATATTTGGCATATTTTCTTCATTTCCACCTCCATTTCAGCTTAATGAAATGTATTATCATATTTAAATTGGACTTACCACAATAGACTCCTAAAAGACTTTTCTTTATCTTCTGTATTAAAGCTACAATTTTAAAAGGCAAAACTGAGCAGACACTTCTCAAAACAAAAAATAGAAGCATTCAATACATACATGAAGATATATTCAACATCTTTAGTAATAAGGGATGTTGAATGTAATTAAATCACCACAGAAATTCATTTTCATCCCAATCTAAATGGCTATCATTAAGAAAACAAATAACAAATATAGGCAAAAATGTGTATGGGGTGGGGATTTTCATATCACTGATGGTAGTGTTAATCAGTGCAACCACAATGGAAATCAATATGGAGGCACCTCAGGAAAACTATGGGAACTATCAGATAATGCTTGTATTCTACTCTGCCCATATACCTGAAGGAATATGTCAGAATACAATAGAGATGCCTGCATACCTATGGTTACAGCAGCACTATTTCTAATGACTAAGTGGTGGAATCAGGTTAGAAGTACACCACTTAATGAATGAATAAAAACATTCATACACACAATTCTACAAAAGTAAGAGTAGAATTATGATGTTTAGAAGAAAATTGATGGAACTGTAGATCATCATATTCAATTTGATAAGCTGAGCTCACAAGACAGATAACCCATGTTTTGTTCATATATTTTATACCTAAAACATTAGTACAATATACATATTTGTAAAAGAAACTATTTGGTAAGAGGGAATAATGTGAAGAGAAAAATAAAATATGAGGAGGAGGTGTTGAACAAACTAAAATGATGGTACACAGAGAGATGAAAATAAAATGGGTCCACAAAAAAGTAAATGATCAAAAGTGAAAATAAAGAGGAAAAGAGAAAATTCGCATCTATACTAAACAACTGCCAGTACATAAATACAGGAAATAAAAGAAAAATGAAATATACACCAGAAAATACTGTTCTTGATGAAGGAAAGCATGTAGATTTGTAACTTTTTGGTTTGTTTATTCACTTTTCTTTGTGAGGAGTCACCTTTGTTGTTGTGTTGTTGTTGTTTTGTCACTCAATTTGAGCAATGGTATCTGTTAAGGGGCTGAACCTTGACCTGTCTGTTTGGTGGACTCAATTCAGGACATTTTTTTCTTATGTGTAGGCCTGGTTATAACAGAGCTACCATCAACCTTTTTCTGGTAGATCATATAGGACTCTAAAGTTTGGATGTCTTCATTTGAATTGGTTTGTCATGGGAAATAATTCCTGAATAGTGGCTACTTATCATGAATCTCAAGGTGTGCCAAATGGTCAAGACATCAGTGTTTACCCTGGCTGGCCAAGGCTAAACAATTAATTGACTCCAATTGCCTTAACCTCCCAATTTTCTGCCTATATAATTTCTGTCCCTTCTCTTACTAGGGTTGAGAGACTCTGTGTTCCAAGTCCACCAGTATATACACCACAGGAGTCCTCATTCAAGATCCACTGCTATTGTTTTGATGAGTTTAACCATTGGGTTTATAGCTGAGCTTCTGCTGGGAATCTACCAAGTAGACCTGAGGCCAAGTTATTCCTCTAAGTTAGTGAGGATGGGGATCTTCCGTGTTCGAATATAAAAAAGGAAGAAAAAAAAGGCCCAGTTCCTTTCATTGCATCTGTTATAGATCTCCTGTCTTAGCTTTTTTTTTGTACATTGCCAAATTATTTGTATCCATGAATGTTCAAAAACCTGCATTTTAGGATTTTGTTTTTTGGCTTATAGCTCTGTTTCTGGGAATTTTCCTTCCCTACTCTTTTTCTCAGTACTCTGTACTGTAGTTCACTTTTTCTTCTATGTATCTAAAAATGTTTATCTGGAGTCTGTACACTGCTTTGTTTCTTTCCCTTGATTTTTTTTCGACTTGTCTTCTCCTTGAGCTAGACACTTTATGATTTTGTTTCAGACTCATTTTGGGGGGCTTTAGATAATTTCTTTATTAAATGTTTTAATGTAACATGGTAAAAATGATAGAATTTGGCCAGGAGTTTGGCCTAGTGGAGTGCTTGCCTAGCATGCATGAAGACCCTGGTTCAATTCCTCGGTACCACATACATAGAAAAAGCCGGAAGTGGTGCTGAAGCTCAAGTGGTAGAGCTCTAGCCTTGAGAAACTCCAAGGACAGTGCTCAGACCCTGAGCTCAAGCCCAGGACTGGAAAAAAATTTTAAAAATTAAAAAATGATTGAATTACTGAATAGTATTATAATTTTAAAGTTTTTGGCCTTCATTAATTCCTCCTTGTTAGTAGTTAATATATTACCATTATATCACTATTGTTTCAGTTTCTTGAGGAAAATGCTATGCCTCCAGTTTTGATGTCTTAAGTCTCATTCTCATCCTTGCTATCCATTTTAGCTATTAAATTGATTTACATTTCACATTACATAGCATTCCTCATTTTGTGTTCACAGAGCACATAATAACACATATGTAATTTGTAACCTTCACACTTATTTTAAGATGGTTTAATTAATATCTACAATATTGTAAAAATATAAGATCGAAGAAATGAGAAGTAGTATGTTTCTTTTCTAATTAGTACCTCTTAAAACATTAAGAAAGGCCTGGAATATTATGTCATATTTAAATGTCAATGGACTAGATGGTGTTGTATAGTTAATGATTACTTTTAGCATATCTAGAATTTAGGACATTGTGCCATTCAGATAGAAATTAACAAATAATGGCTGAAAATAAATTTTCTTTGGCTAGTGTTTGATTTGTATAAGACTAAGACTATATCAGTAAAATTTATGAAATTTCAATTTATACGTTTTCCATGTCATTGAAGTCTTTTTAGAAAATAAAATTAATAGATTTCTTTTATTCATAATGATATTCCAAAATGAAAATAATGATTCTAACAAAAAGTGCACTTGCACTAAAAGCATTGCATTCAGTTTATACTGCACATTTATTGTGGATATGTGCATTATTATGGATATGCTTCTCTGATAAAGAAGAAGTAGAGTGCTTGAATATTACATAAGATACAATGGAAAATATAACATCTCTTTTCAAATGAACTACTAAAACTCTCTACTTTCAGAGTGAGAATAAGAACAATCAAGCTATCAAATAATATTTTAAATAATATTCCTGTTTTGAACTGTTTTATTCCAGCTTTAGAAATCACTTTCTGGAATATGAAATTTCTACTATAGCCTACAAGTTCTAAATGTATGTTATATTTAGTTTATAATTTCCAGTTATTTTTTATCACTGAATTTCTATAAGAGGTACTTAAATATCATTAAAAAATAATCCACATCTTCTGCCTGTGTTTTTTCTGGTCATTTTAGAGACACAGTAGCTGGGACTTTTCTGTCCAGCTTGACTTTCCCTGGATCTCAGTCTCTTGAGTAGCTAGGAATACAGGCATGAGCTGCTGGCACCTAAATTCATTGTTACATATTTCTTTTTAAAAACAATCTCCATATTTCATTTCTTACTAATTGAATCAGATTATTTACTAGTGGGACATGGCTATTCTTCCACTTCTTGTAACACTTAAGTCTTTAGTTGTATAATGAAAATATTTCAATGTTATAAATTGTAATTACACTTGCTTTTCATGAAAGATTCAAATAGGAAGAGTTGTGGTCACTTGCACTTTGATGCAACATAATTTCCAATTGCTGTCTCTTGTTTCACTGTCATGTTGGTTTGGTCTTCAGTATTTGTTATATTTGACATAACAATTCATGATACCTGGCAATTGGTTAACCATGTGAACTGCTAGTAAAATTATAAATTCTGAATTAGCAAAATGGTAATATAATTTTCAATATATAGCTTACAACGAGGATAATTTACAATGAGTGAATTTACACACTGATTTTAGTTTATTTAAAATGATCAATTCTATTACTCATAGTTTCATTCAAATATACTTGTTTATGTGTCGCTACAATCATGTGGATAGAAATCGAATAGATATTATTCTGATGGCATTAATATTAAACTACATACATACATTTTTATAAAGTCATTCTATATGACTAAGTCTTTGAATTATGAAGATTGAAACAGTTTGAACTTTTGATTGGTTTTTATTATAATGTTTCTTCAATAATGGAAATAGCATAAAATAGTGAGTTAGGTCAGGAAAATTATATACATTTCTATTAATAAGGTAGATTCATAAATTGATATTACCACTATGCTGTATGGTTTATACTTTTATTTTGCTTTTTGTGATCCTTTCAAATATTAAATACCCAGAATGTAAATTTTGGGAAGTTGACAGTATTTCTGTCATTCTTTTTGACATTAAAATAAATATATTTTATTCTCTAAAATGAACTGAAGTGAAACCAATATTTTAGGAAGTATAAATTGTATATGTTATATGTTTGATTTATATTCATTGTGACAAATGGAAAAATAGCATCTCTTATCTCATTTCATTTTTATTACATGGTAATATCATGTATAATAAGCCATTCAACTAAACACAAAAATAAATTAGCTGGTCACACTTGTAATTCTAGCTACTGTTGTCTCCAATTAACCATCTAAGAAAAACCAGAAGTGGCTCAAGTCGTAGAGTGCTAGCCTTCAGCACAAAAGCTCAGTGACAGCACCCAGGCCCTGAATTCAAGCTTCAATATCTGCACAAAGGAGAAAAAGCATGAAAAGCTCAGTGACAGCTCCCAGGCCCCGAATTCAAGCTTCAATATCTGCACAAAGGAGAAAAAGCATGAATTAATGCATTGAGCTTTAATTAAATGTTATATAGATCATAAACAATTGACAATATCAACTGCTGTTACTGCCAAACATTTTTGTAGACAGTTCTAGAAATCAAGTTTCTGCATAGTCTTGATTAAATATTACCTTTTGATATAGATTATTTCTGAGTTCCTTTGAAAGCTTTTTTTTGTTTTTTATTCTGAGTAATTTATGGTAACATGTATTTAACTAAGGTCAGACTTCAACAATGTGGTGGACATTTGTGAGCATTAGTAGCACAAAAATTGACTCAGTATAACAAACATGAGCCTATTTTCATGATTTAGAATGCAGTAAAAGATTAAACATGATTTTTTGCTTTATGGAATGGTCTGGAAAGTAGTTTCTTATATCCATAGATTCAAAAAGTATTTTTTTCTTTTTATGATAACTTTGTGATGCAAAGTTATTTATTTTTATTTTTGTTGGAAAAGAAATTATAGAAGTATCTACGTAAAGTAATTACCAGTCCAGCATGAGATACAGCATATGTATGTACTCCACATAGGTTTTTAGACATTATTGGTCATTCCTGTGATAAACAAAAGTATAGACATATTGAGTATAGGATCATGAAAGTATGATCCAAAATAGGACAATTGCGCTCATGCAGACCAATAAAGAATAACCCAGGAACATTCATTTAAAGCATTAGTAATTTATTCAAAGGTACCACCATTAAGACTGTTTCCAAGATTAAAGGAAAAAGTGGTACTTATGAAGGTAAAAAGCCATAAAATTTCTCAAGGAAAATGGCTGGTCAACTTGTACAATATATTGGCAAACCAATTGGAAGAAGACCCTAGTGGAAGTATTTGTGAGCCTGATCATTACTAACAGCATACAATGAGAGAGTTTATACTTTTACTATGTTCCCCAATGCTCCATATGGTAGAATCTTGATCTTCATTGTTGAACATTGTTAAGAGTGGTAGAACTCTTCAGAAATTAGGCTTTGTGCAAGGTAATTAGATCATTAGGCATGCGGTTCTCAGAAGGTATCTATACTGGCCTTATGGAGTGAGTTACTATTTTATTGTTTTTGAAATTTTCATATATTCTGAATCTGAATTTTTGTTTAATGAATAGCATTGAAGAGATTTATTCCTATTTTATAGATTGTGTCTTCATTCTGGTAATCATTTTCTTTTATGTGCAGAAAAAATTTAACTTGATACAATCTCATTTTTCAATTCTTACAATTATTTCTTGTAGCCCTATTTCAAATTTGAAAGATGGATGTTAGAGTAAACCTAACTACTGAAGAGATTGAGATCTGGGGGGGTCATGATTTAAAGCCAGCCTGGGCAAAAAAATCTGAGAGACTCCATCTCCAAACTAACAAAAAGCTGCACTAGAGATGTATCTCAAGTGGTATAGCACTAGCTAAAGTGAACAAGCTGATCAAGCATTCGGCTCTAAGAACAAAACCTAGTACAACCAAAATATTGCAGGAAAATGGATAGTCTAGAGATTATTAGGTTATCATATTGAGGACGATAAGCCAAGAGATAAAAGACAAATATTACTTGTTTTTGCTCATATGAAAAATCTAGGTGATAAAATAATAATTAAATAGGGGCCAGGAGTTTGGCCTAGTTGTAGAGTGCTTGCATAGCATGCATGAAGACTCAGGTTCGATTCATCGGTACCCCACATACATAGCAAAAAGCCAGAAGTGATGCTGAGGCTCAAGTGGTAGAGTGCTAGCCTTGAGATAGTCCAATGATAGTGCTCAAGCCTTGAGCCCAAGCCCAGGACTGGCAAAAATGATAATAATAATAATAATTAAATAATATGAATGACATGATTATAAAAAAGGGTCTGTTTGGGGAAGAACTAGTGATGACAGGATGAGTATATACTATTTATATGTATGAAAGATAGCATAATGAATTTTACTAAACATGGTTATCTGGCAGATATCATGTAACCCTTCTATTAATTACAATAAAAAATATATGAAAAAAAAATGGGAGGATGAGCAGGGCTCCATTGGCTCACACCTGTAATCCTAGCAACTTTGGAGGCTGAGATTGGATGATTGCAGTTTGAAGCCAGCCTGTGTAAGAAAGTTCCATGAGACTTTTATCTCCAGTAAACTACTCAGTAAAAGTAAAAAGTAGTGCTGTGGCTCAAGTGGTAGAGTGCTAGTCTTTTTTTTCATATATTTTTTATTGTAATTATTAGAAGGGTTACATGGTATTTGCCAGATAGATGGTTGAGCACAAAGAGGCTCAGGTTCAGGACCCAGGCCCTAAGTTCAAGCCCCAGGACCAGCAAAAGAATAAAAACAAAAAGAAAAAGTGGGCGGATGTAGAGATGATAAGATGAATAAAAGAAGTGGTGAATTTGCTCAAAGTACTCTATATGCTGGTAGAAAAATATCACAGTATAACTTATACAATCAATTTATGCTAATTGAAAAATACAATACTGTCACTTGGTTTAAAAGACCAGAACTGATCCCTGAATTTCTGTCAGATTTCTATATCCCCATGTGATTCTTCTTGCACACATTCCTACCATGATGTCATTGACCATAAAATCCTCAACAGAGACCCACTGAATTATATTGCTTGAGCTCCAGCTTTCACCTTTCAAAAATCAGAGCTACAGAGACTCTTTGTTTAATATCCAACCCCAAGTACTTCTATAGTAGACTAATACAGATGAAAAAACTTACCCAGATCTGGATTCTGGAAAGCCCTAACTTGAGAACAGTTTTCTATTTCACTGAGTACTTAATACAAACTGGAGTTAAGGAGGTCTTTAAGCTAGAGCAAATTACATGCTAGATCTACATACCAAGGGTAATCTTTTTCGAGCATTTTACTATAGATTATGATTTGTTCACATTTGTTTTCATGTAAAATTCTATTGTAAAGGTGATGTACAGAGGTGTACAGTTACATAACGTAAGTCAGGTACTGAGTACATTTATTTTTTGTTGTGGGGCTTGAACTCTGGGCCTGGGTGCTGTTCCTGAGCTCTTCAGCTCAAGGCTACAGCCCTACCCTTGAACCAAGCCCCACTTCCCATTTTCTAGAGGTTAATTGGAGATAAGTGTGTAGGTCCTTTTGTGCCCTGGCTGCCTTTGAACCTTGACCTCCTGAGTAGCTAGAATTACAGGCATGAGCCACCCTGCCGGGGTCGAGTACAGTTCTTTTTGAGTAGTGTACCTCTTCCCTCATTTTCTCTCAGCTTTTCCGCTCCCTCAGGTGTTATATAGTTAATTTTCAACATAGTCTCCAGTGAATATCACTGTTGAATTAGTTCACCCTTTGTGAGCTAGACCCCTATTTGGCCGCAGTAGTGAGTTCGAGCCCTTTAGCTAAAGATGCAGCCTTTGGCAGAGTGGGTAAGTGGATATGACTGTAAGTATGGGCCCTCTTCCATCCAGGGGTTCAGCTGGAGGTACTCCTAATCTCTGAGCCCATCCAGGGCTTTGTTCCTATGGTCCTTTACCTGGCATGGCTCTCCTCTACATTCCCCATGATTATCATAATGATGTTACCAACCCCACCACTGTCCCTGCCACCGTACAAAACCGAGGGGCTGATCCAGTGCAAGATCTGAGCTCTGTGCCCCCAGAATTAAGGTCTTGCAACCAGAGCTTCCACATGGCCACTTTTCCCCTCCTATTTCAAATAACATCTATATAATATACCAGGTAACACAGTGGGATGCTGTATCAATATGAGCTTAACCAAAGGGCTACACAAAGAGAAGACAAACATAATACATTAAGAATAGCAGTCACTCATAATTGAGATCTTGTTTCCATGTCCTAGAGGTCCATTAATTTGGCCTTATCCTATATGGCCTTATGTATCTGAGGTTTGAGCTATTGTAATCCTCTGCTAGGAGAGTTCTAGATGAGTACTAATTATTAAAAATGAGGGAAACCATTGAGCCTATGTTCCTTTGGGTCTGGCTTACTTCATTTAGCATGATTTTTCCAAGTCTTTCCATTTCCTTAGAAATGGGGCAATGTTATTCTTTCTGAGAGCAGCATAGCATTCCATTGTGTATAAATACCACATCTTTGTGATCCAATCATCTACTGAGAGGCATCTGGATTGGTTCCATATCTTTGCTATGGTAAATAGTGCTGCAATGAACATCATTATGCTAGTGGCTTTAATATGTCCTTGTTTCTGGACCATTGGGTAAATGCCCAGCAGTGGAATTGCTAGGTCATAGAGGAGATCTATGTTTAGTCTTTTGAGAAACTGCCATACTGCTTTCCAAAACCACTATGGAGGACTAATTTTTAAATAGACATTTCCTTTTTTATATGAAGAATTCCTGTCTCATAAGTCCTTCTTAACTGCACCACATGAAGTTAAAGGACAACCGTTGCTGTCCTTTGCAGTTTAAAGGGAGGGGTCAGGTGTACTTTGGAGGAAGGAAAGGGATTAGGAATCCAAGATCACAATCCAAGGAAGATGGAGTATTTGAGGGGCATGTAGCTGCCTTTCTTCCATTTGTATATAAAGCAATAGAGGTAAATTTTAAAAACCTGTCACATTTTTAATTAATGTCCTCAGCTTTATTTTCAGTTCTATTAAATCCACTGCAGTTCATAGAACAGAATTTTTTAAATATGTAAAATAAGTTGTAAGGATGCCAGGAAGATATAATAGTATACTAATAGATAATCTAAACAAAATATATTAAAATGTGTTTTTCAATAACAAAATTCATAATAAGATCTTATTTGAATAGTACTGTCATTCATTTACAATGTTGAGAACTACAAATTCTTTCAAAAAGCCTTGGTCAAATGAATTATGATAAAAATGTGTCTGTGATTCTTTGGTGACCAGTTTATGGGTACAGGTAATAGTGTAGTATTTGAGAATGCTATAGTGTAATTAAAAATTAAAGGGGATTTTCTCTTATTCAAATTCACAGGTAAACTCAGCTTTTGGACTCCAAATTAGAACCTCTTCCTTTAGATTTTCACCAACTTCCCAGAGGCAAAGGGTATATAAAATGCAGCACACATACTGTTTTTTCTCCTATCCAGATGGTCACTTTCTCTTAATTGCTGAACTCTTGGACTCTAAAATAAGTGACTTGAAAGCAGTAGGAGATCTTTTGAAGTTTGGCATTATACTCTGTAACCAATAGTATCCTCCGTTAACATCTGTTCCAAAAGTATACAAATGATAATTCAGAAAATACATCTGTGTTTCTTAACTCACAAAGTCGAGAAGTGAACAGTCCAAACTCGATTGTACCTGTTTATGTCATTTATCCCAAAAGCATTTAATAAGATCTATGGGGGCAACACTGAGACAGCACTGTTTGAAAAATGTCTCTGCTGGGGCTAGAAGAATTTCTTAAGTGGTACAGCTCCTGCCTACGAAGTGGGAAGCCTTGAATTCAAATCCCCAAACCATCAAACTATAAAAAGAAAGTTTCCTTTCATTTACACCTATTACTCTATATTTTGTTTCCCCTACCTTTATAAACTTCTCTTTCATACATGATATTAAATCTTTATTTTGATTTACTTTATAGCCCTTTATGGCATAACATAACCACAAGGGCATTTGTTTTAAAATGATGTATATTCTTGCTAAAGTCTTTCAGATTGAAGGCTTGTTCTGTTTCTCAGATTTTCTAATTATTTAAATGCCATTAAGTATAGTCATTTTCATGTGATAACAATGTAACTGACTCCCTTAGGAGCCACTTAAAACCTCTGGTCCCATATTCAGTCATTATCTAGCTGCAAAATATTTTATCAACCCAAATGGAAATCCCATGAACACTAATCAGTTACTCATCATTAATTTCTTTCCCAAGTCCCTAACACTTAGAAAGCGCGCTTTTGACTCTGTCAATTTTCTTATTCTTTTTCTTTTTTTAAACAAACCTGGGACTTGAACTCAGGGCTGTAGTGCTATCCCTATCCCTGACCTTCTGTATTGAAGAACAGTACACTAGCACTTCACCCACAGTCCCACTTGCAGAATTTTTGGTGGTTAATTGGAGATGAGTCTCCAATGGACTTTCCTGTCCATTCTGGCTCCAAACCACAATCTTCAGATCTTGTCTCCTGAATAGCTAGCTACTGATGCCTGGTTTTGTTCTTGATATTTCATATTAATTGACTCATATAAGTTTGTTATATTGTTTGATATAATATCTTCACATTAATCCATCCAGTATTTTAGTGTTTCCCCAAAACATTGGATGGGGCAATAGGAAATGTGTGCTTAGAATATTCAGTGTTTCTGTTAAAAGTGGTAAAAGTGTTATGAAACTGGAAGCTGGTGGTAAATAGACAATACTTGTATATACTCAATGTCAGTGAATTGCTTGTGTTCAAATAGTTCTAAAAGTTCATTTTAAGGGATTGGGAGTTTGGCCTACTGGTAAAGTGCTTGCCTAGACTGCACTAAGACCTAGATTGAATTCCTCGGTACCACATACATAGAAAAAGCCAGAAGTGGTGGTGCTGTGGCTCAAGTGGTAGAGTTCTAACCTTGAGAAAGCCCAAGGACAGTGCTCAGGCCCTGAGTTCAAGCCCCAGGGCTGGCAAAAAGTGCATTTTAAACACTGTTTTTTATTACAATGCAAAGATTCCAAATTACTTTAGGGTACTTCTATTATGATGTATGACTTTTTTTGTGGGTCATGGGGCTTGAACTCAGACTGGGCTCCGTTCCTGAGCTCTTCAGCTCAAGGCTACAGCCTCACCCTTAAGCCAAGCCCCACTTCCCGTTTTCCAGAGGTTAATTGGAGATAAGTTCCAGATTTTTTTTTTTGCCAGGGCTGGCTTTGAACTTTGATCCTTATATCTCAGCCTCCTGAGTAGCTAGGATTACAGGCATGAGCCACAGAGCCCAGCCTCATGATGTATAACTTCTGATATTAACCGTCCCACACATTCTCTTTTTAAATTTGTAGTCACATGGAATTGTGATTCCTTCATATTTTATTCTAAATACTTATTTGATTTCCTATTTCATTTCACCAAAATATTGAAAAATTGCCTACAAAGCTATCAAGCAAGTTTCCTGCCTATGTTGGCTTTGTATTGGGATCCTCAAATCTCAGCTTCCTGAATAGCTATTATTACAATAAGCTACTGGCTCCTGGCTTAGAGACATTCTTTTTAAGAAGCAAATCTAGTGTTCCTGGGGAAGCAATTTATCTAGCACTCCAGTGTTATGACAGCCCAGGGAGAATCCTAAATTCTCCCCTACAAGTATTCATGGGGATAACATTAATTAGCATCCCATAGATTTTAGACATTGTGAAACTGTCTGGACTTATACATAGCAATCTTAGTCTTGAAGGTACTAATGAAGAATTTATCCTTAAGGGTAACCAAATAGCTGTCACTAGTTATTAGTAAATGTTATAATAACTGAATAGAGAAATCCTGTGGAAGCAGAATATAATTCCTGACCTTACTGTGAACTCAATGTAAGGTTTGCTGGAAAGGAAACCTACCACATGGTTCAGTCAAAAAGGAGTTTATTGGAGGAAGAACAAATGGCCGGCCTGCATGAGATGGAGAAAAACCTCAGCTTGAACAAGTCTTTGCCACAAAAACCATTTTTATATTCAATTAAAGCAATAAGGAGACCAAGAGAAATAATGAGCAGAGCTTACCTGTATTTTGTCAAAAATTGACCAATAAATATTTGACAGAGTCATTTTTTGTAGGTCTGGCTAGATACTGCAAAGGGGAAAATTCTGTAAGAACAAAACTCAGTGGACATGATGAGAGTTTTAAAACTGCTTAAAACTGAAAATAATACTTTAGTGCTGAAGATTGAAATAAACCATTGTCAGCTCTGTATCAAAGGTGGCTTACATCCTTGAAAAATACGCATGAAAAACTTGACCAACTTAATAGCACACAAATAATAACGTTCATAGATGGACATAAAGAATGAGATACTGCTTTTACATCAATGTATTAGACATACTGGTTCACACCCAAAGCTAATGAGTTTTTTTTCAGCTTGAGTTTAAAACTGTGTGCTTTTTTCCTTTGGTTTGTGGAGTCAGGTGATATTAGAATTCGAATTGCCTCAAGGAAGATTAACTGTTGACTTTTTCCACTGTCAGGCTGGGGCAGAGTAGTTTGCTAGATTAGGCTTATATCACATTGATAAAGATTTTTATGGGATTTTATGCATGTGAGTGTGTGTGTGTGTGTGTGTGTGTGTGTGTGTGTGTGTGTGTATGTATATGTGTGTGTGGCTACCTTTGACCCTGGCTCCAACTAGGACCCTACTTAAGTCCCTCCACCCCTGCCCTCATTGCATCTCATGTCTCCTGACTCTCCTCAGATCACCATGGTGTCCCTCTTCAACTTTCCATTAACGTTAATCTGGTCTATTGAGTTTGCTTTCTGTCCTTTCTTTATTCAAATAAACTCATGTTTCAGTTTCCTAATACTAACAAACTGTGTAGCATGTCACTCTACTGAATACTGTGGACAAATGTAACACAAGGAAAGATGTGTGTGTAACAGAAAAGGTACGTGAGAAAGAAGGTATAAAAGATTAAAATGGTACACCAGTGCAGGATACAGTATTCTGGTTGGCTGGAAGCTGCTCTGGGTAATTCTATGATAGTATGGTGGGTAAATGTGAAGCACTACACTACCGCTGTGCACTAATGTGGACTTGATAAATATTAAGCACAGCCTACAATACATATATAGAGAAAAAAAATTCTTTCCTCATTTGTATTATTGGGATTTAATGCAGGGCTGCCTTACACTTGCTAGGCAGCAAACCAATCACTTGAGCTACTCTCCCAGCCCAGTCCAATTGTGTAGCTTCCGTTGTGTTTTTTTAATTTTTTTTTGTGAGTCCTGGGGCTTAAACTTAGGGGCTTGGCACTGTCCTTGGGCTTTTTCAAGGTTAGTGTTCTGCCAATTGAGTCACTTGAGTGGTGTTCACACCACTTTAAGCTTTTTCTGTGTATGTGGTACAAATAATTGAACCCAGGACTTCATGCATATAGGCAAGCACTCTACCACTAGGGCATGCTCACAGCCATAGCTTCCTTTTTTAAAATTTATTTTTTAAATTTTTTATTGTGAAAGTGATGTATAAAGGGATTACATTTGCATGTCAGGTAATTAGTATATTTCTTTTTGACTCCCTCACTCATTTTCTCCAATTTTATCCTTCCCTCCCTCCCCTCTCCAAACTGTATAGTTCATTTTCAATGTAGTGTCTAGTGAGTATCACTGCTGAATTAGTTCACCTTTTGTTCCACCATTTCTGTGCTTTCCCTTCCCCTCCAAAAATCAGATAAATTTCTATACAAGATAAAAGGAGCCAGCGGTGGCTCACGCCTGTAATCTTAACTACTCAGGAGTCGGAGATCTGAGGATCAAGGTTCAAAGCCAGTCTGGCACAAAAAGACCTGAGACTCTTATGTCCAATTAACCTCTAGAAAATGGGAAGTGGAGCTTGGCTCAAGGGTAAGACGGTAGACTTGAGCTGAAGAACTCAGAGACAACTCCCAAGCCCAGGTTTAAGGTGGTAGCTTTGAGCTGAAGAGCTCAGGGATAGTGCCCAGGCCGAGGTCAAGCCCCATGACCACACAAAAACTTCAGGAATCAAAAACAGTGACAAAAGAAAGTAAAAACAGTACAAAAGAAAGATAGGAAGGAAGAAAGAATGAAAGGAAAAAAGAAAGGAAGGAAAACAATACAATAAGAATCTATTGTTTCTTGGAGTTCATTTCAATAAGCACCACTTTAAATGATCATAGGAACATAACTATTGAGCCCTGTGATCCTCCTTTTGTCTCACTGTGTGAATGTTTAGAGTCCTCTTTAATTTATCATGTCTAAGTGTAATTTTTTGTCTTTTACCATCCATTGGGTTTACTTGTAGATGTATAGGCACATTCTGTTTATTACAAATAAGGGAAACAATGCAATCAATATTTCTTTGGTTCTGATTTACTTCGTTTAATATAATCCACTGTTGTATAGCAATCACTGTGCACAATATCATTACACAGTGCATGAGTATACTTAGCTATCAAGTTTTATGTCAATTTGACATCCAAATTTATTAAAGTATTATTTTTGATTATATTTTGTACTTGTAAGAAAAATAGCAGTATGTGGCCAAATGGTGAAATTATATAGCTGACAAGTGAGAAGTAATGCCTTCAATCTAATAGATTATAATGGATTTTGGTAATATTTAGAGGGAAATAAATTAATTAAATTATGCACTTAATTATATTCCTAATTATATTTGAAAATGCAATTATACACATTAATAGATAATGTTCAAGTTCACCTACTTGACTCCTTGTCTTGTTAACTATGCAATAACTATTTTTCTACTAAGGGCTACCTATTGAAAACTATAATTAGGTATTTATTTAGCAGTTTTATGAGTATAAAATGCAAACCTTGCTACAATCACTGATATGAAGGAAAGGATATCTGTTTCATTTTACCTATTCTATTTGAACTTCCATATAAAAAATAAAATGATGTTTTCAGTGTATCTGCTTTTACCTCAAGGTCTTTGATCCATTTGGAGTTAATCCTGGTGCAGGGTGACAAAGAAGGATCCAACTTTAGTTTTCTGCAGGTGCTTAACCCGTTCTGCCAGCACCGCTTGTTGAAGAGGCTGTCTTTCTTCCATTCTATTTTTTTGGCTCCCTTATCAAAAATTAGGTGGCCATAGGTCTGTGGGTTAATATCTGGGTCCTCAGTTCTATTCCATTCATCTTCAGGCCTGTTCTTGTGCCAGTCCAAGCTGTTTTGGTCACTATACCTCTGTAATAGCGTCTAAAGTTTGGTATTGAAATTCCTCCTGTCCTGTTCTTTTTGCTAAGAATTGCTTTTGCTACATGGGGTCTTTTATTATTCCATATGAAATTTTGGATTGCCTCTTCTATTTCTTTAAAGAATGACATTGGGATATTGATGCGCATTGCGTTGAATTTGCAGATAGCCCTTGGCAAGAATGCCATTTTTATGATGTTAATTCTTGCAATCTAGAAACATGGGAGGTTTTTCTATTTCCTCAGTTTTGCTTTAATTTCATTTTTCAGGGTTTTCAAGTTTACATCAAAAATGTCCTTTACATTCCTAGTTAAGTTATTTCCTAGGTACTTTATTTACTTTGAGTCTATTGCAAAAGGAGTTTCCTTACTGATTGTTGCTTCATTCTTCTCACTGTTGGCATAAATTAAGGCAGTTGATTTTTGAGCGTTAATTTTATATCCTGTTACTTTGCCAAAGTTTTGAATCAGCTCAAGCAGCTTGGGAGTGGAGTCTATAGGGTTCTTTAAATATAGAATCATGTCATCTGCAAAGAGGGAAAGTTTCACTTCCTCTTTCCCCAATTAGTACACATCTAGAACTCTCCTAGCAGAGGACTACAATAGCTCAAACCCTAGATACATAAGGCCATAAAGGATAAGGCCAAATTAATGGACCTCTAGGACATGGACACCAGAGCTCAATTATAAGTGACTGTTATTCTTAATGTTTTATGTTTGTCTCTCTTCTCTTTATGTAACCCTTTGGTTAATCTCATATTGATACAGCATCCCACTGTGTTACCTTGTATATTATATAGATATTTACTTGTTTATTTGAAAAAGGAGGGTAAAAATGGCCCTGTGGAAGCTCTGGTTGCAAGAACTTAATTCTGGGGGCACAGAGCTCAGAACTTTACAAGAAGGAATAGGAGATACACTAGGTCTTCTTGGCATAGGTCAAAACTTTCTCAATAAGGACCAAGAAACACAACAAATCAGAGAAACGCTGGATAAGTGGGACTGCATTGAACTGCAGAGCTTCTTTACAGCAAAGGACATAGCTAGCAAATGAACTAAAAAGCCTACAGCGTTGGAGAAGGTCTTCACTAACCATAAAATTGACAAAGGCCTCATATCTAAAATATATCAACAGCTCACTCCAAAACTCACTCCAAAACTAATCTCCAAAGAAACAACCATCCCATTAAAAGATGGACCAGACACTTAAAGAGATGCTTCTCTGAAGAAGAAATAAGAATGGCTTATAGACACATGAAGAAATGCTTGACATCTCTGGCCATGAAAGAAATGCAAAAGCTTAGTTAGGATGGATGTTCGTGTAAGAATTTTCCCCTTTGATGTCTGAACTGGTATATTGGCGAGAGCTCAAAAAGATACACTGAGCCACCGCCATCCTCCGCCGATTATCTGATATATTTTATATATGCTTAATTGGTTGTATGAAATAGGAGAGGGAAGGGGGGAAATCAAGTTGTGTGGGGGAAGGGTAGAGGCAAATGGGGAACAGGACATGAGAAAGGGTATCAATATTTGTAAAGTAATGTACCTTGTATCTGATGAATATAATGTAACCCTTCTATTAATTACGATAAATATATATGAAAAAATAAATAAACATGCAAAACTGAAAAAAAAAGAAATGCAAATCAAAACAATTCTTTAAGATTCCACCTCACTCCAGTTAGAATGGCCAGGATCAAGAAATCTAATAACAACAGATGCTGGAGGGGATGTGGCCAGGAGGGATCACTACTACACTGCTGGTGGGAGTGTAAACTCATTCAACCACTATGGAAAGCAGTATGGCATTTCCTCAAAAGACTAAACATAGAACTCCCCTATGACCCAGCAATTCCACTACTTGACATTTACCCAATTGTCCAGAAACAAGGACCTACTAAATCCACTAGCACAACGATGTTCATTGCAGCAGTATTTATCATAGCAAAGATATGGAACCAACCCAGATGCCCCTCAGTTGATGAGTGGATCAATAAGAATCAGTAGAAACTTTGGGCTCTGGTAGCAGAGATTTACAATAGAACAAAACCTAGATTCATAGGGCCATATAGAAAGACCTCCAATATATAGAAACAAAAGCCTTATAGTGCGTGTTTGTTGTCCTTGATGTTATCTCTCATCTCTTTTGCTGTCACTTGGTTATAGTATTTCACCTGGTTATCTGATATATTGTTTATATACGTATGTGGTTATTTGAAGTTGGATAGGGAAGGGAGGAAATCAATATGAGGGGCGGGGACAGGCGCGGGGGGGGGGGGGGGGAGGGGAGGGGAATTGGGGCCAAAACATGAGAAAGGGTATCAATGTATGTGAAGTAATGCACACTCTACCTGGTGAATATAATGTAACCCTTCTATTTATTACAATAAAAATATATGAAAAAAATAAAATGATGTTTTAAAAATGGAAATTGTTCTAAGAAATTTACAGCGAGTTTTGTAGTAAGTTTAAAGTAGTAAAGTTAAAGTTAGAGGAAAATCTCACCAGAAAAAAAGACTAAATAAATACAGTCAAATTGCCAAAAACCAATTTATTGCTTTCTGTCTGTGAATAGAGAAGGAAGAAAAGTGGAACCTCAAACCTAATGCTGACTCAGTTCCTGAGAAAAGTGCAATTTTGGAATAGAGTTTGCCAAGACTCCTATGGAAACATTGCCCAGAGCATACAAATGTATGGACACAGTCTTAGGTTCATTGATCACCATGGGACCCAGTCTGTGAGCATCTAACCGTGCTGAGTACTAAAGAAAAAAATTAACAGAATTTGCTCTCTTGTTAGTATTAGGGTGACAGAGGCAACCTATAAATACCATAGACCAAGGTGCTGGGTTAAAGACATTCCTAATTATAGCTACTACTGATACTCTTATTCTCCCCCTTCTACTCCTATTATTATTGTTATTATTATTACTATTATTGTTTTGGTGCCAGTCTCAGGACTTGAACTCGGGGCCTGGGCATTGTGCTTTGAGCTCTTTCTGCTCAAAGTGAGTGCTCTACCTGTTGAGCCACAGCTGGGTAGCAGATGAGCCACTGGTAACTGACTCACAGTTACTTTTAGAGTCATAAGCCCCTCTCTCTCTCTTGTGCTTCTAGAGAGACAATCTAAACATCCCTTTCTCTGTTGGAAGAGTTACCTTTGCTGTATTTTTCTCTATATCAATTATTTTATTTGGTAGTCCAGGCATGACTGACTTGAGATAGTAGGAAGTTAGCAAGTCCCAAGCCAGTGTTCCATATACTAAAGTCATTTCTGTCTTACCCAAACAAAAGGTCACCAGGACAAAGGCACACTCACCCAGAGAGAGGACTGAAAGGCATTAATGGGGATTTAGGATCTACAACAATTTACTCTGGAGCTATACCATAACAGCTGTCAAATATACTTAATGTCATGCTGGTTATTTCCTGTATTTTCATTAAAATATTGACTACTAGATGGATATTTTTGCATATATTTCTTTCTTTTGTATTTTGTTTTTCTGGTGTCCACTAATACAGGGAGAATATCTGCCAGCAATCTACATGATGCCTATTTGAAATATTCCAAGTCAACATATGGATGTTTAATGATAATTCATTCTTGGCATTTAAAAGTCATTATATTTGGGTAAATTTTGTTACATATAAAAGTAAAACCATTAATTCAATTTTGTATTTTATTAGTTATTATGTACTTTTTATTTAACTAACTAATTAGGATTCAGCTGAAAGAAATAGCTAGTATTGGGGGTTGTTATTCAATTTCTCACATCATCATAAGTGGTATTTATGTGTTAATATTGCTTTTTTATATTAGCAGGTATACTCCTTCCTACAAATATGTTATTATATTGGGTCACAAAGAGAAGATAAAAATCCACCTACCCATTGAACACTCAGAAAGGTATTATCTCATGATGGCCACAGGCAACATAGGAATATGTTATATGAAATTTGATGCTTCTACCAATATGGGAAATGTTATATGAAGACGGAAGAATTTCTATACTGGAGGGACTTCTACAAGTTTAAGTGATATTTCTCCTCCTGCTAAAACATTTATCTTACAATAAGCACTGTAGTTTTTCCAAGAAATTTATGAAATGATAATAACTGTGAGATGTTGAATATAAAACCCTATACCACCACCAACAAAAAGCAATTAAAAAGAAGCCAGGTTCAGGGCTTCATGCTTTTAATTTTAAATCCTACCTACCCAAATACTGAGATTGAGAGGATGAGAGTTCAAAACCAGACAAGTCTTATGTGAAAAAGTTTCACCCTCCCCGGCAATATGTTTAGTTGCAAAGTGAACATAAGGTTTGCTGGTATACATGGTATACTAGAACATGGAACATGCCTACTAATAATTGGAGCAAAGACAAACTGTTACAATTGCTATAAAGAGGGAGAGATGCATTTCTATATGATAGCTAATGAGAAAATTGATTAATGCAGGAAGTTGATCAAGAAGGATAAATATAAATTGTCAGTAAAAAACGTTTTTGAGAACAGGATATGCATGTTTGGTGAGAACACAAGAAAACAACCTAGCATGATGTCCACAGCAATTGAATGGTTAAACCTGAGACTGGATTATAAACAATGACAGAAAAAGGAGTGGCTTAATTTGAGACTGATATGAAGAAAGGCAGTGGACTTTAAGTTGACTAACAGTTATTATAATTAGTACTATTTGTACTAGTAATAGTAGTATAGTAGCAGAAATATTAAGAGCCCATTACAAGATACTAAAGAAAGACAAAATCTGCTCTTATCTTTTTTTAAAGAAAGAATATCTCAACCTAAAGTTGAGAGTAGAATAATGACTAAATGAAGAAGCAGAGGCAGAGCTACAACTAACAGAAGTTTAGGATCCATTACATAATGGTACATATTACCATCCTATTTCCTCTTATGATTTTGTTTTTGTAATTTTTAAATTATATTTTATTGTTGGGGTAATGTATAGAGGAGTTACTGTTACATTTGTCAAGTAGTGGGGACATTACTTCTTGAACATTGATACCCATTCCTATATTTTTCTCCCACTTCCCAACCTCACAACCTCCCAATCATCTTGTTTTTCTCCTTCCATTCCCTATTTCAAATAAACAGATTTGCAATTCCTTTAAGAGATGATATGGACTATGATTCAATATTTAGAAATTAAAACACCAATTAAAGTATGAGAAAATGGTTACATAAATGATTTTGAATATGAGTGGTGGAGAAAACTATAAAAATAAATCAATTTGGTGATTTAGATCACATTTGCACCTAAATGGAAGCAAATTTTTATTTCTTTGCAGAACAAATTTGTGGCAAATATTTTGAGTAATGACTCTTCTCTGAAAATGAGATGATCAAGGGATAAAATAATACTTGTGATCTGGGCAAGCTGGCTCATGCTTGTAATCCTAGCTACTCAGGAGGCTGAGATCTGAGGAGCGCGGTTCAAAGCCAGCCTGCATACTTTAGTACATGAGACTCTTATCTCCAATTAACCATTACAATACCAAGGTGATGCTTTGGCTCAAGGGGTAGGGCGGTAGCCTTGAGCTGAAGAGCTCAGAGACAGAGCACGACCCAGAATTCAAGCCCCATGACCAAAAACATCAAAAACTAATACTTATGTTATTGATACAATGATTTCTTAAATTGAGGGAAAATTTCTTGATATTTTTCAGGATGTCATATAGAATACCATGTAAGTTTATTAAACAGCTCATTGTTAATTTTATGGCATTCTAGCAGATATTGTCCTCTCATATTGTCTCTGGAGTCATTTCTTAGGAATGAGGTTGAGATTGTGTTAACTTTGTATTAAAAATGGGTAAGCTTTTCAGCATATGCACACAAATCTTCTTAGGAGACTTCTGCTCATCCTAACTGAAACTTCCAGCTCCTTTGGTTTAACTGTTATAAATTATTCTATGCAAAATAATATCTTAAAAAGAACAGTGTTTATTCTTATTGGTCAGGTTCACATTATAATTATGGTAAAGTTCAATCATCATCTGTAATTGACTAATGGTCTCTCTATTAGAATTAATATTTTATTTCAGTATACCGCAAATGTGCATGATTAGTCACCAAAAATGATAAAAATCTTGCTCATTCAACTCAAACAAGTTAGTTATTAGACATAGAAGAGCTAGTAAATCGATAAGAGAGCCTGGTTCTGGTGACTAATATGTGTAATTTTAGTTACTCAGGAATATTAGTGCTGAGGCCGACAATTCAAAGCAGGCTCAAGCAGGAAATCCCTGGAGACCCTTTATCTCAAATTAACTACCAAAAAAGACAAAAATGGAGCTGTGATAGAGTTAACCTTGAGCAAGACAAAACAAAATAACACAAATAAAACCAAAAAAAAATACAGGGGCCGGGAGTTTGGCCTAGTGGTTAAAGTGCTTGGCTAGCATGCACGAAGACCCGGGTTCGATTCCTTGGTACCACATACATAGAAAAAAAATAGCCAAAAATGGTGCTGAGGCTCAGATGGTAGAGCTCTAGCCTTGAGAAAGTCCAAAGACAGTGCTCAGGCCCTGAGCTTAAGCCCAGGACTGGAAAACAACAACAACAACAACAACAAAAAACAATCTCAGGATAATGCCCAGGCCCCAGTTTTAAGCCCCAGGATGTGCTCTCTCTCTCTCTCTCTCTCTCTCTCTCTCTCTCTCTCTCTCTCTCTCTCTCTCTCTCTCTCTCTCTCTCTCTTGCTTTCTCTCTCTTTCTCTCTCTCACACACATATATACACATACAAGATAAGAGAATAAGTAAAATTTATGATTGATAATACACTGTATATGTAAATTTTTTGTTCATGATTAAAAATCTTGCATCTAGAAAGCATTCTCAACTCTTCAAAAGTTACCCAACAAATTATTTTCTGTGTTAGAACTTATTTTTTTCTGTGATGTGTCTGCAATGTGTCTATGAATTAGTGTATTTAGTACACACTGACCTTGAACATCAATTCAGTTAAAGAATTATCTTGGTACTTCTTAAAAGTTATCTGAGAAATTTTACATCATTTTGAAAAAAAATTAGAACTATGACTAAATTAAAAATAATTCATGTTTGTTTTTGCTATAAAATCAAGAATTGATGTATTTTCCTGTCAAAATACTCAGCAATCTAACTTTTGGGACAGCAACTTGAGTTTTTTCCAGTTTATGAAATTCTTTTCAACCATTACTAACAATATCATGGAGACAAAAACATTGCAATTAGAAATCAGGAATCAGAAGAGTATACCTACTGAATAACAAATATGACCTAAATTTCAACATAAATATAAAACCAGTTTTAATGAAATTAAAATAGTTGTAAGAGTACATGAAAAGCCCAACAGAATGAAATTAGCATAAATTAGACCAGAGAATCCAATTAACTTTAGCCCATAATGAGAATATGCAAGCCCATGGTACTCTGGTTCACAGTTTTATTAAACAGTAATAAAAGGAGAGGTTTTTAAGGTAAATAAGACCTTTTAAAAATGTGTGCCATAAGTATTTCTCAAGTTTTAATTTGAAAGCAGTGGCATGGAAAAGAAATGAAGCAATGTGTCTTGACTGTGATATTTCTCCATCAAAGGAAATACTTGCAAACCTTACTGTATTTATGTACAAATGTCATCAGCACAAAATTCAGAAATTTCACTTTGATTTCTTCTACAAATGAGTAAATAAATACAGTTCCATTTTTTAATCTGTTCCTGCATATATCAAAACCTTTAGTTGGGATCAGGATCTCTGCAGGAGTGCCTTCTTTAAGAGTTTTCTTTGTAATATCTTTATTTGAACAAAATTCAGCTGAGTGTATCTACTTCTTAAAGGAAAATTGGGAACGTTCCAATCACAAGATTCTACTTAGAATGTTAGTTCTCTCGTGTATGAAATGGGTTTCAAGTGGCCTGAAAGGATTGGAATTCCAAAAATTCTGAACTTTCATTTCCCACCTAAATTCCAATGATTTCATGAATAGGAATAAAGGCACTATCATGTCAATGCAGATGAGGATGATACAATCTAAAATTTGCTTTGTGCTTCTTTAAACCTTGGATTTTGAAGTAACATTTATTAAAGCTTATTCAATTTTAATTATTATATAAACATTTGCTCTTAATATCTGCTGGTGGACTTTCTCACCACCAAAGCCTCCTCCAGGCCGGGTTCCCAGGCCACCAGCTTGTGGTGGCGAAGAGTTTGATCACAAAGTGCTCCCCATCGGGGCAGGGCGGGCAGAACAGCTGTAGGTGCCTACGTCTGAGGGCTTGGGGCAATGGATCTTCAGGTAGCAGAATGGGGAAACGGTGACATGCACGAAGCTGATGAGGTACTAGCTGTCCTTCTTGCTGACCCTGCACGGGGGATAGCACAGGACCATGGTCATCTTGGGAAGCAGGCTTGCTGAGATGTTGGTTTGGAAGTAGAACAGGTCATCTCAGGAAGTTCCAGAAAATTGCCATCAACCAGGCGTGGCTAACAAAGAACCTCACGTTTCTGATCGCCTCCCCCACAGCTCCTGGAACATTGGGAATGTTCAACACAGTCAACACAGCAAAGAAGGCAGAGTGTGGAATCTCACCTTAGCCTTGGCTCAGGAAATTGTAGACATGTTGTTTAAAAATGAAGAAAGATAAAAGAAATCAGAAGACAAACTAGGAGTTAGGCCAGAGGATCATGTTTCCACTGTGCAATAAATTTTGTAGCAAAAATGCAAAAAAAAATCACCTTATAAAATACATTAAAACCCTCTTCAGCCAGGTACTGATGACTTCCAGTCAGGTCTAAATCAGAGGTCTGAAGCTATATGGGAAGACAAATCCGATTCATATCTTCAGTTAACCAACCAAAAGCCAGACATGGAGATGTGGCTTAAGTGATAGAGCACCAGCAGTAATTGATAAAACCTAAGTTAGTGTCTAAGGCTCACAATTCAAGCCCCGATATTGGCACTATCAACAACAAATCTCTTCAGTGCCCAGAGATGACTTTTCCTGCTTCTGCACAGGGAAAGAACAGTCTTATGGTATTTAGGAAGGTTGTTTTTACATTTAGACAAAATATGAGAATCGTGATTGAATTTGAGTCACAGTTGTCAGTGGCTTAATTACAGAGAAGAGAAATAAAAATTAAGATGCTATACAAATTACTTAAAATGAATGGAGGGAAACAGTACAACAATCAGTGAATTGTTTTTAAGTGTTACTCATTAGGAATATCACTGAACTGTTGACACAGCAAACAGTGTACTTTGGTTATTGGGAAGAACTTCACCCAAATTCTATAAATACAAAAGATGCTTAATTGGTTATTTGAAATTGGATAGGGAAGAGGGGAAATCAAGATGGGGGGGTAATGGGGACCATGACATGAGAAAGGGTATCAATGTTGTGAAGTAATCCATTTTCCATCTGGTGAATATAATACAACGCTTCTATTTATTATAATGAAATATATGGGAAAAAACAAATTAGAAAAGTAAAAAAATGATAGATGTGAGTTAAAGATTATTAACCCCCACATACACAAGACATTTTAAACCTTACTCAAAGATAAAACATACATTAATACTATAGAAACCATGACAGAAATGAATCAGATATTTTTTTTCTAAAACCTTGTGCACTAAAGGCAATCAAATAGGCAGATTATAGAGATATGAAAAAAAAGTGGAAGCAGAATTTTATTTTATTTTATTTTTATTTTTTATTGTAATTAATAAAAGGGTTACATGATATTTGCCAGATAGAAGGTGCATTAGTTCACATACATTGATACCCTTTCACATGTCTTGGTACCCATTACCCTCCCCCCCACCCCCCCACCCGTCCTGGTTTTCCCCCCTTCCCTATCAAATTTCAAATATCCAAATACAAATGAATTCAATATATCAGATAACAAAGTGAGATACTGTAACAATATGAGATACCCAAGGGACAGCAAAGGAGATGAGAGACAACATAGTACATTAAGGACAACAATCATTCATTATATGTCTTTTGTTTCAATATCCTGGAGGTCCTTTCAATTAGCTTCATACTATATGGCCTTATGTATCAAGATTTTGTTCTATTGCAGGTCTCTGCTAATAGAGCCCAAGGTTTCTACTGATTATGACAAATGAGGAAAACCATTGAGCCTAAGTTCCTTTGAGTCTGGCTTACTTCACTTAATATGATTTTTTCTAAGTCTTTCCATTTCCTAACAAATGGGGCGATGTCATTCTTTCTGACAGCAGCATAGAATTCCATTGTGTACAAATACCACAACTTGTTGATCCACTCATCAACTGAGTGACATCTAGGTTGGTTCCATATCTTTGCTATGGTGAATAGTGCTGCAATGAACATTGCTGTGGTAGTGGATTTAGTATGTCCTTGTTTCTGGATGGTTGGGTAAATGCCAAGTAGTGGAATTGCTGGGTCATAGGGGAGTTCTATGTTTAGCCTTTTGAGGCACTGCCACACTGCTTTCCATAGTGGTTGAACGAGTTTGCACACCCACTAACAGTGTAGTAGTGATCCCTCCTGGCCACATCCCCTCCAGCATCTGTTATTATTCGTTTTCCTGATCCTGGCCATTCTAACTGGAGTGAGGTAGAATCTTAGAGTTGTTTTGATTTGCATTTCTTTTACGACCAGAGATGTTGAGCATTTCTTCATGTGTCTATAGGCCATTTTTGTTTCTTCTTCAGAGAAGACTCTCTTTAAGTCTTTGGCCCATTTTTTAATGGTATGGTTGTTACTTTGGAGATTAGTTTTTGAGTGATTCAATTTTTTGAGTTGTTGATATATTTTAGATATGAGGCCTTTGTCCGTTGTTTGGTTGGTGAAGATCTTCTCCCACTCTGTAGGCTTCCTAATTAATTTACTAGCTATGTCCTTTGCCATACAAAAGCTCTGCAGTTTAATGCAGCCCCACTTATCCAGCCTTTCTCTGATTTGTTGTGATTCTTGGTCCTTATTAAGAAAGTTTCGACCTGTGCCAAGGAGGCCTAGTGTATCTCCTATTCCTTCCTGTAGAGTTTTCAGTGTGTCAGCTTTTACCTCCAGGTCTTTGATCCATTTGGAGTTAATTCTAGTGCAAGGAAGCAGAATTTTAAATGACAGTTAGAAAGTGACTTGACTGAACTTAAGTAAAGGTAAACATTTGAGTATTTATATTTATGGCACAAAAGAGTATAATTCAGAAAGTAAAACCTCAATAAGACAGAAAGGTGGGTAATCATGGTGTGCGAGAAATTAGAAGTGAAGAGATATCAGGGACAAAAAATAAACAAGGGCCGGGAGTTTGGCCTAGTGGTAGAGTGCTTGCCTAGCATGGATGAAGACCAGGGTTCGTTTCCCCAGTACCACATACATAGAAAAAATCCGGAAACGGTGCTGAAGCTCCAGTGGTAGAGCTCTAGCCTTGATAAAGTCCCAGGACAGTGCTCAAACCCTGAGCTCAAGGCCCAGGACTAACAAAAAAAATGAACAAGTGAAGCAATGGTACTCAGTGGATACTATGCTGAAAATGAACTAAACAACTTTGTGCAGGGATTCAAGGAAAATTGGGAGACAGGGAGGGAAGGGGTGACACTGTCCAAAAAGAAATATACTCTTTACGTGACTTAGGAAACTGCAACCCCTCTGTACCTCACTTTTATAATAGCAAAAATTGAAAAGGAAAGCAGAGGCAAAAATTGAATCTTGTATAACATAACAGGCAAATAGTGATTAATAAGACTAAGGTGTGCTGAGACACATTAGATACCAGGAGAAGACGTAGTTTGTAAACAAGAAATAACACAATCCACAGCTCAGAAAAAAAAAGTGGTTGACAAAGTATATTCTAAACAAAATTGCAAGGGTAACATAATTATTACACTAATACTCAAGATAATTTGAAGATACAGATTAGAATAATGTTGAGATAATATACGTAATTACCGAGGATTAAGAGCAGATACAATAGTGACATGATGCAGGTCTGGTGCTAAAAGAATCAGACTGAAAAATAGAATTGATAATATGAATAATATGACATTTGTTATTTCATAATTTTTGATGATATATATTTTTAAACTTCATTTTAGGATTGCTCACTGCAAGTATTTAAGTGTTGTCAAATTAATTCCAATTTCTATCACATTTTAGAGAAATCTAATAGTAAATCATGTAGTAATTATAGAGTTACAAATCTCTCCCTTCTGCTTCTCTATCATCAAGCTTTCATAGAAGTACAATCACACACAAACAACATAATGACAGCAACCAAACATCAGAGCAACTGTTTATGTATTGTAGTAATTTATATGGGTTTTGGCAAATATAACCACTGGACACATTTGAAGTATGATACAGAAAAGTTCTACTGCCATCTGTTTATTTTCCATTTTTATTTTTCTGATATTTCTGCAACTGCTGATATTTTTTACTGTTTCTATACATTTACATTTCCTAATATGTCATCTACTTAGAATTATAACATGTGTTGCTCAGTCAGATTTTCTTCTTTCACTAAGTAATATGCTACTTAGGCTGTCTCTTGCTATAGTTTATGTATTTTTCATGACAAATTTATATTAATGTATATTAACTGTACAAAATGATGAGATATTAATGGACATATTACTTGTTTCCAAGTTTTGGCAGTTATGCACAAAGTTGGAATAAATACACACATGTAGGTTTTTATGTGAACACATTTTCAAGTGATTTTGGGTAAATTACGGTTAGTATAACTGCTACATTTTATAGTATGAGCACATTCAGTTTTGTAATAAACTGCAAACTCTCTTCCAAATGGCTGTAAAATTTTGCATGCCCTTCAGCAAGGAATGAGAATCTTTGTTGTCCTCTATCCTTACCATCACTTGAGGCTGTCATTTGAATTTTAATTATCTACCAGATGTAAAATGGGCAAGGATCAGAAATTCTAGATTGAAATCCTAACAACCATGAAGGATGGGGCAAGAACTTTGCTCAATTTGTTCTAAAATATGTCTTAAATACTTTAATATGAAGACTGAGGGAAAATATTATCTAAAGTGAGTTCAGGCCAGATAAGTAAGGGAATAAGAGCCTGTGAGGGGTATAAAGCCTTCAACTCAAAGCAGCCTAACCTGTTCGGTTTTGTAAAGGAATTCATTTTGTTTGTTAAGTATGCTGGTTTACTTTGTTCTGCAAAAAGTAGTCTTCTGAACTCAAGCAGAACTCTGCTTGCATCATGTTTTGACAATGTATTCCTCGAAAAGGATTCTACAAGCTCACAAACAACCACCTTGGCACAACTAACTGAATTAAAAGTATAGAACAAAGTGTCAGCAGACCATCCCTCCATATCTAAAATGTTTATAAACCCCTGCCTAACTTCATTTTAGGGCGAACAATGCCTAGTATTGGGCCCTCTCTTCTTTGGAAATGAATAAAACTTTACTTTCTTCCTCATCACTCTGAGTGAATTCCTGTACCCCATATATACTTACTGAATTCCCCAGACTTAGCAAAGGTAGAAAAGAAATGTGCAAAATATTGGTCAGTAGGTACCTCTACACAATTGAGGTTCAGTCTCATTAGAGACTTTGGTAAGTCAATACTTTATACCTCTCAGAATTATTCCAATCGAATTTCAGTGAAATGAGTTATTTTTCATCAATTTTCATCATTGCTTTAGGCTAATTTTTGCAGAGTTTTGTGGTCACTTTGGCCTTTATCCATTCAGGGTCCAACATCTTCAATAGATGTAGACCTCAAGGAGAAAGTTACAGTTTTCCATAAAACCACAGCCTATAAGGAATATGCAAATGCCCAAGAGAATATGATAAGTCATGAATGATACCTGTTACATGAAGAATTTGGGAAAACATTAACAAAGCCTGTTCCTAAAAGAGAATGATGATCAGGTGGCACAATGTGGTCAGTAGGACATCCAAGCTTCTAAAGATCAAAATGATTGTTCCTCTGCCAATTCACCTCTGCAGATTCCACTGAAAATCAGAACTCAGAAGCAGCTTCCTATTTATACTACATGATAATACTCTCAATATTTTTTCTGGCATAAATCAGTTGAGTTATTTTGGATTTTTTACAGTGAGAAATGGACATTGTCTTATGAATATGTCCTCCATAATATTATTTTCCATGCATTCCTCTGGTATGCATTATGGATTTCTTTGTGAACTTGTAGGGTAAGAAGCTGAAACTATGTGTCCCTTAGGATCATTGCTCATAAATAGTTCATGAGTTGGAAGATATGTGCTGAGAAATGTCCTTGGATTTCATTTGCAGATTCTATCCTTAGTAGAAAGTGAACATTTTTACGGAAATAGAAAGTATAAAGTAAATCTTTTGATAGAAGATTCGTATCTATACTTGTGCATTTATCTACTTCTGCATTTACATTGCTGCTTAGACTAAATTGTTACTGAATCTTTATCTTTGGTAGTACTAATGCTTATTGAGTTCTTTATATTTCCTGTACTAACATTTTATTCATTTTAAATTTTCTTCTCTAAAAGTTTTCATTTAAATTTGTTATTGCAAGAGAAAATTAAAAGTTTTTATTTCTGGATTTCTGTTAGTAAAACAGAATTTATGGATTATTTCTCCTTATTTTCTCTAATGTGTTTGCCACAGCCCAAATATTTCCCTCAGAAGAAAAGTAATCAGTGAATAAAAGCAATAAAGCACGCCTGGATTTCTTTTTTGCAAGATGAGAATTATATTCTAAAATTAGATTTGTACTTGAACAGGATGGAATAAAAACAGTATTCTGACAGCCTTTCAGAATAACTATTTGGTTCTTCCATACGTCAGCTAAGAGTCTTGGAGCTTTGCCTTAGCACAGCATGGATTTCATTGGAGTTGTGTTCCATTGACAGTGTATGTTAATATGTAATATAGGATGGGAATGTATATGCATACAATGGATATAACATCATAACAAAAAGTGTTATATAATAATTAATATGCTGTGAGGTATATTTATTAATATACAAGACAATGCAAGGCAGAATAAATACTTGAACCTTAAACTCATTTTAAAAGAATTTAAGCATTTAGCATTCTTACAGTAGTGTCTAGTTGCCTTTATATATTAAATTTAACACGGAAGAAATTATATGAAGTGTTAGCTATTGCTGATAGTAGTGAAATGAAATTATATCAATTAGTGTTGTAGTAACAATGATTTCATGGTTTGTATTCCTAGATTATTTTGAACTTTCTGGAAAATCTCCTCATATCGAATTAAACCTAAGGATAGGTTTGCCATTAATTATTGATTGTTCACATATATTGACAATAAAGGGAAAAAAGTACAAAAAAAGGACACATGTTATGGTTTTATACTGTACCCTACAGTAGTGATTAGGAGATTTTTCAAACAACACTGATTTTGTGAAGACTGAAAAAAAAAAACAAAAAACTGGGAATGTGCAGAGAAAAAGTATCACTGTTGAAAGTAAAAGACAAGAACAGATAAGAAAAAAAAAGATAGTCTTTCTGCTAGCTCCAGGCCTGGAAGAAATAGCAGTTTCATTGTAGAAAAACCAGCAGGGTAATGAGAAAGTATTCAATAGAACAAGATTTTTTTAAAGGTTCTATTGTACAGATGCTTCACTTCTTGCCCTTTTTAGTAACATGTTCTGTACTTTGTGGTAAGTTCCCTGTTTGATGAAACAGAGTTTTTATTTGTGTTTTCAGTGTAAATAAAACATAGATTATAGACTTAAAGAAAACCAGAAAGGGAACAAAACACATGTTACAAAGTGTATATGGTTTATTCCCTATCATCCAAGATTTGACATATTTCAGTTCAGTGCTTAGACGTGCTTAGCAAATAAAGAATGTCTGTTTCTGAAAACTTTTCCATAGTCAATAGCATTTATTGAGTGAGAGAGCTTGCAATATCTTTACATACTATAAAATATCATAATTTAAGACATATATGACTATCAGGGTGGGCCAGGAGTGAAGCCAAGTGGTAGAGCGCTTGCCTAGTATGTACAAAGCCCTGAATTTGATTCCTTGGTACCACATACTCAGAAAAAAAATGGAAATTTGTGCTGTGGCTCAAGTGGCAGAGTGCTACTCTTGAGAAAAAAGTCTCAGGACAGTGCCAAGGTCTGAGTTCAAGCCCTAGGACTGGTAAAAACAAATAAACAAACAAACTACAACAACAAAGCCCAAAAACCTGTCAGGGGGAATGCAACTTTATTTAAGAGTATCTTTGCATGTATTCTAGTTCTATTAGATATAATGCAGGAAATACTACATATACTTGCTTCTACAAAGACTGAACACTAGAATAAATCTGAAAATAGATTTGAAGACAGCTTCTCCCTAAAAATAATAGCACACTTTAGGGTAAAAAAAATCATTAAATTTTCTTTTCTCTAGTGTACAGTTGGATTTAATCAGAGACTTTAATTATTTATGATTTTCATCAAAAATATAATTTGCATAGATAGAAGATGGTAAACAAGTGCCTGGAGTAGAAACAAGTAATATCTTCTACATTATCATGATGATGATAAAGTAGGTCAGTGGAAAAGGGGAGATTAATATAGGAATTACTGAGAAATTTTAGGAATATTTATTTTAAAGCTACTAAAGGATACTTTAGGGCCATAGTCAAATTACTATATCATAAAACAAATATCATATAAGTGGATACTGGAATCCATAGTATCTTTTATTCATTTACTTATTTATTTATATTTAATTAATGTACACATTTTTACATGCCACAAATCTATATTTGGTATCAGACATGAGCAAACAAATCAAGGGGAAAATGATAGAATTTGAAATCTTATCTTGAAAAAAACTACATTACAACATTAGATCTATTGGAATTCAGGAATTTTCAAGAAGGCAATTAAATGCTGACACTGCAAGTAAGAACAAAACTGATGATATTTTTTGATACTTTAAGAATTGTTCCACTGTGAAAAGAGGACCTATGATTAAAGGTGCTGCACTCAGAGAAATCCATTCTAGAATGGACAGAAAATCAGAAAGGTAGTTATAGAAGAGAAATATGTTTGGTTAGGAATGAAGTATCACTTGGAAAATTCAAAATTTTCTTTAACTGTATCTACTTGATATTTTCTACTTTCTTCTACAAAATGCATGTTTCTTCATCTTTTCTGAATACATGTAATCTGATACTTATTTTGAATCATAGAGCAATGGTACACCATAATTAATTTCATAACTCCGTATTTTTTCCATATAACGAGAAGCACATATTGAAGCTAAGATCAAGTGTTGCATATATTTTCCATATTTCTCTGGAAGAAACTGAATACAGGTAAACAACCCAGAAACACAGATTTTAGTAAAAAGTAAATTGTTTCATTAAGATTATGTGCAAAAAATAACACATAAAATATCCTCAGCAGCTTAAACATTTTGCTTGAAAACCAGTAAAATAATGATTTTCAAATTAATAATTCATTAATTTTGACTTTATAAAAGAACAAATTTTTATCTTCAGAGATATTTAAACCCAATGTTTAATATCTAATAAGGCTGAAATATTAATCATATTATTGTTCCCATTTTAAGCTTGCATCAAATGTATAGTGCAATAAGAAAACAAAGAAAATGCTACCTTCATTAAAAAACAACAGTGGACTTTTGTCCCTGTATTAGTTTTGTACACAAATCCACAAAATGAACAGACCTTTAATTAGATTGACTATGGGGGGGAAAAATGAGAAGACTCAGAGAAGTGAACTAAAAATGAAGAGTGGCTAAGCATTGTGGCTCATGTCTATAATTACAGCAACTAGAGGGGTGAAGATGGGAGGATTAGAGCTTGAAGGCAATGGGGGCAAAAAGTTATCAAGACTCCATTTTAATAAGCATGTTGGGCATGGTGTTAGGTATCAGTAACTAAAGTCATGCAAGATACTATAGGTAGAAAGATCATGGTTTGAGACTGGTCCTGGGCCAAAATGCTAGAGTGTATCTGAAAAGTAAAATAAAGGCTGGGCTCACGTGGTAGGACATCTATTATCAACCTGAATCCCTGAGTTGAATTGTCAGTACTGCCAAAATTGGAATAAATAAAGTAAAATGAAGTATGAAGAAAGAGGGGGAGATCCCAGTCAATTTTGGAAGAAACAAAAAGAACTAGATCACTGAAAATCTTCACATTATTAAAAATGAAATGTTTAAATTTTGTGGCATATGAACCTTTCAAGGCTGAATTTTGTAGAAATAGAAGATCGTAACAGATGTATAACCAGTAGGAAGATTAGTAACAAAAACTCTCTCAAAAAAGAAAAATCCAGGATCAATGGCTTCACTGGTGAATGTTACTATATATTTAAGGAAAAATACCAGTAGTCTTATAAAACCTCAAAAAGATTATAAAAATACCAACAATTCAATCTCATTATATGAAAATAGACACCTTTATACTATAGCCAAAGACACTATGATAAAAACTCACACATCAATAACTTTGAAAAATACAGAAGACATCATTCTCAACAAAAAAATAAATTGAAAGACTATTATGAGCTAGTGACATTTATTTCTAGAATGTACTGATGTCTCAACAGAAAACAAATATAGCATGCCCAATTAATTCACAAAAATACTTTTAAGAAAATTCAGCACCTTGGGGCCGGGAGTTTGGCCTAGTGGTAGAGTGCTTGCCTAGCATGCATGAAGACCTGGATTTGATTCCTCGGTACCACATACATAGAAAAAATGTCAGAAGTGGTACTGAGGCTCAAGTGGCAGAGCTCTAGGCTTGAGAAAATCCAAGGGCAGAGCTCAGCCCCTGAGCTCAAGCCCAGGACTGGCAAAATAAAAAAGTTAAAAGTCCAAGAAAATTCAACACCTTGTCATTGTCATAAAAATCAGGCTGCAAATAGAAAGAGCAAGCCAGGTACTTGTAGCTCACTCCTTTAATCCTAGCTATTCAGGAGGCTGAAATCTGAAAATCGTGGTTTAAAGCCAACACAGGCAAGAAAGTCTGTGAAACTTATTTTATTTTTTATTGTCAGGGTAATGTATAGGCGGGTTATAGTTACATTCACCAGATGGTAGGTACATTACTTCTCACACATTGATACACCTTCTCATGTATTTATCCCCATTTACTCACCCACACCTTCCCAATCATTTTGTTCCCCAATCCCTTTCCTATTTCAAATAAACAAACATATGTACAATATACCAGGTAACAAAGTCAGATACAGTAACAATATGAGATTAACCAAAGCTCAACAAAAGAGAAGAAAAATAACATAGTACACTAAAAACAACAACCACACAAGATAAAGCTCTTGTTTCCATATCCTGGAGATCCTTTCATTTAGTCTCATCCCATATGACCTCATGTACCTACATTTTTCTCTATTGTAACCCTCGGCTAGGACAGTCCTAGATGTGCACTAATTATTACAAACGAGGGAAACCATTAAGCCTGGGTTCCTTTGAGTCTGGCTTATTTCACTTATGATTTTTTCCTTACAATGTCATTTTTTCTGATGGCAGCATATAATTCCATTGTGTATAAATACCACATCTTCTTGATCCAATCATCTACTGAGTAGCATATGGATTGTTTTTTTGTGTGTGCTACGGTAAATAGTGCTGCAATGAACATCATTGTGCTAGTGGCTTTAGTATTATGTCCTTGTTTCTGGATGTTTGTGTAAATGCGAAGGAGTGGAATTGCTGGGTCATAGCTGAGCTCTATTTTTAGGCTTTTGAGGAATGGCCACACTGCTTTCCATAGTAGTTGAACGAATTTACACTCCCACCAACAGTGTAGTAGCAATCTCTCCTGGCCACATCCCCGCCTGCATCTGTTATTAGTTTCCTTGATCATGGCTATTCTAACTGGCGTGAGGTGGAATCTCAAAGTTGTTTTGATTTACATTTCTTGTCTGGCCAGAGATGTGGAGCATTTCTTCATGAGTCTATAGAGCATTCTTATTTCTTCTTCAGAGAAGTCTCTTTAACCTTTTAACGGGCTGCTTGTTTCTTTGAAGATTTGTTTTGAGGATAAACAAAAATGTCAATTTTCCTCATCTACTTAAAACAGCAATTGAAATCCTTGGCCTCTCACATTTCCTCTTTTGCTCTGGGGCTAACATTACGTGTATGGGTACTTGGTTGATGACATTTTAGCCTTTATTAATTTTTCTTTGTTCTTTTATCTTTTTTGCTCATTTAATTCATTATTTTCAAAAGACATATCCTCCAATTTGCATATTCTGTTTTCCCATTGTTTATCATAGCTAAGGAATCCTTGTAAGGAAATTTTGTGGGGGTCCGGGAGTTTGACTTAGTGGTAGAGTTCTTTCCTAGCATGCACAAAGATCCAGGTTCAATTCCTGGATACCACATACATAGAAAAAGCTGGAAGTGGTGGAGTGGCTCAAGTATTAGAGCTCTCAAGGACAGTGCTGAGGCCCTGAGTTCAAGCCTCAGGACTGGAAAAAAAGAGAATTTTGTACCAGTCCTGAGGCTTGAATTCAGGGTCTGAGTTCTGCTTCTGATCTAGTTTTTGCTCAAGGCTAGTGCTCTACCAATTTGAGACTCAGCACCATTTCAAGTTTTTTGGTATTTAATCAGAGACAAGAGTCTCATGGACTTTTTTTGCTCAGGATGGCCTTGAATTGTAATCCTAAAATCTTAGACTCTTGGGTAGCTATGAGTCATGGACCATCAATTCCCCATTTGGAGTCTTTCTATTGTTTCCCTTAAGTTGCTCTTCTTTTATATCTTTCATTTTAAGTGGTAGATATCTATCATTTAAGTAACTTTTCAAAGTGTCTCATCAGATATACATTCAGTCACTGACACCAGTTTTTCTATTACCTTTATGGTAAGCAAGCATTTTTACAGACTTTCTACAAATGCCTTTTGACATTAAATGGAAAGAGAAAAAGAAAAACGTTACTTTTTTGAGCTATGAAATAGAAGAAATAGAAAATATATTTCTGTAAGCTTTGAAATTTGACTATGTATTGAACACTTATTCAGTGTTTACCTTGACTGTTTATAATCTTCTTTAATCTTTATTTTTGCTTTAAAGAGCTTAAAGATTAGTCATCATTAAAATCTTAGTGTTCTTTTAGGTCTTTGTCTAGCCTCAGGCATCAGGCAGCCTCCTTAATCTCCTACTATGCAGAGGTTTCAGCAGCCCTTATTCCCCCATATAACTTTTCTCAACCTCATTCACAGACATTTTTGTATGTGTGTTCTTCACCTTAAATATTCTCCTGTATTCTAGGCTTCTGTAATCAATACCTTTGTTTCAAAATATTTTTAGTTAAAGCTACCTAGCTGTAGGAATACAAGTCTGATGATACAAAAGGAAACCCTTATGTCTGTCCATTATGCAGCTACCAGTTAGGTCAGAACATACAACCTTAATTCATTGAGGATAGGGCCCCTAATTACTCTACTGACAAAAGCAATTTATCTTATTAAGTTCAGGCTGCCAACTTTGTTGCTGCTACTATCAATGACAGGTAAATTACTTTTCAAATGAAATGAAATGAGTATGTTACAGAGATAACATGTGGTCCAATTTTTGTAGCCTAGGAATGGAATTGTCTAAATGTTCATCAGAATCTGAGTGGAAAATAAAAGTAGTGGATCTACATAGCAGAATACTAGTCACTTATAATTAAGAGTGAAATTCTGCTATTTACTAAAACAAAATTTGAAATTTGAATGTTACCATATTAAATATTTATTTCAATATTTTTCTCAGAATGAAAGAATAGAGATAATGTATGGGAAATGATTTTCAAAAATTTTGGATAATGGATCATTTTCTGCTATCATATTCAGGAAAGGAATAAGGGAAATCATATTGAAAATGAGGGTGAGAGAATGGATAATGTATTTATGTGTAAACATGGAAATTATCAGCGTGGAAATTATAAGCTTAGAGACAAAGTATGGATGTTGAGTTTTCCATAAAGCATGATATTGACCAAGAAAGTGATCATTTGTGGAATTGTGTGGATTGATGCCACAAAGATAAATACCTAACAGTCATTTAGTTTTTATTCTTTCTCTGGATAGGAGGGATCATGAAAGAATTTCATGTAGAAATTTAATTTAAAATAAACAGAAAAGTAAGAGAGCTATTTCATATGTCCTTTTTGAAAGATGTCCTTAGCATATTGAATAAACTTGGTAGATTATATAATGGTCTAGACATGAGATAATAAAATCATAAGAGAAAACATACTATAAATACAGGCAGATGCAAAACTAAAACAGAATAATTGGCAGTAATTTTATATCAGGCTGACCAATAATTACTACTGGGATGAAAATTTGTAACATAAGTTCTCATAGCCATCTCATTTTACTTTCACATAAGTTAAGCAGTTAAGTTATGTAAATTGAACTGAAGATATAAATATTAATGTAAAATAGTTCCCCAGTGTTTCCAGTTTCTCAGAGATCAATCAGTTTGGTGGCCAATATAGCATACTCTGAGTTCTACCAGAAATGAAATTTCCTGAAAATACTTCCATTCTAGTTTGAGGAAATGTGTGTTGGACGATAGGGAGTTTTCTGCCTCTTAATTCAATTGTTCATAACTGCTTCCATGCATCCAAGCAAACATTTACATATGAAATTATCTTGAACATTTATGATTACAGAAAAGAGTAGAAATAAAGCCACATGTTTATAATAATGAGAAAAGATGATGCTGAGGAATTAAAATTCAAAGTCCTACAGATCTTTAAAATTATTATTGGCGGTGCAGAAGTACAAATTTATGACCTTGTGGCTTGCAGGACAGATGATAGAGTACATCAGCATATTTTACATGGACTACTTTTGTCCTAAGAATTATTATATCTATTTTTGAAATATTCTCAGTATTTAACAACTTTTATATGTGGGTAGATTTTGATGCACTTATTTAAAATATTAAATGAAAAAATAAGATGTAAATTGATTTAAACACACTTCAGTGTCAATTTTGATCAATCATTACTAAATGAGTGCTAGAATTTAGCTACTCTTTGTAAAAGGTCAGAGTCCTTCAAAATTTTTGTTGATGTATTGTAGAAGGCAGCACATTCTATTTATAAAAATTAACATAAGAGACACTACAATCTGAGTAGCACTGCTGAACTAAGAATATTTACAATAACCTTGAAGAAAGCTCTTTGGTTAAAATGTAAATTTCAGATGCTTTTACTTCATATAAATATGTTTTTGTATTTCTTCATAGCAATTATGAGATAATGCTTTTCATGAAATATTCATAGTAGGAAAATATATGCTTTTTACATGTTTCTATGGGGAATTAAAAAAAGAAGGGCAAATCAGGTGTAATGAAAAGTAGAAATATATGCTTTTTCATGTTTCTATGGGGAATCAAAAAAAAAGAAGGGCAAATCAGGTGTAATGAAAAGTGGTGGGAAATTAGAATATGTTCCTATGTATAGAAGAGATCTTGCAAACTTTGTTATTTTGAGAAATGTTTACAAGACATGATCATGATAGATCTGTGTAGAATTGTTCCTAGAGTTGAATGAATTTCACCATTATCCTCTGGAAAAATAGAGCTAGTCAAGGAAAGGCTAGTTCCATTTTTATTGGTATTACTGTTCACAGACACAATGTTTTTGAAAACTATACATGTAATTACTTTTGAACTGCCATTGAAATATCAGAAACTATATAATATACCCTAGACTAAAACATTTTCCAATCTTTTGTGAAATTTTCCCAATTCATGTTGGTCAAAGATATATGTGAGCATTTGCACACACGAATGCTGTATGTGTTCTTTAAAATAAGTACTTAGTTTATGCTATTTGGTATATAACTATTATTTACTGTGGGCTTATAATTAGGAAAGTCTTATAACAAACAAGGCTGGAATGTAACCAGTAATGACTGCTTATTAATTATTGTAATAGTTGTTTTTAGTATTGTATTCTTACCACACTAACCATCAAATCTCCTTCCCTCATTCACCCCCAACTCCTTGACCTCTTAATAATCTGACAACAATGAATGGGTTAACAAATTGGACAGCTTGTCACATGATGCTACTAGCTCATTCTCTTTCCTCACCCATTGTGGAGTACATCTTCATTTAAGGGGACTTAGAAACAGAAAAATACCAATATCTTGATAGAATCTCCCTGTTTTAGAGTACGTCTGGAGTGACCTAAGTTTCAAAGGAATTTGTCTGGATCTATGAAGAGATCCAGATTGTAGTCTGAGCTTAGAAAACCTGGCTGACATCCATTTCACTCTTGCCCAACTAAACAAAGTCCTAGAGTTGACAGCACCTAGTTTGGACTGGTACTATAGTCTTGCACCACCAATGTTTCACTCTTGAAAAAGTGGATCTCCAGTCACTAGAGGATGCCTTCTACACCAGAGAACTCTGAGAGTAACATTTTTTTTCGAAAGTATGTAGGTATGGAAAGTAGAGAGGACAGGACTCTAAAAGTGGTGAAAATGAAACTTGGAGGGTGAGAAGAGGGAGTCCCATGCAGAAGATTACCAAATATTCCACCTGAGTATCTGTGTCATCTCATCCTCTTGTGCATATCACTACACACCACACCCTTCCCTCTATCCCACTTTTCCTTCTAATGGAGCACCCCCCCCCTTTAATGGGAGAAGTCCAGACTCTGATGGATTCAGATAGAAGCAGAGGGTGAGAGGAGAAAGTCTTTTTCTCAGTGGAGGATGAACTAGGCCAGTGAGAAATAAAAGAGCAGTTTCAAAAATAAAATTTCTGTCACAGATAAGATTCAAAGGATGACAGTCTTAATGATGGAGTGATTTTAGCTTCCAAGGTTATTACTGGGAACTGTTATTGCTATCCAAAATTGTATTTCGGGGAGAGAAGTGCTGAAATGGTATTGAGAAAATGAGCTGTTGGTTTGTCATGCAGTCTCAGTAGCCTCAGCCAATCCCAAGGAATATGCTATATCAGCTTCGAGGACTCAGAATTACATTGACTTGGGCCTCTGCATTAGTCCATCGTTGGAAGTTAATTACTCTTGGAAGGAGGCATGTTTTTCAGCTGAAGAAACTCAACAAAGATAAAGTTAAATGGTATCTTTCCATTGGACCACAGCAGATGGGGCCTGCCTCTCATTTGGTGACTGACACTATCAATTATAGGTATGTTTGATGATCAGTTATAGAGAGATGAAGGGGAAGAAGAGAAAAAAATGGTTAAAAGATATTTTAAGCCTGGGTAAATTTTCAGATCAAAATGACTCTACCAACATACACTTCCGTCAAAGGAAAGAAACACTGAATAAGGAGACCTACACATAAATATACAGAATCTAACTTTACAAATAAGGCATTATCTTCATTCAAAAATGAAAGAAATTAAATAAGCAAGAAAACATACAATATGTGAAATCTGTCCATAGAAGAAATGATGATAGTAATTTCATGCTGTAAGGCATGATAATAATTAAAATTTATTTCCTTCATAAAAACAAGTGACATCTCTGGGCTATAAAAATGGCAATTAAAATGATAATTATATTGTCCATTATTACTGAGTTGGTGTCTAGCCAACTGTAGAATGCACCAGTATTTGAAGTAGTGAGATATGCAAATCCATTTTTATTTTTTTATTAGGAAGAAGTTCTTTTTTACATAAAGAAAATTTTTAGGTGAAGATAATTATATTGGGAGGTTAACTTGTACATTACTAGCAGCAATTCTTAAATTTACTTTGATTACAATAGCACAATATAGTTCATAACCATAATTTAGAGATGGCTACAAATAATGAGTGCTCATCATATAGCAACAATTCACTCTGAAAGAAGAATTGATAAAATATCCTTCTACATGTAAAATCTAAAGGAAGCATAATGTGATAAAAATTCCATATTATTGTCTACCAATTTATTGAAGCTGCTTTTTTATAATTTACATAGAATCCATATGTCTGAAGTATGTGTTCCTGATAGAACAATGCTACACAAATATCTTGTTGTCTTCTAATGGTGAATACCAGGAAAAATATACATTTAAAAAGAAAATTTGAATAGAAAAAAAATGTTAAATGTCTATACTGTGAAGTTTATCTTCATAACCACTTTTCTGTATTATCAGCAAAGTACTTCTAGGCCACTTTGGAGCCTAGTAGTTTAGAATCTGTTTAGTGACATAGCCATTTGGCAGTTCATGCAGAGAGACATTTATATACACATATATGACATACATATGTACATACGTATGCACATGCATATGTTCATGTCTATATTAATATATCCATATATATACATATTGGCACATATCATCTGTGTGTATCCCTGCATATAATCTCAGAGAATAACTGAAATATATTTGGGGGGGATCATGGGGCTTGATCTCAGCCTGGATGCTGTCCCTGAGCTCTTCAGCTCAAGGTTACCACCCTACCCTTAAGCCAAGACGCACTTCCAAATGAAATACATTTATGTAAGTAGATTATGGATGATAAAAAGAAAATAGGGGCCGGGAATGTGGCCTAGTGGTAGAATGCTTGTCTAGCATGCATGAAGCCCTGGGTTTGATTACTCGGTACCACATATATAGAAAAAGCTGGAAGTGGTGCTGTGGCCAAAGTGGTAGAGTGCTAGCCTTGAAAAAGCTCAAGGACAGTGTACAATGCCTGAGTTCAAGTCCCAGGACTGGCAAAAATGAAGTTATATATAATTTTTAAATAAAATGAAATATACTCATGATGGAGGAATATATGTTATACTTACACATTAAACAAAGACATCTGAAGATATGATTCATAACTTGTATAGTTTAAGCACTAATATGCTTTTTTAAAATTTTTTTGTTTCTTTTCTTTCCATATATTTTTATTGTAATTAATAGAAGGGTTACATTATATTCACCAGATAGAAGGTGCATTACTTCACAAACATTGATACCCTTTCTCATGTCTTGGTCCCCATTTCCCTTCCCCCATCCCCACCCCTCATCTTGTTTTCCCCCCTTCCCTATCCTATTTCAAATAACCAAATACGCATACATACAATATATCAGATAAGATGAAGTACTGTAATAATATGAGATAGCCAAGGGACAACAAAAGAGATGAGAGATATTAGAAACTTCGGGCTCTCCTAGCAGAGATTTACAATAGAACAAAACCTAGAGACATAAGGCCATAAAGAATGATGCTAAATGAAAGGACCTGCAGGATATAGAAACAAAAGCCATATAATAAGTGATTAAACACTAATATGTATAAACATCTTAATATATGTGACATCGCTGTTCCATGATTTTTAAAAATCAGAATGTTCTGTAGTGACTTACTCATACAGATTACTCTTGAGATTGTCTGCCTGTATTTATATTTGAAAGAAATATCACATTTAAATTAAAGGTTAGCAGAAAGAGAAATATCCTATTTTAATCCAATTCTGCACACTTCCCTGAATCCCTGAATTATATACACAGGCCTACTGCTGCTGCATAGATACCAGTTACATCTTGCTCCATTGCCCTCTCCTGAGTATCTATTTTGGGTGTATTTGTTGTTTGGAAGTCAGTGCAGTGGTCTCTTGCACAGCCAACTTCAGTGAAATATTTCCCTACAGGATATCCTTTTGATATTAAGGAAAATGGTAATAGGATGCAAATGCCAGAATGAAAGGCTTGGAGTTATCCATAGACATTTTATAAGCCTTGATGCTGTCTGATAGCATGCCATTAGGATTCATGCTATGGTAATGCGTTATAGCTGTTAATAATGTTTAAGGAAATTTGAAACAGAGGAAGGGTAAAGTGTGGGGAGGAAGTATGACTTGCATTGGGATGTTTCTGTCATCATCCTATATATTAAGATTGAAGTTTAAAGTGACAGAGAGTATGAAATTTGGGTGATAGACAATCAAAATTCCCACTTCAATATTTTCAAACCATATAAATATCAGAGTTCTTTCAACACACACACACACACACACACACACACACACACACACACACACACACCAGCAAGGAAAATCAAGAAGCCAGATGTATTTGGGGAAGATTTGTTACATCTTTGAGTTGCAATGTACACTTAATATTTTTATTTCTATGGCTTTACTTTCATGTTTGTATAGACTTAACATTCAACATAATTCTTGTTTCTTTACGTGTGTATTTAGTTTGGATTAATCAACAATGTTGCCAATTTTTTCTTTACATTACTTTTGAGTTTCAGACCTGCTTTTATTGTTTCATTTTGAAATGTAGTTTTATTAAACATAAAATTTCTTTCTAATTATTTGTCTTTGATAATCTTATTCCTTTGATAATTAATTTGCATTGCTGCTTTCAAGTTTTTATTCCCTCTTCTGAAATGTTGATGTCAGATAGATTTATATCTTTTTGATTTATCTACTTGTCTTTTATCTCTTATTAAACTTCTTTGAGTCTATTGGACTCTAATGGTTTTCTGAAATATTTATTTTGTAACATATCTCTTTTCAATCATCTTTAATTTGGTGATTGACTAGGCCATTCATTTGTATTTTTTGTTAAATTTGTCATTACTTGAATTTCTGATATGCCATTTGTCCCCGGTAGAATTTACATACATATCTGTCAAAAGTCAGGGTACCAATTTCAATTAATTAAATGAATGCTAGAAGCTTTGCTTTTAGTGGAACTAGAGTTTGAACATAGCCTCACTTTGCAAGGCAGGAGGCAAACCATTTCCACAACAGCCCTAGCTATTTTTCTTTCATTTCTTTTCAGATAGACCCCGTGTTTTACCCTTCAACCTCAGACCATGATCACTCTACTATGGCCTCTCATGTAACTTGTTTGACAGGCATGTAACACCACAACCAGCTTATTGAGATGAAATTTTGCTAACATTTTGACTGTGCTTATCTCAAACCATCTTGGTATATAATATATGATATATAATAATATGTAATATATAATATAGGCAATATCATATAATAGAATACATCATAAAATAATATGATGCATGATAATGCATATTATCTTGTAATGTGGAATATATGATATATATAATAAATATTAAATAATCTAATGCTGTAAAATATCTCATATAGTATAATTTCAATTACATAAGTATATATTATTATATTACAATATATAATGCAATAGATCATATTAATATATAAACTAAACTACAATATGTGATATAATATTGTATTACACATACATTTTCAAACTAATTGTTCAACACTTTGGGAATGAATAGAATGGAAGAGGAAATAGAGAATGATGGAAGGTGAGTAATACTGAAATGTATGCATGTATGTATGAACAGGGCACAAGGAAACTCATTATAGCCTTTGAATATGGAAAGCAACAAGAAAACAGTAAGAGAATGGGTTAATCTATTACAATTCATGATGTATGGAATTCCACAGTAAATCTTCTTTGAAATACTAATGAATGCCATTTAGAAAGTAGAACTGCTTTATAGCAAAATTTATTTTATTATGAACTTCCACCACTATTTTTAAACTGAAATATTATTAATTCTTTATGAAATACTTTTTCTGGATAACATTTCAAAGTTTGAACAATTCTTTCAGTTAATCAACCAGTGACTTTTTTGTAGATCTTTTTTATTTCCATTTAGATTTAGAAGATACAAGTGTATAACCAAAATAAATTTGTTAGTGAGGACAAAAGAGAACAACAAATGCAGAGAGAGAGAGAGAGAGAGAGAGAGAGAGAGAGAGAGAGAGAGAGAGAGAGAGAGAGAGAGAGAGAGAGAGAGAGAGAGAGAGAGAGAGAAAGAAATTTTCTGTGTGTACCAAAAAGAGACAAGCTGGGCATGGTGACTCATACCTGTAATCCTAGCTACTCAGGAGGCTGAGGTCTGAGGATCAAAGTTCAAAGCCAGCCCAGGCACAAAAGAACATGAGACTCCTCTAGAAAATGGGAAGTGGGGCTTGGCTCAAGGGTAGCGTGGTAGCCTTGAGCTGAAGAGCTCGGGGACAGTGCCCAGGCCAAGTTCAAGCCCCATGACCCACACAGAATAATATAAAAATAAAAAAGAGACAAAAATGGATTTTGCCTGTCTGTATGAAATATTTGACTTTTATACTTTGAGTACTGTTTTTCAACCAGTGACTTTTTATTTGCCCCTGTAGTATACAAATGTGAGAGATGAACGAGTGGTAGAATGCTTTCTGTGGTCATTGATGTTATGACAGTGTCATGGCAAAATTTTTTGTGTATCCTTCATTAAGTCATAATTTACTTATATGTATGACCAAAAGAAATCATGTTATATGAATTTAACATGTTGATCTCGGCCTGGTAGCTTAATGCTTTCAGTAAACATTGAACAAAACCTTTTCATTCAACATGTATCTACAGTGGCAAGTTAGATATTACAGAATTTTATCAGGATACAGTTAAATAAAGTTCAATGTAGCATAACACATTTTTTGTTAACTCTGCTCCACATTAGAAAATAAAACACTAGTGTAGCTTCCACTTATATTCATAAATTTATTATCTACCCTGTACATTTATAATACAGCAATTGAAAATTCATCAGTGATCACTAGTAGCAATGAATAATTATTCATCTGGTAGTTCCAGAAAATAAGCAACAGTGATCAATTTTAACACAATTAATGTATGTAAATTGTATATAAATGTGTGTAAATAAATGCATTATAAGTGCTTTGTATTTTTTCAATAAAAGCTGTGTTATTTTTTATTTTTTAGGATTTATTTACTTTTTAATTAAAGAAGTTATTAACATTGATTTTTACATAATGTTTCAAATGACATGTTTAACAAACAGGTATTCAAGAAGGGAATCTCTATATACAACCAGTGGCGCTTAGATTTTAGAACATAATCAAAATTAGGCTGAAGGTTTGTATGTCATAGATACATAATAATCTATGTAATAAAACATTATGTCTATAGTCATAAGTTTTTATGACTATGTAGCTGTGTTTATATTTCCAATACCATGTCCATAGCATTGGATATGCAACTTTTGAGTCCTCGCTCCTGTACTGTTTGAAGCTAATAGCCACATATTAAGGATACCATGCACCTTTTGTTCCTTTGGTCTTGACTTGTCTCACTCAACATGATTTGCTCTAGATTCATCCACTTCCCTGCAAATACAATTAAAGTGTTATTTTTTAAATGTGAGGTAATTACTGTTCATTTGGGTCAGCATGATTGTGAGGCGTAGTTAAGACACATTTTTAAATATTGAGCATTCAGAAGTTAGCATACTAAAAGATCTATTATGAGACTGGCACAAGAAAGCCTTGTTCAAACAGGCAAGATACCATCTATTTACCTCTGGTAGACTCAACCTCAGAAAACTTCTTGTTTAATGTCTAAATAAGAGAGAAATAGATTTCATAGTCATTATTTTGTCACTCTCTGATATACTTTTTCAGAAAGATATTTATTAAAATTGGACATCTTTAGGATAATAAGTTTTCCTTTTTTCAAGCTGAGGCTTAAACTCAGGGCCTTTGGGCTTGAACTCAGGGTCTGCGTAATTCCATTAGCTTTCATGCTCAAGGCTAGTGCTCTACAACTTGACCCTCAACTCTACTTCCCGAGTCTCACAGACTTTTTGATCTGGCTGGTTTGCAATCACATTGCTTAGATCTCTGCTTCCTGAATAGTCAAGATTACAGGCATGAGTTACCAATATGTATCTGTCTCATGCATTTAAAAACATGATGATAAATAAAAGTAGAATTATTTAAATTTTGCATCTTAACTTTCACCTTTACTTTGTGCAGAATAGTTATGCTATGATCTTATGACTAAGAGATGTGCAATTACTCATTAATTGTTTAATTATTATTGCATTATAAAGGAACATATTCCGTTTTCAAGACTTTCTTATAGAATTTCCTGGAAATATTTCATACAAAAACCAAGGTTATGTGTTACACGTGAATTTTAGCATTAGTCCTTTTCCCCTTCTCATGTTTTGTCCCCATTTCCCTCCTCCACCCCTCCTAATCATCTTGTTTCCCCCCTTCCCTTCCCTATTTAAAATAAACAAATAAGTGTATATACAATATACCAGGTAACAAAGTCAAATACAGTAGCAATATGAGATTAACCAAAAGAGCAAAAAAAGAGAAGAGAAATAACATAGTGCATTAAGAACAACAATCAGACTAGATAAAGTTTTTGTTAGCATTAGCCTTTTTCTTAAGAATATCCTATCAACACACTGCTTGCTGTGAGAAAGGTTTTTTTGGTTTGGGGTTTTGGTTTTTGTTTTTTGTTTTTTTTTTTTTTGTTGTTGTTTTTTTTTGGTATGCTGTGCACCTGGGCATTGTCCCTGAGCTCTTCAGGTCAAGGCTACTACCCTCCCCCTGAGCCACAGCGCCACTTCCATTTTCTGGTGGCTAATTGGAGATAAGAGTCCCATGGACTTTAGTGCCTGGGCTGGCTTTGAACTGTGATCCTCAGATCTCAGCCTCCTGAGTAGGTATGATTACAGGCAGGAACAACCCTACCCAGCTGTTTTGAGAAAGTTTTTTTAAGCACAATATATGATAGATCAATTCCATTTTTACTCTTATAAAATATGTGTTAAGTATGATTTTCTGAAATACCAAGGAATCAAAATGTGCATCTTTCCAGTATTACTGAGCTTAATTAACATATAATTTATGTATTTAGGCTACAAAATATGAAGTTTCATTACATGCATATACTGTGAAGTGATTACGACAGTTATGCTGATTATCATAATTATTACCTCATAGTCACCTTTTTGTGTGTCTGTAATATTTTCTCTTTAATAAGAGTTCTTTGGATTTTATTATTTCTTTCAATAAACACTAAGCCATTTTTTATATCCCAAACAAGCCACCTTTTGATTTTTGCTGTTTAAAAGATATAAATTTATTTGGGGGGTTGTATAATAATTACAGCATCTGAGAATCATTTTTCATAGGCTTTAAATTTAGATTGTTTTATGTATCATAGAAAAAAGTAAATTTTTCCTTAAAAAATGTAGCTTTTAGCCAGGCATGGCGCTATCCACCGACTGATAATCACAATACTGAGGAGCACTGCCTCCATTGACTGAAGTAGGAGCATCATAAGTATGAGGCCAGCTGGCCTACATAGTGAGAGTCTGCCTTACAGATCAAATGTCATTCAAACAATTATCTGAGTTGTCTTCAAATCACAATCCTCAGATCATGACCTCTTGGGTAGCTAGAATTAAGGTGTTAAAAGGTGATCCACAGGCAATCAGCTTTTTTTTTTGGCAGTCCTGGGGAATGGATTCAGGGACTGAGCACTGTCCTTGGGTGTTCTCAAGGCTAGTGCTTTACCACTTGAGTCACAGTACCACTTCCCGCTTTTTCTATGTATGTGGTACCAAGGAATTGAAACCAACAGGGCTTCATTCATGCTATGCAAGCACTCTACCACTAGGTAACACTCCCAGTCTGTTTTCTTTTAAATCAGTTTTTACTGATTTAAACAAAGCTGGATACATTTTAGGTATAAGACTTGGTTTTTTAATATATGCATACATTGTGAAAAATAACCATAATGACAATAAGATATATATATATATATATGTGTGTGTGTGTGTAACTTCACATACAAATTTAAAGTATCCAATGCAGTATTATTATTTCTATGGTACTATTTTATTTTTTTTTGTTGTGAAGGAAATATACAGATGGTTTAAACTTACGTAAGTCAAGTAATAAGTACATTCCTTTTGAACAGTATCTTTCACTTCCTTATTTTCTCCTAGTTTCCCCTCTTCTTGCGTCCCTACTCACAAAGTTGTATAGTTAAGTTCCAACATAGTGGCAGTAAGTATCACTGTTTAATTAATTCACTTTTGTTCCACCATTTTTGTTCTTCTCCTTCCTCTCATGACATATAAGATGACAAAGTACAACAATCAAAAACAGTGACAAAAGGAAAAAATGAAAGAAAAAAGAAAAGATGTGCATACAGTACAATGAAAATCCTCTTGTTTCCATTTCTTGGAGTTCATTTTCAATAAGCATGATTTTATATGATCATATGCACCTAATATTGAGCCCTTTAGAACCTCTCCAAAGAATATCCTTTGGTCTCACTGTGTGAATGTTTAGAGTCTTGTTTAATTTAGCATGTCCAAGTATATTTTTGTCCTTTACAATTCAATGGGTTTACTTGTAGATTTATAGACATATTCTAATGATTACAAATGAGGGAAACAACAAAGGGTGAACTAAGTCAATGGTGATACTAACTAGACAATGTTTGAAAAGAACGATACAACTTGGGGAGGAAGGGAAAGTGGAGGAAAACGGAGAAAGTGGGGATAACACTGTTTAAAAAGAAATGTATTCAATGTCTGACTAAAGTAACTATAACCCCTTTGTACATCAACTTTACAATAATAAAACTAATGAGGGAAACATGATCTCTAGAATTTATTCAACCGATTCAAGTTTGTATCCTTGGATGCATAGCTCTTCTTTTTCACTTCCCTTAGTCCTGTTTCTGTAAGCTTGGCTAGTTTAAAGTATAAATATAAATCACACTGTATTTACAGAAAAGTATCATTTGTTAATTTTGAAAGAAATCTAGTGTTCCTACCACTATAGACATTAGAAATTATCTAGTGTACATTTTTGTTTGTCCTGCCTTCTTTTTCTTATTAAAATGTCTTCCAAGGGAACTTTTGTTGTACTAATTTGAAAAGTATTTAATATTTTGCAAATGTAACAACTTGAATGTTTAACCAAGGTTAAAAAAACTTTTAAATATAAAATCTTGTGACATTTGAACATCTTAACATTTTTAGTCACTATTCCTATTAGAAATTTTCCTAAGAATATCTTCTCCATAAAGCCAGATGTCATTGTCTCATTCCTAGAACCATTGATATTTAGGAGATTAAAATTCTAAAGATTGTGGTTCAAAGCCAATATGGGCAAAGAAGTCCTTGAATTTCATCTCCAAAATAAACAGCAAAATACCAGGCTGGAATAATGGCACAAGTGATGAAGTGCCAGCTTAATAAGTAAGCCCAACAACTGCAAAGATCTGAGTTAAAGGCCTAACAAAAGAAAAAAATACCTCCTCTTTTAATTCAGCTATGCAAAAATTTAAAAAAGAGTATCACTTTTTCTCATTAGAATTATTTCTGCTGTAATGAAAATTAATTTTTCAAATCATTCTAGTCAGTTCTTATGATTCAAGAGAATCAAGAAAGCATAGTCAAGCATTTATTTCTTACTTCTTGATTTATTTTCACTAGACTGGGCAGAGGAATATAGATTACATAGTAATTATATCTACATTACTGTAAGGAAAATTAAATCATCTTTCAGAAATGTTTTTCTTACAATATTTATTCGAAGGTTCATTTCAGACAGGTTTAGTGCTATTGTAATACTTATAATATTTAATAGTCAATAATAAGCATTTGATTAAGATCACAATTCTATAGGAATAAAGTAAAATTACACTGAAAATATATATTTCAATGGAAAAAAATCATGTACAAATTACTGGCATAATTCTGAGTAAGATGTATTGTTTAAAAGATGTCCCAGCAATTAAAGCATAACATTTAAATAGACCTATAATTACTTACATAGTTTTCACCATGTCTCTTTTTGAAAGAAAAATGCTTAAGTTAATTTCTCATTTCTGTTTGAACTATTGTCTTTTTACTCTTATAAGGCCTTTCAATTATTTTACAAATGATTACCTAATTTCTATTTGTTAGGAATGATAAAAATATAATACATATTAAGTGGGCTGAGTTGGAGAAGGAAAACAATGAATAATTACATGCTGAGTCTATAATGGAGTAGAATAACAAAAGAATAATTAAGTGTATATCATATATTTGAATTACTGATTATCCTTTGTTATTAAGTCCACACACCTTGAGTGGCATGCCCATTTATCCAAATATTGATTTTACCTAATTACTTTGTAAGTATTTCAAATTATGAAACATGTCATCGGATACTTAAATTAAAAATCAAATTTCTATAATAAAACTTTTCAGTTGAGATACATGAATAAGAAACTCATATCTAAACTTGCAAACTTTAACTTGCTTTCCTTGTTAACTTTCTCTAATTGAGGAAATTTATTCTCTCTTGAGCTTTATTATCTACTCATTATTTCTCATTTGATACATTTTTCTCACATTCTCCTCTATTAGTATTTTTGTTCAAGTCCATCATTACTGTGGCTGCCTCTGGTAGTGACAGAGCTACATTTATTCTTTTTACTGTTTAACAGGAGTTATTTCCCTTTGCAGATCGATAACATCTATTAGGTTCTGAAGGTCGAACTAGAGAAAAGATCAACATTAGCTTCAGGATTTTGGCTTTGACTATGTAATTACCAACTAAACAAGTTTGTTTACAATGTCAAGTTTTTTTTTCGTAAAGGAGCTGATTACTTTTGTGATGTTGCTCAACTTAGAAGCAACAGTTTTTTTTAAAAGGAATTTGGAGTCTTCATCAAGGCCCTGCTGGCTCATGCCGGCAATTCTAGCCTCTCGGGAGACTGAGAATTTAGGATTGTGGTTCAGTGATAGCCCAGCCAAGAAAGTTTATGAGACTCTTATCTTTAGATGATCATCATAAAAGCTGAAAGAGGCCAGGGGGCAGGGGCTTACACCTGTAATCCTAGCTACTGAGGAGGCTGAGATCTAAGTATCGCAGTTAGAAGCCAGCTGAACTCAGGGACTGGATGCTCATGTATTTTCTGCTCAATTTTGGTGCTCCAATACTTGAGCTACATCTCTACTTCTTGGAGACAATTTCATGGTTAATTGGAATTTCACTAGTGCTTTATAATTACACATTCTCTTCAATATAGTACTGGCATTCCTATTCCACATTTCACTTTGGAAAATATCTATAGTTATTTCTTTAAATTCACAAATTCTGTCCTCAAACATGTTCAATTTACTCATAATCCTATCAAAGTTAGTATTTATTTCTACTGCAGTGCGTTTTGATTTCTAGCATTCCCTTGTGATACTTCTTTGAATTTCTCGGATTATATTGTCCATCTATTTATTCCAATTACCTACATTTAAAAAATCAGGGCTCATATTATGTCAATAATAGTTATTTTAAATTCTCAGCCTGATACATCCAAAACCTTTACCATAACCCAATCTTCTTATGCTAGATTTGTCTTTTTAAACTATATATGCATGCATATACGTTATATGCAAATATATTTGCATATTGTGATGCCATGTACTTTTTTCCTAAAGCTAGACATGATGTACTGAGTAAGAAGAACTTAGGCTCTTAAAGGTTTCTTAAGCTTTTCATTTCCCCTTGGGAGACAGAAAAGTTATTTGATGCTGAATCTGGCCAATAAATTCTCTTATATTAATTATATAAGGCTCTAATAATGGAGTTTTCCTTGTCTGGTAGGCATTTGTTATGTAGAATGCATTGAGAGTACTACTTTTCTCTGTCCAAAAATATCCGTTTTTTAAAAAAAATGGATTATAATCTTGAGAAAGCTATATGGTTGCTGGAAGTAAAAGTCATATAGAAGTGTGGGAATAGTACTAAAACGACTACTAATACTTTCTTTTTTTATTTTCTAGCTAATGCACTTTGAGTCCCTAATCATTTGTCAAATTTTCCATTTATGTTTTCCTAGTAGTTTATGGTTTCACTGTTTTTCTGCTCTAAGTAAATTCATCTAGGCTACATTTATGTTTCTCTCCAGATTTTATAGTGTGATATCATGATATCACATTTCTGATAGGCCTGAAAGTCACTGATTTTTAGTGTGTTAAACTATTTTCTTGTCTTCAGCATAGAAGTGATGACTTCCAAACATTTTGCATGCCCAAGCAGTATCAAGAGGTCCATTATTCACTATTATATGAAAGAACACCTATTTTAAATTAAATGAAACTTTATAGGGCAATCTACCATATGCTTCTGTATAATGCATAAACAAATTTATTTTACATGTACCTGAAAGAAATATATTTTGTTATCTCAGGGTTAATTGAATGTAGTTTACTTTCTGGATGTCTCATTAGAATACAGCCATTTATTTTCTTCAAACTAAAGACTGCAAAAGGCCTTACATAATTTTACTGTTATTCTATATAAATCTCTTTATTAATTATACATTGTAACATGATGTTCTTATTGCAATATACGAGCTCTTATAAGAGGACCAGGCCGGGGCCGGGAGTTTGGCCTAGTGGTTAAAGTGCTTGCCTAGCATGCATGAAGACCCAGGTTCGATTCCTCGGTACCACATACATAGAAAAAAGCCAGAAGTGGTGCTGAGGCTCAAGTGGTAGAGCTCTAGCCTTGAGAAAGTCCAAGGACAGGGCTCAGGCCCTGAGCTCAAGCCCAGGACTGGCAAAAAAAAAAAAGAGGACCAGGCCAAGGGTCACTCTGGAGATCCAAACAGACTGAATTTGGTTACCTTCTGTTATCAAAAGCTTTATTGATGATGAAGGGCCACTCTGGGAAGATAATCTGAGAAAGGGGTCAGAGGGTGGAGGGCTATGTATAAGTCTGATTTGTAAATATGACTTTGCTGATTCATTGACACTAGGTCTTACAGCAGTGTCTTTCCCAAGTATTACATGGCTCTTGGAAAAATAAAAGTACAGGTTAAAAGGAATATGTACATCTTTAAATCTTTCAGTTAGAAAAGTGCTTCTGTCCAATTTCAAATAACCAAATACAAATATATCCGATATATCAGGTAACAAAGTGAGATACTGTAACAATATGAGATAACCAAGGGACAGCAAAAGAGATGAGAGATAACATAGTACCTTAAGAACAACAATCATTCGTTCTATGGCTTATGTTTCTATATCCTAGAGATCCTTTCATTTAGCGTCCTACTAAGGGGGGAAAACAAGATGAAGGGTGGGGGTGGGGGGAGGGAAATGGGGACCAAGACATGTGAAAGGGTATCAATATATGGGAATTAATGCACCATATATCTGGCAAATATCATGTAACTCTTCTATTAATTACAATAAAAATATATGAAAAAAAGTAAAAAAAAAAAAAAAGAAAAGTGCTCCTGGTACAGTATTAACATCCTAACCCATAGGCCAAAATGTGACAGGGGTTCATTAGAAACTATCCTTGTTTGATCTTTCTTTCTTTTGCCTTTTGTCCCTCTCTAACCTATTTTGCCTAAAAGCAGTCCTTCCTTTCTGGCAAATAGCCAATAGTCTTGAGCAATAGGGAAATGCTAAGGGACATAATATGAAAGATGAGATCATAAAGTCTTCTAGAACAAAATACTGCAATTAAACTTTACAACTCATAGGTAATCTCAGCCCTATAGACTGGACACAGAAATAGAGGTTTCTCATAGATAATATCAGTAAATCAAGCCCTCAAAGCTATTTTTTCTGTTCTTACCCTAGAGAAAGCCTTCCTTTCATTATTAAAAGTGTATTTGTAACATGTATTTAAATTGATTTTTTTAGTGCCACTAATTAAAACAGGAGAAGAGCTTGGCATTTCTCCTCCCATTTTTTATTTGTCTACTCCTGTTTTCTATACTTTCACTTTGCATTCACCTTAGGTTCCAGGAAAGACAATTGTTCAATAACATCTTTATTATAAGAGATTGAAATTACCCTGAAACAACAACAGGATAGATCATCCCCAATATGGACAATTTAGTATAATGAACAGGGTGTACCCTGGAGTCTGTGGAATCATCTAATTGGAATGTCCCTCTCAAGTGATGACAGTAGTGATAACTTTGGAACTCAGGAGAACCAGGACTGAGATAATCATCAATTAGGGTACACCTGTAACCAGGGCTCTTAAACTACACACACCTTTGGCTTCTGCCTCTAATTCCTCCTGTATTTATAATACATCAGACTATAGCCTGATGTATTAAAGTGTTAAACTGTTATACTCTGGAGGTATTACAATCTCCTTTTTCTTTTTTCTTTCTTTTTATTTTGCCAGTCCTGGTGCTTGAACTCACAGCCTGGGCACTGTCCTTGTACACTTTTTGCTAGCACTCTGCCACTTGAGCCATAGCACCACTTCCAGCTTTTTCTGTGTGTGTGGTATTGAGAAATGGAACGCAGGGCTTCATGCATGCTAGGTGAGTACTCTACCACTATGCAACACTCCCCTTTTTCTACTCCCACAATCAACTTTTTCTACCATATTTCCTTACCTAATAAATTTCCTGATCACAATCACTACCTTTCTTCTCTAATGGGATACAAGGACTAAGGTAGGTTAGGTTCCAGTTAACTAGTACAAAGACCATTGTGATGTCTAGAGAAGTGGAAAAAAGAAACACTTCCGGATGAGGAAGACACTACTTAGTGATGAATTCCCTACTCTTTATCTATTTGGGCTTCCTTTTCTCCTTCCAAAAAAATCTCTTTGGGGACGGGAGTTAGAGTGCTTGCCTAGCATGCACGAAGACCCGGGTTCGATTCCTTGGTACCCCACATACATAGCAAAAAGGTGGAAGTGGTGCTGAGGCTCAAGTGGTAGAGTGCCAGCCTTGAGAAAGTCCAAGGACAGTGCTCAAGCCCTGAGCCCAAGCCCAGGACTGGCAAAAAATAAATAAATAAATAAATAAATAAATAAATAAATAAATAAATCTATCTCTTCATATCCCAAAGCTCCACGAGATGAAGAGTTTGTTTTGTCTTCTTTGAAGAAACTTATACCTGTCTGTCTCCTATTTTTTTTGTGATGAGAGAATGTGGACCATAAACTTCTGATTCTGTTATAAAATTGTATTTGAATAGTGTATAATATAATATATTTTTATTTTTTCAAAAGAAAATAAGGTGATGGAGAGTTAAAAGTCATGGTAAATTTTCTTTAGAGTGAACTGAGTTGTTTCTTTATGAGTTAATAACAGGGGCATAGAAGAGCAATAAAGAAGTGTAAGTCAATAGGAGAAAAGTTGTGCAGACAAAATAGTATATCAAAAGTATATTTTTTGCGATTTTGACATCACAGCAGGACTTTTATATGATAATATATAGTCATTAAATGACCTTTTGAAGCTAGGCTTAGAGAGAAAAAAATAAATTGTATACATTCCACAGGTTTTCCAACCACACATGGAGTTATATAGGAAAGGCTTTAGAGGTCATTTTTACTTTATAATAATTAAAACTTTATCAATGCCTAAGACTGAAGAACAATGAAGGAAAATCAGGTAAGCATATTTAAAGAATGTGTACTAAATTGAAGGGTCATGTGAATCTATAAAATTAGAGAAAATACTAAACTGTACAGCAGGTTGATAGATTAAACCCTGCAATTAATATCATTATGGATAGTCCAAATTCTTCAGATAAATCCTTCCCTTTAAATATTTTAATGAAAAACTATCATGTTACCAGTGTAATGAGAGACAGTGTAAGGATGTGATTTTTTTTTGTTTGTTTATGTGGTATTGAGGAATTGAACCCAGGGCTTCATGCATGCTGGGTAAGCAGTCTACCACTAAGTGACACTCTCAGCCAATGTAAAGATGCGTAATAAGATAACAGTCTTTCATTCTCATTTTTTCTATTTTACCTACTAACCAATATGAACAATCTAACACCCACTAATCCCTGTTTATCATAATGATTATGTGGGCGAACAAATAAAAGAGCAAAATTATAAGCAAGTCTCAAAGCTTTATCTTTGAGACTATCTTCTCATGACACTGAACTACATGCAATGGTAAACGATGGAGAAAGAAAAGAAATCTTTCATTTTAAAGAGCTACAGGCAAAAAACGATTTTCATAACAATCAATCATGTTTTAGCTAAAAATATTTTGTTTTGAATCATGGGGCTTGAACTCTGGCCTAGGCATTGTCCCTGAGCTCTTCAGCTCAAGGCAATAGCTTTACCCTTGAGGCACAGCCCCACTTGCCATTTTCTAGTGATTAGAGAAAAGAGTCTCCCTGCTTTGTATTGCCCGGACTGGCTTTGAACCGCGATACTCAGATCTCAGCCTCCTGAGTAGCTAGGATTACAGGCATGGGCCACCGTTCCTGGCGCTAAAAATATTTTTCAATTGTGTATTTCTACTTACACATAAAAGTTAATTTCATGGGCTGAGAGTGTAGCCTACTGGTAGAATGCTTGACTACCATGCACGAAGCTCTAGATTCAATTCCTTGGTACCCCATACACAGACAAAGCCGGAAGTGACGCTGTGGTTCAAGTGTCAGAGCACTAGCCTTCAGCAAAAAATGTCTGAGGACAGTGCACAGGTCCTGAGTTCAAGCCCCAGGGCTGGTAAAGAAAAGGTTAATTTGATAACTTACTCTGTTTTCTAGGCATTTGTATGATGTTAATTTCAGTAATAATAATTATTACTATCATAATGTCTACAACATGTTAAGGCTCTGAATATATTATTCCCTATCTTTTTCACATCCTTGAAAGTCAGAAATTGTATTTTCCAAATCTGGGTTTTCTTTTAGGTACTTAGACAATCTCTGCTGTAGAACTTGCCTATTTGGATAATTCACATTTAAAGTGGATTACTGCTGTATTTGGATTAACATCTTATATTTGTTTAGCATATTTTAATTTGCTGTTTTTGTTCTCAGTACTTTGGCATTTTTTTTGCTTTATTTATATCTTCTATCCTTTTCCTAATACTCTTTGGTTTTCAGTATTTGGTGTATGTTACAATCCATTGATTAATTTCCCTTTATTCCAATTCATGTCCTGAAACTATTCCCTAGTGTACTTGTATCTTGAAACAGACCCTTTATAGAGATAATTTAGTTAAAATGAGATTGAGATTGTTAGGACAGATTCCTAATCTAACGTGCTTTACATGCTCATAAGGGGATGTAATTTAAGTTTTGAGCAAAAAGAGGTTCTATGGACTTCCTTATAAGCTTGTCTTAGTCCCATCTTACAAATTTTAATAAATTCTATTTCATTTCATTTATGCCAAAATTTCTAAAAAATTTTCTGTGATTTTATATTTGATACGTGCATAATTTAGAGGTCAGATGTGGTAGCTCAAATGTGTAATCTACATGGAAGGAAGAGACAGGAAGAATTATAGTTTCAGGTTAAGTCTATGAAAAATGCATATATCCTCTGGTTTAGATGCTTCTTTCTTGAAACTCTATTTTGCCTTTTAGCGTGCCTTATAGTCAGTCAGATGTGATGGTGTGGTTCTGTGGTCCTCTTGGCTCTATAGTCTTAGGCTTCAGTATCTGTTTTATAGTGAGCCTAACTTTTTGTACTCTGACCTTTACAGGAGCGGCTTATGTTCCCCTTTTAGTTAGGATAGAGTAGCTTGAAAGTCTCAGAAATATCTATTTATTTCCTTTCTAGTTGATGAAGCTCTTATAAATCCCTAATAACCTAAGCACTGAAGAATAATCTTTCTTGAGAAAAGCCTTTGTTAAGAATTTACTACAAAATGGTTAATTTTCCAGTTTCTTAAAGGTGTGAGATGATTCTTCTAAGATATTTACTTTGAGAACTCGATCAAGTTCCTGAAACTGAAACTAAGTATATTCTCCATTTAAGTGTCCCTGGAGTTTTTAATATAACTAGCTCACACCAAGCCTCTCACAAGTCAAAAGATAGAGTTTCAGCTTTGCTATCTTGATGCTCTTCCCCTGGGGCTTTCTGCTATTGTGTTTCTGCACGAGTAAATTTTGATTTTTCTTGCTTGTCTGTCTTGACAAATTTGATGTCAGTGGTTTGCCTATGACCTCAATTCACTGATAGATCCCCAAAGTGTTGTTGAAGTTTTCAGCTCTTCAGAATTTTATTTGTCTTTAGGATGGAGAAATAATATTCAAGCTCCATACATGTCAGAATAGAAACTGGATGAAAAAAGTTTTACTGTATTACTCAACCCCTGCTTTTAGATTATTTATATGTTATTTGTTCACTATTTGTCCAATCGCTTCCTTATTCAGTTATTGAAGGCTCTGAGATGAGTTATATCCAGATACTTCTTTCAGGAGCTAAGAGCTACTGGAATTTTAAGGAGCTAATATGAAATAGACACAAATATTAACAATAATTTAGTAATGAATTATGAATAGTGCTATGGGAAGTACTAGGCAGAAACTTTATTAACCTTTTCTGGCTGTTTTGGAAAACTTCTTTTAGGACATCATGTTTGATTTTGGCCTATTGGAAATATGTTCTGTGTTTAAATTCTTTGTCATCATTTTCTATGTAGGCTGGGTAAGTACTTGTGAGAGGACACCCTGAGAATAGTTACCTATCTATCTATCTATCTATCTATCTATCTATCTATCTATCTATCTATCTATCTATCCATCCATGTACATCCATCCATGTCTCCAGAATCTCATTTCTTCAGGTTTACTATGATTCTACATGGTAAATTGTAGGCTCAAGATTGTTCAATCATCATGTTTTCCTGGACTACTGTAGTCTAATTATGTTAGAACTGTTTTAATCTTTTTCTTTCTTTAACATCATATATTGCTTTCAATTAGATAAATATATTTTCAAAGCCATTTTCTCATGCTTAGAAGTGATTAAAAATAGATTATAGCTCAAATAAAATATATGTCAAGAAAAATAGTAAAACATTTCATTTTCAAAAATAAGTATTCTAAAAGTATTCTTTCTGACTAAATTTTATTATTTTATATATGTACCTTAGTTTGAGCTTGTCTAACAAAAGACCATATACAAGGTGGCTTATAAATATAATATTTAATTCTTATAGATTTGGGGGATAGGAAATTCTAATTGTGGGCACTGAGGACACCCTTTCTGATTCACAGATAGCCATCTATTTATTATAATCTCACATGGTAGACAGAGAGAGTCAGAGACAAACAGGCAGACAAAGACAGAGTAACAGAGAGACAAAGATGGAAAGACAGAGAGGCAGAGAAGACAGATGAAGACAGAGTCAGAGACAGCAAAATTCTCTGGATTCTGCTCCTAGAGTATAAGGACATTAATTCAATTCCAGTTATGAAGGCTAGTAGTCACTACCAAAGGCCCCCATCTAGATATCATCACCTAGATGATTTGGATTTCAATATTTGAGTTTCGATTAACAGATTTTCGATTAGTAGATTGTAATTATGCTAGATTGTATACTTATTCCAGTTGTTCTATAAATTTCATAAAATATCTCAGGTTGTATTTTGTAAGTGGAATATCATGAAAGATTGATATATTTAACTTTTACTTGATATCCATTACATACATTATATGCTAGTCACTTTAATACATTATAAACATATAAATGAAAAATGAGACCTGCCTTCTTGAGCTCATAGACTAATGAGAGAAGGAAAAATATAAAACACACACATATACATTACAATTTTTGTTTCATAATTGAAAATAGGAAGTAGAGTGGAAAATAAAACCAGGCCTCAGTGATTCACACCTATAATCCTAGCTATTCAGAAGGCTAAGGTCTGAGGATCACAGTTCAAAGCCATCCATCCTGGACAGGAAAGTCTGTAAAAATGTGATCTACAATCAATCAGCAAAAGACTGAAATGGGGCTGTGGCTCAAGTGTTAAAGAGTTCTAGCCTTGAGCCAAAGAAGCTCAGGGACAACACCCACTCCCTGAGTTCTAGCCCTAGAGCCTGTGAAATAAATGTGCAATATAAAAATAAACACTAGAGATGAAGCAGTAGTTTTATCAGGGTTAGGGAAAACTGAAAGAGTAAGAAGATATCAAAGGAAGCTACCTTCAAAGCCTAAGTTCAGAAGTACTTGTTATAGAAGAAAAATCTTCCAGCTTTGGAGCTTCTGGGAATGTACCTGTCAGGTTTGCAAACATTTTCAGCATATCCTGCAGAATTCTTACAGCTGCCCAAACTTTCTGGTTTTACAACCTTCCTCAGTCTCTGTGACTACAAAGCATCTCTGTTTCCTGGCAAATATACTCTCAAGAAGACTTTGTTACACTTTATCTTTTTTATTTTCCTTTATAAAAACAGCAAGCATGCTGAAGAAATATTTTGACACTGACCACGGGTACATAAACGTACAAAAATGCACTGCTCATGATAGAATCAGAACCTGACGTTCTGGCCTATATCCAATCAGAAGATTCCGTTTTCTTATCTGAAAGAGCTCTTTAATTAAAATTATATATAGGTAATATTTTATTGTACCATGGGTTGTAGCATTAGGTCTTTGAAACAAGTTGGATTGAATTAATATCTTTTTCCACTGCCCTTTCCTTACCAGTGAAACAATAAATAGTGATGATGATGATGATGATGATGATGCATATCATCTCACAGTAATATGAGAATTTAATAATAATAATAATAATGGCAGTGATAACTTATTATTACAGAGTTCTCAAAATTTGTTCAGCCATGATTAAAGTATTTTGCTTACATTATCTTACATAATTTCTGTAACAATAGTTTAGGTGATTATTATAAAGGCAGAGGCATATTCAGGTAAGTAACTTTTCCAGCTCAGAATATTGCCTATCATTGCCAGCACTTAAAACTAAGTCTTACTGGGGTGTGGTGGCTCATGGCTATAATCCTAGCTACTCAGGAGGCTAAGATCTAAGGATCATGGTTCAAAGCCCAGCCCTGGCACTAAAGTCTGTGAGACACATCTCCAATGAACCACTAGAAAAATGGAAGTGGCGCTGTGACTCAAAGGGTAGGACAGTAGCTTTGAACTGTAGAGCTCAGGGATAACACCCAGGCCCAGGGGTAGGGTGGTATCCTTGAGCTGAAGAGCTCAGGGACAGCGCCAAGCCCAGAGTTCAAGGCCCGCGACCAACAAAAAGCAAAAAACATCAAAAAAACCCTAAGTCTTTGTTAGAACACAACAAATAATGGGTTCATGAAGCACTCTCCTCACAGTGCTTGCCATGCAATAAGAGATCTCTGGTATTACCCATTACAATATTATGTAACTCATTGTATATCTCATATATATCTCATAATCATGGGTGAAATAAATTGATTTTAATTAATGTTGATATTATTTTGAATACAATGTTCTGTCCTGTCAGGTGATCAACATCAAAACAAGAAGTATTCTAGTTGCAGAAATCTATTTCATTCCAAAAAATTCATTCTGATAATCAAATGTACAAAAGCTATGTAATCCTTGAAGAGTTCACAAATACTGATTCTTCATAATTTTGGTAGTTGCTGTTTTTCAAGAAAGTTCAAATTTGTTCTCTAAGATAATAGTAAATGTATTTTTATCAATTTACATTTTGTCTTATCTTTTAGCAATGTGTTTTGTGACACTCCTTCAAAAATCAGGTTTCTGTAGCTATCCATCTCTATTTCTTGATCTTCATTCCATCGGTTTACATGTTAATTTATTTTAATAGGGATCTGTATTATCATTTGAAATCAGGTGCTGTGATACACATAATTCTTGCTTTTTATTCAGAATTACTTTGGTATTTTCAATTAATTTCTTTTGGTTTGTAGTATTTTACAACTTAACAAGAATCCAAATGCTGAGAGCAGCTTGAAATTCAAGTGTCTTTCTATAGCAGAAAACTAGAACTATCATGACAATAGACTATGACCAGGTTTTAAATTTTCTGAATCCTATTTTTAAACATTGGGATGGAATAATCTGTATAGAGAAAAATAGAGGAAATTAAAAACCTTAGAGGGTGATGAGAAATGATTGGGTTTACTTTGAAGAATACATTGAGTAAGCACTTTGTTGTTAGATAACCCAGCAGATGAAATGATATTGTTAGATCAGAGTGAATTATTACATCCTGTATGCTATCATAAATTTAGTCCTATTCACAAGGGCAGACTACTCACACTGTAGATGACATTGTGTCTCTTCTGTGTCCCAGGTTACTTCTTTTTTTAATATTTTTATTGTAATTAATAAAAGGGTTACATGATATTTGCCAGATAGAAGGTGCATTAATTCACATACATTGATACCCTTTCACATGTCTTGGTCCCATTACCCTCCCCCAATCCCCCATCTTGGTTTTCCCCCCTTCCCTATCCAATTTCAAATAACCAAATACAAATATATCCAATATATCAGATAACAAAGTGAGATACTGTAACAATATGAGATAACCAAGGGACAGCAAAAGAGATGAGAGATAACATAGTACATTAAGGACAACAATCATTCATTATATGGCTTTTGTCTTACCTACAGCTATGAGACACTGCATCTTGCACACTCCTAGGTGCCGATTCAAGGACAAAGTAACCTCTTCGCTTTATTGTCTCAAATGTTCCTTCTGTTTGTTGACAGGCCCCAATAAGGGGCTTAATGCCCTAGAGGGAAAACTTTAATGGGTACTGGATATATATATATATAGTAAAATGTTCTACCTGTATCATTTGGGAAACACCATTTTCCACAATGAAATCTATATAATTACTCATAGAGTTCACAGGAAAACTGAGATGGTTTTTCTACAGGATAGCTAGCAGCTCTTATTATTTTTCCTCCTCAGAGTGATTTTCCCTACTCCTCAGTTGTCTATTACTAACCTTCCAGAAACTTGTCTTGTGTTCTGCTATGTGAGAATCTCAAATCAAGGTACACATTCAATTTTATCTATATAATTATACTGCTTACAAAACAGTTAAATATTTCCCTGTAAAAAGAAAGCAAAATGGGGTGAGTACTGACACATGGGCTAAAGAACTGTCAATTTCAATTACTGATGGGGAAAAATGGTGATCTGAACGATTCTCAAAAAAAACAACCAACTAATAAATAGCAGAAACTTTTTTTTTGTCAGTCATGGGGCTTGAACTTTGGACATGGGCACTATCCCTGGGCTCTTCAGCTCAAGGCTCCTGCCATATCCTTTGAGCCATAGCACCACTTTGGTTTTCTTGTGGTTAATTGGAGATAAGAGTCTCACCGACTTAGTGCCCAGGTTGTCTTTGAACTGCAATCCTCAGATCTCAGCCTCCTGAGTAGATAGGATTACAATCATGAGCTACCATATCTAGCTCAGAAACTTCTTTGATGTGCAAAATAAGAACTTGACTGCCCCCCACACACAAGTGAATTGTTCCCCAAATGAGTTCCTTGTTGTTTAATTTAATGTAAAATCTCAATTTAAGCTGCCATCTCTTTCTAGCTCAAAACATCTTAGCTAAACCTCATTAATTTAGATTTCATTACTTTTTTCTATGTGACAACTTGGAAACTGTAGGAATCAAATTTGAATTCATTCTAAATGTATTATCTACATATATACACTTTAAATAAAACTACAATGCATTCTGCAAATCTTACCTTATGATTTCCACCGCCATCATCCTTTAATGTTTTACTATGTCTAAAAAGAGAACAAAAATCGTTAGACACATTGCATCTGAGAATGCTTTTATTGTTCTTGAAATCCCCTCCACACTAGGTCTCCTTGGCACAGGTCAAAACTTTCTTAATAAGGACCCAGAAACACAACAAATCAGAGAAAGTCTGGATAAGTGGGACTGCATTAAATTGCAGAGTTTCTGTATGGCAAAGGACAAAGATAGCAAATTAACTAGAGAGCCAACAGAGTGGGAGAAGATCTTCACTAACTGTAAAACAGACAAAGGCCTCATATCTAAAATATATCAACAGCTCAAAAAATTGAATCACTCCAAAACTAATCTCCAAAGAAACAACCATCCCATTAAAAGATGGGCCAAACACTTAAAGAGAGTCTTCTCTGAAGAGGAAATAAGAATGGCCTATAGACACATGAAGAAATGCTCGACATCTCTGGCCATATAGGAAATGCAAACAACAACAACTCAAAGATTCCACCTCACTCCAGTTAGATTGGCCATGTTCAAGAAATCTATTAACAACAGATGCTGGAGGGGATGTGGCCAGGAGGGATCAATACTGAACTGTTGGTGGGAGTGCAAACTCATTCAACCACTATGGAATTTGTGTGGTGGTTCCTCAAAAGACTAAACATAGAGCTCCCCTATGACCCAGCAATTCTATGTGGCATTTACCCAAGCAAGGACAGACTAAATCCACTAGCACAACGATGTTCATTGCAGCAGTATTTACCATAGCAAAGATATGGAACCAACCCAGATGTCCCTCAGTTGATGAGTGGATCAATAAGATGTGGTATTTATAAACAATGGAATTCTATGCTGCTATCAGAAAGAACGACATTGCCCCATTTGTAAGGAAATGGAAAGACTTGGAAAAAATCACATTAAGTGAAGTAAACCAGACTCAAAGGAACATAGGCTCAATGGTTTCCCTTATTTGTCATAATCAGTAGAAACTTTGGGCTCTCCTAGCAGAGATTTACAATAGAACAAAACCTAGATACATAAGGTCATAGAGTATGACGCTAAATGAAAGGACCTCCAGCATATAGAAACAAAATCCATTTACATAATGAGTGATTGTAGTCCTTAATGTACTATGTTATATCTCATCTCTTTTGCTGTCCCTTGGTTATCTCATATTGTTACAGTATTTCACCTTGTTATCTGAAATATTGTATACATACTTATTTGGTTGTTAGGGAAAGGGGAAAACAAGATGAGGGGTGCGGGTGTGGGGAGGGAAATGGGGACCAAGACATGAGAAATGGATCAATGTTTGTGAAGTAATGCACCTTCTATCTGGTGAATATAATGTAACCCTTCTATTAATTACAATAAAAATATATGGGGAAAAAAAGAAATACAAACATTCTTAAAAAAAAAAAAAGAAATGCTCTCCAGCATCATAGGATCAAAATCTGTTTCATATTGGTTTGTATTCAGATATTCAGACAACAAAATGTTCTTAAATTTGTCCATTCTAAAAAAATTAACATACATTTCTATAGCACTAACTGTATGCCAAGTATTACTCTAAATATTTTAGAAATATTAACCTGTTTAAATTTTATAATAACCTTTGTGGATAGATATTGTTATTATTGTCCTTTTACAAATGAAAAAAATGAGGCACAGGGATTAAGTTTTTTTGACCAGTGTTTCATAGCTGATAAACAGCTAAGCTGAGAATGGAAATCACACTCAGTTAACAGCTCTGAAGTCAGAATTCAGTGATCCTATCTGTTAATAGCTCCCTGAAAATCTCCAAATCCAACCTCATTCTGTCACCATAACCTCCCAAATACCCTAAGAAATAATCAGTAATAAGAAAGGTTGAAGAGGAGAGTTTTAAAATATTTTATTCTGGAGTATCATTCATTCCTAAATCTATGTAAATAATTAATGTCTCAGAAACCTTTAGATTACTTCATATACTCTGCAGTTTAACAAAAATCTGTCATAAAAATTTAAATATATGAATGGCAGTTTCACTTCTTTCTTTGTGGTATTTACATGTTTTGCTTCTTTTCTAACAAAATCTGTGTATTATTAAGCATCTAACAAAATGTTATATGATACGGATATGTAAAGTTTTAATATAGTGAAACAAATTGAAATATCCATAATCTCAAGTAGTTACCCTCTTTCTTCTGTGCCAAGAGTAGCCGTTATATAGAGAATGTTTTTGTAAATTTACATGTCATTCTTGTATAGGTGTAAACTGCTCTTCTCCATATCTTTCCAAGTGGAGTGCATGGGATACCAAAACATTTATAAATTTGTAAACTCTATGATTAAAAATGCTTTGGTAACAAGAGAAAATGAATGTGAATACTAGAATAATTTTGGAGTAATTATTCTTAAAGATGATTTACAAAAAGCCAAAGGAATAACCTAGATTTCCTAAAGTAATTCGCATATCCATAACCAACTTATAGTTTAGAAAATTCTGTAAAAGCTAGGCACCAGTAGCTCCTGTCTGCAATCCTGGCTACTCAGGAGGCTGAGATCTGAGAATCTTGCTTTGGACACAGCCTGGGCAGAAAGGACCATGACACTCTTAGCTCCTGTTTACCAGTAAAAATTATATGTAGAGATATGCTTCAAGTGCTACAACAACAGTCTTAAATAAAAGAGTTAAAGGACAACACTAAAGCCCTGTGTTTAAGCTGCAGAATTTGCACAAGAAAAAATATATATCAGTATTAAACTTTGATAAAGCCTGTCAGTGAGAAAAGAAATTTACTTTTGTTCTTTGTATTGAGCCAGAATAATTGCCAGTTGTGAAAAGGAGTAATTTTCCAGACTAATCTTACTCCAAAATATATTTGTGCGTTTAATAACACTTTGTGTTCTTACTAGAACAACATTCTTATTGAAGCAGTTACATGTTGGGAATCTAGATATTTTATTGTTCCATTAACATTTTTATGTATGTCTTACATTAGAAAGACATTTACTTTCCTCTGAAAAAGTTTTCATCTCTAGTTGATTTCCTATGCCTGAATGACATTTCTCTATAGTACAGGGAGATAAAGGTGAATTAAATATACTGCACTCAGGCAATTTAAATATGATCTAGCTTACTAAAACATTGCTTTAATTACTAAAAGGTTGCCTAGAGAGTAGGAAATATTAACACTTAATAGAACACCTATCTTGCAAGGGAGTCATAATATTTACTCATTGTCATTTACTTACAAGTGACTAAGAAGTATAAAGTATTATACTGGGCATGGTGGCTCACACCTGTATTCCCAGCTACTCAGGAGGATGAGATCTGAGGATCATGGTGCAATGCCATCCCTGGCACAAAAGAAGACTCTTATCTCCAATTAAGTACTAGAAAACAGGAAATGGGACTGTGGCTTAAGGGGTAAGGTGATAGCCTTGAGCTGAAGAACTCAGGGACAGTGACGAAGCCCACGAGTTCAAGCCCCATGCCCCACAAAAATAGTCTAAATTGTCTCAGATGAAATTAGAATATTTGCCAGTATAATAATACGTATTTTATTAATTTATTTTATTTATTTTGATAAGCCTGTTTGATATCCTAATTATCTTATTAGAATAAATTATTAATATTAGAAAGTATAAAAACAAATAGTAAATCCCAACTCCAGTATTTTATACTTAATGAAGCAGAAGACCAAATGTGTTTAAGCCACTATTTGGGTTCCAATCTAATGATCAGATCAATATCTTATCTCACTGATCAAGTCATCTTGGTTGACTTTAGACTTAAGCTTTTGGTGAAGGGAAATGTGTATTTTTAAATATATGAGAATAGTTAAGTGTTTACAAGTGTTAACTAATCATGTCAACAGTAGAGTAAAACAGTAATAGGGGATATTTTTGGTCATTTGGCATATTAAAAAAGTACTAATGATTAGTTTAAATCTTGGCTTTAATAGTCTTTTTCAGAAATATTTCTTTTATCTTGATATGATTTATAAATATAGCTCTCTTATAAGCAAATTTTTTACTTTGATTATACACTCCCCCCCGTAATTAACTCTGACAAGAATCATATGCTGATAGTGTAATCATCCATAAAATCATGATGATACGTAACTACAGAAAGTAAATACTGAATCTCAATTTGTGTAGCCAAAGACATATACATATATATATACATATATATAAGATATATATTTGCATTTATCTGTGCCTGATATTAAATGTCTGAATCAAGCCAGTAGCTTCCTTTTCATTTTATCTTAACTTGGTGAACAAAACAGGAGAAAAAAGTCTTTGTCATTTTTCTGAAGAAATAGAATATGTTATTCAGACCATTCAGAGAAAATCTCATTTTCAGGATGAAATTATTTTCTCACAATAAACTATCAGTCTCTTGCTAGTTGACTTACAAGAATTCAGTTTCTTGTAAGTTGACTCAGCAGAATGAGTTTTCCAGACTCAACTTTGATATCCATATTATTAACATTTATATGCTTTTGAAATTAAGAAGCTATAGAGCATATTGTGCTTGATACTCCAATCCATTGAAATTTCATGGAATATTTAGCGTCTAACCAGCTAGCTTTCTGCATATACAACAAAATCTTTTCAACTCCTTTACTTTTAGGTTTCCAGAACAGTTGGTCTGCTTTTAGGTGTGTGTGTGTGTGTGTGTGTGTGTGTGTGTGTGTGTGTGTGTAGAATATGAATATATTGCATATACATAGATACAGATACATATTGGTTTTATGCTAATAATATAAAACATAAATTTGCTCAAATTAATGTTTGGCCCTGTTCTTTTGAGCTGTATACTGCTTTCCATTTCTTCAGACCTTACCTTTGCAGTACAATTTTCAAATTTTTGATAAATTTCTGGTTTTGAGATTTGCTGCTATCTTAAAAGTTGTGGCTACCTCAGTGAAAATAACATAAAATGGAAGAAACATTGAGAGAACACATTTGACAACATATCTAGAACAGAGAAATGTAGTTAGATTATTTCTTACAAATGCCTATAATCATAAATGAAATTTAAATTGCTTTCCAAAAATGGAATTCAACCATTATTCTGCTATTCTGTGATCATTATATTTAATGTTGTAATCTTAACAACTAACTTCAACAATTCCAGTTGACCAACATAAAAATGCATAATATAAGGATGTAGATTATAATACTACATACTTTAAAGAACTATTTTCTACATAATAAATGCTACTGTGTTTATACAGCAAACCCTATTTTCTGCAGTTGTTTAGTTATCAAAAGGTGTTAATACAAAGTGATATAAAATAAATAGGAAAGAAGGAGATACCGTAGGAAAGTAGAAATAATGTTTAATTCTTTTAGTTGGTTACTTTTTTCTTCCAAGCAAGGAAAGCCTGAAAGTTTTCTGGACTGATATACAGTAAGATGAAAGACCTGAATTCATGTGGCATTGAAATTTCTCAGGATATCATTTATTAAGTCTTAAGCTGACGTATAACCTGCTATTACAGCCCTGGAAAAAAGTCTAGACTGCTAGATGTAATGTCATATGGATTCAGTTGGCTTTATTCACTGTTGATACTCAGTTTTCACAGGAGACTGAGTAATTATAAGAAAAAAAATAATTGTGATCCATTTTGGTCCTTATCCAAACCCCCTGTCACCTCACTCCTTTTAAGTGTACTGTCCTTGTTCAGACTATTGACTCACTTAACTGCCTGACTCAGATCTTTGTTTAATTTTATTTTCCTAATATATCACTCCTTACTGACTCAAAAACGAAAAGAAAACTTACTTGTCGTGATAATGAAAGCCTAGCTTCTAAATATGTCTATAAGTATCCCATATAGGGTTTAAACTTAACATTTTTGTTCATTATAATAAATTACTATTCTTGCATTACAACAAAACATTGTCAATATTTTATTGGTTTGCTTATTCAACAAGTGTTTACAGTGTGGTGTGAGAAGCTATGGTGGGTGCCATTTCAAGTATAGAATGGTAGTTAAAAAACACAGCCTTGGTACCTATAGGCAAATTCTGCTTTAATGTGGGATTAGACTAAGAAAATACGCACAAGATAATGGTAAAATTCAAAAAGTTTAAGAAGACCACTCAAATTGCTTAAAAAGAAAATAGGAGAGGAATTGAGAAACAGCCATTTAGATGGAGTGAATAGACATGACAATAAAGCCCCTTTATAAAATAAATTTTGCAAAGACTTGTACAAGAATGGTAAGAAAATTGGAAAAATGTGATAAGTACTTTGAATGAATATACAGACATAATTAGTTTAACTATTTTGTTACTCAAAAATCATGACCATTCATACCTCATAAATATGTACAATTGTAATGTGTCAATATACAATTGCCTAAAAATTCAAAAGATACAACAGGAGAGAAAAGTCAACAAGAAAGATGACATGGTGGCTCACGCCTGTAATCCTAGCTACTCAGGAGACTGAGATCTGATGATCAAGATTCAAAGTGAGCCTGGGCACAAAAGGATCTGAGACCCTTAGAAAATGGGAAGTGGGTCTTGACTCAAGGGTAGGGTAGTAGCCTTGAGTGGAAGAGTTCAGGGACAACGCCCAGGCCCAGGGTAGGGTGGTAGTCTTGAGCTGAAGAGCTGAGGGACAGTGCCCAGCCTGAGTTCAAGCCCATGACCCACAAAAAAAAGAAAAAAAAAGAAAGAAGAAAATTCAACAAGATCACAGTTGTTCAGAGTTCCTATAGAGAAAAAAGGTAGGAGTTTGATTATAAACATTTTACATTATAGGACATTGTGGACATTACTTTTAAAAGCAGATTTTCTATTTTAGTAAGTTTTCATGCTAATTATTTTCTAATATCAATTTTCAAACAATAATTTTCAATAAAATTTTCATAAATTTGTTTATACCCAAAGACATTTTAGTATATTGTGGTTACCAAATTCATTAATTTCCTATCATTATTCTTTTATTAGAAGACAGTTTTCCTAACCACAAGTTCTAAAGTTTATCAGTTATAGTTTAACAGACTTACAGCCCTCTTATTTAAGCTGATTTATCATACAGAAGCATCATAATTTTACCAGATAAATTGAGGGAAAAAAAGAAAATAATCATCTAGGCTGGAGCACAGCAAATTGTTGTGGTGAATGTTCTTGTTTTTTTCAAAAAGTTTTCCCTTGGATGAAATTTCCTTAAAATTATGTTCTCTTATTTCAGTTTACGAAAGTCCACAATTTGATGTAAGGTGGCCTTTCACAGCACTTTGTTAACCAATTTTCTTCAAGTGGTGTTTTCTTTTGTTTCTAGATGGCAGATTTGTAGCAGAGTGGCATTCAGAAATAATTATAATTGCCACAGTATTTCATGCAATTGTTGATGAGTATTCTCCTTCCAAGGATTTCAAAACTGATTTCTAATGGGAAATTAGTTTCACACTATTCTTTAAAAAAAAGTAGTGGAAAACTAAATAGGGAGTGTTTTATTTTACCAAGGTGTACTGCTGATTTTCTTACCCAACAAATTGTTGGGTATCTACTAAATACAAAACATTTTACTGGTGCAGCACAGACTTTTAAGATAAATAATAAGTGAGGTTTCTGAAGTCAGTTGCTTGATTTAATGAGAAGAAAAAAAAGAAAATTACACATATTACCCTTATAGAGCAATTATAGTTATTACCATTAAACGCTTTAGTATTTAGAGTGGTTAAAAAGGCCAAAGAACGGAGTTAACATTTTATAATTAGGATCATTGACCTTGGGAAAAGTTTTTAAAAAGGGAGGCAAATGATTTGGTACTGCAAAGTGCAGATGACATTATGGGCAGATTTAGTGGCACATTTATTGAAATAGAGGTCACAGAGAGTAAAATTTATATGTGGGCTGACCTGCACTTTTGTTAAATACAACAAAAAGCTAGATAGTCAGGTAGAATAAGATGTCCTTTGCTAAAGAGAATGATTTCTGGCAACAAAAACAACAGAAGTAATTATATGTGGGAGAAAAACAAAATCACAAAAGGCAAAATTTTTATTACATCATGGGTCAATAACTGGATCATGGAAAGGAGAAATAGAGAGAGAGAAATGTGGGAAAGGAGCTTGGTGACAGTATATATTATAGTGGAAATCGAGAATCAAAGTTTCAAAAAAGAATCTAGAAATCACTGTTATTCAAGAAAACCTGCAAGTAATTTATTTCCTGCTCCAACAAATTGTAATGTTAATGAAATATCATTTTATACATTATTACATTATTTCTGTAATGTAACTGGGATTTGAACTCAGGGCCAGGGTGCTGCCTCTTAGCTTTTTTGCTCAAGGCTAATACTCTGTCACTTAACTCATAGCTCTACTTGTGACTGTTTGGTGGTTAATTGCAGTTGAGGATCATGAGACTTTCTTGTTTGAACTCTTTCAGTTTGGATCCTCAGACCTCAGTCCCCTGAGTAGCTAGGATTACAGGCATCAACCACCATTGGCTTAGGATATATTTCTAAGAAGAAAGAACAACATAAAATGTTAGTATGTAGTTTCACGTATTTTATTTTATTAGAAATGTAACCAGAGATTTTCAATGAAGCTCAGGTCAGGGAAGTTCCAATCAGAGTCACCTGCCAATTAAAGAGAGATGAGCACTGGTAAAGGGCAGAGAAAGGTCTAGTCTGTTCAGCCACATTGGAATTGTAAGGAGTCAAGAGATCTTGAGATTGTCTTCAAGATTTAGGCTTATGCAGGGGAAGAGTTGAGTGTGGAAGAAGAGATATGCATATATAGTCAAAGTCACAGGTGCATTCTCTGATCTCAGATAGCAGATAGCTGTCACAGGTGGTTTGGCAGCTCATTATCTCAATACTAGTTAGACAGAAGCTTGCTACGATATGTGTCACTTTGGCCTTGCAAATAGTCTAGTACTTCTTACATTCCAAGATGGCCGCGAAGTGATTGATACATTAGATGATTCTTCTCAAAGGTATGCTCTCACTGAACACCATATTGGATGTTCTATTGTCATCCTAGATAGTATCAAGTCATAAGAGGAAATTTTTCTGTCTGAGAACCAGGTTGCCTTTTTTTGTAATTTTTTAAAATTGTTAATTTAAAAATACATATATCAAGAAAAGCATACATTTCTTTTTGGGAAATATCACCACTTCCCTCCTCCCTCTCAGTTTTTTCCTCCCATCACCACAGACAGGTTGCATGGTTCATAAAACATGTGAGTAGTGAGTGCTATTGCTGCATTTGTTCACTCCTCATCCTTCCATTTCTGTGTCCTCTCTTTACCATCACAAAGACAGATAAATGACAAACAAGACAAAGAGAAAACAAAAACAGCAGCAAAGTAAAATCCTCCTGCTTCTATTTTGTGGAGTCCATTTTGATAAATATTATTTTTATTTTATTGTTGGGCGATATACAGAGGGGTTACTGTCACATTCATCAGGTATTGGGCACATTACTTCTTGAACATTGATACTCCTTTCCATGCTTTTCTCTCACTTTCCCTGCCCCCACCCCTACCAATCATTTTGTTTTTTTCCCTTCCCTTCCCTTCCCTATTTTACAGAAGCAAAGAAATACACACACACACACACACACACACAAACACACACACACACACACACACACACACACACACACACACAATATAACAAGTACCAAAGTCAGATACAGTAACAAACAGTAACAACAGGGGATAAACTATAAGAGGAAAAAAAGAGAAAAGAAATAACTTCACATAATACATTAAAACCAACAACCATGGCCCGGGATTTTGGCCTAGTGGTACAGTGCTTGCCTAGCATGCATGAAGGCCCAGGTTTGATTCCTTGGTACCACATACATTGAAAAAAGCCAGAAGTGGTGCTGTGGCTCAAGTAGCAGAGTGCTAGCTTCGAGGAAAAAGCCCAAGGACAGTGCTCAGGCCCTGAGTTCAAGCCTCTAGACTGGCAAAAAAAGAAATCCCAAAAAACCACAAAGTTAAACTTTGGTTTCCATATACTGGAGTTCAATAAATATTTTTATATTATTAGATATACATAAGAATACGCCTTTGTGGTCCTCTCAAGTATGTCCTTGTTTGATCGTTCTATATGTGAATATATAGACTCCTGTATAATTTATCCTGTTCTAGTCTATATTACATAAAGCTTCCACCTATGCCATATTTGTCACTCTGAGCTTGTCTTGCTTCACTTAACATGATTTGTTCTAGGCCTATCCATTTCCCTGCAAATGACATAACATTATTCTTTCTAATGGCTGCAACATTCCATTGTGTATAGGTATCATATTCTTTCTAGATTTACTCATCTGTTGTGGAGCATCTGGGCTGTTTATGTAACTTTCTGTTGTGAATAGTGCAGCAATGAGTATGGAGATGTGCAAGTATCTTTACAGTTTCCTGATATGTGATGTTCTAAGGCAATGCTTAGGAGAGTGCCTTTTGTCACAAGGTGCTTATCCATTGTCATTCTTAGAGTCCCAAGTTAACTGTGTGACTGGGGAGAGATTCAGGGAGGAAATGTTAGGGGCCCTTGCCCTACTTTTCTTTCATATCTTTTGTTATGTTTACTTGTAAGTTCTTCCAAAACCATGTAGAATTTCCAAAAAATTAATTCAGACATAGTCCTCTCTTTTTCTCTGTTCTGTTTCCCCCTGTTCTCTCTGATCTCACCATTGTTCACTTGGTATATATTACGAGTGCTGGTCTGAAGCAAAAATTTATAAATTCCATTAAAATTGTGGACCTGCATGATAAAATGTCTTAAAACCTAGCACTGGAGAGGCCGAAGATGGCACCTAGACAATAGGGATGCTGCCTAGCTCTCTCTCACAAAAAGAGAGAACCAGGGAGTCCCACGAGCCAATTACCTTAAGAAATCCACAACAACAAACTCAAAAAGCAACGGAGAAGGACTCAAACCGGAAAAGAAATCCAGATAAAGCTTACATCCAACTTTCTCAAAGAATTCAGAACACGAGGACCCCTCCCCTACCTCTCACCGCTGGCTCCAAGCCGCGAAAAGCAGCAGAGGAGGGCTCCAGGCCGGGCAGCCCTGACCACTGCAGAAACCAGCATAGGTCCGGGCCAGCAAGCCGCAGAATCAGCGGAACCCGAACAGCAAGCAGCGGAACCCAGACGTGGAACACAGTCGGCAGAGGAGACCCGAGGGGAGTGAAAGACTCCCCACCACCGTGGAACACCCACAGATGGAACGCAGAGGCATGAATAACACAGTGGGACCCCAAACCCATCGGGAAAGCAATAGAACTTAAATCAGACCCTTCCACCCTGCCCGAGAAAGATTGGCAGGAGCAGGGGGGCAAGGAATTTAGAATCCTGTCCCTTCCCTCAACAGCCCCCTCCCTCAGGCCATTGACTGGAAACTGACAGGTGGGTGGTGCTAAGACCCAGCACCCCACCAAGGGAGGCGGAGCTGTCCCAACTCCCACCCCCAAACAGGCTCAAATCCCAGCCCTCTGACTGGAGACTGACAGGCGGGCTACACTAAGACTCAGCACCCCACCAGGGGAGGCAGAGCTGTCTCAGCTCCCACCCACCCAACAGGTTCTTCTCCCAGGCCACTGGATCTGGAGAGTGGACAGCGCTGAGTCCATGCCTTACAACAGCGGGTGGAGTGTGCGGGAAAATAGGAGCCAGCATCTGTCCCCCTCAAATCTTGAGCGGGGCATCCTCCAGCTGGGAATCTTGAGCAAGACAGCACCAAGGGGCCCCCCACAGTCACAGACTCTCTGACAAAGCAGTGGAAACACAGCAGGGATCGGAAGGGCCGACCAGCAGCCAAGCTCTCCTTCTGAGAATCAGAAAGGCGCGGCTCCGCCCTTGGAGCCCACTTCCTCAGCTGGGCCCCGCCCCTGGGAACAGAGAGGTCTCCTGCTGGTCCTGCTGAGAGCCCCTGGAAACTCTCAATCCCCAGACCCTTGGCTGGGGGCCGCCTCTGGAAGCAGCACAGGAAAACGTCTGCCCAGCGCGCTCAGACGGAAGCTCGCAGATCCATCCCATGGCCCACTGTGAGGCCACTGGTTGGCCTGAGAGCTAGTCGTGTAGCAACACATAAGTTTTATCTAATACTTTCCAAACTTTGTACTCAAATACGCTACCTACTTACCAACTTAGGTCAGGTATCCTTACGCTATACCTTTTCTTCATTAGTATAGTAATCTTACACTCCTACGTTAATCCTCTTGTACGTCCCCTGATCTCTTTCATTCTATTTTTCTATCTCTGGTCCTCTGTTTGTCTTTCAACCCTTATAATGCATGGATCTACACTTGATGGCTGTTGAGCAGTACTGTATATCTAGGTGTTAAATTATACTCTAGGTTCAGAGGGACTTAAATACAATAGAGATTGGATTGAGAGGTTTTTTGTTTTGGTCATAAATCGCTTATCAGTGGTTGTGTTAGACTGGTCTGTAAGTGCGCAAAAAGAAAGAGTGATAACACCAATCAAAAATTGTGAACATCAAGTGTCTGCAGCTAAAGAGGTCTAGGTTGGTTATATCTGAAAAACTATAATTGTGTTTAGTATTAATCTTGCTCCCATTTTCAAATGGACAGAACAAGAAACTCAAGAAAAATGTCAAATCAAGGAATAAAATCCCCCACCCAATACAAACAGACAATGGAACAGTCACTGGCAAACCTAGAGGAGAGTCTTCCAAGTGCTATAGAAATGCAACTGATAAACATCATTAATGAAAAATGTGAAAATATAAAGAAAGAGATAAGGGAGGAAGCCATAGCTAAACAAGAGGAAACCATAAACATGGTGATAAGTGAAAAAGAAGAAGCCATAAAGGAGGCCATAATAAAGGTTTTTTCAAAGAAAAATGGATGAATTTATAGAATCCACAAATAAAGAGGTGACCGAACTCCAGCAAATGTCCAGAGAAAATAAAGCTACTGAGCTAACCACTTAAATGGAAAACAAGGAGCTAAAGAAATCCATACATGATCTAAAAGAAGAGATGCACGGCACAAAAATGAGCAATTAGAAGAAAGGGAGATGAAAAATAAAGTAGATAGCTTTGATAGTAGGCTAGACAATGCAGAAGAGAGAATTTCTGGGGCTGAAGATAAATTAGTTGCTATAGAAAAAGAACAGAAAATGAGTCAATCCAAATCTAGGAAATATGAGAGAGCGATTTAGGAGGTCCAAAATACAATTAGGAAGCCTAATTTAAGGCTAATTGGTATTGAAGAGGGTCTGGAGAAAGAGGTCAATGGTATTGGAAATATACTTCAGGGAATCATCTCAGAGAATTTCCCAAATATCCAGAAGGGCAGGACCATCCAGATACAAGAAGCTTTTAGAACCCCAAACAGACCTGACCAGAAAAGAACATCCCACTGCCATATCGTAATCATAACTGTATCAATAGAGTCCAAAGAAAGGATCATAAAGGCAGCCAGGGAAAAGGGATCAATAACCTATAAAGGCAAACCAATCAGAATAACCCCAGATTTCTCAGCAGAGTCCATGCAAGCAAGAAGTGACTGGAAGCATATATGTCATGCCCTTAAGTCAAATAACTACCAACGAAGAATACTGTACCCAGCTAAGCTCTCATTCATAACTGAGAGAACAATAAAAACATTCCATTCCAGGGAAAAGCTGCAACAATATGTAGCAACAAAACCAACACTACAGAAAATTCTCAGAGATGTTCTACACATAGAAAACCAAAATAAATGCAATATAGGGAAAGAAATGGCACCTAAACAGCATACCATCTAAGGACCACAAGAACTGCCAAGACACAGGCCCTAATAAAAGCTTTTAAAAGTGGTAGGAACTAATAATTATCTCGCAATCCTAACTCTCAATATAAATGGACTTAACTCTCCAATTAAATGGCATAGGCTGTCTAGTTGGATCAAAAAGCAAGAGCCATCGTTCTGCTGTCTTCAAGAGACACATCTTACCCAAAAAAACAAACATTTTTTTGAAAGTGAGAGGTTGGATAAACTCTATGAAGCTAACGGCCCCCATAAACAGGCTGGAGTTGCCATCCTCATATCAGATAAAATAGACTTCAAACTAAAATTAGTGAGAAAAGAAAAAGGTTACCACATACTACTAAAGGGATCTTTCCTCCAGGAAGACATAACCATCCTAAATATCTACACACCCAATCCCGGAGCTCTGAACTTCATCAAGCAAACTTTACTTTCACTGAAACCATACATAGATCGAAATACAGTGATTGTTGGTGACTTTAACACACCACTCTCACCTATGGACAGATCAACAAGGCAAAAACTCAACAGAGAAACCTGAGAATTGAACAACTATATAGACCAACTAGATCTAATAGACATCTGCAGAATATTCCACCCAACAACAATGTACGTTTTTTTCAGCATCACATGGAACATTTTCCAAAATAGACCACATTTCAGGCCATAAAACAAACCTGGACAGATTCAGAAACACTGAAATTGCTCCCTGCACTCTCTCAGACCACAAAGGCATCAAATTGGAACTGATCACCCATCTCCACCAATGAAAACCCTGTAACTCATGGATATTGATCAACACATTGTTGAATCATCAATGAGACATCGAAGAGATCAGAACAGAAATCCAACAGTTTATGAAATTTAACAATAAGGAGCACTAAATTACCAGCTTCTTTGGGACACGGCAAAGGCAGTACTCAGAGGAAAATTTATAACTCTGAGTGACTGTAATAACAACTTGGAAAAATCGCAAACCAACAAGTTAATGTGTCACCTTAAACTCCTGGAAAAAGAGCAACAAACCAACCCTAATCCCAGTAGAAGGAAGCAAATTATTAAAATCAAAGCAGAATTAAATAAATTGGAATCCAAAAAAAACTATAGAAAGAATCAACAAAACAAGGAGTTGCTTCTTTGAAAGAATTAACAAACTTGACAAACCCTTAGCAAATTTTACCAAGAAAAGAAGAGAGAATACCGAAATAAACAAAATCGCAGATGAAAATGGTAATATCATGACAGAAATTACCAAGATCCAGAGTATCATGAGGGAATACTTCTCAAACCTTTATGCCAACAAATTTGAGAATCTAGAAGAAATAGATGAATTCCTAGGAAATATTAACATACCCACGCTGAATCAAGAAGAACTAACCCAACTCAACAGGCCTATTTCAAGCACTGAAATAGAAATGGCAATATGAGACCTTCCACCTAAGAAAAGCTCAGGGCCAGATGGATTCACAGCTGAATTCTATAAGGTCTTCAAAGCAGAGCTCACATCAATACTCCTCAAGTTCTTCAACGAAATTGAAAATGAAGGCTCTTTACCAAACTCATTCTATGAAGCCAGTATAACCCTCATCAAAGAAAGAGAACTATAGATCTATTTCTCTGATGCAAAACATCTCAACAAAATACTGGCCAACCGTCTACAACAACTCATCAAATAATTATACACTATGATCAAACAGGATCATAGAGAGGCAAAGCTGGTTCAACATAAGCAAATCAATTAATATAATTCAACACATCAACATGAGCAAGGACATAAATCACATGATTGTCTCAATAGATTTGGAAAAGGCATATGACAAGATCCAACACCCCTTTATGTTAAAAGCTCTGGAGAAACTAGGAATCCAAGGAACATTCCTCAATATAATAAAGGGTGTGTATGACAAACCCACAGCTAGTATTATACTTAATGGTGAAAATCTAAAGCCATTCCCTCTAAAATCAGGAATGATACAAGGATGCCCACTCTCTCCACTCCTCTTTAACATAGTATTAGAATTCCTAGCCAGTGCAATAAGCTAAGAAGCAAGCATAAAAGCGATCCAAATATGAAAAGAGGAAGTGAAACTTTCCCTCTTTGCAGATGACCTGATTCTGTATTTAAAGAATCCTATAGACTCTACTCCCAAGCTCCTTGAGCTGATTCAAAACTTTGGAAGGGTAGCAGGGTATAAAATTAACCCTCAAAAATCAACTGCCTTCCTTTATGCCAACAGTGAGAGGAATGAGGCAACAATCAGGAAAGCAACTCCTTTCGCAATAGCCTCAAAGAAAATAAAGTACCCAGGAATTAGCTTAACTAAGAATGTAAAGGACTTTTTTGATAAAAACTTTAAAAGGAAATTAAAGCAGAACTAAGGAAATGGAAAAGCCTCCCATGCACCTGGATTGGAAGAATCAACATCGTGAAAATGACAATCTTGCCAAGGGCTATCTACAAATAAAACGCAATACCCATCAATATCGCAATGGCATTCTTTAAAGAAATAGAAGAGGCAGTCCAAAATTTCATATGGAATAATAAAAGACACTGTATAGCAAAAACACTTCTTAGCAGAAAGAACAGCACAGGAGGAATTTCAATACCAAACTTTAGACTTTATTACAGAGCTATAATTATCAAAACAGCTCTCCTAGCAGAGATTTACATGAGAGCAAACCCTAGATACATAATTCCATATAGAATGACACTAAATGAAAGGACCTCCAAGATATAGAAAGAAAAGCCATATCATGAGTGATTGTTGTCCTTAATGTACTATGTTATCTGTCATCTCTTTTGCTATCCCTTGGTTATATCATATTGTTACAGTATTTCAACTTGTTATCTGATATGTTGGATATATGTGTATTTGGTTATTTGAAGTCGGATAGGGTAGGGAGGAAAACAAGATGAGAGGCAGGGGTGGGGGAGGGAAATGGGGACCAAGACATGAGAAAGGGTATCAATGTTAAGTAATGCACCTTCTATCTGGTGAACATGATGTAACCCTTCTATTAATTATAATAAAAATATATGAAAAAACAAAAAACAAAAAAACCTAGCACTCATGTAGTATCATCTTATTTGCCAGTGATTCATACTTTCATTAATGGAAGAAATTCTCATATCTTATGGTATGTATTATTTGCATAAACATTGGCTTACCATTTAATATCACTTGAATTCTCCTTAAAAATATCACCATTATGTAAAAATGCATATTATAAAGTTGCAAAATAGAAAGCCTTCTAAGTTTCCTGTGTTTGGGCTTAGAGTTTCATAGTAGGGGACATGTGGCTGTAAATGAGGGCAGGATCAAAGCACCTGTGTATTTATATTAAAAAAAAATATTGAGGGGTCAGGTGTTTGGCCTAGTTGTATAGTACTTGCCTAGCATGCACAAAGTCCTGGGTTCGATTTCTTCATACCACACATAGAAAAAGCTGGAAGTGGTGCAGTGGCTCACGTGGTAGAATTCTAGTCTTGAGAAAGCCCAAGGACAGTGCTCAATCTCTGAGTTCAAGCCCCAGGACTGGCAAAAAAATTGAGATCTCTACTATAATTGTAATTTTCCTTCCTACTTACCAATGTACAAGTGAAGTGAAATACCCCCTCTGGCCTCTCAAGGTTCTCTGAAAGAGCAAGAGAAAGATCAAATAGGGAAATTACATATCTATTTCTTGATGTGGAAAAATGGAAAATGAGAGCATAGGGGAAAAATCACAAGAGTGTGATCACTAACCAGCTTAACATTATTCACAAATTTATATACCCCTTTTCCTGTAGTGATATGTGCAGTAGGAAAAGATGGTCTTAAGAAGATGAGGGCCGGGAGTTTGGTTCAGTGGTAGAGTGCTTGCCTAGCATGCACAAAGACTGGGGTTTGATTCCTTGGTATCACATATATAGAAAAAAAAGCCAGAAGTAGTTCTGTGGCTCAAGTGGCAGAGTGCTAGCTTTGAGGAAAAAACCCAAGAACAGTACTCAGGCCCCGAGTTCAAGCCCATGGACTGGCAAAACAAAGAAGGAGATGAATTCTCCCATGGAACAACTATGTATGGGACTCTGTGTGGGTCCAGTGTCAAACCTCCAATCACTTCTTCTTGTGAAAAGTTCCCTGCTAGGGATAAAGGGGCCTACCAAATGTAAGCATGCCTTTGTAGACACATGAAGGGAAGTGTAGAAGGAGAACGTAGTTAAAATAATCAATGCATATTCTATGAAACTAGGAAAATGGAAGAGATGGACGAGGTTTTGAGGCATGGGGGCCATTAAGAAAGACGGGGGAGAACAATGAAAGGGGTGATTTTGATCAAGATACATTGTACTCATAAACTGATATGTTGAATTGTACAACTACTTTAAAGGTAATAAAAAGATAATTAAAAAAATTAAAAATGCCTCTGTCATCCTCTGCCATTTACAACTATATAAATTTCGTTAAGAAAAGCGCAGTTTTTCAGAGCCATTCCTGTAATTGAAGCATTAATAGTGTCTTGGAATTGTCTTCTTAAATGTACCCAAGAAATATTTTTGAGGTGTATATTTTATTTTCCCACAAGGGGTAATTATTTAATTCTGGTCACCCTGTGATAGAGAGCTCTATAGGCATTTATAGGTCATTTTATGGTCGTAGGATGGGGTTTCTCTGACAGCTCCATATCCTCCTTATAGCTGTTAACAAATGAGCTCATTAAAAAGCTTTAAATTGATATTTGTTCATTTTTATAAAAAATTCACTGGCCAAGTACTATTTTTTCCAGATGGTAGTGTTAATAGTTTAAAAGTTTGGTATTATCTTAAGATCTATATTTCTGCTAGACCTCCCATAAAATTATCAAAATTAAGTGTAAATGTCATATTCTCACTACTTGTAATGTAAGAGTGAAGAAAAATGTCCCTTCTGACCTGGTAGGGGCCCATTAAGTGCTCATTAATTCTGTCTTTTTGCAAAAACAGTTCTTGATGTACACTTAAATTGTTATCCCTGAAATATAATTTATATGAAGTCACTGTGTTGAAATAAATTATTCAAGCATAGCAATTTTATTTTCAAGTCTGCTAATACAAATCCTCAATGATTATGAGAAACATTCACTGATAGTAAGTTTTTAAAAGTTTATGACTTCGAGCTTAATTTTAATCAAATATTTGCCATCACTCATAGAAGAGCTGGACATCTCTCTGAAGATGCTTTTGGTACTGATTCTTCCTGGTTTCTACAACAATGGTTGGAAGCATTGGTATAGAGTTAACAGGAGAACTTTGTTCTTAGTGCTTCTGTTCAGTGAGCCTGTTGTTTGAATATAGTTGTGAATCTACTAATGGAGCAAATTTCTTATATATCCACATATATTCATGGACACATACATGTAAGATATATATCCATATATGGAAGGATTGACATCCGATCCTAGACAGGATTCTTAATTAAAAACAGTAGACACACTGGCTGAATTAAGTTGAAATGAGTTTAATACAGGAATGCCTATAAATTCATGCAATCAATCTAAAGACTGATGATGTCATTATAGAAAATTAAGTTTAAAAAATGACTAACAGATAATACCAAATAATAAGGATATGTACAAAAGATCTAAAGCTCCTGGAAGAAATATACATAGTGTAAACAGGCAAGACATACCTGTTAGTGAGCCCCCCCACCCAGTCCCTGGTGCTATTGTGTAAGATTGTCCATGCTTTCTTCATCCTCACAGTTTTCATTAAGTTCCTATTGTTTTTCATTATAAAGCTATTCATTAAGATTATTGTAAGAAGTATTTGGTTTTTCAGTTTGATGACACTTTTTGAAGCAGTGTTGGATTTATAAATGTTCTCTGCACACAAATGTCTAAACCACCGTTATTACACTCCTTTACTTCTCCTTATCCCTTCAACTCACATTTAATCTCAGTCATAATTCTTACTAACAGAACTGTGGTTTATTTATATCAGATGGCCTGTGAGGGAGTTGGGCATGATCCATCTTAAAATATGCCAAATTAGTATATTGATTATTTCAAGCTGCTATTACTTGAGGATCTGATAGAAGAGCCAATTAAGTTCCTTCATTATGTGCACGGAGCCATGAAACTATTTGGAGATAGATTTTATTCACATATAAGAGGTAAAAATTAGCCCTGATTAACACAGACTAGTAACTGGGTATGGAATAAACCTAAATGACCAAAATCTATGAAATAACATACCTTTCAAGAGTCTTTACATTCTGCCAAATATCTCTTAGCAACATTCTTACAAAATACTATTATAGTAAGGATATTCATTTGTTCTGTCATTCTTTATGAATTCTCATTTTTTTTCTAAAAGGTCTGCATTTCAAGCCATTTCTTTTTGTGTTTCATTCTCTTACAGCCAGCCTATGTGGACGTAAAACTAATACTGATATAATTTTTGGCTTGTTATTCAATTATAACCTTGTATCAGTTGTATTCTTAGATCCAGCCAATACTTACTCTAAAAAGGAGGATCAGAGAAGTATACCTCAAATGGAAGAGTGTCTGCCCTCAAGCACAAACCATTGAGTTTAACCTTAATATAACCAAAATAGATATTTTTAAAACTATTTTATCATAGAAAATGAGAAATATTGGTAGTGTACCCCTACTAGTCCAATCTTTGTGTTTGATGGAAACTGAGATAAATTTAAATAAATCTATTCTACAATGACACTTTTATTTTCCTTGCTACTGATTAGTTCAGGAATAGTCACACATATAATACAGAAAGGTCACCTTTTCTTTTGATTTGTGAATAGTGATCACAAAGGAATACCCACAATGCTTTGGATAGTAGAACAGAGAATTAAAAGAATTTCAGTACATGTTGTGGAGAACTTGCCTAGCATGCATAAGGCAATATCTTCAATCACAAGCATGCATATGTGCACACGGGCATGCACACACACACACACACACACACACACACACACACATACACGCACACACAGAATTTCCAAATATTTCATGCTGTAAGCTCTTGACAGAATTTTGTCAGTAGACTGTTTTTAATTTTGATTACATCATGAAACTTAGCTCTAAAACTCAGATCCAAAAGTTCTGAAAATGCATCATCCTTTTTGTATAGCACATATCTTCTGTTTTGTCAAGACAATTTTACATATAATATTTTTGGCCTGGCGCTTGAACTCTGGGCCTGGGTTCTGTTCCTGAGCTCTTCAGCTCAAGGCTAGTGCTCTACCACATTGAGCCATAGCACTGCTTGTGGTGTTTTGGAGATAAGAGTCTCAAGGAAGGCCAGAAATTTGGCCTAGTGGTAGAGTGCTTGCCTAGCATGTTCCTCAATACCACATACATAGAAAAAGCCAAAGTGGTGCTGTGGCTCAAGTAATAGAGCTCTATCCTTGAGAAAGCCCTAGGATAGTGTTGAGATTGATCCTGAGTTCAAGCCTCATAATTGGATAAAAAAAAAGTCTCAAGAACTTCCCTGCCCTGGCTGGCTTTGAACTATGATTCTCTGATCTCATTCTCTCTAGTAGGTAGAATTAAGGTGTGGAACACTGGCTTCTGGCATTCTGCCACAGTTTTATGTATGCAAGCTTTGTATATTATCCCTTTTCCCTTCTTTTTTTATTTTATTTTTTTATTGTAATTAGTAAAAGGGTTACATGATATTTGCCAGATAGAAGGTGCATTAATTCACATACATTGATACCCTTTCACATGTCTTGGTACCCATTTCCCTCCCCCCCCACACCCCCCACCCATCTTGTTTTTCCCCCTTCCCTATCAAATTTCAAATATCCAAATACAAATAAATTCAATATATCAGATAACAAAGTGAGATACTATAACAATATGAGATAACCAAGGGACAGCAAAGGAGATGAGAGACAACATAGTACATTAAGGACAACAATCATTTGTTATATGGCTTTTGTTTCAATATCCTGGAGGTCCTTTCAATTAGCTTCATAATATGTGGCCTTATGTATCAAGATTTTGCTCTATTGCAGATCTCTGCTAGTAGAGCCCAAGGTTTCTACTGATTATGACGAATGAGGGAAACCATTGAGCCTAAGTTCCTTTGAGTCTGGCTTACTTCACTTAATATGATTTTTTCTAAGTCTTTCCATTTCCTAACAAATGGGGCGATGTCATTCTTTCTGACAGCAGCATAGAATTCCATTGTGTACAAATACCACAACTTGTTGATCCACTCATCAAAATTGACAAGCCCTTAGCAAATCTTACCAAAAAAAGAAGAGAGCATATCGAAATAAACAAAATCGCAGATGAAAATGGTAATATCACGACAGAAATTACCAAGATCCAGAATATCATGAGGGAATACTTCTCAAACCTTTACCTTTTTTTCTCAACAAATTTGAGAGCCTAGATGAAATGAATGAATTCCTAGCCAATATTAACATACCCACACTGAACCAAGAAGAACTAAGCCAACTTCTTCCCTTCTTAACTTGTTAGTGATGGATACGAGGTCAAATAAAGCAGTAAGCATAATTTCTTTGAATTTATAACATTGAAAGTTAACTAAAGAAATTTGTTCCTTTTTCACCATAGATATAAAATGTTGGAATTGAAGAATATATACTCTGCTTTGTGAAGGACACTGAGCAAACTTTAGTAAGAATGCAGTTGATGGAATAAAGTGAAAAAAGTAGTGACATTGTCTAAAAAGAGAAACGTACTCATTACTTATGAAGTGGTAACCCCTCTAAATATCTTAAAATAATAAAATTATATTATACAGAAAGAATACAATGGCTTAAGAACTCTAGATTCAATAAAAAACTGAAAAAAAATAAATAATAAAAAGGGCTGTATGTTGAAAGACAAGAGGCGAGCTCTCCTGCCCTTTCATTTAGTCCATAGCAATGTGTCCAGTGTGCACTGACTTAGTTAGAAAACTGACTGCACATTGAGAGTTATGTTCCATGTTTGTATGTGTTTGTGCATAGTTTTGGGGTTATGTTTGAACATATAAAATGAATAAAGGTTATTTTGTTGGTGGTGGGGCTTGAACTCTGGGCTCTTCAGCTCAAGGCTACCACCCTTACCCCTTGAGCCACAGCACCACTTCCCATTTTCTAATGGTTAATTGGAGATAAGAGTCTTACAGACTTCAGTGCCTGGGCAGGCTTTGAACCCCAATCCTCAGATCTCAGCCTCCTGAGTAGCTTGGATTATAGGTGTGAGCCACTGCACCCAGCTGAATATTTTTAAAGCCATTTTAGGAAAATTTTGAAAGGTGCTATAAAAAGAATAACAACAACAACAACAATAACAAAAGTGTCCTGGGATGTAAAGAAATGTACCCGGTAGGAAATAGTTTTTCCTATTCCTTTAAAAGTATCCATTTTTCTCATGCACTCTCATTGTATGAGGGGAATTTCATTGCAATATTTTTATACCTGTATATCATGAAATCAACAACTATGTGAGATTTCATCACTCAGGTAAAAGTTAAGGAAGTAAATCAAATTAAAATTAAAACTTGAATGTCTTTGTGGGGGGAGGGGGTCCACGGGCTTTAACTCTGGGCCTGGGCACTGTCCTTGAACTCTTCACTTCAAGGGTAGGATTAGCTAGGATTACAGGCATGAGCCATCTGCTTTGAATGATTTAATTGTGAAAAGTCCCCAGAAATGGAAGTGTAGTTCAAGTAGTGGAGTTCCTGCTACAGAAGCAGGAGGCCCTAAGTTCAAAACCCATGAATTCCAAAAAGACTCAGTTCCTATTCCTACTATTTTTTATGAATGAAATCAAAGAAGAATTGAGTGCATGTAAAATTAGATTCATGCCTATGAGACCAAATACCTATAATTTGAAGTAAAGGGAATACACTCACCATATTGATAATTGTTTCTTGAAGCATGTCTGTTGTAGCAGAACACTAGTCTCTATATTTGAGAAAAAAATCTTATTCAAAAGTCCATTACTAAATTGTAATTAAGGATCAAAATATTAATATGGAACCAAGAGGTTTATCTTCATGATTGTTGTTCTTAATATACTATGTGCAATTATTTCTTTTCTTTTTTCCCTTTATAATTAGTCTCATGTGGTTACTGTAGCTGATTTGTTACCTGATATATTATATATATACATTTATTTGTTTATTTGAAATAGGGAAGGGAAGGGGTAAACAAGATGACTGGGAGGGGTTGGGGAGAGGAAAATGAGGACAAAAACATAAGAAAGGGTATCAAAGTTCTAGAAGTAATGTACCTATTACTTGATGAATGTTACTATAACCTCTCTATACATTATCCCAACAATAAAATACAATAAAAATTGACAAGTAAAAAAAATCAGAATATTTTAATAATGTGTGCACTACACACATACATAGTCATGTAAATAAACTTATATAGATAGATTAAAGATAAATAAGCACACAAAAAGAAGATATTGATTTAAAAAGTTAAACAGAAGAATATTTGTTGAGATGTTCCCTTGAAATTAGCTACATTTCTTTTACAGTTGCTCAAATAGTCTCTTCACTTACTCCCAAAATTATGGTATTTGTCTGAATATAAATGAAAAAACATACAGACACTTCTGGTGGTTTCTGGCCCCATTAATGCATCCTCAATACATATCTCTTCCAGTATTGATTTAATAATCCACCTTAGGGCATGTCAGGTTGGGTGATGGAGAGCTGAAGATAAAAGATCAAGGTAACAGGAATGACTTCTAAAGATAAATGACAGGCAGATGGCACTAGCAGAGAAATGATAATGGGATTTCAAATTCACAACTGCTTATTTTGTTCTTCTGAGCGCTGATATACTGGTACTTAATTTCCACAATTGTACATTTTAAACCTCAGGACCAATCCTTTTATTATTATTTATTATAAAATGATGACGGAGGGGTTATAGTTACAAAAGTAAGGTGACGAGTACATTTCTTTTTAAACGTTGTTACCCCCCTCCCTTATTTTCCCCCACTTACCACTCCCCTCCCCCAACTTGTATAATTCATTTCCAACAGATTGTCTAGTTAGAATCATTGTTGTATTAGTTCATCTTTTGTCCTGCTGTTGCTGTAATTCCTTTCCCTTCCATGGATCAGATAATCTTATATACAATACAAAGGGTACAGAAAACTAAAACAGAAAGAAAAAATAGAAATAACTGCATACAGGATATAAATAAAAAATCCTCTTGTTTCCAATTTTTGAAGTTCATTTTGGTACACTTTATTATATATGGTCCTACACATTTAGAGATTGTGCAATTGTGATTCCCTTTTAAAATGTCATATTCATATTCTTATTACAAATGAGGAAAACCATGCAACCTATATTGCTTTGGAACTAGCTTGCTTCACTTAATATAATTTTTCCTGATATTTCCATTTCTTTATGAATGGGGCACTGTCATTTTTTCTAATGGAGGCATAGAATTCCATTGTGTATAAATATCATATTTTCTTGATCCTTTCATATACTGAGGAGCATCTGGGTTGATTCCATAACTTAGCTATGGTAAATAATGCTGCAAATAACTTTGTTGTGCTGGGAGTTTTAGTATCATCTTGTTTGTGGTCATTTGGGTAAATGCCCAGGAGTGAATTTGAGGTCCAATCTTTTTATAATGAACTCATGATTATATTCTAAGGGAAGAGATCCTGAATTGTTACTGATTAAACTAAGCTCTTTATAAGACAAAATACATATTCTTTCTCAGTGAGAACAAGTTGTGATTCTCTGTTCTTTAATTTCAAATCTTTGGTGGAAGAAAGTGCTCCTATTAGCAGAAGATATAAGCCATTAACTTAGTAATAAACTTAACCCACTGCCTTTTTCATGTTTGAAACTTCTATTTTTGTCTAATAATTTTCAAGAAAAGGACAGTTTAGATTAGTAATTTTCCTATGTGTGGTGCTACTATAGTTAAATTCAGGGCCTAAACACTGCCCTTGAGATTTTTTTGCTCAAGTATAGTGTTCTGCAACTTGGCCCACAGCTTCACCTTTGGCTTTTTGGTAGTTAGTTGGAGATGTCCTTTCTAGCTGGGCTGGCTTCAAACTGTAATCCTCAGATTCCTGGGTAGCTGGATTATAGGTGTGATCCACAATCCTCGGTAAAACACAGTACTTTTAAACTTCTCCTAAGTCAATTTATATATGTTTTCTTTATTATTTAAAGTTACCATTTTCCAGAATATCAGCCATATCAATAGCTTTATATACAAATACACAACCCTCATAAAGATAGACATCTGAGAACTTTTCTAAGTGCTGAAAAAGCAATGATTGAAAAGAACTAATAAGGCTCTGTCTTCATGAAACTAATATTCTAACTATTGTATACTATTGTATATAAAATACACATAATTTCCATAAGTATTTTAGGAGAACTTTTTTGTCCTAAATTTCCAATAAATATTACAAACTAGAAGCCTTCACTTAATTCAACATTCACATTATGAAAAGTATTGCTATATATCTAATTTAGCGCTCAATAAATCTTTTATTTTACAGATTCAACAAATTCCAGATTTTCAATAGAATAACATGTAAGAAATATAATTGTCACAATCCACTTCATGTGATTTTGGTTGGTGGGAGGCTTCCTCTAGGTTGTTATTCAGGAAGACTAGTAATTCCCATTTGAGATTCCTTTGTCATTTAGGGTCTCACAGGTTTCTATGTATAGTTGAAGAAAAAATTAGACAATTTCCATTAGTTTCTTAACTGCTGTAGTATAAGTGTGAAACATTACCTCCTCTCATTAGAGACAGTGAGTGGCACAACTATGGTTGATTTCAAGAGGATTTAAGAAGGCGAAAGACCTGACACATTTATGTTTTTGTCAGTGCTTAGGGATTAGGAACCCACACTACCTCACCCAGCACGCCATGCTAATATTGTATTAATTAAGTCAAATCTTGCCTCCAGTTCAGATTCTTTATTTATTTTGGATGTGGAGGGAGTCTAGAAGATTTTTCTGCCTAAGTGGCCTTGAACCATGATCCTCTGCATCATGAGCCTCCTGAGTAGTTAGGACTTTGCATATGCACATCTAGCATCCATCTAAATTAAGTTTTCCACACATGATTGTAATTGTTATGTTGACAAGGCTGTGAGTTCAAAAACTAGAGCCTTCTACCTCTCTGTTACAGTCATCAGGAGGATTGTTTATAATGATTTAAACTAGATGTTAGGAAAGCAGTGGAGATGAGAAGATAGTTTCAAGATCTACATGACCATGGCTAAGTAAAAGAAACCTTCATTATGCCTTGTAAGCATACTTTCAATGAAGTGAATAAATACTGATGATAGGGCTCTATCCTTCCTTAATTAAGATTTCCTTCAGTTGGGTACCAGTGGCTCATGCCTGTAATCCTAGCTATTCAGCAGGCTGAAATCTGAGGATTGCTGTTCAAAGCCAGCACGGGCATGGAAGTCCATGAGACTCTTATCTCCAATTAACCACCTGAAAACCAGAAGTGGTGCTGTGATAGAGAGATAGCAATGAGTTAATAAAAATAATGACTGTGTTAAATCTGTGTTACTCTCTGTCTTAATCTCTAAAATTACTCCAGCTAAAATATGGGTTTATATTTTATATTTAAAATGTGGGTTTATAGTTTTATAAATTATAATTTTAGTTTTGAGCTAACCCTGGGGCTTAAACTCAGAACCTGTGCACCATTCCTAAGCTTTCTTTGCTCAAGGCCAGCACTCTAGCATATCAACCACAACTCCACCTTTGGATTTTTGGTGGTTAATTGGAGATAAAGTTGCCATAGTCTTTTCTTTCCCAGACTAGCTTTGAACGATGATGCTCAGATCTCACCCTCTTGAGGAGTTAGAATTACAGGTGTGAGCTACTGGCACCTGGCTCAAACCTAAATTTTTACATTAAAAGAAATACATTCTGGCTGGGTGCTGTTAGCTTATGCCTGTACTCCTAACTACTCAGGAGACTGAGATTTGAGGATCACACTTGAAAGCCAATCTGGTCATAAAGTACTAGAGACTCATATCTCCAATTAACCACCGTAAAACCAAAAGTGGTGCTATGTCTCAAAGCAGTAGAGCACTGACATTGGGCTAAAGAACTCATGGACAGTGCCCAGGCCCAGAGTTCAAGCTCCATAACTGACAAAAAGAAAAGAAAGAGAGATAGTCTTATGTTTATCACATTGTTCATTAATATATTTACCAAAAGTCAGAAATAAAAATACAAAAAATACTTATCATTGAAAAGCTGTGAAGTTTTTTTTCCTGGGTAGAATATGTGAACATCTGTGAACAAATTATCTAATTTGTTTTGCAAAATGTGTATTTTCCTTTGGATTCTATATTCTACAATTCCTTGTCTTAATATTTTTTTTTCTGGCTACCTAGAGCTCCACATGTGAGTTTAAATAAGACCTCTTCTTTTTCCCTAGCTTCTACCAATTAAATAAAGATAAAATAATAATCTTATGATTGTATTATCAGAATTAAGATATATGTAAATTTGAAGAAGTTATTGTCTTGCAAATTATCTGCATATTTTATTCTTCATCTCTGTTTAGGAAAATCCTTAGAGTGTTGATTCAAATGCTTAAATTGGGACAGAATGTCTGTTGTACAGAACAAAGCTTCAAAAATGGTACAAAACTGCACTTTTCTTTTTAATCTGGTGGAGCATCAATATCTAAAGACATATTCAAACCACACATGTAATTTTGAATTTTCTAGTAACTAATAAAATTAATCTCAATAACATTTTATCAAGCCCAACAGAAACAAATGATCAATTCAACATGTTGTCAATGCAAAGAAATCTTAATGATATTCTCTATTAAGTTTGCACAATTCAGTGTGCATACTTAAGTTAGAGTTGAGTGCTAAAAATCACAGGGCTACCATATTGGATATCTTTCCTCTTTGATTTGTAGTTTATATTAGCTACTTGAAAAAGACAAATCTGTTTTGATTGTGTGTTCCTGTTGTGTTTTGAGGACTCAGAACTAATGTATTACTTTTACAAATGTCCTAATGGAAAAAAACTTAAAATGTTTTCCTTCCTTCCTTCCATCCATCCATCTTCCTCATCTCCTGACTCCACTCTCCCTCTGTCCCTCCCTACACCTCTCTCTCTTCTTTCTCTCCTTTTTCTACTAAGCCCTGATTTCAAGACCATGTGTTCTTGCTCGCATAACTCTGGTACTCTACCAGTGGAGTATCATCCCCATTTTTTGGCTTTTTTTCTGATTTAATTGGGGATAAGACTGTCAGATTTTGATGCCCTGACTTAGACCTTGGACTCCTGAATATCTAGGATTAAAGGCATGAGGCCACCAGTGCCTGGAAAAAAGTGACTTTTATTCTTGTTTCAACTTATAACTTTCACCCGATTTAAGAGTTTCTTAGGGGAAGCAAAGTGCTTAGAAAATAATTTGGAATGGAAACAAAGTTTCTTTGAGAGTTTGGTACAAGCACATATCTTTTCAATTAAATTTAAAATAATACTAATAATAATAACTAATATTTCTTGAGAATCAACATAGTTTAAATACCCTAAGAAGTAGGTATTACATTAAAGTCAGGATATTGTAGCTCACCCTGACAGTGTAACTGTAATGCTGCTTTTTATTGTGAGTTCCTCTTTATTTTAATGTTGTATATTTTAGTTAGGAGGAAAAAATTGTCATAAAAGCACATTTGAGGGGCCAGAGTTTGGCCTAGAGGTTAAAGTGCTTGGCTAGCATGCACGAAGACCCGGGTTCGATTCCTTGGCACCACATACATACAAAAAAAAGCCGGAAGTGGTGCTGAGGCTCAAGTGGTAGAGCTCTAGCCTTGAGAAAGTCCAAGGACAGTGCTCAGACCCTGAGCTCAAGCCCAGAACTGGCAAAAAAAAGCACATTTGAGTGCTTTTGATTCAATCCTGTAATCATAACTGCTCAAGAACCTCAGTGGCCAGGAGTTTGGTCTAGTTGTAGAGTGCTTGCCTAACATGTATGAAGAACTGGGTTCGATTCCTTGATACCACACATATAGAAAAAGCCAGAAGTGGTGCTGTGGCTCAAGTGGTAGAGTCCTTGAGAAAGCCCAAGGTCACTGCCATTACTGGCAAGAAAACCTGAGATCTGAGGGTGATAATTCAAAGCCAGGTAGGGCAGGAAAGTCTGTGAAACACTTATTTCAAATTAACTTCCAAAAAAGCTAAAGTGGAGCTATTGCTCAGGAGAAAGAGATGGAGATATAAAGATAGAGTGGAGATAGAGTTCAAGCCCCAGGATAATTAAAAATAAAACACATATTTGATTCATATATTTACTTATGAAATATCTACAGGATATCAAACCAACCATTTCAGAAATAACATAAGCTTCTCTGCACATAGAATAGAATTTTTAAAGAAAACAAACATTTACAAAAGGAAAAAATGCACAAAGTATATTACATAACATTGAAACATTCATTTTCTACATCAAACAATTTTTAAAAGTTCTTTAGAGTTTCCTTTAAGTGTGAGAGTATATTTTTAATCCTGAATTTTTTAATAAGAAATGGCTTTTCAAATGACCTTTAAAGTTGATGTAAAAGTTTAAGTGGCTAATAGGGTTTCATGTAGCTTCCTTAATTTTCATAACAATAATCTAGTATTTTATCGTAGACGTGATTAGCTTTTTTTCAGAAGAAAGTCTCAGTTTAATTACAGTGGATAAAAGCAAGCCAAAATTTTAAAAGATTTTCTTTTTAAAAACAAGAATATCATGAAATTAAATTTATTCTGCCTTACAGCTTTAACTTATTAAAGCTTGCTTCTTGATTAGAACTTTCTTAGCACAACGAATAAAAGGGATAATTTGACTTTTAACTTGCTTTTTAATATAATACTTTTGTATAACCCTTTACTTGCTTCCCTAAATGGATTCTACTGTCTCCTGTCTCCATGAAAGTTTCAATTATTTGTCTAGTGTTCATTAGCCAAGTGTATTCAGATTGTCCTTACGGACACTGCAACACCAAAAGTTTATTTGTGACAAGTGTTCTCATTGGCAATGTTCACAGACCAATCATTTAATATTTTTAGTATTTCTATTTTCCTGACACTGACATTATCATCTCTGGACTTCATCTACTCTTCTTCTCTGCTGTATGCATTTGAATTCAAGCTTTTTCTCTTAGGATCTTGCACTCTGTAGAAGTCTTCCAAACTTTTTCAGATCAGTCTGATCTCTTAATAATCTGAATTGCATGCAGAATTCACTATAATTTCCCATTATTTTTAACATTTTATTTTTATTATCTTTAAATGTGTGTATAAAGGCCTTTCAATTCAACATATTATTTTATGTGTAGAATGCATCTAGACCAACGTCATTCCTTCTACCATTCTCTTCCTTCTCCCATATATCCCAATCCCACCTCTCCTCACAAGTTTCTTAGTTCTATGTTCATGTATTTACATTGGGCATTATGAACTTACTTGCCCATCATTCTCCTGTTGATGACTGTCTTCTCTGGAGAAAACTAATGGCTTTGCATTTTTTGTAAACACCAAAATCTTTGATATTGCTGGGCCATCATTAGCATACTTTCTTGTACTCTTTCACGTTACTCTGTAAACTCCACCCATAAAGGCTTTATAATTTTATCCTCGCAGAAATAAGTATTTTTTGCCTACCTCTACTTTATTTGTCTTTATTCCCTATGTACTTTACATTTGGTTTTTATTCATTAGAAGTCAGTTTCTGAATGTCTTTATTCTTAACCTGTTAGCTTATGTCAGCATCCTCTGTTATATTCTTTTGTATCAGTCTGTACTCCATTGTAACTTATAACTACTATAATTACATAGTTGCAATTATAATTAGGTTGAAAATCATGTTGTCATCTTTCCCTTGCTACAGTGAAAGTTGCACTAATGCAAGGAACTTGCCTACTCAGTTGATTTACTGCATTCTGAATGTCTGTCTCAGCACCTTATACAAGGTGCATGCTCAGGACATACTACCAAATTGACAAATGAATGAAGAAAAACAATAGCAGATTACAAATAGTATATACTGTATTATAAGGTGCATGTAGCTATAATGAACCAGTGATCAAATGCTAGCCAGGTGGACAACTAGCAGAAAATAAATGTTAAACACCAAAAGCAGGTTCTGTCACAGGTGAAACAATTACAAATTGCTTTTTAATAATTTATGACCTATCTCAAAAAGTATTTTAATTAACAATATGGAGTAAGAGAAGCTAGGTGCAAACAACCAATGTGATTAATACGTTTCATTGAGTGTCTGCTTCTTAGCTCAGTTACCAAGTAAGGAAGGGATGACTGACTATAGAGAGTACTGGTTATGTAAATGTGTGTTACGGCTGAGAGTAAATTAGTGTATGGTGGTGACCTTGCTAGCAACTAGAGAACATGTCTGGTCTAATGTTGTTCTTTATCTTTTCCCGTGAGGAGAAAAAAAGGGAGGGAAATTTAAACTCATCCATTGGCAAATCTGACCTTCTGATGTGCTTTAACAAATGTTTCTTCAGTCACTAAAAATAGTTGACTTTGCTCACACACTGTAGTTAACAAAACCTGGATGTCCTTCATAGTTTATAGCCTGCAGATATTCCTTAGATGAGGATAGGTGAGAAAACGTGACAATGTTTTCTCATGCTATTAAATATTAAACATAATGTCATTCTGGGGGTATAGCTCAAGTAATTCAAGTGACAGACCATTTGCCTAGCAAATAAGATATCTTTGGTTCAGTTCTTTGAATTGCAAAAAATGTTAATGTTCAAACAAATTTGACTAAGCAAAGCAAATTTAAGATTAAATAACTTTATGACTCAGAGCTTGTTAAACTGTATTTTGCATATTCCTACTTAGCAAGTGGTAGTGGAAATGGAGAAACAACTTCTACTTCTTTGGCTGGAATCCTCAGCTAATGTGCTATAATTTAATAGCGTTAGCATGGCAGCTATACTTTGTGGCCTTATTTTTCCAATTTGAAAAATAAGAAAATGAAACAAAGCTTTATTCAGAGCATCTCTTAACTAGACATTTGGTTTTATTGCTTTAACTCAATTCAGTAAATATTGATTGCACATATTCAGAAATAGATGAAACCAAGAAACACGTGTCTTTCTCAGTCATTATTGTTGAGAATAATCAGAAGACATGAATATAAACTTTTAACAGCAAATTGGATTAGAAACTGCACATATCACTTATACAACTATAAAGGAAGAGTCAGATTCTTGAGATTATGCCATGCTAAAAGTATTTACTCTAATTTATTTTTAAATACAAAATTAAATACAGAAAACCACATAAAACTGAAATGCATAGCAAGAAATAGAATGTACACAAGAAAAATACTATACCCTATATATGATATTTCTAATGCATAAAACCTATGTTGATCATAACTTTTATGTTAATGATAACCTAATTTTTCAAAGAATTTTTAGTGGGAAAGTATGCATAAATAAACAACATAGTTTACCACTGTGAAAATTTTCCCTCAGTTTTCTTTTCAAGGATCACTTAATTATATGTAACTACTACTGTTTTGATTTTCAGAATATATAAAACTAGAGGTTTAGCTGTGCACAGTGGCTCATTCCTGTAATCCTAGCTACTCAAAAGGCTGAGATCTGAGGATTGAGGTTCAAAACCAGCCCGGGCACTAAAGTCCAGGAGAATTATCTCCAATTAACCACCAGAAAATGGGAAGTGGCGCTGTGCTGCAAAGGGCAGGACAGTAAACTTGAGCTGAAAAGCTCAGGGACAATGCCCAGGCTTAGAGTTTAAGCACCATGAATGGCCAAAAAAGCAAAACAAGCAAATAAAAAATTATAGTTCTACACCTCAAGCCCAAAGTTCTAGGATTCTATATGTCAGGTCCAGATACTTGCCCTTTTCCAAATAAAGTGAAAGTAATGGTGAGTGACGGAGAAATGGAGACTTATTTTATGGCTTAGGTCATACTGTGAAAAGCACTTCAGCTCGTCTTTAGGTACAGGCATGAGGTTTAGGTTTAAAAGAATTGTAGCAGGAGGAAAAAATATCCATAATTAAACAGCCCTGGCCGAAGTGTGGCCTGATTTATTATCTCAAGTTCTTCATGAGTTCTGTGATTGTTATTGCTGTCATCACTTGTGAGGTATAATCTGACTCCCAAGAGACAATTTCTTTTCTCTACAATTCAGCCTGATCATTATATCTAATTGTCTTCTTTTGGGGGTAGTTTATCTTGCAAGGCTCTGTTGTTCCTTAGGGGTAGGTTTGATTGCTTGTCATACATAAAGAGGTTATTGATCAGTCTGCCCTTCCTGAAACACAAGGTGATTGCAAAGTGACTACAGAGAAAATGACTTAGAGAAAAGAGAGATACTAAATAAAAGCAGTGATACCCAGCTGGGATTCTGCTAATTTGTGGCCCCAAGTTTGGAGGCAGTGCTTTTTGGCAAAAAGAGTTTAAATACATATTAAAGATATAGTCATCTATTTCAAGAAATTGACATGATTTATTTATCCTCTCTGTTGATTGACATTTGGCTTGTTTCCAGTTTCTGGCTATTTCAAACAATGTTGCTATGAACATTTCTTAGAGATACATTATGTCATGAATGAATGCTTCTTCTAAGAGTATGCATAGAAATAGAAGTATTGTGTCAAGATATAAGCTTATCTGGATTCTAATTAAAGATATAACCTAGCCTTGGGAACTGCAACTGAGCAATATTTCAACATCTTATTATGAGAAATGCTGTGTCTTGAACCCTAAAATCTTACATCTAATGTGAAACTGCCAACAGCAGTATAATACTTTATACTACTTATTGCTATTATGTGTCTTGATTGTAGGAAGCTGAAATGGAAGAAGGCCAAAAACCTTTACAAAGATTTCTGAAAGTGTCTTAAATTCTAGGTGACGGCCAAAAAAAAAAGGACATTGTCAAACAGTGTGGGAAGTGCTACATTTGCTTATCCCTACCTTTGAAGGTTCAAATTGTATGTTGGGTTTTTCTTGAAAGATCTCAGAAATTCTGCAACGTTTTTATAAGACTGCTTGACATTTTCCCAAGCTATTATTCTTCAAAATGTGGTTTAGAAATTATTGTTATTATAAAAGTGATGTACAGAGAAAGTCAGATACTCTAAGAAGTACATTTCTTTTTGGACAGTGTCACCACTTCCCTTACTCTCTACCAGTTTTTCCCTCACATACCAACCACAACTTTTACAGTCGTGCGACATAGTGTCTAGTGAGTATCATTGCTCCCTTTGTTCATTCTTTGTCCCTCCATTCCTGTGTTCCCTGTTACCCTCCCAAAGACAGAAAAACCAACAAATGAGACAAAAAGAAAAGGAAAACAACAGCAATGAAAAAAAGACCCTCTATTTTCCATTCCTTGGAGTTAATTTTGATAAATATTATTTTATATGATCAGAGGCAAAGAAACAATGTGGCTTTTTGTTCATCTCCAAAGAGTATCCTCCCTTGGACTTACTGTGTCTGAGTATCTAGAGTCCTACTGAATTTATTTTGTCCCAAGCTATTTTCAATCTACTTTCCACTTATGAGAGAACGCATGCACTGTTTATTTCTGTGAGTTGGTTTACCTCACTTAGGATGATTTGTTAGACAATAAGTGATTAAAATAGTTTCAGACATATCTATACAGATAATATATCTGGTATAGTATATAGGTGTATTACATACAGAACAATTATAAGACAGTCAAACTGACAAAAATTCATTGATATTCATATGTTCCTCTTTTGTATTTGTTTTTGTTGAAAGGCAAATGACAGACAAGTCAATCCCTTTCAATTGGAAAAGTTTTGCTTTATCCTTTAAGTGAAATGTCTTAGTTGTAAAAAATGTTTCTCATTATTCATCATAATAGCAATGATCTTTCTTTTCTTTTGAGGCATTTACATTATATCACCGGCACAACAATTTGAATTTTTATTAACGCATATTAACTGTAATAATTTGTTCGTTGTGACATTTTCACATATATATATATATATAATATACCTTGATCATATTCATTCAATTTTCCTAAATTCAACAAATAAATTGGACCATACTGGTACTGAGATAAGATAGGTAACTGGAACTTTTAGTTAATATCAAAAATTTATGCTAGGTTCAGGAATTAAGATAGAATCAGGAAGCAAAATTAATAATCACCTTGGACAACAAGCTTTTCTCCCATTATTGTCCCTTCTTTTAGATATTAAGTTGCAGTTTCCTTGAATAAATAGGGAGTCCCCGAGCAAAGAGCATGCTTCATGGGTTGTTTCTTCCACTTTAATGGTATTCCCTAAATGTTGCATCCATTTTATCTATGTTTTGAATAAAAATAAACATATTCTAGGACCTTTCGTTTCTTTGTTATTTTGGTTCTTGAGCTTTGGCAGCCTGGGGTGTGAGACATAAGTGAATGTGAAAGGGAATCCCAGATCTGTCCCCAATGACGTGTACAACCATTTTTTCCATGTTCAAGTAATGATAAAAAAGAAATTTAGAAAAAGTGCTAAGTAAAGATGAACGTAAGTAGAAGTTTATAATGGACAATGGACTATTCCATTTTGGAGAGTCTATTTATATGTACTTGAAATGAGGATCCTTTTTTTCTTTTCTGTGCCTGTCCTGGGGTTTGAATTCAGGAACTCAGTGCTCTTCCTTAGCTTTGGTCCTCATGGCTAATGCTCTATTACTTGAGTGCTCCACTTCCAGCTTTTTGGTGGATCATTAGAGATAAAATCTCACGTACTTTCCTACCTGGAGTGCCTTCAAACCTTGGTCGTCACATCTTAGCCTTCTAATCCTAGCTAGGGTTGCAGGCTTAAGGACCTCCATTTTTAACCTTTCTCTTCCTCTATTTTCTCACTATATCTCCTGATGTGCTAAGTAAATCCTTGCTAAATGCCACCTCAGCAACTCCATAAAGTTTTTTTTTTACTAAACTCTATTATCAGGAACTTCAAAAAAGTAATCATATCTTATAAACTTTTATGTTCATTTACATCCCAGCAACATTTATAATTATAAATGTCTACAACATGGCTTGGTTATAGAGTTCTGAATCGACTTCACTTTAACAGGACTTTGCAAGCATTTCTATAATTTCTCTCAACTGAATATTTACTTAGAACTTTGAAGTTCTTATTCCCACTGAAGAGACTTTCCTTCTTCTTTGAAAGTCGTATGTATTTTTTATTTGTTAATATACAATAAAGCATTTTTTCATGTTATGTCTTATTGTTACTGTGCCAAACAGTTTCACAGTAACTTCTCCATATAAAACATCGCCCTGTTTTTTGGGTTCTGTTAAGTGTCTTTTATAGAATGTTTGATAATATTCTGCTTTTCATTTTATGTTCATGGTATATTTTGCTTTTTTTCCTCTTCATGAAAATCCTATTATTAAATGTGGGATACATATTGGATTTTTTTCTCGATATATTTTTATTGTAATTAATAGAAGGGTCACATTATATTCACCAGATAAAAGGTCCATTACTTCACAAACATTGATACTCTTTCTCATGTCTTGGTCCCCATTTCCCTCCCCACACCCCTGCCCCTCATCTTGTTTCCCCCCTTCCCTATCCAATTTCAAATAACCAAATACGCGATATCAGATAACCAGATGAAATATTGTAACAATATGAGATAATCAAGGGATAGCAAAAGAGATATCAGATAATATAGTACATTAAGGACAACAATAATTCATTGTATGGCTTTTGTTTCTATATCCTGGAAGTCCTTTTATTTAGCATCATACTATATGGCCTTAGATATCTAGATTTTGTTCTATTGTAAATCTCTGCTAGGAGAGCCCAAGGTTTCTACTGATTGTGACAAATGAGGGAAATCATGGAGCCTATGTTCCTTTGAATCTGGCTTATTTCACTTAATATGATATTTTCTGTCTTTCCGTTTCCTTACAAATGGGGCAATGTCGTTCTTTCTGACAGCAGCATAGAATTCCATTGTGTATAAATACCACATCTTGTTGATACACTCATCAACTGAGGGACATCTAGGTTGGTTCCATATCTTTGCTATAGTAAATAGTGCTGCAATGAATATCGTTGTGCTAATGGATTTAGTATGTCCTTGTTTCTGGATGATTGGGTAAATGCCAAGTAGCGGAATTGCTGGGTCATAGGGGAGCTCTATGTTTAATCTTTTGAGGAACTGCCATACTGCTTTCCTTAGTGGTTGAAAGGCTTTTCACTCCCCCCAGCAGTGTAGTAGTGATCCCTTCTGGCCACATCCCCTCCAACATTTGTTATTAGATTCTTCATCATGGCCATTCTAACTGGAGTGAAGTGGAATCTTAGAGTTGTTTTGATTTTCATTTCTTTTATGGCCAGAGAGGTCGAGCATTTCTTCATGTGTCTATAGGACATTCTTATTTCTTCTTCAGAGAAGACTCTCTGTAAGTCTTTGGCCCATCTTTTAATGGGATGGTTGTTTCTTTGGAGATTAGTTTTGGATTGCTTCAATTTTTTGAGTTGTTAATATATTTTAGATATGAGGCCTTTGTCATCTTGGAATTTTTTGCCAGTCTTAGGACTTGAATTCAGGGCCAGAGAAATGTCCTTTTTTTCCTCAAGGGTAATGGTCTGCAACTTAAGCCACAGCACCATTTCCAGATTTTTTTTTTCTATGTAGGTGGTACCGAGGAATCAAATACGGGTCTTTATGCATACTATAAAAGCACTCTATCTCTAGGCAAAACTCCCAGCCCCACATCTTGGATTACCTGTCCTCTCTTTTTCCAATTTTGCCTTTATTTTTTGTCTTTATATGCAATACTCTGAAATATAACTTCATGTCTTTATCTAACCATAAATCCAAACAGAAAATTAACTATGATGGATCTAGACTCTAGGATAATAACAATTCATCATCTGAACTTGATTCAATGTTTATTATTTTCATCATCATAATTACTATTGTTATTTAGAGGGCTAGGGCTTAGATCCAGGACCTCTCCCATGCCATCAAAGTACTCCATGTTGCTTTTTTTTAATTTTTGAGGTAATGTATAGAGGGGTTCCAGTTACATTCATCAGGTAGTGGGTGCATTACTTCTTGAACATTGATACCCCTTCTCATGTTTTTCTCCCCCTATTCCTCCCCCACTCCTCCTAATCATTTGTTTTCCCCCTTCCCTTCCCTATTTCAAACAAACAAATAAACATATATACAATATACTAGATAACAAAGTCAGATACAGTAACATGAGATTAAGCATAAGGGGAGAAATGAGAAAAGAAATAACAGCATAGGGCCGGGAGTTTGGCCTAGTGGTTAAAGTGCTTGCCTAGCATGCATGAAGACCCGGGTTCGATTCCTCGGTACCACATACATAGAAAAAAAAAGCCGGAAGTGGTGCTGAGGCTCAAGTGGTAGAGCTCTAGCCTTGAGAAAATCCAAGGACATTGCTCAGGCCCTGAGCTCAAGACCAGGACTGGCAAAAAAAAAAAGAAATAACAGCATAGTACATTAAAACAACATTCACAAAGATAAACCTATTCTAGAGTTCATTTTGTTTAGTCTCATCCTATATGGACATAGTTTTGAGTTATTGTGATCCTCTGTCAGGAGAATCCTAGATGTGTACTAATTATTACAAATGAGAGAAACCATGGAGTCTATGTTTCTTTGGGTCTGGCTTACTTCATTTATTAAAATTTTTTCATGTATTCTTATTTTAATTATTAGAACGGTTATATTATATTCACCAGATAGTAGGTACATTACTTCACAAACATTGATACTGTTTCTCATGTCTTGGTCCCCATTTCCCTCCCCACACCCCTGCCCCTCATCTTGTTTCCCCACTTCCCTATCCTATTTCGAATAACCAAATAAGCACATATAAAATATAACAGGTAACATGGTGAAATACTGTAACCAAGGCACAGCAAAGGGATGAGAGATAACATAGTACATTAAAGACAACAATCACTCATTGTATGGCTTTTGTTTCTATATCCTAGAGGTCCTTTCATTTAGCATCATCCTACATGGCCTTATGTATCTAGATTTTGTTCTATTATAAATCTCTGCTAGGAGAGCCCAAGTTTCCTAGTGATTGTAACAAATGAGGGAAACCATTGAGCCTATGTTCCTTTGAGTCTGGCTTATTTCACTTAATATGATTTTTTCTAAGTCTTTCTGTTTCCTTACAAATGGGGAGATGTCGTTCTTTCTGACAGCAGCATGGAATTCCATTGTGTACAAATACCACATCTTGTTGATCCACTCATCAACTGAGGGGCATCTGAGTTGGTTCCATATGTATTAAGATTTTTTACTTCTTTTTTTACTTTAAAAGAATAGGTTCCTCCCATTTTAGTTATTTATTTGTATGTTCTTTATTTCTTTCAGTTTTGCATCTGAATTAAGTGTTGAATTATGGTAGATTTTAATTGCAGAAATAAGCACAGGATTGTGTTTTTTTTTACACACATTCTTCTTAATATGTGTGCTTTACCTCACAGTATTGGGAAAGAAGTTGATGTTTCTTTCTCTTTGGTTCTTAATGAACTCATTCTTTGAAAGAACGATAATTTGTGATTTCAAAGGTTTTGTTTTAAAAGGAAGAACAACTTCTAGAGATGTTCCATTTTGTTATGTTTACTCTTGTAATCCAGTCTAAATAAAGCTGGAAATGAATGGAATAGGTGTGCATGTATATTGTTTAGAAGTCTCATATCAAGTTATAAAATTATAGTCATTATCAAGTGCCAGACAGATGAATGAGTAAGCATTGAGTTAATTCCAGCCACTATTTAGCTATCAAGCTGCCCCAAATGAAGCTCTGTGTAACACAGATGATATGTTTCCCCTGAGCCCTTCATAAATTGCGGTTTTGTGAGCCAAATTTAGCCAGCAGGTTTAGAATGTTTGTTGCCCAGCAACAGATAACTGGGACATGTTGGTGTCTATTTTCCCATATTTTTGCATGTGAGAATTTAATAAAGGGAAACTGGAAATTCTATTTATTTGTAAAACTCATAGGAAAGATGAATTTAATTATTCTCTCTGTTTCTGTCCTAATATTACTGACTAATACTATGCTCTCTGTTCTAACACTATAAGCTGAAATCCTCACTAGACTGTTCAAGGAAAATTGGCTGGTCTTCCCTAGAAGTCTCTCTGCTCTTTTATCCAACAGGCATTTAGTTGTTTTTTCTTCCTGTCAGAATTTGTGAAATCTTTCATATGTTTAACAGTACTCTTTTGTTGTATTCATCAGTGTATTATTTCTCATTTTAGATTCCTTTGTTTTATTTTTCAAGAGATTTTTTTCTCATTTGCTTATCTTTTATTAAAAGAATTGAATGTATTTTCATAAGAATAATGATGTTTGTATTTGAAAGTAAGCTTCTGAAAATTCAATCAATTCTGAAAAAGAATAAAGGTCTTCATATTAATATATTTTTGGGAATTAATAACAATTACAGTTAATAAGTAGCAAGTGTCATAAAATTTAAAACTAATATTTTAAAATAATACTTTAATGTAGCAATTAGTGTTAATAATAAATTAATCTACTCTTTCAAATTAGATATATAGCAGAGCATTTTTAGCTGTAAGGGCAATGCTATACAGAATTAGACTCATTCATCTTATATAATAGAAACATCATGTAATTTGACTAGTGTGACAACTTGCCTTGATCATCAGTATGGTTGGATTGAGCTACCCTTAGGAGATTAGTAAAACGTATCTGTGGGCATATCTGTGAGAGCATGTCCCAGATCCATTAACTAAGATAGGAATATCTTCCCTGAATATGCATAATACTATCCTGTAGATGGGAGCCTGTACAGACAAAAAAGAGGAAAGGAAAAATCCAGCTAGAAACAGGCATTCTATACCTCAGTCTGCTTCCTGGCCACCATGATAAAGAGCTACTCTTCCATACAAAGCCCTCCCACAATGATGAAATTGGGCCAAAAGTTTGGCCTAGAGGTAGAGTACTTTCCTTGCATGGATGAAGATCCAGGTTCACTTCCTTGTATCATATACATAGAAAAAAGCCAGAAGTGGTACTGTGGTTGAAGTGGTAGAGTTCTAGCCTTGAGAAAGTCCAAGGACAGTGCTCAGGCCCCGAGTCAAGCCCAGGACTGGCAAAAAATGGAATGACACTTTTGAAACTAGGATTATTTATCTTTTCTCCTATAAGTTTTTTATGTCTTGTATTATGACTTACCAATGAAAAGTTTAATATTATAACCCCAGAAAAAATGATTTCATTGCTGTAACTGAATGCCTATGTTGTTTCAAAGTCTGGAATTGTCTTGCTGGAGGAATTTATACATAGTTTGGTATATGATTAGAAGAACTCTCAAATGCTATTAATTAGAGGTTAATGAGTATTTATGGAGGAAGCGCAGGTGACCAAATGCTAACAGGAATACGGATAGTAAAGACATTGCTATAAGGCATAAGAGGAGAAAAAGGGATTGAGTTAGAGGCCATTCATATCATACAGTTACAAATAGTTGCTGAAATTTTGTTCATACTCTAAATGTTATATAATGCTGAGTTTAAAGGTGAAACATTAATTTGTAGATAAAATCCTAAAGCATCTCACCATTCAGATTGTGATATATATTTTACGGCTACATTTACAAAAAATGTAGAGAGGGGTCAGGAGTTTAGGCCAGTGGTATAGTGCTTGCCTAGCACGCACAAAGACTGAGGTTCTAGTCTTTCATGCCACATACATAGAAAAATCCAGGAGTGGTATTGTGGCTCAAGTGGTAGAGCTCTAGCGTTGAGAAAGCCCACAAACAATGCTCAGGCCCTGTATTCAAGCCCTAGGAATGGCAAAAAAAGAAAATATACAAAAAAGTTTGAAAAATTTGCAGTTTTTACAGATAAGAAATGTGTACAATTTTGTCCGTGAAGAACACTTGGCTGCTGAGTCCTACTCTAGACATAGTACAGCTTAGACTTTCTACATTCTGTGATTCCATCCAGTGGGCATTTTAATGGCAATAAAAAAGGATTATTCATGGACAATATTCATATTGCAGACATATACTTACATTTTCATTAATGATTAGGAAGTGTTTAATAGATAGATTATAGTAAAACTGCAAAATCTCTTTTGCTTTCAATGGGTCAGAAAGTATATGTTAGCATGCAGGTGGTTTCAGTGACAGACCTAAGGGTAGTTTGCAAAATTTAAGTAACACAGCATCAAGAAGAAGTAAAAATTAGGAAATGGAATAAAAAAAGGTTATTTTGTTTTTCCTTTGCTGCTGTTTTTGTTTTTGTTCTTTTGTCTCATTTTCAAGTCTATCTGTTTGGGAGAGAGTAAGGGAGGGCACAGAAAAGGTGGGATAAAGGGTAAAAAGTGCAGTGGTGATACTTAGTAGATACTATAATGAAAATGAACTATGTGACTTGTGTGTGGGAGCTCAGGATATGATTTTGGTACCTGGTGTATTGTATATATGTTTCTTTGAACTAGGGAAGGAAAGGGAAACAACAAAATATTTTGACAAAGGATCAAATATGAATCAGTGTAACAGTGATACTCACAAGACAATATGTTAGAAATTAATTTTAAAACTTTCAGGGGGCTGTTGGGGGGAGGGAAATGGAAGAAAAATGTGGGAGGGTATACCAATGTTCAGGAAGAAATATACTCACTACTTTACATACATAAGTGTAACGGCTGTGTGCATCCCCCAACAATAAAATTAATTTTCAAAAATAGAGGCGAAAGGCTGAGAAAAATAAAAGGGAAGAGGTGACACTTTTCAAAAAAATGTACTCATTACCTGAATTACATAATTGTAACACCTCTGTGTATCACTTTTTCAATAACAATAAAAAGGGAAAACAGAGGCTCTGTTCTTCGATGGTACCACTGTATATTGTCAAACACTCAAAACCTTGTATCTTCATTTGGACACAAAATAAGACACTAGAATCAGGATTTTTCCAAATGTGCCATCCAATTATATTTCCTATATGCAGGCATATTTCCCACAAGGCTCAGGGTTCTCTGCATACATTGTACCACTTTTTAAGACATAAGGAATTCAGAAATTGTCACTGTGGAGGCATGCTCTTAGATTACAAAGAAAGCATGTGAGGTCTAACAGTATGCAACATGATTGAAGTATGAAGCTGAGAAGGTAAAGAAGGCACAATTGTTAATATTTTTACTTGTAAAATCCAAAACATTTTCATCTTAGCTTTATTACTTTTATCTATTTATTCTAGAGACTAATTTCCTGATAGCATAATTTCCTGAAGTATATCTTTACATAGTGCATTGTTTATACCCCCAAAGGTCCTAGGTATAATCTGTGCCTTACAGTTTATAGAAATGATTCAGACACATAAATTTAAAATAATTCTTACTTTTAAAAATGAATCAAAGCTGGATGTGGTGGTTCATGCCTGTAATCCTAGTGGCTCAGGAAGCTGAGATCTAAGGATCAAGGTTCAAAGCCAGCCCAAGCAGAAATGAACCTGAGACTTTTATCCCCACTTAACCTCTAGAAAATGGGAAGTGGGGCTTGGCTCAGGGGTAGAGCAGTAGCCTTGAGCTGAAGGGCTCAGGGACAATGATAAGGCCCAGGGCTAGGGCAGTAAACTTGAGGTTGAGCTGAAGAGCTCAGGGATAGCACCCAAGCGAGTTCAAGTCCCATGACCCACAAAAAAAGAATTAAAAACCTTTCTAATCTAGGAGTGTGTAAAGATATTGTGACAATAAAAATGATCTATGAAAGGAAAATTTGTTTAATTGAAACTCATTAATATGTGCTACAAGAAGCATCCTATTAAGACACCAAATTTTTTTTTATTGTAATGTGTAGAGGGACTACAGTTACATTCTCCAGGTAGTAGATGCATTACTTCTCAGACACTGATATACCTTCTCATGTTTTTTCTCCATTTCCCTTCCCCCACCCCCTCCCAATCATTTTCCCTCCTTCCTTTTCCTATTTCAAATAATCAAATAATCTAATGTAAAATATACCACGTAACAAGGTCAGATACAGTAACAATATGAGATTAATCAAAGGGAAAAAAAGAGAACAGAAATAACATAGTATAATAACAATTACACAAGATAAAGCTCTTGTTTCCATATCCTGGAAATCTTTTCATTTAGTCTCATTCTATATGAAATTATGTACCTAGGATTTGAGCTATTGTAATCCTCTGCTAGGAGAGTCCTAGATGCTCCTGATTATTACAAATGAGGGAAAACATAGAGCCAAAGGAACTGGCTTATTTCACTTAATGTGATTTTTTCCAAGTCTTTCCATTTCCTTACAAATGGGACGATGTCATTCTTTCTGATGACAGCACAGAATTTCATTGAGTATAAATACCATATCTTCTTGATCCAATCATCTACTGCGGGGCATCAGGGTTGGTTCCATATCTTTGCTATGGTAAATAGTGCTGCAATGAACATCATTCTGCTAGTGCCTTTACTATGTCCTTGTTTCTAGATGTTTGGGTAAATGCAAAACAGCAGAATTGTTGGGTCATAGGGGAGCTCTATGTTTTTTGTTTTGCGGATTCACCATATGCTTTCCATAGTGGGTGTGTAAGTTTACACTCACATCAACAGTGTAGTAGTGATCCCTCCTGGCTGCATCCCCTCCAATATCTGTTGTTATTATATTTCTTGATCTTGGCCATTCTAACTGGAATGAAGTGGAATCTCAAAGTTGTTTTATTTGCATTTCTTTTATGGCCAGAGATGTTGAACATTTCTTCATATGTCTATAGGCCATTCTTATTTCTTGTCAGGGAAGTCTCTCTTTAAGTCTTTAGCCCATCCATCTTTTAATGGGATGGTTGTTGCCTTTGTCTGTTGTATGGTTAGTGAAGATCTTCTCCCACTCTGTGGGCTTTCTATTTAACTTGCTAGCTATGCCCTTTGCCATACAGAAGCTCTGTAATGTAATGCAATCCCACTTGTCCAAGCTATCTTTAATTTGTTGTGTTTCTAGGTCTTAAGAAAGTTTCATCCTATGCCAAGGATACCTAGTGTATCTCCTATTCCTTGTTGTAAAGTTTTCTGGGTATCTGCTTTTATCTCAAGGTCTTGGATCCATTTGGAGTTAATCCTGGTTCACAGTGACAGGGAAGGGTCCAACTACTGTTTTGCTGCTGTCTGTCGTCTATTCTATTTTATTGGCTCCTTTATCAAAGTTTAGGTGGCAATAAAGGACACCAAAATTTCTGAGAATAAAACCTGTTTTAATATCCCTATGTTTTGGAAATGTGATTCACTATCAAGAATCCCCCAAACTCACTTAAATAAGTAAATAATAAATAAATACATGCAATCCAACTAGAAAGTGGTATAAAATAAGAGACTTCACTGTATGGGATAAGAATAAGATAAATTTATAGTAATATGTATTGGTTTTATAATCTTTAAAATTTCAGGCTAAAAATTAAAAACAGGACAAAAGACAAACAGTAAGGACTGAATCATTCCTGTATTAATGAGAGGATCCCATTATCTTATAAACTAAAAACTTTAGTTAATTGTAGGGCCTAGTTATTGAGTTTTTGGCTGTCTATCTTAACAAATGAAATGGATACTCATTCAAACATCTGAGTCCATTGTAGCTTTATTTGGAGTAACAAAATGCTGGAAAGAATCTCATTATATTTCACAGAAGTATGGTTAAATAAGCTTTGCTATATCCATACCATGTTTTTCTACTCAAAAATTTAAAAATATGCACATCAATTTTGAGGAATTATATTGAATACAAAAATCTGTTTGTAATAAATTATATAATATTCAACTTTAAAAATATGTATAAAAGAAGTTCTGATTAGTGCTTACTGAGGAATATGTCTCTGGGGAGGCGGGCAAGAGGTATGTGGATGTAGTTATAAAAGTACTACACCATTACAAGTAAAAGTGCTATATAGTCAGTTCAATGTCAGCCAAAGTGTAAGACCATGTCTCAAAATACACGTTCTGAGGAGAAAGCTTAGTGGTAAAGATTAAAGGCACTATGTTGATAGATTAATTTTGATTTGGAAATATGGAGAGGATTTATTAATAAAATTTAAATAAAAACGTGCTTCAAAACGAATGTCTAGGGCCAGGAGTGTGGCTTAGTGTTAGGAGTGCTTGCCTAGCATGCAAGAAGCTCTAGGTTTGATTGCAGTACCACATACCCAGAAAAAGCCAGAAGTGGTGGTGTGGCTCAAGTGGTAGAATGCTAGATTTGACAACACCCAATGACAGTGTTCAGGCCTGGAGTTCTAGCCCCAGGAATAGAACAAAAAAAAAAGAAGAAAGAAAGAAAGAAAGAAAGAAAGAAAGAAAGAAAGAAAGAAAGAAAGAGAGAAAGAAAGAAAAGAAAGAAAGGAGGAAAGAAAGAAAGGAGGAAAGAAGGAAAGAAAGGAGGAAAGATAGACAAAAAGCAAATGTCAGAGCTGAGTGCTGATGGCTCATATCTGTAAGGCTAGCTACTCAGAGTTTGATGTCTGAGGGTTATGGGTTAAAGGCAGCCTAGACAGGAAAGTCCACAACAGTCTTTTTTTCATATATTTTTATTGTAATTAATAGAAGGGTTACAGTATATTTATGAGATAGAAGGTGCATTACTTCACAAAAATTGATAACCTTTCTCTTGTCTTGGTCCCCATTTCCCTCCCCACACCCCCGCCCCTCATCTTGTTTTCCCCCCTTCCCTATCTGATTTCAAACAACCAAATAAGCATATATACAATACATCAGGTAACAAGGTAAAATACTGTGACAATATGAGATAATTAGGTGACAACAAAAGAGATGAGAGATAATGTAGTACAATAAGGACAACAATCACTCATTACATGGCTTTTGTTTCTATATCCTGGAGGTCCTTTCATTTAGTGTCATCCTATATGGCCTTATGTATCTAGGTTTTGCTCTATTGTAAATCAAGTCCACAACAGTCTTATCTACAATTTTGCATCAAAAAGCTGGAAGTATAACTGGCTCAAATTGGAAAGCCTTTTAAAAAAAGCTCAGAGACAACACTCAGTCCCTGAGTTCAAGAAGCAGGACTGGCACAAAAAAGACCCTAACCAAAAACAAAAATAGTGTCTAGATTGAAAGCATTAAATATGGTATTATTACTGTGATGTAAAATTAAGTTCATTGTTTTAGGTCTTCTTGTTTTTGAATATTTAAATAAGCTACATGAAAGAATATTTACAAAAAATAAGTGCAAAAGTCTTAAAATATCTATAATAATAAACATTTATTAATTTAAAAATATACATTAGTAATGATTGTTGACTACAGTACTTAATCATATGAAATCTAACTCATTGAATTTCATGTAATATAATAGTACAAGTCATAGTTCTAAGAGTGTAGGTATTATTTCAAGGGATACTTGAGAATAGATTTTTAGATATAAAAGAATTTCTATAATTTTAGAACATGTTACTCTAAAATTATATTACATAAATATATTTCTACCCTTCTTGTAATGTGATAGCCACAGATTCATTAATTAAAAATATTAACTTCATTGTGTGTCATTTGCTGAGGAATAGATGGATCTGGAAAAAATTATGCCAAGTGAAGTAAGTCAGACCCAGGGAGACAAAGGATGGATATTTTCTCCCACTATATGAAAGTTAGATCTAATTTATAAATATATTTGAAAGCATATATAGATCCATATATATAGGTATGTAGACTAACATAGTAATTAAAATATAGTACAGGGAAGGATTCCGATGGTGTAACTCCCTTGAATACTAACTAATAAAATGAATACCACAAAGCTGATATTTTAGATGTTGGGGAAAAAGGGATGAAGTCAAGTAAGAATTAGAAGAAGAAGGAATGGAGACTACAGACGTAATATTTAATGCATATATATGAATATGAAATTAGGAAAATCGAGAGTCTGTGTGGGCTTAGGAGAGATGGAAGAAAATGAACAAAGTGATGACATAGATCAAGGTGCACTTTATTTATAAACTAATATGTTGAAGTAAAATATTTTTGTTCAACTACTTAAAGACTAAAAACCTAAATACTATGGATATTTAATGTGAACTCTATTCCATGTTTTCTTATCCCAAAACCCCAGAAAGATGTATTTATTTCTAAGGTGTATTTCTGAGTCTTTAATCACTAGATAATTTACATTAAGATGTATTTACAGTATAGTTCCTCCTAAATAATATTCTCCCAATCAGAAAATAATAAAGGTATGAATTATATCTCCATTTATTATAAGTTTCTACTATTTATTTATTTATTTATTTATTTATTTATTTATTTATTTGTCAGTTGTGGAGCTTGAACTCTGGGCCTGGGCATTGTCCCTGAGCTCTTTAGCTCAAGGCTACCACCCTACCCCTGGAGCCACAGTGCCACTTCTCTACAGTTTAATCAAACATATATTTAGCAATCAAATTTGTCCTGAAAAAATATTAAATTGTATAATTTGATATTTGTTATTCCTACAATATAGTCTAAGGAATTTTCAAAATACTTGCTTGTGCACAAAATTTGAAGATTTAAGACACACAGATTCTCAAGAAATTGAAGTTTTGGTAGTTCTAATTCATCACAAATAATTGTCTGAATACCTGCCCTGTGAGGGACCTTACTTGATAAGAATGTAGTTATCAGTTAATATTTGTTGCCATTGATGTGTCAAGCCAGAAAAGACGGTGAGAATTTGAATTCAAATCTCAGTACCTGCACAAAAGGAAAAGAAAGGGAGTAAACTTGAAGGGATTTTTTTTTAAATTTTGCGTTCAATCATTATACTTGATGGCTAGACCTAGAGTAGTTATAAGCTCCAGTCTTTTTACCTCTTTAAACCAGGATATATCAGTCTTCAGATCTTAACCTGCGTGTGGGTAAAAATAGAATTACATTTTTAAAGAATAGGACAAAAGGTAACAGAAAGTATAGAAAATATCAAATGTAATAAAGGTTAGAATTGGTTCATGAAACTTTTGTTTCAGTAGCATACAGAATAGGAAATGGATTGTGAATAATAAAAATGTCACAGTCTAGGTAAGAGAATATCAGTCCAAGGCAAAACCCGAGACCATATCTAAAACATAAAGAAAGCCTCAAAGAATTGGGGGAGTGTGGTTCAAACATTAGAAACCCTGCCTATCAAGTTCAAGGCTGCAAGTTTTAACACTAGTACCACCAAAAGAACAACAACAAGAAAATGGAGATACACAATAGATTGTATGTAATACATGCATGTATGAAAATATCACAATAAAAGCCAAAGACTTGTGCAGTGAATGTATTGATATAAGAGCAAAAGAATGTCTCTCATCTGTATATTGGATTTTTTTAATTCACTGTTTTAGACCTTAAGGCTTTATTGTTATAAAAAGACCATAGTAACTTTCCTGAACTGGAACTAATCATCTCATGAAAATGCATATGAATAGTGGACCATATTACTATTATTTCTATCTTAGACCCTGGGTAAAGTTACTAGATAATTATATTGATTGTGGGATTTATTTTCTTGGCATATTCTTTGGCTTTAGTTATTGATGTACTAGGCTATGTAAACTCCGCACCATACTAAATTTGCAAAATATATCACATGATCTAGAAAATCGGTATGGTCACTAATTTATAATTTCTTTTTTCCTTTTATATGGCTACTAAAATTGAATATTTTACTGTAGAACTTTGAATATTCATTTGTTTTGAGAATTCTGTTATCTCAAAAACTGTTCTGATGTGCTTTTCCCAAAGCTTTTGCACAATTGATAGTAATTTCTAATAAATTACATCTGCTCCAGTTAATTAAGGGATAATCAAGCATATGTTTTAGGATCTGTGTACTCTGAAACATCCACAAGAGAAAACCAATGGTGGGTGTTTGGGGAATAAAATGGCTCATATTCTACTCTTTAATTATTATAATTATCTTGTCAAACTAGTGATGTGATTTGATAATTATCAACATTTTTCCTAGTTCTAAATTATATTCATTGCAAATTCTGATTTGTGCTGGACAGTCATTCCATGTTTTTTGTTGCTTGTGGGATTTGAACTCTGGGCCTTGGGCCAGTCCCTAATGTCTTCAGCTCAAGGCAAGCACTCTACCACTTGAGCCACATTGCTACTTCTGGTTTTCTGGTGGTTAATTGGAGAAAAGTCTCACGAACTTCTGTGCCCTTGCAGGCTTTGAAAGGCCATCCTCAAATCTCAGCCTCCTGAGTAGCTAGGATTATAGGGGTGAGACACCGGCACCTAGCTTAGTCATTTGATTTTTGCATACTTTGTTAGCAACAGTAAATTATAAGAGGACATTTCATTTTGATAAGTGGTGGGCATTCTTTTTCATTTCTAAATGCAATGTATTATTTATAGCATGTTATGTTTAAGTTAGCAATACCTACCTGTTAATAGACTTATGAAATGATCATTTCTAAATTTTTATACAACAGTTTGCTCATTTCGATTTTCAAAAAAAATTCTTGAGAAAAAACTGAATCAAATAAGAATTATTCTACAAACAGCATTGAAGTTTTCAATTTCTTTTAAAAAATAAATTTGCCTTCAGTTCTCTACTATCCACTTGGGAAAAGAGAGAACTAAAAATAAAGTTGTTAACTGGTGTTTTCAGCATTGATTAATAACTTTGTTTTTTTTTAAATACATATATGAATATGTTTGTATGCATGAACGTGTGGTTGATCATTTACAAATTAATTACATTTGTTTTATTACCTTTTCTGAAAAGTTTCATAAGTAATCATCCAATTAGTTATTGCTATTTCAATGAACACGAGTGATTTTAAGTATGATTTGTAAATTACATTTACTTATTCAATGAAAATGTCCTCTGCTTGTTTATAAGCTCTTTCAGAATAATAATTCACATGCTTCCCCTAGCATTGATTTGTCATATTATCAAAAACAGTAATTACCATATAAATGCATGAGTAATGGGCTTAATTTGCAAGAATTTAGTTTCAAAGTAATTTGATGTTTCAAGAAAGAAAAGAGGTAAATAGGTTATGATAGTTCAAAATCTTGATGAATTACTACTACAAATGTAGTTTGTACTCATGTATTATTTTCTTAGAATTACCACAAAACAACGCATAAGTACAAACTAGGTGGCTAAACAATAGAAATGTGCTTCATCAAGTATTTGGAAAACTAGAAGTGTGAAATCAAGATATCAGCAGGACTGTATACCTATGACAGATTTATTTTTCTTCTTTTTGTCTCTAAAATTTTATCTCAAATCTTTGCCTTTCTAATTTTATTATTAACATATATTGATTTTATAGAAAATAAATTTTACTTTGTGATCACTTTCTCCCTCTCTCTATAATCATATATACATATTTCCCTTATAGGAATGCTTTTCATAGGATTAAAGAATATTATGATAATCCAGGATGATCTCCTTATCTCAAGATTTTTAATTATATGTGTAAATATCCGTCATCTAATCAAGGTAACATGAATAAGGTTCATATCATTTCAACCCACTACATCTCCCCAGTGTGATTGCATTTACTCAGTGAACCCATTCTTGCTCACAAGAATGAAATAATGCTTAGAGGTTTTGCTTTTTGCTTTAAGATACTGATCTGGACAAGAGTATTTTTTAAAATACTCTTGAAAGCACACGTAAGAAAAACAAAAATGCATAAATAAGATTTCATCCATGTGTAAGCCTCTATGCAGCAGAAGGCACAATGAACATTGTTATGAACAACCCCTACAGCATAGGAGAAATTATTTGCAATTTGTATATTTCACGTATTGCCACCTAGAACTTCTAAGGTATTCAAAATGTAAATAACACCTTGTGTTTCTTAAAATCATGTTAATATCTAGCATTTAGATTGAATTTGTCAATTCATAGTCTTCATGAGTATATACTGACTGAAAATCCTGACAAATTTGAGGTAACACAGGGCGAGCTAGCCTGAGACGAATATATAGGCATGCATGAACAAGAGATTTGACTATTATAATTGTAAAATTATTTTTATTTACTTTCATGATAGTCAACAGATAATCAAATATTAGGTTTTACAAAGACTGATTGGCATTGCTAATTTGCAATTGTACTTTCAATGCTATTTTTGTTTTTTTCATATATTTTTTATTGTAATTAATAGAAGGGTTACATGATATTTGCCAGATAGATGGTGCATTAATTCCGATACATTGATACCCTTTCACAAGTCTTGGTCCCCATTACCCTCCCCCCACCCCCACCCTCATCTTCTTTTCCTCCGTTCCCTATCCAATTTCAAATAACCAAATACAAATATATCCGATATATCAGGTAACAAAGTGAGATACTGTAACAATATGAGATAACCAAGGGATGGCAAAAGAGATGAGAGATGACATAGTACCTTAAGAACAACAATAATTCATTATATGGCTTATGTTTCTATATCCTAGAGATCCATCCATTTCCTACTATATGGCCTTTTGTATCAAGGTTTTGCTCTATGGCAAATCTCTGCTAGGAGAGCCCAAGGTTTCTACTGATTATGACAAATGAAGGAAACCATTGAGCCTAAGTTCCTTTGAGTCTGAATTACTTCACTTAATAGGATCTATTCTAGGTCTTTCCATTTCCTAACAAATGGGGCAATGTCATTCTTTCTGACAGCAGCATAGAATTCCATTGTGTACAAATACCACAACTTGTTGATCCACCCATCAACTGAGGGACATCTAGTTTGGTTCCATATCTTTGCTATGCTAAATAGTGCTGCAATGAACATTGTTGTGCTAGTGGATTTAGTATGTCCTTGTTTCTGGAAAATTGGGTAAATTCCTAGAAGTGGAATTGCTGGGTCATAGGGGAGCTCTATGTTTAGTCTTTTGAGGAACTGCCATACTGCTTTCCATAGTGGTTGAACGAGTTTGCACTCCCACCAACAGTGTAGTAGTGATCCCTCCTGGCCACATCCCCTCCAGCATCTGTTGTGATTAGTTTTGCTGATCCTGGCCATTCTAACTGGAGTGAGGTGGAATCTTAGAGTTGTTTTGATTTGCATTTCTTTTATGACCAGAGATGTTGAGCATTTCTTCATGTGTCTATAGGCAATTTTTGTTTCTTCTTCAGAGAAGACTCTCTTTAAGTCTTTGGCCAATCTTTTATTGAGATGGTTGCTTCTTTGGAGATTAGTTTTGGATTGATTCAATTTTTTGAGCTGTTGATATATTTTAGATATGAGGCCTTTGTCTGTTGAATGGTTGGTGAAGATCTTCTCCCACTCTGTAGGCTTCCTAATTAGTTTACTAGCTATGTCCTTTGCCATAGAAAAGCTCTGAAGTTTAATGCAGTCCCACTTATCCAGCGATTCTTTGATTTGTTGTGATTCTTGGTCCTTATTAAGAAGGTTTCAACCTGTGCCAAGGAGGTCTAGTGTATCTCCTACTCCATCTTGTAAAGTTTTCAGAGTGTCGGCTTTTACCTCCAGGTCTTTGATCCATTTGCAGTTAATTCTAGTACATGGTGACAAAGAAGGATCCAACTTTAGTTTTCTGCATGTGCTTAACCAGTTCTACCAGCACCACTTGTTGAAGAGGCTATCATTCTTCCATTCAATTTTTTTGGCTCCCTTGTCAAATACTAGGTCGCCATAGGTCTGTGGTTTAATATCTGGGTCCTCAGTTCTATTCCATTGGTCTTCAGGCCTGTTCTTGTGCCAGTACCAAGCTGTTTTGATAATTATAGCTCTGCAATAGAGTCTAAAGTTTGGTATTGAAATTCCTCCTGTGCTGTTCTTTCTCCTAAGAAGTGTTTTTGCTATACAGGGTCCTTCATTATTCCATATGAAATTTTGGATTGCCTCTTCTATTTCTTTAAAGAAGGACATTGCGATATTGATGGATATTGCATTGAATTTGTAGATAGCCCTTGGCAAGATTGTCATTTTCACGATATTGATTCTTCCAATCCAGGAGCATGGGAGGTTTTTCCATTTCCTCAGTTCTGCTTTAATTACCTTTTTCAGGGTATTAAAGTTTTCATCAAAAAGGTCCTTTACATTCTTATGTAAGCTAATTCCTAGGTACTTTATTTTCTTTGAGGCTATTGCAAAAGGAGTTGCTTTCCTGATTATTGCCTCGTTCCTCTCACTGTTGGCTTAAAGGAAGGCAGTTGATTTTTGAGGGTTAATTTTATAGCCTGCTACCCTTCCAAAGTTTTGAATCAGCTCAAGGAGCTTGGGAGTAGAGTCTATAGGATCCTTTAAATACAGGATCATGTCATCTGCAAAGAGGAAAAGTTACTTCCTCTTTCCCTATTTGGATCCCCTTTATGCTTGCTTCTTGCCTTATTGTACTGGCTAGGAATTCTAATACTATGTTAAAGAGGAGTGGAGAGAGTGAGCATATTTCTCTTGTTCCTGGTTTCAGAGGGAATGGCTTTAGCTTTTAGCTGTTAAGTATAATACTAGCTGTGGGTTTGTCATACCTTTATTATATTGAGGACTGTTCCATGGATTCCTAGTTTCTCCAGAGCTTTTAACATAAAGGGGTGTTTGATCTTGTAAAATGCCTTTTCTGCATCTATTGAGACAATCATGTGATTTTTGTCCTTGCTCCTGTTGATGTGTTGAATTATATTAATTGATTTGCTTATGTTGAACCAGCTTAGCCTCCTTGTGATGAAACCTGTTTGATCATAGTGTATAATTTTTTTGATGAGTTGTTGTAGACAGTTGGCCAGTATTTTGTTGAGAAGTTTTTCATCGATGTTCATCAAAGAAATAGGTCTATAGTTCTCTTTCTTTGATGAATCTCTGTCTGATTGGGGGATGAGGGTTATACTGGCTTCATAGAATGAGTTTTGTAAAGAGCCTTCATTTTCAATATCATTGACGAGCTTAAGGAGTATTGGTGTGAGCTCTGCTTTGAAGACTTATAGAATTCAGTTGGGAATCCATCTGGCCCTGGGCTTTTCTTAGGTGGAAGCTCTCTTATTGCCATTTCTATTTCAGTGCTTGAAATAGGCCTGTTGAGTTGGGTTAGTTCTTCTTGGTTCAGTGTGGGTATGTTAATATTGGCTAGGATTTCATCCATTTCATCTAGATTCTCAAATATGTTGGCGTAAAGGTGTGAGAAGTATTCCCTCATAATACTCTGAATCTTGGTAATTTCTGTCGTGATATTACCATTTTCGTCTGTGATTTTGTTTATTTCGGTATGCTCCCTTCTTTTTTTGGTAAGATTTGCTAAGGGTTTGTCAATTTTGTTAATTCTTTCAAAGAACCAACTCCTTGTTTTGTTGATTCTTTCTACAGTTTTTTTTTGGATTCCAATTCATTTAATTCTGCTTTGATTTTAATAATTTGCTTTCTTCTACTGGGATTAGGGTTGGTTTGTTGCTCTTTTTCCAGGAGCTTAAGGTGACACATTAAATTGTTGGTTTGAGATTTTTCCAATTTGTTATTGTAGGCACTCAGGGCTATAAATTTTCCTCTGAGTAATGCCTTTGCCGTGTCCCAAAGGAGCTGGTATTTTGTGTGCCTGTTTTTGTTAAATTTCATAAACTGTTGGATTTCTGTTCTGATCTCTTTGATGACCCATTGGTGATTCAACAATGTGTTGTTCAGTCTCCATGAGGTACAGGGTTTTCATTGGTGGAGTTGGGTGTTCAGTTCCTATTCGATGCCCTTGTTGTCTGACAGAGAGCAGGGCATAATTTCAGTGTTTCTGAATCTGTCCAGGTTTGTTTTATGGCCTAAGATGTGGTGTATTTTAGAAAATGTTCCATGTGCTCCTGAGAAAAACGTATACTGTGTTGTTCCTGGGTGGAATAATCTGTAGATGTCTGTTAGATCTATTTGGTATATATAGTTGTTCAATTCTAAGGTTTCTCTGTTGAGTTTTTGCCTTGTTGATCTGTCCAAAGTTGACAGTGGTGTATTAAAGTCACCAACAATCACTGTGTTTCAATCTATGTATGGTTTCAGTGAAAGTAAAGTTTGCTTGATGAAGTCCGTTGCTCCCAGATTAGGTGTGTAGATATTTAGAATGGTTAGGTCCTCCTGGAGGAAAGATCCCTTTAGTAGTATGTAGTAACCTTCTTTTCCTTTTCTCACTAATTTTAGTTTGAAGTCTATTTTATCTGATATGAGGATGGCAACTCCAGCCTGTTTATGGGTGTCGTTAGCTTGATAGAGTTTATTCCAACCTCTCATTTTCAAATGGTGTTTGGTTTTTTGGGTAAGATGTGTCTCTTGAAGAGAGCAGAAGGATGGATCTTGATTTTGATACAACCAGATAATCTATGCCGTTTAATTGGAGAGTCAAGTCCATTGATATTGAGAGTCAGGATTGAGCAATATTTATTAGTTCCTGCCATTTTTACAAGCTTTCATTAGGGCCTGTGTCTTGATAGTTTTTGTGGTACTTTGATCTTATGTGTTTTAGGTGCCATGTCTTTCTCTGTATTCCATATGTGTTGGTTTTCCATGTGTGGAACATCTTACAATTTTCTGTAGTGTTGGTTTTGCTGCTACATAATGTTGAAGCCTTTCCTTGGAATGGAATGTTTTTATTGTTCCCTCCGTTATGAATGAGAGCTTAGCTGGGTACAGTATTCTTCGTTGGTAGTTATTTGACTTCAGGGCATGGTATATATCGTTCCAATCTCTTCCCATTTGCATGGTCTCTGCTGAGAAATCTGGGGTAATTCTGATTGGTTTGCCTTTATAGGTGATTGTTCTCTTCTCCTGACTGCTTTTAGGACCCTATCTTTGGCCTCTATTGATCCAGTTCGGATTATAATGTGGCGGTGGGATGTCCTTTTCTGGTCAGTTCTGTTTGGGGTTCTAAAAGCATCTTGTGTCTGGATGGGCCTGACCTTCTCGATATTTGGGAAGTTCTCTGAGATTATTCCCTGAAGTATATTTCCAATACCATTGATCTCTTTCTCTAGACCCTCCTCAATACCAATTAGCCTTAAATTAGGCTTCCTAAATGTATCTTGGACCTCCTGAAGCACTCTCTCATATTTCCTAGATTTGGATTGACTCATTTTCTGTTCTTTTTCTATAACAACTAAATTATCTTCAACCCCAGAAATTCTCTCTTCTGCATTGCCTAACTTGCTATCAAAGCTATCTACTTTATTCTTCATCTCCCTTGCTTCTAATTGCTCATTTTTGATGCCTTGCATCTCTTGTTTTAGATCATGTATGGATTTCTTTAGCTCCTTTTGAGTGTTTACCTCAGCAGCTTTATTCTCTTTGAACATTTGTTTTAGTTCAGTCACCTTTTTGTTTGTGGATTGTATGAATTCGTCCATTTTTCTTTGAAAAACCTTTATTATTACCTCCTTTATGGCTTCCCCTTTTTCACATATCACCTTATTGTTTCCTCTTGTTTAGCTGTGCCTTCTTCCTTTATCTCTTTATGTTTTCACATTTTTCATTAATGGTGTTTATCAATTGAATTTGTATAGCACTTGGAAGGCTCTCCTCTAGATTTGCCAGTGACTGCTCCATTGCCTGTTTATGTTGGGTGGGAGATGCTATTCCTTGATTTGACATTTTTCTTGAATTTCTTGTTCTGTCCTTTTGAATATTGGAGCAAGATTAATACTAAGCAAGATTATAATTTTTCAGATTTAACCAACCTAGATCTCTTTAGCTGGATGACAATAGATATTCTCACTTTTAGATTGGTATTATCACTATCTCTTTCTTTTTGTGCACTTACAGACAAATCTAATACAATCACAGATGACCAATTTATGACCAAAACAATAAGCCCCTCAATCCAATCTCTATTGTTTTTAAGTCACTCTGGACCTAGACTATAATTGAACACCTAGATACACAGCATTGCTCAACAACCATCAAATGTAGATCCATGTATTATAAGAGTTGAAGGATGAACAGAGGACCAGAGATAGAAAAATAGTATGAAAGACAACAGAGGAGGTAAAAAAGGAGTAATGTAGGAGTATAAGATTATTATAGTAATGAAGAAAGGGTATCGTGTACAGATAACTGACCTAAGGTGATAGACAGGTAGAGTATTTGTGTAGAAAATTTAGATGAACTTAGATAAAACTTATCAAAATAAGAAGAGTAACAAGAAGAATATATAGGGAAAAGAGAGAGGTTGATATTGGAGATTTCAATGATACCAATTTAAGAAAGAAAAAAAAAGAAAAAAAAGAAACAAAACAGCAACAAAATAAAAGGAAAGAGAGGACACACACACAAGATGAAAACAAAAACAAAAACAAAAGGTGGGGGGAGATTCCTCACTGCTCTGAGTTCTTACCCAAGAGATACTGGGGTTGAGAACCCGAAGTTTAAAACGCAGGTGACTGTATCAATATGGATATCATTTTTATTCAAACTGTACCCAGAGCTGTCACCTTGTTTCTAGGAATCACCACAGTGACTACAGGATTGCGGGAAAAGAGAGGAGAAAAAAAGAAAAAAAGAAAAACACAAAGAAAAATAAAAAAGGAATGAATCATAACATTAGAAAAAAAAGGTGTAGGTTAAATGGCAAAGAGAAAATAAGAACATTTAAAAATGCAAATGAAATGGGGTAAAAAAAAAGAGTATTCTTCAGTTTTTTTCTTTTTTGGTGGGGGGAGAATTTATGAAACTTGTGTCTCCACTAAATTTGGGATCTAACACTGCACAAAGTCTTTTTCTCTTGTGATTTGGCTTTGTGGTTTTTTGGATGAGATTGCTTGTTTGGTAAAACAAAGGTGAAAGATCTGCGGGCAGCTTTGTTTACCAGGTCTGCGGGTGGCACAGGGGGATGGACTTCAGCAGCGCTGGGGCTGGATTTACGGCTAAGGGATCTCTGGGAAATCCTTTGCCAGTTAGAAAGGTGGCGCTGTCAGCAACAACTCTCAGGCTCCAATTTCTTTGGCCTGGGTCTTGGCCAGCAGTCAAGATGGCGCTGCTCTCAGCTGGTGGGGGAGGGGATCCCTCCAAATGCCATTCCCGGAGCAGAAGCAGAAACTTCTCGGAGCTACTCACAAATTGCTGGATTCTCTGGTTCTGTGAAGCTGGCAGCTCTGTGCACGGCCGGGTGTCGGCTCTGGGCTAGCGCAGGCTCTGTGTGGCTCTGTCTGCAGCTGGCGGGTCTGTGCTGCTGTGGAGCGCTTTCTCTGCTCTGATTCAGAAGAGCCTGTGTCTCCTGCCGCTCCGCAGAGGAGCTCCACACTCTCTTTTTGCGCTGGTATTCTTCCTTTTTTTCCTTTTTTTTGCTCTCTGCATGAGTTCTCTGTGGTCCTAAAGCTTACTTAGGATCAATTTCTGGTAGAGTACTGTCTCCTGCACTGCCAGTGCATGAATCTTGGCAATAGCTCAGTATGTCTCACCCTGAACTGCCACCATCTTCCGCCGATCTCATCAGTGCTATTTTGTTTTTGTTTTTGTTTTCGGGTTTTTTTTTGCCAGTCCTAGGCTTGGGCTCAGGGCTTGAGCACTGTCCTTGGATTTTCTCAAGGTTAGCACTCTACCACTTGAGCCTCAGCACCACTTCCAGCTTTTTGCTATGTATGTGGTACCGAGGAATCGAACCCCGGTCTTCATGCATGCTAGGCAAGCACTCTACCATTAGGCCAAACTCCCGGCCCATCAGTGCTATTTTGTAAAACTGTTAACGGTCGATTTTTTTTCAGACATTCAGTCCTCATTCTATAAGTGTTGATATAAATAATTGCATTATTCCCACTGTCACACTTTTATTGTAGAAGATATTCTAAGTTCCCATTATGTTATGTTGGATTTGCTGTATTTCATTATTTTTAAAAGTTGACTTAATCTAATGCTGTACATATTGGAATGATTTGTTTAGCCAGAAAGGATATACACAGTAAGACATTTATCACACAAACATCAGCATTGTTAATACCAAGTACACAAAGATTTGGACTCAAACAAAAATAATGATTTTGCTTATTTCTTTATTTGCATAGCTGAGTGTATCACCTCATTTTCACATAGACTTAGCTGTTCAGCTTTGTCCTTTGTACTAAGGAAGTCTTCTCAACAAGCCTTAATGAATTTCCACTATGTCACAATATAATTGAGTATTAACAGACAAACTTAAATCAGTCAAATTTCAGAATCAATATAAATTTGAATCCTGGTGTCTGTTCATTTAAGAAGTGTTTGAAAGGCTAGATGTATTGATGTAAATACTAAATCACTGAACCTTAATATGAATTTTCTTACTTGGATTTTCTTACTTGTTCAACTTTTCAGTAACTTGAATATGAAACCACAGAGAAAAGAGCCATGTTTTGCTTAAAAATAGTGATATATTCTAACAATATTTCATTAGAGAAATTTGGAGTATAAATATCAGAGTATACTTAAACTAAAATCTCTATGACACCACTAGATAATATAATCTTATGAGGTCAGCTTGCATAAGTATATTCTGTGCTTGACTGAAATGTCAATGTAATATGTGAATTTTATATACAACTTCATCTATATGGTATGCTTAGAAAATAATAATGCTCGTAACCTATACTTTTTGGAGTATCTGTATGAATGCTACCTATTACCCCAAAAATTATTTCCGTGAGTTCTCATTGCAATTTTGTCAGCAGAATTAGGGCTATAAAGTATATTTCATGGATCAGGAAAATGAAATACAGAGAAATAAATATCAAACACCTATTAGGAAGTGTAATAGAGATTGGAATCCAAGATGTCTGACTTAGATTTGTATTTGTATCTAACTTTAACAGCTACACATAGTTTGCCAAATCAATGTAATTTTTTAATGCCTAAGAAAACTTTAGATGATAATACTTTTGTTACTCATTTTTAGTTCAATTCTTAAAAGAAATTTATAGTGTTATGACATTATGTACAGAAGAATCTCAAGAAGTTCTTAAGGACTCTACACCTGGCTGAAAATGGAATCCATTGAAATACAAGTATTCTGAATCAAAGTAGGGTCTGTGTGTGACTGAAGTTGTATCTTTCAAAAGAAGGCACAATTTACACTTCGGGGGAAAATGTGATGCTAAAATATGATCTACATATGATGGAAATTTGTTTGATTGTTGGTCAATCATGGAGCTCCATCTCTGGGCTTGGGCACTGTCCCTGAGGTCTTCCACTCACAGCTAACACTCTACCACTTAAGCAACAGCACCACTTCCAGTTTTCTGATGGTTAACTGTAGATGAGAATCTCACAGTTTCATGCCCAGGCTCCTCAGATCTTGGCCTCCTGAGTAGCTAGGATTACAGACATGAGCCCCTAGCACCAGACTCCAAATATATATATTTCCATATATTTTTATCATTATTAACAGAAGGGTTACATTATAATCACCAGATAGAAGGTGCATTACTTCATAAACATTGATATTCTTTCTCATGTCTTGGTCCCCATTTCTCTCTCCCTCCCCTTGCCCCTCATCTTGTTTTTCCCCTCCCTATCCTATTTCAAATAACCAAATAAGCACATATATATATAATATATCAGGTAACAAGGTGAAATACTGTAACAATATGAGATAACCAAGGCACAGCAAAAGAGATGAGAGATAACACAGTACATTAAAGACAACAATCACTCATTGTATGGCTTTTGTTTCTATATCCTTGGGGTCCTTTCATTTAGCATCATCCTATATGGCCCTATGTATCTAGATTTTGTTCTATTGTAAATCTCTGCTAGGAGAGCCCAAGGTTTCTACTGATTATGACAAATGAGGGAAACCATTGAGCCTATGTTCCTTTCAGTCTGGCTTATTTCACTTAATACGATTTTTTCTAAGTCTTTCCCTTACCTTACAAATGGGGAGATAACGTTCTTTCTGACAGCAGCATAGAATTCCATTGTGTATAAATACCACACCTTGTTGATCCAGGCATCAACTGAGGGATGTCTGGGTTGGTTCCATATCTTTGCTATAGTAAAAAGTGCTGCTATGAACATCGTTGTGCTAGTGGATTTAGTATGTCCTTGTTTCTGGACGATTGGGTAAATGCCAAATAGTGGAATTGCCAGCTCATAGGGGAGCTCTATGTTTAGTCTTTTGAGGAACCACCCTACTGCTTTCCATAGTGGTTGAACCAGTCCAAGCACATTGATTTTCCAAAACTTAAGAAAGAAGAAATAGCCTTTATAAAGGAAATTCATACAGAAGCGAAATTTATTTCCTCACATACACTTTTGTTTTAAGGAAGTATTTTAAATGATTGTTTCAAAGCAGTGCTAGAAACTTTCATGTTCCTTCTTAAGGAAAATGTAGTTGCTTGTATTTATGATGTAAATTATATCTATTCAGTTATAATCTAGTCAATTAGCCTGGTGAATATTAGTTTTCAATACTTAGTATCACCAAAAACTCTTACCTTAAAAACTGAATGCCAAAATAATTTCCAAATCCCCCAAAATAAAAGAATAATGAAACCTTTTGTGGACCAGTTGAATGCTAGCACTGAATTTCATTCTGTACCTCTTCTGCAGGATATAGCAAATCTCCAAAGGTTTTTCAGTGTCTGGACTTGAATCAACAGTTCCCTCATTCCTCTACCAGTTCCAGACTCCTTCAAACTTTCTACCATGCTACCTTTAATGTTTTCCATTTCATTCAGAAATCATTCACACATATAATTTGATTCATCTACTGTACCCTTTCTCAATATGCAAAAATTATACAACTCCTTTCAGAGTATTAATTGAATAATAGATTGAAAGCAAACTAAAGATTACATCTCATCTCTTCACAGATATCTAAGAGAGTTGTTCTTAAATGAAAATTTATGCTTTGATATTTTAACTGGTTTTTTTTTTTGGCCATTCCTGGGGCTTGAACTCAGGGCCTGGGCCAACATCCTGCCACTTGAGCCACAACACCACTTCCCGCTTTTTTTTGAGTATGTGGTACTGAGGAATTGAACCTAGGGCTTCGTCCATGCATGAAGGGCTTTGTGCGACCACTCTACCTAGGCCAAACCCCGGTCCGAGACTTTAATATTTTAAATGTAGGAGTTTGGAATAACATAGTCATTAGGAAATGAAGTCATATACATTATATTTCTTTTTGATTTCACTGATTAAATGTATCTGAATTGACAATCACAACTTAGTGGAATACTAGCAGTGTTTACAGGCCATATGTTAATTGTTTCAGACTGAGTCTGTTTCCTAACCTGAAGAAATTGTTTAAAGATCATCATCTAATTCATTTCTTTATAGTTTTAACCAGTGAAGAGAGCCATGAATTGCAAAATAATCTTCATATTTGAGTTACTTTGTACATATTTATAATCTTAAAATTAATGTGATTATAGTATTATAATTTCAAATAAAAACTCATGTCATGTTATTAGTTTCTCAGGGAGCTTCTATTACCACATAATAAAAAGGAAAATTATTAAATAGTTAATTAAGGGACTCTTAAATATTATGTTCTGAAATTTTCTTGTTTTCAGCAGTTCCACTTTTAATTTTCAAAAATTTACCTTGTTTATTTTATCCTTAACTTTATTATTCAGCTCTGAACTCAAAGGTCAAAATAGCAGAAATTGAAGAAAAAGAAAGAAAATCACAGTCTTCTTATAACTCAGAGTGTGTCTATGATCTTTGCAGTCTATATCTATGGAAAGCTCTGTTGATTTCCAGCAAACTGACACCCTGGAGCTAGTCTCAATGTGCAAGCCAGATTTACTTGCTTTACCTCTTGTTTTATCTTTTGGAAGCAATGGAATGAGATCTTTAAAGTGTTTACTGTTTCCCCTTTAGAAGAAATCTGCAATTAAGATGGGCTAAAAATGTCACTTGTTTTTCCAAAATACACATTCTTACTGGGTTACTTTTTAATTTCCTTTTCTGCACCCAAGTGCATAATTTAACTAATGGCTACAGCATCTGTTGGATATTAGTGTTCTACTGCTTATAAAGTTTTATAATCGTAGAATGTGCTTTAGCATAAAAGCTGAGAAAAGTGTTAGTGTTCTAGAACATTTAGGGACAAACTTTTTTGTAGTTTCATTTACTCTCAATGATTTCAGTTATCTGATTTCTGTCAAGCAAGATTTATTTCCTAAAGTAATCAAAGTGAACAGGCATTTGGTAGCCAATCAAATGTAAGTCAACATATTATTTTGTAAATAATAATGTGTTTATAAATATATATACATTGTATTTAGTCAGATTGTCCTCATCTATTATTTTTTCTTTCCCTGTACCCAATACTCCCACATTATACAATAGCTTTCAGTGAATTTCCTTATTGTATCTTCATACTCAGACACCACACATTTAAATGCTATTTTACCTCCATCATTCTCTTTCCCTCATCTGTTTCTCCACTCTGTCATGTGCTCCCACAGTTACAAACTCACACACACACACACACACACACACACATGTATACACACATATACACACCTCATTTCACATACATGCTCATTATCTTCTTTTTTCTTTACCAGTGCTGGGGCTTGAACTCAGGGCCTGGGTGTTGCACCTGAGCTTTTTTGTGCTCAAGGCTAGATCTCTACCACTTGTGCAATATCCATTCCCTTATATTTTGGATGTGACACTAAAGTATGAAAAAATGTATTGGCCTTTGTTTTGGCGAAACGAGTATAACCACTTTAGGGTCATGATTTTCATTTAATCATCTTCATTTGTTCTTATATTATTTCATGACAACATGCCCTCATTGAGGGAGGAGGGTTCAAGACATGTACTCATTTGTGTTCCTAAATATTGACAGTTAGATATTATACCCTTTTCATAATATACTGCTTATATTATTTACATGCATCATTGTGTTCAATTAATTTCAGCAATTATCAGAATGCCTGTCATATATGTGTGAATTCACCTGTGTAGATTAATATTCACCAATGTCATCGAAATTTCATTTAACTTTTTGACAGACCAATTATAAAAAATGAATTGGACAAGATTCTAATAAAAGTAACTATATGTTCCTTTTCAAGTAGCTAACATCATAACTTTAACATTTTTATTTGCTTTATCTTTTTGAATTCTTTTTTGTATTTTTCTTTATGAGATTAGGATTACAGAAAAAAAGTGTTTCTTATAAAGATTATAGTTATCTTTATCATATTTTGAAGTTAAATTTGGTATGCCAGCCATGCTGATTCAAAGTGAGACAAGCTTTTAGAACCTATGAGAAATAAGTGAATAAATTACTATTTGAAGAACAGTTATAATATATAATCAGGCATAGTATATACTCTTCCTAGTATGTTTTGGGCAACTACACATCCACAATAACATTTGTATCCCTAGTTCTGTCATTATCCATGCTGAGTTGTTGTAGAATACATATTTTATCAAAGTTTAATAATTTTAATATAGTCATGCTTGGATAGATAAGTATATATAGTTATGAATGCATAGACACATACACACATACATAATCTTAGGTTTAACAAATATAAGAAAACCCAATTTTGTAAATATGCAAAAGATTTTAATGTTTAAAATCATAATAGGAAATTACTAAAAGGTCCACGAACTCCACTTTTAGGTATATACCCAACATAATGGAAAGTATTCAAGTAGATACTGTATTTTTTCTTCTTCACAACACTATTCCCAAGAGGTACAGGAAGAAACATTTCAAGTTTGTACAAAAATGGAAGGATCAAAAATGTAATATATACTTAGAATACTATTCAATTCTAAAATAACAAAATACTAATGTATCTTAAAATAATGATGACTATTAAAGTTTTTATACAAGTAAAATAAGCCAGATGCTAAGCAATAAATGTCATAAAATTCCACTTATATAAAATATATGGTATATAAGATATTTTCAAGGATATGGAGACAAAATTCAGACTTGATTAATGATTGCAAACTCTGAGTTGGAGAAATGGTTTAGAAAAAGAATTTGTGGTTATATAATATTGTGAATGCTAGTAATGCTCTTGACTTACATATTAAAGTGAATAAAACAAAAATGTACTTATATCATGTTTAAATAGTAGTATAAAAATCCCTATTATTCAGTTCAACAATTTACAAACCTATTCCCTTCAAGATTAATTTTGTCTTGTCCCTCTATATGTCCAGTGTTCTGAAAACTTAGGTTTCAAATTAGTTGTGTTTATTAATAATAATGAATGACTCACATATTTTAATAAGATTTGAAAAATAGTGCAACAAATTTTCTGTAGAGGATAAAAGAACTGCCTGTCCCTTTTTTGCCTCTAAAATTTCTGTGGAAACACTTCACCTTTCTATTTACCTGTGTTGTCCTGTCGTGGAGAAATGGATTATTGCTTTACACTTGAATCTTTAAATAAAGCTCATTTCTTTCAAGAGCTCCAAAATATAAGGAAGCCACTAAAGTTGTAGAAAGAGCACATAGCTAGAGTCATTACAGTCCCATCACAAGCAATGTGGATGAACTGTATAAATATAATATGTGACTTATTATATAAAATATAATCATATGCTGCATTAAACACAGCAGTAATTCATAACAGCTAAAAAAAGTGTGTGCCAAGATGTTAGACAAAGTAAGACATCAATAAACATCAATCATTAAAACATCAATAGCTTAATTCCTATTATCAAATAATGTATTATCTGAGAGGGAAGTAGGATGGATACAGTTAAAAACACTTTATGTACTCATGGTAAAATGTCACAATGAAGCTTCCTGAGATTAGTTTTAGAAAGTGGAGGGATGAGTGGGAGTGATAGAGGGGTTACCAAATTAAGACATATTGTATGTATTTATGGGCCTGCAAAATGAATTCCCCCTGGCAAAACATATTTAGGCTAGTAAAAATTTAGATAGAAAAATCTACATGTATGTGTACATGTTCTATTTTTAAAACATTTGGATTTAAAGATAATGCCACTTTATAATTGCTTTGCTTTATGTGAAATAGTTTATGATATGGTCATCTATCAGAATATATTCATCTAAGAAAAAAGAATTTAATATCTAATATCAAATAAAATATCTGAGCTCCAAATCATTACACACCTATGAGGATGGTATAAAATTCATTAAATAACACACACACACACACACACACACAATCAGCTTCAAATGGAAAACTAAGAGATAATTAGAAGCACATATTTATTAGGTTATATTCAGAATTTGATAAAGCTATTGTATACAAAACACAAAATCATCGAAATAGGTCATAGAGACCTTCAATAATAAAGTATGCAATCTAATTCATAGAGAACACATGTTATTTTGTAGCAATTGCACACTGTAAGTACTCTGATTATGTCACTGCATTGACTCTATTTTCACATTCAAGAATAATACACAGGAGTTGTACTCAATTAAATACAATGTTGAAAGTACTTTCAATAAGGTATGGGCAGGGTTTAATGTGGAATAACAAACAAGACCAAGATGACCCATTTATATTAGCACTGTGCCATTTATAACATTTATATCTTTATAGTAGTGCAAGGAAATTATCCTATAATCCTGTTGGAAAAAGACTTCTATTTTTGCAAATCTGTTTCAGAAAATTAGCCCAAAATGCATACTTTTCAATATTTAAAGTCAGTTTTAATTGCATATTCCCACAATGCTGACCACATTATCTGGAATATATGCATATGTATATCTATATGTGTATATTTATGTATGAAAAATTTTGTAACTATGAAATACCTCAAACTACGATGCCTTTCTTTTTTATTGTAATATACGGAGGGGTTACAGTTACATTCACCAGATAATAGGTGCATTACTTCCCTCACACATTGATACCCCTTCTCTCTGTGTGATTATTGTTCTTAAAGTGCTATGTTATTTCTCTTCTCTTTGATTGCCCTTTGGTTAGTCTCATATTGTTACTGTATCTGACTTTGTTACCTGACATGTTATATATACATTTATTTGTTTATTTGAAATAGGAAAGGGAAGGGGGGAAAAACAAAATCGGGACAAAAATATGCCTTTCTTTGACATATATTATCCATCATAGAGCTATGCAACATTGCCTAGTTACATAAGAACCTTCATTGATTACTCTCAGCCTAGATTTCCTTTGTCATTTTCCCCTTATGGATGGTTCCATAGTACATTTTTCTGTAAAGAACTTATGCAATGAAGTACTTACCTATGAATGCAACCTATCAGATCTCACACATTATTCTCATTATATGGTGCGTCCACTCTAATCATATTGCTTTCTTTGATGAACACTGAAACCTTTCAAAAGAAGTTTCCATGTATAATTAAAATTAGATTCCTGTTACTAGAAACTAGTAAGCTCATGGCTACAATCTTATCTGCTTAGGAAGCTGAGTTCAGGAAGTTTGCAGTTTTAAGGCCAGCTCAATTAGAAAGTTTTCTAGACTAAAACTCATATTTAGCCAGCTAAAAAAAGATTGGAGATGTGGTTCAAGAGGTAGAGCACTATCTTTGATCAATCACAATGATCTGAGTTCAAACCTCAACACTTTGAAAAAAAATGGATTGCTTTTGACCTGCTAAGATGTAAATCTAGTCAAAAAAGATCATGTTTTTGGCAAATAATTACTCAAATGCGGTCATAACTTACACAGTAGTCACTATCATCCATATAATGTATTTTACACTGAACCGATTAAGGAACAGAGAGCTAGAGAAGAAAGCAATCTTGCCCAAGGTGAAAACAATTTTTCCATAGACAGAATGCATTCAATAAATGGTTCACATTTTGGTAACAATTCCTCAATTGAGGACTTTTTTGAAAAATCATTTTGGATTTAGAGCATGACATTAGGTTGGAAAAGACCTTTTCTTACAACTGAATTACATTCTATTCTCCACATAATCTTGCTTTGCTTTCCTAATTATTAACACTATTCCCATAAATTTTCCATAATAAATTTTGGGAAATTAATATCATTTTCAGGTTCTACTCTCTGACATGCAATAAATGTTTTCATTTTTAAAAAAAACTACTATTCTGGGCCAAGAGTGTAGCCTGGCAGTAGTGTGCTTGTGATTGTCTAGCATGCACAAAGCCCTGAGTTTGATTACTTGGTACCACATACACAGAAAAAAGCTGCAAGTATTGCTATGGCTCAAGTGATAGAGCCCTAGCCTTGAGACAGGATTCTTGGAGACAGGATTGGATTTGAACTCAATAAACTCAATAATGTGAATGTTTTACTTCCTCTTTCCCCATTTGAATTGCCTTTTTGTCTTATTCCTCTATCTAGGAATTCTAATACTATATTGAAGAAAAGTAGAGAGAGTGGACATTCTTGTCCGATTTTAGTAAGAATGACATTTTGCCATTAACTATAATGCTAGCTGTAGTTTTGTCATATTATATTGAGGAATGTTCCATGGATTCCTAGTTTCTCCAGAGCTTTCACTATAAAGGATCTTATCAAATGCCTTTTCTGCCTCTATTGAGGTGATCATGTGATTTTTGTCCTTGCTCCTTTTGATGTGATTAGTTATATTAGTTGACTTGCCTATATTTAACCAGCTTTGTATCCGTATGATGAAACCTGTTTGAACAGAGTTTATGATTATTTTGATGACTTCTAAATAAATATACTATGTGTATTGTATATTCTATGCTACATATAATTTAGGAATACATATGTATCATATATGCATATATACATATAAACACGTATGTACATAGAGATTGTACTGGTGCTTGAATTTAAACGGCCTTTTTGCTCTCACTTGTCCTCTGGCTCAAGGCTGGGGCTCTACCACTTGAGTCATTCCTGTAGTCTGGCTTTTCACTGGTTAATTGGAGGTAGCATATTACAGAGTTTTCTGCTCAGGCTGACTTTGAATTGAGAAACTATATATCTCATTCACCTGATAGGCTAAGATTAGTCATGATCCACAAATGACTAGGCCCAGATATATTTTAGAAAAGAGTCGCAGGGCTGATAGAGACTAGGATTTTTATATGAATTCCACAATGTGAAATAAAATGCACTAATCTTTGCCTGTCCATATCTCCTAAGTATGAATAAATAATCTTAACCATGTTACATTGTATGCATTACTTTTTAATGGTAGCAAATATTATGGTTCAAATTAAACTTTAAGTCAATGAGAACTCATCATAGTAATTTGGTTCATATTGACCAAACCTCTGAAAGTTAATAACCCTAATGCTAGAGCCAGCCGGCAGCAAGGCGGGTGAGGATAAGAAAAGAAAAAGAAAAGACAAGATAAGTAACAGATGGGATTGGGAGGGCTACAGCCCAAGACTGCAGCCTAAGGCCATAAGCTTAAGCTCACAGCTCTCATTTATTTCCCGTTCTAATCTTATATAATCTCTACAAAACAAGAACCTGTCAGGTGTTTCATTGATAATCAAGTCTCAGCAGAGAGTGATAAAGCAATAACACATTCGTACCTAATGATAATCAAGTCTGAGCAGAAAGTGATTCACAATACCGACAATATAGCTCAAAGTTCAGAGGCACGGCGTAATACATAAGAGCTCATTTCTTTGTGTGGTTATCTTACTGAGTCATGCAGATTCATGGGCCAACCTGACCCCACCTTGGCTTCCAACACTCTAATATTAATACCTTTTGCTCATTGAAATGAGCTTGTATGCAAGTGTAGACAAAAATCAAAAATTTATTGTAGAGAGCTATTACATTCGCCATTACAAGATGGCGCTGGCATCCGCCTTTGTGGTTGCGCCACTGAGTTGTTTGTCTGAAAGTTTCCAGGAAGAGATGTGATTGTTCATGAGCTTTATGCATGATTGGAAGTATGTGTAATGCCATATTGCTACTTGTTTAGTATGTGCTATAGAGGTGTATTTATATTATTGGCTATAGAATTGTAAGAAAGCAAATGTGATTGGATGATGGGCCTATAAAAGCTCAGGGTTTTGAGGAAGTCGGGGTCTACCCGGCACAGCTGTAAGCTTGCTGAATAAACTGCTGCTCGAGAAGAAGTCTCACTTGTTGCGTCTTCCTTGCCAGCCAAGGGGATAGCGACAATTTATTTTCTCACTGTTGTATAAATTCAACTGAATTTAACATATCCATTTTCAAGTGTACTCGTAAATCCTGAAAGTGAAGCCTTGAAATATATTTCAAGTATGGTCAAAATCTCCTAGTTAAAACAGCATGCCATATGTGTGGGCATCGAACCCGGGTTTCTGTGCATGCCAGGCAAGCACTCTACCATTAGGCCATGCTCCTGACCACTATGAGAATATTTTTGGTGTTGTTGTGTTGACTGAGGCTTGAACTCTGTGGCTGGTCATTGTCCACTAGCATTCTGCTCAAGGCTGGCCCTCACCACTTGAACCACAGCAGCTCCATGTCTGGCCTTTTGGTGATTTTGGTCCCACAGACTTTCCTGCCTGGGCTGGCTTTGAAACCCTGTCCTCTGGTATCAGCCTCCTGAGTGCTAAGATAGTGAGTGTAGCCCACCCTCAGGTGAGTTCTGTCCAAAACAATGCTTTCGGCCTTCCCCCACCGCAGGCTTCCTATACAGGTATCACGGGGCGTGTGGTGTTTATTTTTCCACAGCAGGTGGAATCATGAGGCGTGGAGCTCTTTGAGCTGCCGGACAACGCCAAGCAATGCTTCCATGAGGAGATGGACCAGGGCGTCAAGCTCTCCCTCTACTACCAGGTGCGGCCAGCCTGGGGGTCCCCGGGGTGCCCCCCCCGTACTCCCCTTTACTTTTCTCATTTCTTAGAGTACAATACTTAGATCTAACAGTTGCTCAAATTATTCATACAATTAACATTTATTAAGAAGTGGTATTGGGAACTGGCACGGTGACTCACGCCTGTAATCCTAGCTACTTAGGAGGCTGAGATCAGAGGATCAAGGTTCAAAGCCAGCTCAAGCACAAAAGGACCTCTAGAAAATGGGGTGGGACTATGGTTCAAGAGTAGGGCAGTAGCCTTGAGTTGAAGAGCTCCAGTACAGCGCCAGGGTTGTTTTCAAGCCTTATGACCTCCCCCCACCACACACAAAAGAAGTAGTATTGGGTAAGTTCCTATTTAGAGGGTTATGGATAATGAAAAGAACCCGATAAAGTATTTGTTTCTTAGAGAATTTTTTATTTGAAAGAAATGAACAATAATCAGAATAAGCAGGAAAATGAACTGGCAAGAAGAACTGAAAAAATTGTAGAGCTCCTACTGTAATTTTTGATCTGTATGATAAGAAAAGTCCCCCAAGAAAGGTTGATATAAGTAAATGAATTCATTAAACCTACAGGTTATGCTAGAAGAACTGCTTAGATATTCTTATATGAGTCAGTTATTTATATCTTGTTTGCAACTGTGGACTTAGAATCATTTAGAATGTTTGTATCACAGTAAAGCAAGAGAAAGCCAATATTCTAAATGTCATATGGATATATAATCTTCCTATTCTGGACTATTTTTTTTAATTCTACAAAGTAAAATAGAGAAATAATAGAATGTCTGGCATGCAAGTTCAAAGTGTCAGTAGCATAAATGGAACAATGTGTGGCTTGAGAATATTTTTTTATTTTGGTTGTTTTCTTTCTTGATAACAATTCAGTGTAGTCATAATTCTTAGAAATCTGAAATGAATTTTTGAAATATAGTAAAATTACTCCACCTTGATCTGACAATATCAATAATTACTTGAAATTGCTCTGCATTGCTAAGATGATAGTCATAAGTTGGCAAATTCAAAATACATTAGCATTACCATACTAGACAACTGCTTTCTTGGGATATTGAATGTTTCTTGTCATATAATAGTAAATAGCTAGAAATTACAAATAAACTTTAGACAATAGTATATTGCATCCAAATCTGAAATTGTTGATTACTTTTCCATTGGTAATGTAAAAGGCAAATGTAGATACTAGTGTTCGAAAAGGAGAGAATCAGATAACCAGATGTAAGAGAAATTTTTTTCTAATGATATTGAATGCTTTAATTTTTAGTACTCATAAAATTACATATTAGAACTAATAGGCCTTTGTGACATAAGTAGATCAGAAAGTTTCTAGCTTTTCTGACAGTGTTAATGACTTTATAAGAGGGAGCAGAATTCTTTTTTTTCTTTTTTTCCTTTTCTTTTAGACCATGTGTGAAAACAGAAAGCACAATCTACGTGTAGCAGGACCATGGACATCTGAGCTTTCAGAACCTTAAGAAATAAAACAATGAATAGCATCTCAAATAAATCAAGACAGAAATGATCACTTAGGAAAGGGTTACTGCTGTAAGAAATGCCTGGAAATGTAGGATTGTTAGAACTAGATAACGGACAGCTATAAAAATGCCTATATTACAGTGTGTGAACATGAAGGCCAATTCTAGCAAGAGTTCAGTAAAAGAGAGCTTTAGAGACATTAATCTTCTTGGACATACTTAAGTATCCCTGATTAGTGTGTTGTCAGAACTGTCTGTGATAAATTCCATTCTGATGAGTTCTCAGATAGAAGTGGAGAATTTGTATTTGAACCTGTACAAGAAACTATTATTATAAAATGGAAAGAGATTCATTGAATTGTGTTTGTGTTCTAGTGCTGTGTGATTGGAAGAGTTTGTAAACAATGAACTTTGTCTGTAAAAAATTCTCTAAGAAAAATCCTGGGGCTTGGACTCAGGGCCTGTGTGTTGTCCCTGAGTTCTTCAGCTCAAGGCTACCACCCTACCCTTGAACCAAGCCCCAATTTCCCATTTTCTAGAGTTTAATTCGATATAAGGGTCTTTGTGCTCAGGCTGGCTTTGAACCTTGATACTCAGATCTCAGCCTCCTGAGTAGCTAGGATTTACAGGCGTGAGTTACCACACCTGGCTGATTTCTCTTGATTATATTAAAATACAAGATGAGCAAAATAATTCAAAGATGAATTTATGAAAGATAAATATATTTTAAAGATTTGTCAGAATTCTCAATCTAGTCATTAAAAAAATAAGAATTTGTGTCAGGGATTTTGGCCTAGTGGTAGAGTACTTGCCTACCTTGCACGATGCTCTGGGTTCAATTCCTCAGTACCACATACACTGAAAAAAGCTGGAAGTGGAGCTGTGGCTCAAGTGGAAGAGCTCTAGCCTTGGGAAAGCCTAAGGACAGTGAGTTTAAGACCCAGGACTGGCAAAAAAATTATGTGTAGGTAACAACACCAAGAGGGTAGCTAACCAAGGTAATTAAATAAGGTAACTAAATCAATAAAATAATGAGGTAGAATTAAGGTTCTATCCATCCTAAAAAGGGAAGAAAATATCAGTAGTCAAGCATTTTGTGATGGCAGCCCATATGTGCTAAAGTATATGTGGAAAGAAATTCAAGGATACTATTGAGAGATTTTTATGCTCATTAATTGATTACTTCGTTCATTCATTATATGCATTTGGCCTCATATGAAAATGCTTAGAAAACATGAAAGGATCAGGATCATAAATCCTTTGAGGTCTAGAGAACTAACAAAACATTCTAAATATTCATAAAATTGTGCCCATACTTCAGGAGAATGAATGATTTTGAATCTGGAAAAGAGAGTTCTCAAATGTGAAAAAGGAAAGCCAATAAGTATCTCTGACATTGAAGGTACTAGGCAGTGGGGTAAGGCACTAAAACTAACATTATATATGTATATATGTATATGTATATGCATGTGCATATGTATATGTATACATATATATGTGTAAATGTATAATGTATATAGTATGTGTCCACAAGATGATTATATTTGAAGATATTAATGCTATTAAGAAGTAATAACAATGATAATAATAGTTCTATACCTCTTTGTTTTGCTTTTTGATTTATTTCAATTTTCTTATCATTTTTATATTATCTAGTTTTTTTAATTTAACTTATTTAATTTATTTGAAATACTTATGATATACTGATGCTTTGTTATAAAACTGTATTTCATAAGGACTGACCACATATTCACAGATTTAAAAAAATACGAGAATGACATTTGTCATTTTTACTAATCTTTGCAAAGCAAACTGTATTCTTATATCTACTCCACTTAATGTAATAGTATTTTATTTGTTTCTGATGTAAATAAAATTTGGTCTCTTAATTTAATCAGGTAGATAATTTTATTTTTCTCCATATATTTTTATTGTAATTAATAGAAGGCCAGATAGAAGGTGCATTACTTCACAAACATTGACACCCTTTCTCATGTCTTGGTCCCCATTTCCCTCCCCCCCACCCCACCCCTCATCTTGTTTCCCCCCTTCCCTGATTTCAAACAACCAAATAAACATATATACAATATATCAGATAACAAGGTGAAATACTGTAAGAATGTAAGATAACCAGGGACAGGAGAAGAAATGAGAGATAACATAGCACATTAAGGACAACAATCACTCATTTTATGGCTTTTGTTTCTATATCCTGGAGGTCCTTTCATTTAGTGTCATCCTATATGGCCTTATGTATCTAGGTTTTGCTTTATTGTAAATCTCTGTTAGGAGAGCCCAACCCAGAGGCCCCTCAGTTGATTAGTGGATTAATAAGATATGGTATTTATACACAATGGAATTCTATGCTGCTGTCAGAAAGAATGGCATCGCCTCATTTTAAGGAAATGGAAAGACTTAGAAAAATTCATATTAAGTGAAATAAGCCAGACTCAAAGGAACATAGGCTCAATGGTTTCCCTCACTTGTTATAATCAGTAAAAACCTTGGGCTCTCCTAAGCCCATATAGTATGAAGCTAATTGGTCTAATTTTCTACATTGGATGCTACAATTATAATAATGTTCTGTTTCATAAAAACATAATAAAGTAGAGTATTTCTTTCTTTTCTTTTTGGTGGGTCATGTGGCTTGAACTCGGCCTGGGCACTATTCCTGAGCTCTTCAGCTCAAGACTGTCACCCTACGCCTGGGCCTGGCCATTATCCCTGAGATCCTCAGCTCAAGGATATCACCCTACCCTTGAGCCAAACCCCACTTCCCATTTTTCTACAGGTTAATTGGAGATAAGAGTCTCAGGTCCTTTTGTGCCTAGGCTGGCTTTGAACCTTGATCCTCAGATCTCAGCCTCCTGAGTAGCTAGGATTACAGGTGTGAGCCAACATGCCCGGCTATAACAGAATGTTTTTTACTCTGGAAGAAATGACATTCACATTAGTATTTTAGAATAAACTAAATCAATAATATTCCACAATCATTTGAGATTTGGCTTTACAAAGGAAATACGTTTGCTAATATTTTTCTCTATATCCTTAATGTCTTGAGACCAGATATTTAGTTTCCATCTTAAGAAAAACAAAACAAAATCAGCAGCATTCATTCATTTGAATATGACCAGGGATAAATCTTGACAAACACAGTGAAGATCACTAAAACAGTGATTGATATTCCTATCGAAACCCATGGGTATGAAGAAACAATACATCGTCTTTGTTAATTCTGTCTTGGGCAATGGACAATGTCCAAGGTTGCTTGGGGAGACAATAAAATTTATGACTTTTTTAGTTCTCCTGTATTTTTGAGAAATATAAGGTAATCTTTTAAGTAACATTTAAATATTTTTCAACTGATAAAGCATGAGATGTATTAAATCATGCCTTTTGGTGTAGCCTTTGTGATCTATAAAAGTCCATTATTATTCTATACAAATATTAATATTCTGTCTTTGTCATAGATGAATAAGAGTAATACATATTAGACTAATTAAATCATATTTTTACATCAAGACAATGCATTTAAATACCTTTTTCTGTTTCTTCAAACATTTATTTTAGAAAAAAATTCAGAATAACCTGTTCTTGTTAAGAAGAGAAAATAAAGTGACAATAAAACTGCATCTGTCACATATAACCAGAGTTCTATGTCACATGTCAAATATCTAATTAAATCCAATATGAAATGTTATCTTCTTCCAGCTGATCCCACTACATTTTAGGACTAAAAGTATTATCAAATTGATACAAGTTTTCATAGCCCTATGAGCAGGAAGTAACAAAAATAAAAATGTCTATCATCAACCAGTCTGTGAGCAAGTCAACATTTAATCTTTCTGAATGGATTATGTATATTTTTTCTACGTATCTAGTTTGTATGTGTCACATCACGAATGCACTTTATATTTTTAAAATCCATTCTGTAATTTCACTGGACTAGGAACATTCCACTTTTAAACTTTTGTTGGCATTTATTATTCCTGAATTATGATAATTCTAATCAGTGTCCTTGCATAAATTAAGTGGCCAAGTAGTTGGACCTTTGTTCCCTTGATCAAGGAGTTGACAAAAATCATCATTGATTTCTATTTATATTATAACCACATATAAATGATGTGATATTTACCATGATACCTAACAGGGATAAATGTGTATATGTTATATATTTCACAATCCTTTACTTAAGAAGTATTAAATAATTTGTAATTATTTTCAAATTAATAGTAATTCCATATATACATAGGCATATAAAGATCTCCATTTCTCTTCTCCAAACACTCACTCCCCCAAAGCTAGAAATCTGAGTTAGTCTTACTATCCATCACTTTCCATCAGTAAATACATCATTTTACATTTACACTTATAATGTTTGTCACCACAGGAAAACCATTTCTTCTAGGCATTCATTCATTCTCTGCACTCATTTCTTATCACAATTTTTCCTCACTTCCATATTCAGTACATAAAATATTATCTTACTATCTATAATAGGATAAGTTCAGTAAATATCAAAATATAACATGCCTCAAACTGTATTTGGCCATGAGCCACTAAAGAAAAAAAATTAAGAATTAGTGTATATCAATTACACAAGGGGCCAGGTGTATGACCTAGTGGTAGAATGCTTGCCTAGCATGCATGAAGCCCTGGGTTTGATTCCTTGGTTCTATATACATAGAAAAACCCAAAAGTAGTGCTGTTGCTCAAGGGTAGAGTGCTAGCCTTGAGGAAGTTCAAGGACACTGCCCAGGTCCTGAGTTCAAACCCAAGGACTGGCAAATTGGTTTTTATTTTTATTGAGCTGTGTCCATGTATGCAGATAATATAGTTTGATCATATTCATGTCTGTATTTCATTTTCTTCTTCCACTATATTTTTCTTCAATTTCTGATGAGTCCATTTATTCTCTTCTCAAACATATATATGATGTAGTTTGATCAGTCACTTCTCCATCATTCTCTCCAACCTTACACTGGACCTACTGCAGTTTCCTTTTACAGTCATGTCAAGTAATTATTCTGACTGGGGTGAGCTAGATTCTCAGTGTTATTTTGATTTGCATTTCCCACAGGGCTAAGGATATTTCTTTATATGTATTTCCTGACTAGTTGTAGATTTTTGACAGCTGTCCAATCCTTTTTTCAATTTCTTAGTTCAGTCACATTTTTTGTGGGGGGTATGGGGCCTGAACTATGGGCCTGGCCACTGTCCATGAGCTCTTCAGCTCAAGGCTACCACTCTACCCCTTGAGCCACAGCCCCACTTCCCCTTTTCTAGTGGTTAATTGGATACAAGTGTCTCAGTTTATTTAGTGTCCTAGCTGGCTTTGAACTGTGATCCTCAGATCTCAGCCTCCTGCATAGCTAGGATTACAGACGTGAGCTGATTTACCTTTTCTTTTCATTTTTTTTGCAAGTCCTAGGGCTTTAATTCAGGGGCTCAGTACTGTCTTTGGGCTTTCTCAAGGCTAGAGCTCTACCACTTGAGCCAAAGCACCAATTCTGGTTTTTTTATATATGTGTATTGAGGAATTGAACCATGGTCTTCTTGCATGCTAGGCAAGCACTCTACCAGTAAGTCAAACTCCTGGCCTTCTTTTTAAATTTTTGAGCTCCTTATATTTTCTGGATATTAATCCGGTGTCTGATGAAAATCTGAAAAATCATTTCTTTCATACTGCAGGATGCTTCTTCCTTTTGGTAATTGTTGATTGTTGTTGTCATTGTTGTTTTTGAGACAAAGATTTTTTTGAAGCAATCCAATTTTCCGGTGTTTGTTCCTATTTCTTAAAATGTTGTAGACCAATTCAGAAAGTCATTGTCTATGCTTTTACCTTGAATTGTTTTCCCTATGTTTCCCTGTTTTTACACCTTGCATTAAAGTTTTTGATCCATTTTGATTGATTTTTGTTCAGGGTAAGAGGGATATAATTTCTGTCTTCTATATATGGATATCAAGTTTGCTTTATACTATTTATTGAAGAAGCTATAGTTTAGCATCTTTGTTAGGAATCAGAGCTGTACATGTGGTCTTATTTCTGGGTTTACTATTCTATTCATTAGTCTGCATCGCCATTTCTGTGCCAGTTCCATTCTCTTTCTGTTATTCTACTCTGCATTATTATTTAAAGTCAGATATTGTGGTTGCCCTAGAAGGATTCTTTTTGTTCAGAAAGTCTTCTTAGTTTGAGTTTTGTCGTATTGAATTTTATTTCAGTGGGGAATAATGTTCATATTTTGCTATTCTCATGAAATAACCATGTTTACTTATATTAATTAAAGCAAATCATAAATCCAAGTGGTCTTGTCAACTATTTTTTTCAACTTCTTTCCTCAATATTTCATAATCTTCACCATATAGAACTGTCAGGTTTTGGTAAATGGGGTAGTCTTCTCTGGTTTCTTTTCTTTCTTTTGTCCTTTTTTGGGGGAGGGGGGTTTATGGGGCTTGAACTCTGGGCCTGGGTGCTGTCCATGAGCTCTTCAGCTACTATTCTACCCCTTGTATCACAGTGCCACTTCCGGTTTTCTGGTGGTGGTTAATTGGAAGTAAGAATCTCATGAACTTTAGTGCCCAGGCTGGTTTTGAACCATGATCCTCAGATCTCAGCCTCCTGAGTAACTAGGATTACAGTGCCCACACTGATTTCTTTCTTAACCTGTTTCTCTTGGTGTATATAAAAGATCCCATTCAGTAGATAATTATCATCTAAAAAAGAGGAGGTTAGGAAAGCTGTGTTGGATCTGGTCTCAGTGCTTTAGTTATCTAACTATATCTACTACCTTGGAGGTAGAAGTCAAGTATTCTGCCAGTCATGAACTTGGGAGATTAGCTTCCTTACTGATCCTCAGGCAACCAGGCTTATTCCTCACTATAAAAACAAAGACTACTCAGCTTTTACAATGAGCTGTGGGTTCACATCCGACCTCTACTTTTCTATAACTTCTCTTAAAATGTCTTCCATTCAGGGCATCCTCAGACTGCCTGAGACATGAGCAGCTTAATCTCAAACACTAAGCCTCCTCTCAAAGCTGCGCTTGGCTATAGCACTCTGAGCTATGGAGAGGTTTCACAATGAAATTTTTCTTCAGTGTTACTCTGTGGGCACACAAGAGTAGTAAATGTCACAAATTCATGCTCTACATTTAAGGATTAGAAATTTGAATTTATTCTGCAGCTACCTTGCCTGTTTGTCACCAGGATCACCTATCATACTTTGTTCTTATGGTTTCAATTTTGACTTTCCTTGCCAGGGTCACAGGGTTAGAGTTGCAGACTCTTGCCTACTTTTCTCTATTGTCATTCTGTTTCTCTGTGCTTTTAAGATACCTTGGCATCTCTTTCATGATTCACAATGTTCTCATTCTCTTTCTGTTTTCTCATTTATGAAGGAAGCTTCCAATTCACCAACTTCTATATCTTCTATTGGTTCTCTGCTGGAGAGAAATTTTTAAATTTCAAGTCACATCATATCTCTCTTGTGCTATATGCCCTCCCGTGATTTCCTATCTCATCTTGAATACATTATCTACAAATTCTACAATTATCCCATATAACTTTACTCTCATTATTCTTATTCCTTGTCCATTTCCAAGTTTAATTGTGATCAGTGTTTCTGTAAGTGATGATTCCTATTTCTTCTTCCAGGAGCAATCCCATACCAGACAGGCATCCTAGGCTTTCTTTTACTTGGTTGTTGTGGTACTCGTTCAATGTTATGCTCTTAGTAAAAAATTCTCTCAACTTAAAAAATCTCGACCCTGATGGGTAACAGTGGCTCATGTCTATAATCATAGCTACTCATGAGGCTGAGGCCTGAGGTTCCAGGTTTGAAGCCATGCAATGCAGATAAGTTCCCGTAAGACTCTTAACTATATTTATTCCAAAAAATTGGAAGTGTCACTGTGGCTTGCAGTGGTAAAGTGCTAGCCTTGAGCACAAAGAGGCTAAGGAACAGTAACCAGGTTCTCAACCTCATCTAATTTCTATATATTATTTTTGCTTCATTTTTGTCTACATAAGTTTTCTCAACATTGTAGTTTCTATGATGGATTCATAGCCTATGAGCACAGAGATTTTCTAAATCTTTTCCTTTTCTTTATCCATGATGTTGAGCACACTGCACATACTAAACACTGAACAAATATTTGTTGCATGAATGATATTCATTTATGCATTTAGTCATTGGAAATTTCAAATAAAAACTATTTTGTGCTGTAAGGTGTACTGATTTTGTGAGTTTTTTTTTGTACCTGAAGAAGAATATATCAATGAAATGAAAAGTTCTTCACGACTCTCATTCATTCACTTGGCCAATGTTTCCAACATATGAAAAGAGCTAGGCACTATACTGAACTTAGGGCATAGAAAAGAGAAAAAATAGATTATAAATGTCACTGGGGCTAAGAGTAAGACACAAAGCTGATAAATATTTTTAAATTAATTCCATTATATAACATAAATTATCTTAGTAGAAATATTTTAATTTTTTTGTCAGTTGTGGATCTTGAACTCTGGGGATCTTCAGCTCAAGGCTAGTACTCTGCCACTTGAGCCACAGCACCCATTCCTAATTTTAAAAAAATGTTTTATTGTCCTGCCACAGCAGGACATGCTATATCTTAGCCCCTTTTCCATTTCATCATGCAATACCTAATAAATTATTGCCCATTAGCTTTAATTTAATTCAATAAATTTACATGTCAATGCATTGAAACTTCATGCATTTCATGTAACAGCAATTTCTATAAAAATAAAATGATAACAAAAATAGAACTCATAATAGGTACTTAAATAATTACTAAATGAAAACTAAATAAATAATATAGTGTAGTATAGTATAGTGTCATCACTGAAAATGTAGACTAGGGAGGGCCACCCTTCCACAGAAAGAGTATTAAAGAAAAAGTTGTAAAATTCACTTTATGAATTTGGGCACTGGTGACTGACAGCTATAATCTTAGCTACTTAAGTGACTGATAACTAAGAATTAGAGTTTGAAGCCAACCTAGGCAGCAAAGTCTATTCAAGTCTTATCTCCAGTGAAGCATCAGAAAAATCTCCAGTTAAATCTCCAGTTAAGTATCAAAAATCCTGAAATGGGGCTGTAGCTCAAGTAGAGATCTAGTCTTGAACAACATCAATTCACTTTATTAGAACTGTGGTTTGATGCAGTCAAGGAACACTGAAAGAAATCTCCTCTATTTCTCTTCCTCGTAAAATGCTGATGTTAAAGATGGCAGTCCAGTCAGGCACCTGTGACTCATGGCTGTTATCATAACTACTCAGGAGACTGAGATCTGAGACTCGCAGTTCAAAGCCAGCCTAGGCACTAAAGTCTGTGAGACTCTTATTTCCAATTAACCACTGGAAAACCAGAAGTGGTACTGTGGCTCAAGAGGTAGAGTGCTAACCTTGAGCTGAAGAGCTCAATGACAGTGGCCAGGCCCAGAGTTCAAGCCCATGACCAAGAAAAGGAGAAAAGAAAAGATAGCAGTTCATATTCCCTGGTTCACATGGAAGTAAAGTTGATACTGTTATAGAAGAATTCTATTTGTCTGTCTTAAAATGTCTAGAAATTCTATGAAGGACTGATATGGAGTGATTGCTTTTGCTGTATCTTAGTCCTAATATTTTCAGAGTAGTAAAGCATCAAAGAAAAAACTATTCCTCAGAAATGTTGAAGTCAAATGAACAAGCTGTTTTTGCTTGGAGCAACTGGTTATAACTCAACAAAACTATCGACATGCTGAAAGTCTATAAAGAAAAAATGAGAATAAACTTATTTGCAAGTATAAGGATTTTGTAAGTCTCTTATCTATAATGATGAATCTAAAAAGTTCTATCAACTGAGCCTGATGGCTTATGCCTGTAATCTAAGCTAGTTGAGAGATGAAAATCAGAAGGATCACACAAGGCCAGTCTAGGCAAAATGACAGGGCAAACTCTCCATTTTAAGAAATGAGTTCTGTTCTGTGGCTCATGATTGGCATCTTACCTACTCAGAAGTTATATGCAGCAAGGATCTAAACCTAAGGTCAGTTCAGGCAAAAATTTGAGAACCCATCTGAAAAAAAATTAATTAAATATAAAAGGGGAAGCCCTTCCTGTGATAAAAATTATTTATAATATATAAATCCCTATTGTCACATACACATTCACAAAAAAAGCCTAACCAGGCATAGAATCAAAACCAAATATGACAAAGAAATCTGGAAAAAGTAAAACAACCATGTACTTTCACCTCATGATGACTTTTATGGTCAGGAAAAGTTGGAAGTGAGCATTCAGAAAGAGCATGACCCACCTAGCCAAACACTGAAGGGATGCTCCAACCCATCCACTCAGCAAAAACCAAAGAAACTAGAAAAGTATTTTTTGGCTGCAGAATCATTGAAATAAATCTATCTGATCACAACCTAAATGAATAGACTATGGAGATTATGTAGGAACAAAGATGACATTCTTTCTAAATCCCTGTATATCAGTCAAAAACTAAAAATTTGGGCCAGGAGTTTGGCCTAATGGTAGAGTGCTTGCCTAGTATGCATGAAGACAGGGTTCAAAGTGGTGTGACTCAAGTGATAGAGCTCTAGTGTTGAGAAAGCCCAAGGAGAGTTCTCAGGCCATAAGTTCAAGTCCCAGGACTGGTCCAAAAAGAGAAAACTTAAAAGTTTATTATATCCTTTTTTTAGTATAGCCCATGATCACTTGATTATGAACCACATAGTTGCTAATTTAGTAGGTAAATTTGGCAGGAAGTTTAAAAAGGCAACTTCCTGTGACTTTGCCGGAGCCAGCTGGCCGCAAGTCGGGATTCCTGATTTAGGGGGTGAGGACTAGAAAAGAAAAACTTGGGGCTGGGAGTTTGGCCTAGTGGTTAAAGTGCTTGCCTAGCATGCATGAAGACCCGGGTTTGATTCCTCCGCATGACATACATATAAATAAAGCACAGTTGGAAGTAGAGGAACATCTCAAGGAGTATAGCACCAGCCTTGAGCTGCTCTCTGTTTTCAGCTGGATCATCTGTTCATAATTTACTTAGATTTTTCTTTTATGCATCACCCATATTTATTTAAATGTACTTTGTTGTTTGCTGTTGTTCTATGACCTTCTTCTTTCTTTGTGCCTTCCTAACTAGTCCTGTTCACTGGGACAGAAAATTGGCAAAGGCCTCCATTGTATGCCACAGTATAAATATAATATAATGGAAATCAATTGTATTGAGTGTTCCTTACATTGCAAGACCATTAATACCTTAAGGATTTATAGGACAATATCTGTGAATGATGTTAATTTTAACTTTGGTCACACTATGATTTAATTTAGCATTGGAAAACAATACAGGGAATTATCTCAAGAAAAGCTAGAACTTTTCCTAGGCCATTTTAATAAATTCAATACACACGTGTATTTTACATATTCATTCTAACTTGAGTGCTCAGTATCAACTTATACATTTTAAAATCAGAATGAATTCATTTCTGAAATATGTTCATATACTACAAATGCATTATGTATTTCAATACACTTAATTTAAAGACTGGAATTTAAGTGTATGCATTATTTTTTGTTAATTTACAAAGATGTTCCCCATAACATTCATTTTTCTTTGCATTCAATTTATATCTTGTATGAACTGAATGTCATAAAGATAAAATTTTAATATATTGAGAATCATAATATTTCTATTTCCATTTCTATTTTTATTCTACTGTATATTGTTCCAGAGTACCTTAAAATTAGATTTACATATAAATACATCCATTTATATACTCATGTTTGTTTATAATTTAATTTATTTACAAATACAAGGAGTAATGATGAGAAAGATCTACCAGTAAAGTTTCATATTCATAATATAATTTGTAGTATTATGTATTAAGTATAAACCTATATGAGTAGAAATAATTAAGATAAATTAATAAGTATAATACAGAGGATACAGGAAAAGTCACACTATTTAGTGATGGGTTTTTTTTTTCTTGGTTTATTATGGGGCTTTTGAACTCTGGGCCTGGGTGTTATCCCTGAGCTAGCAGTTCAAGTCTAGCAGTCTACCACTTTGAGACACAGTGCAACTTGTGGTTTTCTGGGTGATTAATTGGAGATTAAAGCCAAGCTGGCTTTGAACCACAGTGAAATTTAAATTTAATTTTATTGCCAAGGTGATTCACAGAGGGGCTACTGTTTGGTGAATTTGTTTTTGTTTTTGTTTTTGATTTTTTGGTGGGTCATTGGGCTTAAACTCTGGAACTGGTAGTTGTCCCTGATCTCTTCAGCTCGTCTACCACCCTACTCTGGAGCCACAGCACCACTGCCACTTCGGGTTTTCTAGTGATTAATTGGAGATGAGTCTCGGGTTCTTTAGTGCCTAGGCTGACTTTGAATTGCAACCTTATCAGCCGCCTGATAAGCTAGGATTACAGGGATGAGCCACCGCACCCGACTATGGTTGGTGAAAAATTTTCCAGTCCTAGGACCTGAACTCAGGGCCTTAGCATTTTCCTTGGGCTTTCTCAAAGCTAGAGCTCTGCCACTTGAGCCACAGCTGCACTTCCAGCTTTTTCTATGTATGTGATACCAAGGAGTTGTCGGATTTTCTTGCATGCTAGGCAAACACTCTACCATTAGGCCAAAATCTCAGCCCCTGGAGAAATTTTTAAAAGAATTCTAGATCCAAGTTGACAGATTGCACCGTATTTCAAAAAAGAAAATCAGGTAACAATAACGAAAATTGAATTGCAAGAGTTCCACATTGATTAATATATTAAGTATTATAACACCCTTCAACCAAACCTGATTGTACATTTATTTTCCTGATATATCATTTAAGTAGTTTTTAATTCTTACAATCATCGTTTTGGTAGTTGTTGCATGCCAAATAATTTTATTTTTTTACTTGAAGCTAATTTTAACTTCTTAATCTCTTCTCATAATTTAAAATATTTTAAAGATAATATATTTGAAACCATATGTTGTATCCTCAATTTTAGATATGTTGATTGAGTGAATGCTTTCTAATTACATAAATGAAAATTTCTAAGGAAATTAGGCAAAAAAACTGAAATATTTTCAAGAAGAATTAAGCTATATTTAAACTGATTATTATTTTAAATTTTGCAACTAACTTTGAATTCACAACAATTTAAAATATTTTATTTCATTTTCAAAGTATTTAATGTTTTGCTTGAAATAAATACATTACCAGGGATATGAATCACTTATGTGTTTTATTCTTTTGGATATATATACATATATATATATCAGAATATTTATTTGAAGAGTTTCTTCCTTTAGGAAACATTTCATTTGTGCCAAATTGCTTGATTTTTAGATGAAATAGATATTTGCTTTAAGTCCAATTTAGTAATGCAATACTTATACATTATATAACATCAGTTACAATATAAATAAAAGTTAAAGTGCTAACCTAATGGAAATACAATCTCCCTCTCTCTTAAAGTCATGAGCCTTCTGAGATTTGAGTAGTACTCAGCAAACAGTATTTTTTTCCAGTTCTATAGCGAGAAAATAAATAGGAAATGACCTTATTTAAACAGTATGAATTCTAGGATTCAAGTACTTAGGACTAATGTGTTCAAATATAAATGAATTAAGGAATGACTATACCAGAAGCACCAAAGGAAATGTTTTGAATTTTATAATTATTTTTTGTTTATCTCTTAATTTATTGTTATTTTCCTAGTATCAGCGCTTGAACTCTGATCCTTTGTGCTCTAGCTTAATTATCTTGCTCGTGATGGAGCTCTACTACCTGACCTATGTCTCATTATACAAAGTAACATTATCATTATACAAAATATTATCAGTTGTACAAAAGGGGTTTCAGCATGTCATTTTACAAATACAATGTATCTTAATCAATGAAGCCCAACTTTTTGCTAGATAACTGGAGATAAAGTGTCACAGACTTTTCTATCCTGGAGAACTGTAAACTGCAACCACTAGAATCCAGCCTGCTGAATTACTGAAATGTAAGCGTTGGCACCAATTTGGTTTGAATTTTAGACAGCCAGCTGTGCCCTCATAATCTCTCTCTTAAGAATAAAATTCTTTGGAAGAATAAAATCATTTCCTCAATTTTCTTAATCCATGTCTATTTACTTCTTTCTCTATGATGCTAGAATTATCTCCTCCTTGATTTGTTGGATTTTCTACGTAGTCTGATTCTGTCACATTCTTGTTGTTTTTCCAATAGTTATATTCACCACATATGAATAACATAGTAGGTTGTAACATATTAAGTAGCGAGTTTTATTAGTCAAAATAGTCATTCATTTAAATTATATGGTTTAGCTATGCTTTAGGCCTCCAGTCTACACTGAAATTGGAACAACTATTTGAATTTGTCATTTGCTTTTCCATTTTATTAAATGACTTGGGAAGACTTTTTCTAGTTTAATTTATGTATTCACTGTTGCTACTGTGGAGCAACACCGGTATGGGGAGGGACACCCAGGGCCAGCCTGAAGTCCCCTGAAGCTGAGCGAGATGGTAAGTATCAATGACCCAGCCCTCCCCCAATTACCAGGGAAGAAACCACACTGAGTCAGGAGCTGTGTCAGCCATGAAAGCCTGCAGCAGATCTCTCGTTTATTGCATCAGGCAATTAGCTATATACTGTTGGGGAAAGAGAAGGTGGGAACTGGGAAGCTAGCCAATAGGAAGAGGGCCACCATGCTATCACAAAGGGTCAGGGCAAACTTTTAGGTACTGGGAGGGACCAGTGCAGGAAAGCGCCGAGACCTGCGCTGCTGCGGGGGGGCTCAGTCGAATCACATACACAGAGATGCCTTAAGAGATGTATGCAAGTAACGTGAGGAATCACTAGCCAAAGCCCTTCAATGGCCGCTGAGCTGGGATGATGAACAGGCCTCAGAGATGAAGGTCAGGCCCCAACAATTCACTGTCCTCATCATGAGCTTATAATGTTCCCTCAATCATCTGTCCCTCATTCCAGGTGGAATTCTAATCAAGACTGGTCTATGAATACATTCCTCACACTGCCTTTGCAGTCAGAACATAGGGACTGAGGTTATAAGATGCAAACATGTACAACCTGTCTGACTTTTTCTTTTTCTTACGATAATTGTAGGTATGTGCCACTACACTTGGCTAGGGAAGCTCTTAATTTGCTTTTTTCCTGCATGTATTCTGCAGTCTCTTCCTCTTATGGACTATTTATTTATCTATATAATGCCAGTCCTGGATCTTGAACTCAGGGCCATGGACACTGTCTTTGAGCTTTCTAGAACTGTAGCACTTAAGCCACAGCACCACTTTTGGCTTTTTCTATGTATGTGGTACCAAGGAATTGAACCCAGGTAAGCATTCCAGTACCTAGGCCACACTCTTAGCCCCAAGACTGGCTTTTTATACTTTATTAGCAAAGTATGAATCAGGCTCAATCATTATCAATCAGTCCTTTGTTCATATTGTGAAATCCATAATGTCTTCTAGTATTGTTCAAACAAAAATGCTCTTGCTTATAGCAATAGTTTAGCCAGTAACCATGGACTCACTAACTATTAAATATTTCTCAGGTAAACAAATGAAAAATGCTATTAGAAAAAATTATTTTGCTACTTTTATTGATGAAATAAAACTAATTTTTCCTAAAAGTAGGAGCTATAAATATTGATTATAATACATCCAACAATATCCCATAGATCCTTAAAAATAAACTAAGTGTTGTTGGACACAGCAAACAAATTATGTTCACTTCATTTACTAATTAGTATTGTTAGTATGCATTTTGAGAGATAAAATGACAATACTACTAGGAATAATTAATTTTAATGATGTTATTAAAATAGATACCATTTCCTTTATTTGAAGGTTTTAATTTTGTAATTGGGGAAAAACAATATTAAAAACACAAGTCTTAAGAAAATTGGATATATCTACATGGAAAGTTTAGATGGCTAAGTTTATTGTAAAATATTCTATCATCAACCTCCTCAATTAATCTTTATTTTATGTAATTATTTGTTCAAGTTCAAAATAGATAGATGAAAATTAGTCCCATTTATATTGAAAATCTTATAATCTGGATCTAAATGTGCTTTACTGAAAATATTAAACCTATTATGGAAATAAAGTGTTTAATAAAATAATTCCTGCAAACCTTTCTTGATTTTATATAAAAATATTGATAGGAAAATTTGGGACACATAGTGCATTAACCTCAGAATTCAAAGTTACAGCATTTAGCTGACAAAATTTAGAGTTGAAATAATTTTTAAAGTATTTTGTGATTAAAATAGAACAAGATTTTAATAAGTAGGAAAATGGTATTTATGATACCCTGAAAATGGCCAGTCTCATTCAGGAATGAAAAGATTATTTCATAAAATCTTGCTATACTTAGCTGCAGTTTAATGGTTGATTAAGTTTCATTGTAGAAACTTAAATGAGATTAAGTTTTCAAATCTTCATTTCTGTTTGAAACTTAACCTGATTAAAGAAATTATTCTATGCATAAAGAAAAGTATAATGAAATGCTTATATTGAGAGATAATTTTAATATATTCTCACTAATAGCTTATAACCTCTGATTTTAAATAAAGGAAATTATAATTCTGATCATAAAATTGATTAAAATTTGCTATCCAGAAAAACAAATCAAATTTTTCCTAGATGGACAAGATCTATATGGAAGATGCTGACATCCTTAAGGGAAATTTGAAAAGCGTATCAGGAAAGCAATCTCCCTCAAAGAGCTCTTGAAAGCACCCTTTTTAATTTAGTTCTAATTTTTCCATGTCATTACTGTTCATCATGAAATATAGCAGTGTTGAATATAACTATATAGAAGGTTTGAAGACCTATTCACCAATCATAATCTCTCAGCTACGTTTTTCCTTCCTACTGGGTGCTACAAGTTCAACAAGATAGTCTATCTTTGGGTTTAAAGACATTTCAATTTGTAACAGTTTTTTCTGTATTTCTAAAACATATACTGCAATACAAATTCAACCAACTGCCTCACAATTTCAAAATTTTTCTCTGTCTCTATGGTATCAGAATACTTGAGTACAAACAGCAGCACTATTTTCTGATAGTTTTTTTTTTTATTTCTTTCTATCCTTATAGCTTCTGGAAATAACTTATTCCTTTTCCCTACTCTCATCGTGAATGTGCAACATTGCCCACATTTTTTCTCTTGTCTTATTTATGAAAGTACAGGCCTTATTACAATTCTAAGTGTGATTTTTTTTCTTACGTGATGCAAAGTAAATCAGCTTGTTTTCCCCTTATGTGTAATGGTTTATTCAGGAAAATTAAGTACTGTCCAAGAGAGTTGTGTTTTCCATGCCATTTTGTAATTCCTGCTGTCTCTTAAATCCCTTACGGTAGGAATTAAAGCACTTCACTCTGAATTGGACTCAGATAGGGTTTTAGGAGTGATAATTAATCACACTCTTGTCTTTCCTCATCTGAATTTAAAATAAATGGAGAAGTAGATATAGAAATAAGGCAGATGGAGATAATAATGTCAGCTTAATTATTTATAAAGATGAATTGCAAAGAGATGAATTGCAAGGGGATTGTTGATATCTGCCACCAAAAGTGGATGCATTCACTCTAAAAGAGGAAGTTGTAGACGTCCTGCAATGTAAGAAACTCACACAGAGAAAGGAAGAAAATATGTGCTGGTTTCTAGAGTGACATGAGGAAAGAAAAAAGGAGTCTTCTCATCTGTTGGATGTTCTTTTCCTTCACTAACATACATTAGTCAGATATACTGACTTTCTTGCCACTGCCAATTGTATATGAGTGGAATAAATTGAAAATGGAATTGTTTTCCTTCCATACTTCCCCCTTGATATTAGTGAATAGGCTTCCCATCTAAACCTGCTGAGTAGGATATAAAAATCCACACCACTCACTTTCTATCTGTTCTCTGTTGTCTTCATCTTTTATTCACAGCCCAATAAGACTAGAAAGTCTTATTAAACGATAATACCAAGATTTCTATACTCCTTCAACTTCACTCCTCAGACTGATTGCTTCAGCATCTTTATCATTCAACAATGGTCTAGTGAACACCTTTGCTGACAAATAAGCTTAGCCTCAGGGATGCTAAAGTTAACAATATACAGACTCTTTTCTCAAGCTGTTAGAAGGGTATTTATCAGTCATGATATTATACACCCCTACTATTTAAATCACTTAGTAATGGCTTATCAAGAGAATATTTTCCTAAAATAAAGAAACCAAGTGTCATAAAATCATAAAAATATTTCCCCAGATGGCACTTTGTCTATAGAATTAGTTTACTGCTTAACAATGTATGAGTCAGATAACCTGAGTTTTCAGTCTCTGTAGAAACTTGAGAAAATGATTTATTTATCTCATTATAAATTCATTTATTTCTTTGGTTTCTTTATGTTATAAGTAAAATGAAAGTGTCTGTTTCATAGGCTATTGTTGATTAATAAATATGCAAAAGTATGTTTAGCTCTTAGAAAATTCCTGATTCTTAGTGAGTATTCAGTATTAGGTACTTTATTATTATCATTTAAAGTTCTGGTTCAGTGTCACGTGTTTCTGATGTACAGCAGAATCCATTTTTTCCAACTTTACTTACTAGCAAATGGCTTTCTCAATGTAATCTCTCAGAATTAGACAGAAAAAGAAACTGAAAATGAGGAGCTAAATCTTGGATAGTCTGAAATTGGATGTTACACTGCAGATAAAATATTTATTTCTAAGCTGCCTTTATTTTATTTCTGATGACTTGTTTACAAAAACACTTGAAAAGATCAACAGGCATATGGCTACTTTCCTCCTTTAACTCTTACTTTGTTACTTATTATGCTTGCAATCATAGCAAAGGAAAATAAAGCTATTTCTAAACTAATCAAAATGCCTGATCTATTAAATGACCTTATGAAAGTGAAATAAAAACATGCAAATGGATTACCTTGGATAGGACATGCAATTTTACAAAAATAATAAGAATGAACAGATGGCATTTTAAAAATTTAGATTTTCAAACAAAATAGCTTCCAGTAGTCTTTCTATGATCTTCTATTATTAAATACCTTATAATCTTTTTTAATATTTTTAATACCCTCCCCCTACACCCCCACCCATCTTGGTTTTCCCCCCTTCCCTATCAAATTTCAAATAACCAAATACAAATATGTCCAATATATCAGATAACAAAGTGAGATACTGTAACAATATGAGATAACCAAGGGACAGCAAAGGAGATGAGAGACAACATAGTACATTAAGGACAACAATCATTCGTTATATGGCTTTTGTTTCAATATCCTGGAGGTCCTTTCAATTAGCTTCATACTATATGGCCTTATGTATCAAGATTTTGCTCTATTGCAGATCTCTTCTAGTAGAGCCCAAGGTTTCTACTGATTATGACGAATGAGGGAAACCATTGAGCCTAAGTTCCTTTGAGTCTGGCTTACTTCACTTAATATGATTTTTTCTAACTCTTTCCATTTCCTAACAAATGGGGCGATGTCATTCTTTCTGACAGCAGCATAGAATTCCATTGTGTACAAATACCACAGCTTGTTGATCCACTCATCAACTGAGGGACATCTAGGTTGGTTCCATATCTTTGCTATGGTGAATAGTGCTGCAATGAACATTGCCGTGGTAGTGGATTTAGTATGTCCTTGTTTCTGGATGGTTGGGTAAATGCCAAGTAGTGGAATTGCTGGGTCATAGGGGAGTTCTATGTTTAGCCTTTTGAGGCACTGCCACACTGCTTTCCATAATGGTTGAACGAGTTTGCACTCCCACCAACAGTGTAGTAGTGATCCCTCCTGGCCACATCCCCTCCAGCATCTATTATTATTCGTTTTCCTGATCCTGGCCATTCTAACTGGAGTGAGGTGGAATCTTAGAGTTGTTTTGGTTTGCATTTCTTTTATGACCAGAGATGTTGAGCATTTCTTCCATGTGTCAATAGGCCATTTTTGTTTCTTCTTCAGAGAAGACTCTCTTTAAGTCTTTGGCCCATTTTTTTAATGGGGTGGTTGTTACTTCGGAGATTAGTTTTTGAGTGATTCAATTTTTTGAGTTGTTGATATATTTTAGATATGAGGCCTTTGTCCGTTGTTTGGTTGGTGAAGATCTTCTCCCACTCTGTAGGCTTCCTAATTAATTTACTAGCTATGTCCTTTGCCATACAAAAGCTGTGCAGTTTAATGCAGTCCCACTTATCCAGCCTTACTCTGATTTGTTGTGATTCTTGGTCCTTATTAAGAAAGTTTCTTCCTGTGCCAAGGAGGCCTAGTGTATCTCCTATTCCTTCCTGTAAAGTTTTCAATGTGTCAGCTTTTACCTCCAGGTCTTTGATCCATTTGGAGTTAATTCTAGTGCAAGGTGACAAAGAAGGATCCAACTTTAGTTTTCTGCAGGTGCTTAACCAGTTCTGCCAGCACCACTTGTTGAAGAGGCTGTCTTTCTTCCAATCTATTTTTTTGGCTCCCTTGTCAAAGATTAGGTGGCCATAGGTCTGTGGTTTAGTATCTGGGTCCTCAGTTGTATTCCATTGGTCTTCAGGCCTGTTCTTGTGCCAGTACCAAGCTGTTTTGAGAATTATAGCTCTGTAATAGAGTCTAAAGTTTGGAATTGAAATTCCTCCAGCGCTGTTCTTTCTGCTAAGAAGTGTTTTTGCTATACAGGGTCTTTTATTATTCCATATGAAATTTTGAATTGCCTCTTCTATTTCTTTAAAGAATGCAATTGGGATATTGATGGTTATTGCGTTGAATTTGTAGATAGCCCTTGGCAAGATTGTCATTTTCACAATGTTGATTCTTCCAATCCAGGAGCATGGGAGGTTTTTCCATTTCCTTAGTTCTGCTTTAATTTCCTTTTTTAGGGTTTTAAAGTTTTCATCAAAAAGGTCCTTTACATTCTTAGTTAAGCTAATTCCCAGGTACTTTATTTTCTTTGAGGCTGTTGTGAAAGGAGTTTCTTTCCTGATTATTGCCTGGTTCCTCTCACTGTTGGCGTAAAGGAAGGCAGTTGATTTTTGAGGGTTGATTTTATAGCCTGCTAATCTTCCAAACTTTTGAATCAGCTCAAGGAGCTTGGGAGTAGAGTCTATAGGATTCTTTAAATACAGAATCATGTCATCTGCAAAGAGGGATAGTTTTATTTCCTCTTTCCCTACTTGGATCCCCTTTATGCTTGCTTCTTGCCTTATTGCACTATCTAGGAATTCTAGTACTATGCTAAAGAGTAGTGGAGAGAGTGGGCATCCTTGTCTCGTTCCTGATTTTAGAGGGAATGGCTTTAAATTTTTACCATTAAGTGTAATATTAGCAGTAGGTTTCTCATACACAGCCTTTATTACATTGAGGAATGTTCCATGGATTCCTAGATTCTCCAGAGCTTTTAACATAAAGGGATGTTGGATCTTGTCAAATGCCTTTTCCGCGTCCATTGAGACAATCATGTGATTTTTGTCCTTGCGCCTGTTGATGTGTTGAATTATATTAATTGATTTGCGTATGTTGAACCAGCTTTGCCTCCCTGTGATGAATCCAGTTTGATCATAGTGTATAATTTTTTTGATGAGTTGTTGTAGATGGTTGGCCAGTATTTTGTTGAGAAGTTTTGCATCGATGTTCATCAAAGAAATAAGTCTATATTTTTCTTTCTTTGATGAATCTCTCTCTGGTTTGGGGATGAGGGTTATACTGGCTTCATAGAATGAGTTTGGTAAAGAACCTTCATTTTCATTTTCATTGAACAGCTTGAGGAGTATTGGTGTGAGCTCTGTTTTGAAGACCTTATAGAATTCAGCTGTGAATCCATCTGGCCCTGGGCTTTTCTTAGGTGGAAGTTCTCTAATTGCCATTTCTATTTCAGTGCTTGAAATAGGCCTGTTGAGGTGGGTTAGTTCTTCTTGGTTCAGTGTGGGTATGTTAATATTGGCTAGGAATTCATCCATTTCATCTAGATTCTCAAATTTGTTGGCGTAAAGGTTTGAGAAGTATTCCCTCATGATATTCTGGATCTTGGTAATTTCTGTCGTGATATTACCATTTTTGTCTGCAATTTTATTTCGATATGCTCTCTTCTTTTTTTGGTAAGATTTGCTAGGGGTTTGTCAATTTTGTTAATTCTTTCAAAGAACCAACTCCTTGTTTTGTTGATTCTTTCTATAGTTTTTTTGGATTCCAAATCATTTAATTCTGCTTTGATTTTTAATAATTTGCTTTCTTCTACTGGGATTAGGGTTGGTTTGTTGCTCTTTTTCCAGGAGCTTAAGGTGAGACATTAACTTGTTGGTTTGCGATTTTTTCAACTTGTTGTTGTAGGCACTCAGCGCTATAAATATTCCTCTGAGTACTGCCTTTGCTGTGTCCCAAAGGAGTTGGTATTTTGTGTGCTCCTTACTGTTAAATTTCATAAACTGTTGGATTTCTGTTCTGATCTCTTCGATGACCCATTGGTGATTCAACAATGTGTTGTTCAGTCTCCATGAGTTACAGTGTTTTCGTAGGTGGAGTTGTTTGTTCAGTTCCAATTTGATGCCTTTGTGGTCTGAGAGTGTGCATGGAATAATTTCAGTGTTTCTGAATCTGACCAGGTTTGTTTATGGCCTAAGATGTGATCTATTTTGGAAAATGTTCCATGTGCTGCTGAGAAAAATGTATATTGTGTCGTTGCTGGGTGGAATATTCTGCAGATGTCTGTTAGATCTAGTTGGTCTATATAGTTGTTCAGTTCTAAGGTTTCTCTGTTGAGTTTTTGCCTTGTTGATCTGTCCATAGGTGAGAGTGGTGTGTTATAGTCACCAACAATCACTATGTTTCGATCTATGTATGGTTTCAGTGTAAGTAAGTTTGCTTGATGAAGTTCAGAGCTCCGGGATTGGGTGTGTAAACATTTAGGATCGTTATGTCTTCCTGGAGGAAAGATCCCTTTAGTAGTATGTAGTAACCTTCTTTGTCTTTTCTTACTAATTTTAGTTTGAAGTCTATTTTATCTGATATGAGGATGGCAACTCCAGCCTGTTTATGGGGGCCGTTAGCTTGATAGAGTTTATTCCACCCTCTCACTTTCAAAAGATGATTGTTTCTTGGGGTAAGATATGTCTCTTGAAGACAGCAGAACGATGGCTCTTGCTTTTTGATCCAACTAGACAGCCTATGCCGGTTAATTGGAGAGTTAAGTCCATTGATATTGAGAGTTAGGATTGCGAGATATTTATTAGTTTCTACCATTTTTAAAAGCTTTTATTAGGGCCTGTGTCTTGACAGTTCTTGTGATCCTTAGATGGTATGCTGTTTAGGTGCCATTTCTTTCCCTATATTGCATTTATTTTGTTTTTTTATGTATAGAACATCTTTGAGAATTCTCTGTATTGTTGGTTTTGTTGCTACATATTGTTGCAGCTTTTCCCTGCAATGGAATGTTTTTATTGTTCCCTCAGTTATGAATGAGAGCTTAGCTGGGTACAGTATTCTTGGTTGGTAGTTATTTGACTTAAGGGCATGACATGTATGTTTCCAGTCACTTCTTGCTTGCATGGTCTCTGCTGAGAAATCTGGGGTTATTCTGATTGGTTTGCCTTTATAGGTTACTGATCCCTTTTCCCAGGCTGCCTTTAGGATCCTTTCTTTGGACTCTATTAATCCAGTTAGGATTACGATGTGGCGGTGGGATGCTCTTTTCTGGTCAGGTCTGTTTGGGGTTCTAAAAGCTTCTTGTATCTGGATGGGCCTGCCCTTCTGGTGTTTCCAGGAACAACCACAGTGACAGAGGGATGTGGGAAAAGAAAAAAAGAAGAAAGAACAAAAGAATCATACCATTAAAAAAAAAGGTTTAGGTAAAATGGTAAAGAGAAAATAAGAACACCTAAAAATGCGAATAAAACAGGGGTAGAAGGAAAAAAGAAAAAAATACAAACTAAATGAACAACAACAAAAGCAATTCAACTTTTATCCTTTCTCTTCATATTCAAGTTAGAACATTAGTTTCCTTCACTTAAAACCCATATGATGGAATGCATTAAAACTTTCCTCAGTAAGTGGAAGTGATTCACACCTGTAGTCCTAGATACTTAGGAGGCTGAGAAATGAGGATAGGAGTTTGAAACCTGTCCAGGCAGGAAGGTCTATGAGACTCATCTCCAGTAAACCTCCAAAAAGCCAGAAGCATTCCTGTGAGATAACTTTGAGCAAAAAATCTCAGTGTCAAGGAGGCCCTTAGTTCAAACCCAGTACCAGAACAGCAGCAGTAACAACAACAAAACAAAACTCACATCTTTTCTCCCTAGCACTTTTTAAAAAATAAGAATAATTTTCCTTATCTAAAGTGCTGAGAGCTTCTTATAGCTTATGAGGAGTAATATGTCAATTACATATGCTGTCCCACAGTCCAAGTACATTCAGATTTTGCAGGTTTTCTCTTCTTAGTTTCAAAAAGATCATTTGCTTTAGTTGTATACAAATGGTCACTATTTACAAAGCCTGTTTTATGTAGCCATGTATCATTTCCTTACGCTCCCAAAATGTTTTTATATACCAAATCTAAGTTCTGTTTCAAGATTCACATACCATCTTGTAACACTAGCAAATTATTTTATGACCAGGCCAACACAGAAATTCAAGTTTTTCTCTTGCCTTAAACCACTATAGCTCTTTCCCAGATCAAAAGATAGGATTTTTTTTCTTAACTACATCTTTTATGAAAGAATTTATTAACATTGATTTTTACATCATATTTCAAATGATATATTTAACAAACAAGAATTCAAGAAGGGAATCTCTATATACAATCACTGGCATTTAGATTTTAGAACATAATTAAAATTAGGTTGAAGATTTATACATCATAGATACATATTAATCTATGTAATAAAACGTATGTAATATGTAATCTATGTAATAAAACTTTTTTAGAAAGTTTTTAACTGATGTAGAGAAAAGCATGTTCTTGAATGTATGCATGAATATAACCACCTATTATATGTGTACAGTTTTGAGTTTAACCACAATTTATAGATTCCCATAACCACCACCAAAATAAAGACACAAAAAAATCCTACCATTGAAGGGCCAGGAGTGTGGTCTGGTGGTAGAGTTCTTGCCTAACATGAAAAAAGTACTGGGTTCCGTCCCTTGGTACCACATACACAGAAAAAGCCTGAAGTGGTGGTGTAGCTCAACTAGTAGAGCAGTAGCCTTGAGAAAGCCCAAGAACAGTGCCCAGACCCCGAGTTCATGCCCCAAGACTGGCAAAAAATGTCTCATCAATTTTTAATTTTTTTCTTGTTGCATATTTTTAGTCAAATGCTCACCTACCCTTAACTCCTGGTGATTCCTAAGCTGCTCCCAATGTCTATAGATTTACATTTTCTTAAATTTCGTGTGAAAGCAATATATTGAGACTTTTCTTTGTCTTTGCTCTCTTTATATACATACATCCATATATATGTATGTGTATTATCTGTAGGTATTGTGAATACAGTTACTATAAATATAGATATATATGTCATTGTGTAAACATTTTCATTTTTGTGGAATAGTTGGTCGTGGTTCTGTCGCTAAGCGCTATGTCAAAAATATATTGGATCCCAAGCTTTTTTGCATTACTACTATCACTGTGTGAAATTTTCCAGGATTCTACATTGTTTTATATATATAGAATTTCAAATTCTTTTTTTAATAAGTAAATAGTGAATCATCTTAATAGATCCATAGTAAAATGTTTTTGTGGTTATACTTTGTATATTCCTTAATTTTTAATTATGTTGAACATCTTTTGGACATGATTAATTGGCATCATTGTAAGGTTGGTAATTTTTGTGTTGATGCTCCAGAGAATATTGACATTACAATTTTCTCTTTTTTGACATTGCTATTTTTTATACTTTGATTCTCTAGGTTGAACATTAGGCTAATCATAGTCATGTAAAACTTTGCCCTCCCTTTCTAATCTATATTTTCTGAAAGAGATTGTTTAGAATTGATTATATTTCTCCTTTCAAAAATTCAATGTTGAAGCTATTGTTATCGAATATTCTTTATTGCTTTTATTATTACAAATAATGACTGTACACAATAAAGTCTAATTAAGTTTTCTGTTTTTTAGGTTTGGGTAGTTTGTGTCTTAAAAGAAAAGGGTCTATTTCACCCAAGTTGTTGCAGTTAAATATATATACATATATATGTGTGTGTGTGTGTGTGTGTGTATATATATATATATATATATATATATATATATATATACATGTAACATTATCTTCTTGGTTTCATTTCTGTGAAATGTAAGAAGGATATTGCTTTTCTTTATTTTGTTATTATTTCTATTAACTGTGTGTGTGTGTGTGTGTGTGTGCACGCATGCTTATATTAAACTTGAACTCAGTACCTAATGATTTTGTTGCTCAGATTTTTAAATCTTGGCAGACAATTTCCCATTTAAGGCATGCCCCTTTATGATGGATAGTTGATGATGGAATCTCAAGGACTTTTCTGCCTAGGCTGGCTTTGAAAAAAATCCTCAGACCTTAGCCATCTAAGTAGCAAGAATTACCATCATAACCCACCAGTAAGGGGCTTTATTAAAATTTGTTTTTGGTAAACATGCTTAAGTTACCACCGTTCCATCTGAGGCCATCTGAGGCCATTACAAATGCACCTACATTTTTTCCCAAAGCTGATACCACTGACTATTACATTTAAGTTTTGGATACATTTTAAGCTGACTTCTGTATGTCATGTGAGTGAAATGGTTCAGTGTGCCTTTTTAGTATATAGCTACACGATTGGATCAGCACTATTTGTTGAAAAAGTGTATTTTCTCTACTGAACTATATAGTGGCACCCTTATAAAAGTCAATTCTCTATAAACACAGATATAGTAAGTAATCTCAGTCATACACCTTTGATCATCATGACTCCTGACTTCATCCTATTGGTCCTTCATTAACCAATTAACAGCTGGAACTGGAGATGTACCCCATGTAGTAGAAGACTAGCTATGAGTGAAAAAGTTTAAGAGTATGAGACCCTGAGTTCAAGCCCAAGTACAAACAGAGAGGAGAGGGGAGAGAGAAAGAGAAACAGAGAAACAACCAAAAAATGGGAGAAAAATGTTACCCTCTATTTAATAAACAAGGGATTAATATTCAGAATCCAGAAAATATACAGCTCAAAAAATTCTAAACACAAAAAATTATCTAATAAATGAGCAATTGAGTTGAACAGACATTCCTCGGGAAAATCAATATAAATGGCTAAAAGCCAGAAGTGGTCCTGTGGCTCAAGTGGTAGAGTGCTAGCCTTGAGGAAGCTCAAAGATAGTACCCAGGACTAATTTCAAGCCCCAGGGCTGGAAAAAATAAATAAATGAAGTGTTTAATATTCACCATCCTTAAAAATATACATTATAACTGCATGAAGATTCCATACAACCTCAGACAGTCTAGAATTCACTCTGAAAAGAATAGGAAATGCTGAAGAAATCTTCATATGAATGAAATCAGTGTAGATATTCTTCAGAAAACTGGAACAACAAATTAATCATTATAATAATTCACTTTTGAATAAATTATTAAAGAATATTGTCAGGATCTTTTGTATCTTATCAAAAGAAAAAAAGTGAGCAAAAATCAGAAGCTCTAGAAGCGTATAAGCTTCTTTTTTAAGTACTTTTCAATGAAAATCTATTTTCCTCATTTTTTCCCAGTTTCATATATGTCACAATAAGCTAAAATAATTATAATACCTTTTATTATAATACAATAGAATATGTTGGCTAAGGTTTTCATGTCATTGTACAAACTCTTCCTTTATTCTTGAATTCCTTTGCTATTTCTCTTATCTGTTTTGCCAACCATAACCCTTAAAAATATTAAAATGTTTGCTGTTGAAAAAAAATATTGAACACCTTGACCCATCCCAGAGTTTGGCTATTTTAAATAGAGATGCAATAAAAATGACACACAGGTATTTTTTGCCAGTCGTGGGCCTTGAACTCAGAGCCTGGACACTGTCCTTGGACTTTCTGAAGGCTAGAGCTCTACCACTTGTGCCACAGCATCACTTCCGGCTTTTTCTATGTATGTGGTACCGAGGAATCGAACCCGGGTCTTCATGCATGGTAGGCAAGCACTCTACCACTAGACTAAACTCCCGATGCCACACATATCTTTTAATCTTAGTTTATATTCTTTTAAACAAATGTCAATTCTTATTACATTTATCTCTCCTATTGAACTCCTACATCAAAAGACTCAACAACTATGAGGAAATGATGAATTGTTACAATTTCAATGATTGGTAATACATTAATGTATCAAGATCTTGGTACCAAACAACATGGGTGATCAATTTTTAACACAGTAAAACTAAAGCATTTTCACAAGTTGGATATATTTTTCTGTTAGATACTTGGAAACTATTAAGTATCCATTATCCTCAAAAATATATTATCAAATCTGAATAATTGTGAATAGCTAATCCCCAAAATGGGAGACCATGAGAGATTTTCATACCTCTTACATTAAAATACCTTTGTTATTTCACAAATACTTAAAATAATTAGTTCATATATTTTTCTAAGTATAGGGTGTTAATAGACTACACAGAGAATTTTATTGCCTTTTTGCTTTCAAAAACTATTTGAATCAATTCATACCACATGTGGTAAACAGGACCTCGAACCACAAGACTGTTAAAAAATGGAATAACCAAGTATTGGAAACAGCCCAAATGCCCTGCAGTGTACAGAAAAGCTGTGATATGTATATAATATATATACTATAAATATTATTTATATATGTTATATATTATGCATGTTATTTTTACATTATATATTGTTTATATATTGCAATTATATATTGCTTATATGCATGCACATACAAGCAGACATATATGCATACAATGTGGAAATTTGGCTTGGTCATAAAATCAGAGAAATTTCCCCATAAGTGATATTTGAAGGCTTGTAGAGAAATAAAGGGAGAAGAGTAGATGACTAACCTCAACTCTCAGACAAAAGGAGTCACACAAGCAAAGTTCTTTGATGGAAACAAAACAAAGCATGAACAAGGAAATAGAAAGTACAGGCCAAGGAAAAATAGATGGCAAATAGTTATTAGAGACTTTAGTTGGAGCAACATGTTATAATAAGTGCTCTTGGAAACCAGTGTACATTCAAGAAGGAAAATCAAATGCAGTAGTTGACAGGAGAAACTGAACTGTAGTATAGAACCAACAAAAGCTCCAGATTAAACACTTAAACTGGCCTAGCCCTTCAATGCCATCTCAGTTTGGATTAAAAAGACATATTTTTCCAATCTGTTTGGTCTAGCTACTGGATCGAAGCAACCTTACAGAGGAAATAGATGGACTTTGGATAAAGCAGTTATCTTCACATTAAGTCTTTCAATCTTAAAATGTGACCTGGGGAGAACAGTATAATGTCAACGTGCATATCCATATCTTTCCAGGTATCCACCTGAATGATTTGTTAGTTATTTTTTTACACATTGTGAATAAGCAGAAATAAGTTCCTCTAACAACAGCAGAGCACAGCACATTCTCTTTAGTAATGGTCCATATTGTTGTTGTCACATGTAGTATCTCCCATTTCCATTAGCTTAAATAAAATGAGATGAAAAACTACATCCATTTTGATCAACCATTGAATTCACAACAACCAGCACAGTGGTGTTAATGGTGATCTTTATTTTGGACAATCAAAACAAAACAAAAACCTTTCATATCCATTTATGAGGCATATTTTCATAGCAACTGTTAATTACCTTTTAATGGATTAAACTTCTTCAAAGAAACAGGAACATGTATGAGAACTCCTCCTTTAATTGATAAATGTTCCATAAAAATTTACAAGTTTCACCAGGTTTGAAATTACCCCTGCAATCAGGAACATAAAAAGGAATTTCCATTTTTTTGGTAGTTATCTGTTTTTGTTTTTTTTTGGCTAACCTATTTACTCTGAGGCTATTTTGAAAATTATTTACTTTTTCTCTTTCTTTCTCTTTCTTTCTTTTCTTTCTTTTCTTTCTTTCCTCTTTCTTTCTTTCCTCTTTCTTTCTTTTCTCTCTCTCTTTCTTTCTTTCTTTCTTTCTTTCTTTCTTTCTTTCTTTCTTTCTTTCTTTCTTTCTTTCTTTCTTTCTTTTTTCTTTCGTTTGTGGGGCTTGTACTCTGGGTCTGGGCGCTGTCCCTGAGCTCTTCCATCAAGGCTAGAGCTCTTCCAGTTTGAGCCACAGGTACACTTCTGGTTTACTGGTGATTAATTGAAGATAAGAATCTCATGGACTTTCATGCCCAAGCTGTCTTTGAACCATGATCCTTAATCTCAGCCTCTTGATTAGTTAGGATTAGCCAACAGTGCCAAGCTTATTTTGGAAATTCTATATTGTAAATTTCCAGTATAGGTGAAACATTTCTAAATAAATGCTAGATATGGTCTCCTTAAAATATGATTAATTGAATTGGTTACATAGCTTTTATTAGCCTTGAGTAATTAAAATTATCTTTATTCTTTCTGGACTGTAGAAAAAAATCCAGGATTCAGTGTAATTGAGTTATTATATTATGTCATAGTTAATTAATCATCCCAGAATATTATCCTGCATATAAGTTAATGAAAATAGAGCAATAAAATCATTTCTATTAAAAAATAACACAAGTTCCATCCCCTATTTGTCCATTGTGATTGAGCTTGACAGATATAATTAATAATTCAATTATCATTTACAGAAGAGGACAATAAAAATGTCAAAAATATCTGTGGATGACACAGAAAACCTTCACTAAAGATCATAAAGTAAATGAATGAGTCTTATGTGAGAATATCACAATGATCATTTTTGCTTAAAAAAATGACAGCAATTGTTCTACTATATCGTTGAATCTATCTGAATTCACTGCCTTAATCTCTGCCTACAGACATATGTGCCACAGGCCCATGTTTAGTGTTAACAAGAGTGTCAAATAATTCCACATAATACTGAGTATACAATTTAATTCAGGTATCAATGTGACCCTTTCTTCCAATTTTAGGAGTAATATTCTAACTTATGTGAGCTATATGATACAGTTATATTAATGCTATTGTATTCGAGGTAATGTTAATTTACTGTGTATGCTGTTTACTCATGATATTTTGCATCCTTTTCCCACTAACAAATTAGAAGCTCAGTTCTCATGCTTTATTCCCCTACTTTTATACATTTTCCCCAGTTCAATTACAAACTGATTTGCATACTACCTTTCTGAATTGCTCACATTTTCAAGATGTCAATTACAAATTAGTTTCTTACTACCATATACGTTGTTTTATTATTTCATTGAAACAATCCTAGCTATGGCTAGGACTTAAAAATAGATGGCATATGATCCAGTTTTTAACATAATTAGATCTATTTCCTTATTCCATTGTTTCATAAATCATAAAAAGATTTGTATATTTGTACATAAGACACAAAAAAAGAAGAAATCTTTTTCTGTGGTTAATAATTGAGGTCATTATTACTAATATTTCTAGCATGTTGTTAGGCATTCCATTAACTTTTTATTTTTTTATTTAGATATTTTCCTTCATGTATTAATTAGAAAAATAACTTCAAAAGAAATATGAAATAAGGCCTAGTCTTTGAATTTCAATAAATATTTTCCCAAGGGATAGGTTCATCCAATTGGAATCCTGTAATATTAGAGTCATATTTTTAAAATAAATTTAAAACATAAAGTAAAATAGTACTTCTACTCCAAATTTTGATAATCTTCTTTTAATAAATGAATTATTTAAATTTTTATGTAATATGTAATTTTCTATACCAGCAGCATTTTATATAAAGACTTCATCTCTGCTTCACTAGCTCTAAAAATATAATCATTCATCCCTGGACATAGATACTAGCACATTAGAAAATTATTCAATAACATGAAAATTTCTTCATAAATTATGCTTGATGTGTGGATTTGGAGCACATTTTTGGTAGTGTTCATTGCTTGAAGTTCTTTCATCAGGGTAAAATTACAGGTTGGCCATGCCCACAGTTATTTGAAGGATTAGATGAGCTGGATGATCAAAATGACTTGCTTTTGTGACTGATAGTTTATGATGAATGTTGGCTGGAAGGTCAACAGGAACTGCCAACAATAGTGTCTACATGTCATTTCTCAGTTATTTCTGTTCCAAATCATTATAATTGTGTGCATGGTGGTTGATTTCCACAATGTGTACTTTAACAGAAACAGGTAGAATATGCATGCATATCACTGTTCCTGAAAGTTTCAGCCTCTCTCTCTCTCTCTCTCTCTCTCTCTCTCTCTCTCTCTCTCTCTCTCTCTCTCTCTCTCTCTCTCTCTCTCTCTCTCTCTCTCTCTCTCTCTCTCTCTCTCCCTCCCTCCCTCCCTCCCTCCCTCCCTCCCTCCCTCCCTTCCTCCCTCTCTCTCTCTCTCTCTCTCTGTATATATATATCTCTCTCGGTGGGTTGTGGAGCTTGAACTCCGCCTGGGCACTGTCCCTGAGCTTTTCGGCTCAAGGCTACAACCCTACTCCTGGGCCTGGGTGTTGTCCGTGAGCTCTTCTGCTCAAGGCTACTACCCTACCCTTGAGCCAAGCCCCGCTTTCCATTTTCTAAAGGTTAATTGGAGATAAGAGACTCATGGACTTTAATGCCTGGGCTGGCTTTGAACCTTGATCCTTAGATCTCAGCCTCCTGAGTAGCTGGGATTACAGGGGTGAGCCACCTCGCCTGGGTCTGTGTCTCTTTAATTGCATTCTTCTAGTTCAAAGACAGTAATTAGTTGGATAGATATGTAACAATGTAACATAGACACTATTTTAATGGAAAAAATGTCAAAGAATATGCGTATTTTGATGAAGTATGCTGGAGTATTTAAGGCTTGTAGGACAGCCAAGTCTTTCCACATTCTTTCTCTATACTGTCACCAGCTAGATATCCTTTAAATAGCAAGGCTGAGATCATTGTAGATAACACTGATAAGCTACAGAGAGGAGTAATTTATGTTTTCTTCCTGGGTAGTTTCCTGGCATATTGAAAACTACTACTTGCCTCATTGTCATCTGTCTATAAATTTATATAAGGTGACCCAAGCTGAGTGCTGGTGGCTCACACCTCTAATTCTAGCTATTCAAGAGGCTGAAATTTGAGGACTGCAGTTCAAGTCCAGCAGAAACAGGAGAATCTGTATGACTCTTCAATAAACTACTAAAAATGCCTGAAGTGGAGCTGTAGCTTTATTAAACTCCAAAGTTGACTAAATTTCACATGAATTAGGTCAATATTTCCTTTTTCTACAAGTCTCAAGAGTAAGTTCTGATACAGAATTATTACAATTGCCTGAGGCCTACAGATTTTTCTTGTTTACCAAGGATGACAGAAAAGGAAAATGAAGAAAAATACATGGCCAGCTGGGTGGGGTGACTAGACTTGTAAATTAAATGATTGCATGGTATTAAGTGTCTCTGGAGAGTAGAAGAAGGGATTGAAGAAGACTAAGGAACACATTTTGTTTTCATTGTAAATAAAAATAAATAAAAAATTAATTAAAAAATCTACTACTGGGTGAAGGAAAACTCCCAGAAAAATGAGCAAACTCCCATGAAAAAGAAGCAGTCATGGCTAAGAAACGGTAATATTAATATAGATGTATAAAGGGTTTTACAAAGGGTTATACAGATGAGGAAGGATCAACAAACAACAATAACAACAAAAAGAAAATAATTTGGGAAGTAGTTCAATGATTTTCAATCAAGGGCAATAACGTTCCTTAGATCAGTATTTGACAATTTGAGGAGTGTTTGATTGGGTGCTATGGTGTGTAAAAGTTCAAGGAAGATATACACAACCTCCCTCTATCTTCACATCACCATAGACCACTAAGGCACTGATGGAACCATTTTACTTTTCACATGTCCTCATCATTCCTCAACATCATTTTACTGAGTAGATCAGTGAGCTATTACCAGAATTTCCCCTACTGTTTTTTCCCCTTAGAAATGAAGGTTTCTTTTCTGTTTTTAAAATGTCTATTGTTGTAAAATTGATATACAGATGTGTTACAGTTTATTTTCCACATAACATCTAGTAAGTAAAGGCAACAAAATAAATATTTTAGCTGCCATTGTTGCTATTTTTTGTTTTCTTTTCCCTTTCTCTTGTTTTTTTGCATTTGGGAGGTCAAGTGGGAGCACAGAGAAGATGGAACCAAGAGTGGTCAAATACAGCAGCGGTACTCACTAGACCCTAGTAACAAATGACCCCTCTTGTCATTCTCTGTATTAGTAATAGACATGTCCTGAGAGGTTACACAATACCTTCTAATTGCATCTAAGCCAGAAGTTTGGATTCATAATTTCTCATCTGTAAAATCATACACAGTGCTCTACTCCCATGTATTATTCTATTCAAATATTCTTAATTTGATTTGAATTCTCTATGGTGAATGTAGTCAGCCTTGACATCAAAAGGTCACTAAAATCTTAAATGGTGCTCAATACACTTGGGATTATGGTAACCTATCTACAAACTCAAGACTCTTTAATGAGACTATAAAGTATTCAAAGTGTTGTCATCTCAGTAGGAAGTAGAAAATGAAAGGGAGTGAGCAATTATCATAATGGAACACAGATCTTAACAGAACACTTTGTGCCAGCTGTTGTAGCCAACCATTTTACATTCAAATTTACTTAAAAATGACTGAATTTTCAATTGCAGTACAGTTTGAAGGTCTACAGGAATGACACTCTTTTTCTTTTCTAACTTAAACATCAGATTGGATTGAACAAATCTTTAGAATTTCAATTTGTTACTCTGAGAAAAACAAAGCTGTTTGGTAATTTAAAAATATCTCCTGATTATTATTCTGTGAGTAGTCTGTAAAGTGATATCTATCCAGTTCACAGCTATATACCCACATTAATGTTTAACTGTAGGCCTATTGCAGCAGGACATAAAATAAAAGAATGTAGTAATGATCAAATTTAATAGATGGATATTTTCACGGTGTTCCAGAGATCTTTGAGCTATACACTGCATAGTTCCTACAGTGTACATCCTACAGTGATGTAATTTGTTTTAAACATCTGATTATAACTTTTCAATTTTGGCATATATAAATTTCATTAATGTAGAATTGAAGCTGTAAATAAACACAGAAAAATAGAAGCTGCAAAAGAAATGCTAGTAAGCTCTACAGAGGCAAAGCTAAGGAAGTCTAATGCCACTACAAACAGTATGAAAGTCTTTCAATTAAAGATGCCAAATAATAAATATTATCTCTCAAAAGTTAAACTGTTTCAATTGTTCTGTTTTGTTTTAATTTTATTTTTGACGAGCCAGGAAGTTATTTAAAGAATGTCAACTTCTCTGTCAATACAGTGGATAGAAAAAAAAACAAATAAAGCAATTCAATTAATGATAAATTCTCTAACATATGCCTTTTCCCAAGAATGCTGTTAAGTTTAGAAAATTTAAGATAGAGATTTTGGAAATTTTGACTAGAGTACAGGATATTACAAAAATTTTTGAAATGCTGAAGTAAATGAAATAAAATTTAAAATTATATTTAGTTCGACAGTAAAATAGAAAATAAATATTATACATTCAAAAAGTTCACTTATTAACTGCAAAGTTAAATACAATTTTTATATTGGGCAAAATTTATGGCAGGTGTCACACAATATTTATTACAACTTAAGGATAAATACAATTTTCATCTTATTTCTGAAAGGATACCTAATATTATTTATTTCATCAGCACAGTTACAAAGGACAGTGCCATCAATGCTTTCAGTGATTTTTGTATGCACTTGTTCAGAAAAAAGATCATGCTTTCCTGTATGCAATTCATGGGGCTTGAACTCAGGGCCTGAGCACTGTTTTGAGGCTTTCTCAAGCCCAGAATTGGAAAAGAAAAAAGTTAAAAATAATAACTAGGAACCACTATCACATCTAAAAATTAACAAAAACTCCTTTATATTTATTTACATCAAATCTCAACAACTTTACAAATTTCCAAGTTTTTTAATGATCATATTTTATACTTTTAAATAAATATAATTACAAGAGGTTTAAATTAGAAGACATACAAACTTGTGAACTTTTCCTCCAGTGCTTACATGTGAATTAATTCAAGTTTCAACATCAGGAAATTTAGAGTAATCCAATATCATTAATTCTACTTCAAATATAACTGAATTTTTATTACTTCATATGCATTGGGTATGTCTGTGTGTGACTGTAGGTCCAGTCAATTTGAGCTCATGTATAAATTTGTGTAACTACAGCATTAGAAGGGAAACTGAACTGTTGTACTATCACAAACCTTTTATTATCCAGCCAAATCTTGTAACTTCCTCCCTGACTTTGTCAAACGTGGATCTTATTTTCACTTACATAACTTTTTTATTATAAAATGTTTATCAAAATGAAGATATATACTATACAATCTTTTGAGATTTTTGACACTAACCATGTTGTTTTTTGAGATCCTTCTAAGTTTCAACCTGTGTCAAAACGAGGAATATTTTAAGTATTAAAACCTTGTGTATTTGACTTCAGAGAGTGGATTTTAACAATCCTATGATGTCTCACATGAAAGATATGAAGATATTCCAAAATGCAAAGCAAATCTCTAAATGCATATTTTGTGTTTATTTTGGTATTTCTATTTTCTATTATTCACTTCAAGTGTTAAATAGAAGAAAATTTTGAAAAATTTTAATGTGTATATTCTGTTCACTGACATATTTTGCTAATCCTGGAGCTTGAACTTAGTCTGGACACTGTCCTTGAGCTTTTTCAAGGCAAGCTCTCTACTACTTGAGCAACAATATCACTTCCAGGAATTTCTGTGCATTCTAGGCAAGCACTCTACCCACTAAGGCCATACTCCTTGCACATACTTAGGCCTATTTTAATTAATGCCACAAATTTTAAAAATCATATCAATATGCTCTACAATTTAACTTTCAATTAAATCACATTATGATTCTAACCTATTCATCCTGCCATGTTTCAATTGTTAAGCAAGGCAAGTGACACTAGCTTTGAGGAATTAAAATGAACTCACTCACAGTGTTAAATCAGTGATAAAGAAAGATTGCTGAGTCTCCTAAACAATGCATTGCAGGCTTTGTAAACATAAATTGTTCACAACATATGAAGACTATCAGAATAGAACCATGTAAAAATATCAAAATGTCTGTCAAAGTAATATTTATATATGAGTTTTTATCATAATTAAAAACACCCCTTGTATGTACTATGTATTTTATTATTTTTCATATATTTTATTGTAATTAATAAAAGGGTTACATTATATTCACCACATAGAAGGTGCATTAATTCACATACATTGATACCGTTTCTCATATCTTGGTCCCCATTTCCCGCCCCCCCACCCACACCCCTCATCTTGTTTTCCCCCCTTCCCTATCCAATTTCAAATAACCAAATACAAATATACCCAATATATCACAAAACAAAGTGAGATACTGTAACAATATGAGATAACCAAGGGACAGCAAATGAGATGAGAGATAACAGTACATTAAGGACAACAATCACTCATTTTATGGCTTTTGTTTCTATATCCTAGAGGTCCTTTCATTTAGTGTCATACTATATGGCTTTATGTATCTAGGTTTTGCTCTATTGCAAATCTCTGCTAGGAGAGCCCAAGGTTTCTATTGATTATGACAAATGAGGGAAACCATTGAGCCTATGTTGCTCTGAGTCTGGCTTACTTAATAGGATTTTTTCTAAGCTTTCCCATTTCCTTACAAATGGGGCGATGTCATTCTTTCTGACAGGAGCATAGAATTCCATTGTGTACAAATACCACATCTTCTTGATCCTCTCATCAACTGAGGGACATCTGGGTTGGTTCCATATTTTTGCTATGGAAAATAGTGCTGCAACGAACATTGTTGTGCTCGTGGATTTAGTATTCCCTTGTTTCTGGACATTCCTAGTAGTGCAATTGCTAGGTCATAGGGGAGCTCTAGGTTTAGTCATCTGAGGAATTGCCATACTGCTTTCCATAGTGGTTGAGTGAGTTTGCACTCCCACCAACAGTGTAGTAGTGATCCCTCCTGGCCACATCCCCTCCAGCATATGTTGTTATTAGTTTTCTTCATCCTGGCCATTCTAACTGGAGTGGGGTGGAATCTCAGAGATGTTTTGATTTGCATTTCTTTTATGACCAGAAATGTTGAGCATTACTTCATGTATTGATAGGCCATTTTTATTTCTTCTTCAGAGAAGACTCTCTTTAAGTCTTTGGCCCATCTTTTAATGGGATGGTTGTTTCTCTGGAGATTAGTTTTGGAGTGATTCAATTTTTTGAGCTGTTGATATATTTTAGATATGAGGCCTTTGTCTGCTGGATGGTTAGTGAACATTTCTCCCAATCTGTAGGCTTCCTAATTAATTTATTAGCTATGTCCTTTGCCTTACAGAAGCTCTGCAGTTTAAGGGAGTCCCACTTATCCAGCCTTTCTCTGATTTGTTGTGTTTCTTGGTGGTTTTGAGAAAGTTTCGACCTGTGCCAAGGAGGCTTAGTATATCTCGTATTCCTTCTTGTAAAGTTTTCAGAGTGTCGGCTTTTACCTCCAGGTCTTTGATCCATTTGGAGTTAATTCTAATACAGGGTGACAAAGAAGGATCCAACTTTAGTTTTCTGCAGGTGCTTAACCAGTTCTGCCAGCACCACTTGTTGAAGAGGCTATCTTTCTTCCATTCTATTTTTTTGTCTCCCTTGTCAAAGATTAGGTGGCCATAGGTCTGTGGTTTAATATCTGGGTCCTCAGTTCTATTCCATTGGTCTTCAGGCCTGTTCCTGTGGCAGTACCAATCTGTTTTGAATATTATAGCTCTGTAATATAGTCTAAAGTTTGGTATTGAAATTCCTCCTGCGCTGTTCTTTCTGCTAAGAAGTGTTTTTGCTGTATGGGGTCTTTTATTATTCCATATGAAATTTTGGATTGCCTCTTCTATTTCTTTAAAGAATGACATTGGGATAATGATGGGTATTACGGTGAATTTGTAGATAGCCGTTGGCAAGATTGTCATTCTCACAATGTTGATTCTTCCAATCCAGGAGCATGGGAGGTTTTTCCATTTCCTCAGTTCAGCTGAATTCTATAAGGTCTTCAAAGCAGAGCTCACACCAATACTCCTCGAGCTCTTCAACAAAATTGAAAATGAAGGTCTTGACCAAACTCATTCTATGAAGCCAGTATAACCCTCTTCCCCAAACCAGACAGAGATTCATCAAAGAAATAGAACTATAAACCCATTTCTTTGATGAATATCGATGCAAAACTCCTCAACAAAATACTGGCTGACCATCTACATCAACTCATCAAAAATCATACACTATGGTCAAACAGGTCATCACAGGGAGGCACAGCTGGTTCAACATACGTAAATCAATTAATATAATTCAACACATCAACAGGAGCAAGGACAAAAATCACATGATAGTCTCAATAGATGCAGAAAAGGCATTTGACAAGATCCAACACCCCTTTATGTTAAAAGCTCTGGAGAAACTAGGAATCCATGTAACATTCCTCAGTATTATAAAGACATTGTATGGCAAACCCGCAGCTAGTATTATACTTAATGGCGAAAAGCTAAAGCCATTCCCTCTAAAATCAGGAACCAGACAAGGATGCCCACTCTCTCCACTCCTCTTTAACATAGTATTAGTATTCCTAGCCAGTGCAATAAGGCAAGAAGCAAGCATAAAGAGGATCCAAATAGGGAAAGAGGAAGTAAAACTTTCCCTCTTTGCACATGACATGATTCTGTATTTAAAGAATCCTATAGACTCCACTCCTAAGTTCTTGAGCTGATTCAAAACTCTGGAAAGGTAGCAGGGTATAGAATTAACCCTCAAAAATCAACTGCCTTCCTCTATGCCAACAGTGAGAGGAATGAGGCAACAATCAGGAAAGCAACTCCTTTTGCAATAGCCTCAAAGAAAATAAAGTACCTAGGAATTATCTTAACTAAGGATGTAAAGGACCTTTTTGATGAAAACTGTAATGTGTTTTTATTCTTTGCTATAAAAGAATTCAAGCATTAATATTATACTGTAGGAAGTGGCACTGTAAGTACACCCACACATACACACGCACATACACACACACACACTCACACACACACTCACTGGCATTTTTTCCCTCAAAGCAAATCCTATTAAAAGAGTGCCTCTCAAGCACACATGGCCCATTCTCCAAGACATATAATATCTAGGCCACACAAACTATGACAAAGCTAAGACTGAAATCATGTCAAGTTACTTTTCTGACCATGACAGTATGGAACATGAAATATGTAGGAGGAAGATTTTGGAAAATTCCCAATATATAGAAGTGTATATCAGTTCCTGGAAATCAACTGGATAAATAAAATATTTATGAAAAATATGACAAAAGAAATAGTTGCTGGTGAGAATTTTTCCAGAAGGGAACCCTAATACACTATTGGTAGAATTGTATACTTGTTTAAATACTCTGGGATGTAGTATAATTTTTCCTCAAAAATTTAAACATAGAACTTCCAAGGCAGGGTTCATTGGCTCATTCCTCTAATCCTATATACTGAGAAGACTGAGACTGAAATGGTTCAAAGCCAGCCATGACAGGAAAGTCCATGTGACTCTTATCTTAGATTAAGTAGTAAAAAGCAAAAAGTGGAACTGTGGATCTCTAGCTTTGAACAAGAAAGCTCAGGAACAGCATATAGGCTTTGAGTTCAAGCCCCAGACTGGAAGCCCCCCCAAAAAAGAAACAAAGAATAGAACTCCACTATGGAACAGCAATTCTACTCCTAGACATTTATCCTAAAAGTTTACAAATCATAATACAGAAAAGCCACTAGCACAAATATGTTTGGTACTGTTCACCATAGTCACTGTATGGAATCAGCTCTGATGTCTGTCAACGGATAAATAGATAAAAAAAACTGTGGAGTGTACACACAATGGAATGTTGCTCACCCATTATAAAGAATGGTATTTTAATACTTGTAAAGAAATGTAAGGACCTGGAAAAATTATGTTAATGAAGGTTGGTGCAGTGAGGCAAAGAATCCGTGCTTTCTTTCATAGGTGGATAAAAATTAGCTTATAAATTTAAACTTATAAGTATATACATTGGGTTGTATGCAAGTGAATACAAATATATTAACTGAAATATGGTCGATTGAAAGAACTCAAATAATGTAATCCCTTAGGAAGGCAAAGTGGAATTCAACAAAATAGGCACCAATGTGTACTTTCGCAGAGTGCATGATGGTGTCAAGGGGACAGGAGTAGATATGTGAAAATGAGGAGGTAGAGAATATAGTCAGCAGTTTAAGGTATACCCTACAAAATGCATAAAAATGAAGGAAGGGGTGGGTTGGGAGGGATGGGTGAGAATGTTGAAAGGGATAACATAGATCAAGATGAATTGTATTGGGCTAGAAATGTGGCTTAATGGTAGAGTGCTTACTTTGGATGCAAGCCCTGCATTTGATTCCACAGTACCATATAAACAAAAAAAGCCAGAAATGGTTCTGTGACTCAAGTGATAGAGTACTAGTCTTAAGCAAAAGAAGCTCAGGGACAGTGCCCAGGCTCTGATTTCAAGACTCCAGAATTGGCCAAAAAAAAAGAAAGACGAATTATATTCCTACACTAAACTCCTTTGAACAATTTCTTAAAGAGTAAAAAATGCAAAAATTCATGAATTGAAATACATTAAATCAAACAAGTTTATTTAAATATTTATTAAAATTATAAGTAAAATATTTGTAAAAATATATAAAAATAGAAATCATAAAACTAAGAAGAATGTTTAAGAATTTCAATCCATTTCCTTACTCATGGTACAATGTTATTTATTCTGATGAAAGCATAGAATTCCACTTTGTATATATGCCATATTTTATTGATTCATTCATCCACTGAAAAGTGCCTAGGTTGATTTTTTATCTTATCTAAGTTAAATAATGCTTCAATGAACATGGTTGTGCTGATGGCTTTAGTATGGCCTGGTTTGTGTTCCATCAGATAAATCCCTAGCAGTGGGATTGCTGGGTCATGGGGAAGCTCTATATTTAGTTTTTTGAGGAACTTCCATACTGCTTTCTAAAGTGGTTAAGCAAGTTTACATCTCCACTAATAGTGTAGTGGTTCTGATTAGCTGATCGGTTCTGATTAGTTTTCTTGACAATAGCCATTCTAACTGGGGTAAGGTAGAATCTCAATGTTTTTTTGATATGAAGCTAAGGAAGCCAAGCACAAAAGCATGGGCTGCATGGTTTCCCTCATTTGCAATAACTAAAATATGCCTATAAATCTGCAAGTAAATATGCTGGATATTAAAACAATAAAAAATGATTATACTGGTACATGATTAAACAGCACTCTAAACATTGACAATGTAAGAACAAAGGAGCATTTTAGGAGAGGATCACAATGGCTCAATAGCTATGTGCTATGGTGCTGTGGCTCAAAGTGATAATGCTAGCCTTGAGCTGATGAACTTAGGGACAATGCCCAGGCCCAGAGTTCAAGGCCAAGGACAAACACAAAGGAAAAAAATCTTCATTTTCTACCATATTGCCTTTAGTACTGTCTATTTCACACACAATGCACTATTTCTCCCTTCCTGATGATGATTTTGTGTGAATTTTTGGATTTTGTCCATGGTGATCTCTCCATTGCCCATTTTCCTTTTGTATTTGTGCTTAGGAAATCTAATCATTTACAGTTCAGCTTAAATATTTCTCTTAATGTAAAACATGTTCTTGCTTTTCTGACTTCTGGATTTTAATTGCATTGTAAATTTATGTGTTTAAGGCAAATAAAACATTGCATTAGACTTGCTAATATATATGCCTGCTTTCCCCCCTGTTTCTTTTGTTTTAACCAGCTTGCTTTCTCCAGTGTTTATCACATTACTCCTAAGAAATATACACTTGAATAATGACAATGATACATGTCTTTATTGAATATTTATTGATATGTATAGTATACATATGTTTTCATAATCTTATTCTATGCCCATAAAATTCTAATTACATATCACTATTATCCTCATTTTTACATGTGAGTAGGTAGACTGAGACTCAGAGGAAAAGAGGCTTCTCTGAGCTCATTATATCCACTCTTGTCAGGATACAACATTAAGACCCAATACTTTAATAATTATATGTTTGAATATCTAATGTTTATGATAAGGGACATAGTTTTCTTTGATGGCAATGGGATTTAAGAATTTTTCTAACTCTTTTTATCATGACTACTTTTTATTATGGTCTTACTTTTGGTCCAGGCCAAACTGAATCATATTCCTCCTAATTTAAACTTCCCAATACATCCTAGATGACAAATGTGTATTGCCACAGCTAGTCTTCTTTGTTGAGATAAAATTTCCCCAACTGTTTCATCTGGGCTAGTCTTGAACCTCCATCCTCCTAATTTCAGCCTCCCATGTTGCTGAGATGACTGAAGTGAGTACTACCATGTTTAGCTCATTATAACTTAATTCTAGGGAAATTGAAAAGTCTATTTTCTCTGAATAAAAGACTGTTCCACTCCTCCAGGTTGCAGTTGATGGACCCTCAATATTATTTTGAAGTCTATATCCAATGAATTGGAATTATGAAATTTTATTTATGTTCTAACTTTTGTTCATTTGTATTATTCATTTCTACTTGTGGTATTGTAATTAATGAGGCTCTAGCTGTGGGAGTATTATGTGACATTGATTGAAGATGTATTCCTTTAGGAGGGATTTGCTTTTGCTCTTGTCATTCTAAGTCCAATTTATGATTATTAGTATGATTTGGGGACTTCTGACATCAGAGAGATACTGTACACTCAAATCTTAACACAACATGTGGTTATGCATTTTCATTTTCCTAGTTGTATTCTCTGCATTTATGGCATGCCAATTTTATTTAATGTATACTTTAAAAGAAACTGAAGGTATAGCTATATGAAGTCCTCTTTTTTGTGTATTACTACCCAGGCTTGAAATCAGAACCCTGAGATTTTGCACAGCTTGATTGCTCTAGCTGGAGGTCTAGCACATGTGTTATGCCTATAACTTGGATTTTTTGTGGTTAATTGGATGTGAAGTCCCATGGATTTTTCTGTGAAGGCAGTCTTTGAACCTCAATTTTCCAGGACTCATCTCATGATTAAGTAGAATTATACCTGTGAACCAGCCTTAGTACCTGGATTAGCCCTCCAAAGACTTTAATTATAACCTTAGTTTTGACTCTTTATCATGTAGTGATTAGTTTCTGCATCCACATAGTTACTGAAATCTGAGAAAGCTCTCCAAGAGAGCTTTAGCATCTCTCCTGGTAAATTATGAATAATCTCTTTCAGAGTTTTTGTTGATTTATGTATAATCTTTGGTCTGCTCTTATTACTCTGTGTTCCTTTTCTGAATATATGTGAACCATATTCATCTATATGTGTGTTATTCACAATTAAATGACTAAATAACAATTCATAGGAAAATAATCAGAAATGAAAATGTGATTGTTATTTTATGCATTACTGAGCTATACTTGGTTTTAGTCAAATATAACTTTAGTATCTATTGGTTCAGTGGTTTAAAAGTGGCTTTATTACACTATTAATTATTAGTTACTGTTCCCTTGGCTATTTATAGCAGAACATTATTTCAGTTGGTGTTTTTATCTATGTTGTTCCTTTTTATATACTATATTTTATTTAAAATAAAGACTTAATCATGGCTTACTCATTCAAGTGTAAATTATTGACTACATGAGTGTCTAAGGTGAAATGAAGATGGTTTAGGCCTCAGTTTAGTAGTGCTGATAAAGAGAACATTCCAGAAAAAATCTATTTCAGTAATTGAACATTTTAATTATTTTATATTAGCTTGTTTTAGAATAATTTCTCCTGCTTAGGTCAAATGGTATAAGTGATGTCAGTGCTACATCAAGCTGTGAAAATGAAGGTAGTGAGAGAGAAAGAAATTTTCTTCAATATTTGATTAGCATATATTTCAAGTTCTTAGCTGTCTTTATCATTGACATTTTAAGACAAGTAGATACAAAAACTAAAGAAATCAGTGAACTATTCATATTTCACATTTTGTTCAGAATATTAACATTTGAAATATTATGGCAAGTAAAGATTATAAATATATGTAAATAAAGATATATATAATCATTGACATCATGAATAACAATGCTTTAATGAAAATGCTAATATACTTTTGATTCAAATGGGAATAATTTTGAACTTCAGTAGTCATAACTCAGGAAAATAAGTGGTAAAAGCAATTTCTATTCATTTTTTTCCTTTTAGATAAAAGGTTATATTTAGTTGAGGAAAGAATACTAAACTACAGTAAAATATCCATGTGTTATCTTATTCTTGTAATTTTATGTGCACTGAATCATAGTAATTTCCCCTATAACATTATTACCAGAACTTTAAATAAAAATTCTCAATATGTCAGGCATGGTGGCTCATTCCTGTAAACCTAGATACTTTTGAGGCTCTTATTGGGGAATAGAACTTTGAGACCAGCCTAGGCAAGATATTTCCATGTAACCATTTCAGTAGAAAAATCTGGACATTTTGCTATGTGCATATCATCCAACCTATAGTGGGAAATATAAATCAGAGGATAAAATTCTAGGCAAGCATGAGCAATCATGGAACCATATTTCAAAATTAATTAAAGGGACTTGAGTTGTGGTTCAGTAATAAAACTGCTGCCTAGCTATCCTGAATTCAAGAAGGACTAACTGATAACTTAAAAAAAGGAGAAAATAAAAAATAGATAAAAAGCAACTATCTGAGGAAATGGAAACCCAAACAAAAGCAGGTAGATTGCAGACCCAATTAAATTTTTGAATAATAGCCCACAATGGAAATAAATGTTTTTTTTCTTTTACCTTATTTAGTTCCAATCAGCACAGTGCAGAGTGTGCTGACATGAAAACTTACCCATTTATGATAATAAGGATAACAAGTGTAGAGTTTAGGACGAATCCTCTTGGGTATGTTTCCCAGTGTTGCTCTGTGGACAGCTCCAGGCATAAAAGCGGATAACCCAGCAGCCTCAATAGGAATATTTGATTAGAGGAAACAGTAAAATGGGAACCTTCTATCCAAAGACTGTAGAAAAATAAAAATGTTTTATTTTTTATCTTTTCTCTCACTACCTTGTTCTGTAAGAGACTTCAGTTATAATAGAATTCAGCAATATTGTGAAAAGTTAGAGATCTAACAGAGCCCCCTTTCCCACCAGAGAAGTCGATAAAAGAACAGTGAAGCCTGGAACTGGTGATTACCCCTTTAATCCTTGCAACTCAGGAGGCTGAAATCTGTGCCTTCAAAGCCAGATCAGGTAGGAAAGTCTACTCTTATCACCAATAAACTACTCAGAAAAAGTCAGAAGTTGCACTGTGCTGTGGCTCAAGTTGTAGAGTGCTAGCCTTGAGCAAGAGAAGCTCAGGGACAACACCCAGGTCAAGAGTTCAAGTCCAAGGACCAACATGTAAGACAATGAATATATAAATATAGAAATATTGGTACTTTTTGTACAATTAGTGTATACTAAATAAGAGAAAAATTGGAACTGAAGCAAAAAGGTAAAAGTTTAGAAAATCCTCAAAGATAATACTCAGAGGTAAGGTAATTAATCTAAACTCATCTCAGTTATTGTGGCTGAATATATGTATGATTTCTCAGTGTTTAACTCATCAAAACATCATAATGGATTAACAACTATATATTCTAGCAGTCTTACTTGCTGATGACTTTTGAATTAAAGATTGCAGATTATTCTTCCCCAAAAAAGAACAACATGGTAGGTTTATTAGAAATAGTGGTTATCTTCTGTTTGAAATTGCCATATTAGGGATCAATAGTAATTCACCACTTGTAGGGTCTGCATTTTACAATTGACAGTGTCTGATCTCTGATAAAAGGGCGTCAAAACTGATTTATCTTAGCTTGCACACTAAGGACCAGGAAAAATGCTTGTGAATTCATTTAGAGTTTTAATTATTACCATCATTCTGAATATGTGTATTAAATGGTGAAAATTATCCTTCTTCACATTACTATGTATGACCGTTACTAATTATAATGAAAATAATTAACCAACAAATATTGACAGACTGGATTAATTTTCAGTGAAATCATGTAATATGTTTTAAAGGCATACCATCTGGTATGTTGACATACAAAAAGAAATAAATCCATAGAATTAATTTCATATCAGTTTTGTACATTTAAAAAGAGATTATTAAAAACTGGCAGATTTCCCCAGCATAATTCTTGTTCCATTAAGAGTTATGCAAAGTGAATCCATTATTACTGTTACTTTAGATAATATTCTAAAAATTCTTTAAGGGCTGATATTTTTTTAATTCTCATTTTAAAATAATCAAAAATTTTAAATTGTTGATAGGAATACAATGCACATTTCTCATGTTGGTCTTCCCTTGAAAGTAGTTTTCTATAGTAACTTTTGAATTTCATATTTCTTCTGTTCATTTTTAATAATCACTGCTTCTATTACGTGCTCATTTTCATAAAAGATGTTAAACATCTTTCAAGATGAAATTGAAAAGACACACCGAGCAAATAAACAAGCCCACTCATTGATTTTAGAGGCTCTAAAATGTAATCTCTTCACTTTGTTTAGCTTTATTTATTTTACTCATTTTATGACCCTCTGACAGAGACTGTCAATATAGAGCCAGCATTCAGTTCCCTGCTGTATTTTGTTTATTGCAAGTGGTAGCAATGTTATTACTGTGCAAAATTTGTTCATCTATGATTCCCAGTGAGCCTTGCTCCCCTTCTGTCCCCTTTTTTCATATTCCATCTGCTCCTTAGCCAAATTTGATTCAGTTTTTTGAGGAAGAATTAATTTGTCACTTCCAAGATAAATAAACACATTTCATCCCAGTAGAAGTCTGATAAACCTTTTTAAAGAATATTTCTTCCCTTTGTTTTCTATCAATGCTATACTGAATCAATACTGGAATCTGAATTTATGATTCTCCTGTAAAATTTTCCTCTCCTATTTATGTTCTTAACATTTGATGTTCACTACTCTAGAGAGGAAATGTAGTTGTGCTGTACCAAAAATATTATTTTATTATCATCATGTAACTATTAATGAAACTTTTTTTCATAACTGATGGTACCTTCTGAAAATCTTATGCCTTTTGGCTCCTTCTCTGTCCCTTTAACCTCTATTTTGCTTCAGAAATTGAAAATAGTTTTATATTCTAAATTGTAAACAATTTACCCGTGATGCATTTATTTTTAACACAGTAAGATCACAATTCTCTTTCAGCGTTTTGCCTGAACATCCATAAGGAAATGTAATGTAGAAAAGGAAAGAATTCTGAGAGCCCAATAAGTTATTTTCCATTTTATTAGGGACGTGATATTCTTAACATGTTTACCCAGTCTAGTCTTATATCTGTACTACAGAGTAATGGTTACAGATTGAATTTTTAGTGGAAAAATATACTGTAATTTGTAAGTTTTAAGTCATTCATTGGGGGAGGAGAACTCGCACTGGTCCTGGCCTAGAGTCTAGGAAGTCAGCCTTGAGACTAGATTCCTAGACTTGAGCTACTCTCCATTTCTAGCTTTTGTGGTGAATTACTGGAGATAAGTCTTTTGGACTTAGCTGTCTGTCTGGATTTGAGCTGCAATCCTCAGACCTCAGCCTCATGAGTGGCTAGGTTTAATGGTGTGAGCCACCAGTGCCGAGCTTTTCAAGTCATTTTTAATCCCTAACTTTTTTTCATATATTTTTGTTGTAATTAATAGAAGGGTTACTTATATTCGCCAGATAGAAGGTGCATTAATTCACATACATTGATACCCTTTCTCATGTCTTGGTCCCCATTTCCCTCCCCCCACCCACACCCCTCATCTTGTTTTCCCCCCTTCCCTATCCAATTTCAAATAACCAAATACAAATATATCAAATATATCAGAAAACAAAGTGAGATACTTTAACAATATGACATAACCAAGGGACAGCAAAAGAGATGAGAGATAACATAGTATATTAAGGACAATCATCACTCATTATATGGCTGTTGTTTCTATATCCTAGAGGTCTTTTCATTTAGCGTCATACTGTATGGCCTTATGCATCTAGGTTTTGCTCTATTGCAAATCTCTGCTATGAGAGCCCAAGGTTTCTACTGATTATGACAAATGAGGGAAACCATTGAGCCTATGTTCCCTTGAGTCTGGCTTACTACACTTAATATCATTTTTTCTAAGTCTTTCCATTTTCTAACAATTGGGGCGATGTCATTCTTTCTGACAGTAGCATAGAATTCCATTGTGTACAAATACCACATCTTGTTGATCCTCTCATCAACTGAGGGACATCTGGGTTTTTTGCTATGGTAAATACTGCTGGAATGAACAGCTCGTGGATTTAGTATGTCCTTGTTTCTGGACAATTGGGTAAATGCCTAGTAGTGGAATTGCTGGGTCATAGGGGAGCTCTAGGTTTAGTCTTTTGAGGAACTGCCACATTGCTTTCCATAGTGGTTGAATGAGTTTGCACTCCCACCAGAAGGGTAGTAGTGATCCCTCCTGGCCACATCCCCTCCAGCACCTGTTGTTATTAATTTTCATCATCCTGGACATTATAACTGGAGTGAGCAGAATTGTTTTGATTTGCATTTCTTTCATGATCAGAGATGTCGAGCATTTCTTCATGTGTCTATAGGCGATTTTTATTTCTTCTCCAAAGAAGACTCTCTTTAAGTCTTTGGCCCATCTTTTAATGGGATGGTTGTTTCTTTGAAGATTAGTTTCAGAGTGATTCAATTTTTTGAGCTGTTGATATATTTTAGATATGAGGTCTTTGTCCATTGTATGGTTAGTGAAGATCTTCTCTCATTCTGTATGCTTCCTAAGTAACTTACTAGCTATGCCCTTTGCCTTACACAAGCTCTGCAGTTTAATGCAGTACCACTTACCCAGCCTTTCTCTGATTTATTGTGTTTCTTGGTCCTTATTGAGAAAGTTTCAACCTGTGCCAAGGAGGCCTAGTGTGTCTCCTATTCCTTCTTATAACATTTTCAGTGTGTCAACTTTTACCTCAAGGTCTTTGATCCATATATAGTTAATTCTAGTTCAGAATGACAAAGAAGGATCCAACCTTAGTTTTCTGCAGGTGCTTAACCAGTTCTGCCAGCACCACTTGTTGAAGAGGCTGTCTTTCTTCCATCCTATTTTTTTGTCTCCCTTGTCAAAGATTAGGTGGCCATAGATCTGTGGTTTAGTATCTGGGTCCTCAGTTGTATTCCATTGGTCTTCAGGCCTGTTCTTGTAGCAGACTCAGTATAATAAAGGCTATGTATCACAAACCCACAGCTAGTAGTATACTTTATGGTGAAATGCTAAAGCCATTCCCTCTAAAATCAGGAACGAGACAAGGATTCCCACTCTCTCTGCTCTTCTTTAACATAGTATTAGAATTCCTCATGAGAGCAATAAGGCAAGAATCAAGCATAAAGTGGATCCAAATAGGGAAAGAGGAAATCAAACTTTCCCTCTTTGCAGATAACATGATTCTGTATTTAAAGAATCCTATAGACTCCACTCCCAAGCTCCTTGAGCTGATTCAAAACTTTGGAAAGTTAGCAGGGTATAAAATTAACCCTCAAAAATCAACTGCCTTCCTCTACGCCAACAGTGAGAGGAACAAGGCAACAATCAGGAAAGCAACTCCTTTTGCAATAGCCTCAAAGAAAATAAAGTACCTAGGAATTATCTTAACTAAGAATGTAAAGGACTTTGATGAAAACTTTAAAACCCCAAGAAAGGAAATTGAAGCAGAACTGAGGAAATGAAAAAACCTCCCATGCTCCTGGATTGGAAGAATCAACATCGTGAAAATGACAATCTTGCCAAGGGCTATCTACAAATTCAATGCAATACCCATCAATATCCCAATGGAATTCTTTAAAGAAATAGAAGAGGCAATCCAAAATTTCATATGGAATAATAAAAGACCCTGTATAGCAAAAACACTTCTTAGCAGAAAGAACAGTGCAGGAGGAATTTAAAGCCCTAACTTTATGACTAATCCAAATCCCTCTAACATTGCTCAGATCCTTGCAAAACCTCACACTATTCAACAAGTATTACATATCACTCCTATTCATGACCAGTCTCTGTAGAATAAAAAAGGTCACGTGAGAAATGATGAATATTTGACAAGGTGTAGGAACAAAAGTGAATGACTTGTGATTTTTATTTGGGAGGAATCTTTTCACCATTACAAAAAATGTGTATCACGATCTAATTGCTTGTATATTTTCATGGCTATGGAATGCATAACATTTAAATGATAGTAACCATTTTATGCTGCATTGTCTGAAAATCAAAATTGCTCTCCTATCTGAAATGGTGACATAATTTAAAGCATTTGGAACATAACGCATTTGGATTTGACTTTTCTGAGACACAGAACCATTTCAAACTATTCACATGTAACTCACCCTAGGGTGATATGAACATTTCAAATATTTTGAAATTGTTACAGTAGATTATCATGTTATTTTGGGTGTTATTTTTATGCAAATAAATATTTGCATTATTTGTAAAATGTTAGTACAAACTTCATATTTGTGCAAAGGTAAATGGGACAGTTACTGGCTATTTAAAGACTCATAAGAGCATGATACAACCAAGCTCAAATAAGGAGATACAGTGCTTGCTTTCCCATATCACCAGTGCTACAAGACCAAACAATAAAACATTTTGTTAAAACGCTTGCAATCTATTTGGCTGTGGGATAAGCCTAATACTCTTTGTGACCACATGACTATGATGATCCTAAAAGGTCAAAGTCAAGCTGACAATATTCTTTGTCAACACCCATAATCAATAACTAAGCAACAGTGGCTAGCCAGAAGTTATTTGTATTTCTACATCTTTGCTATAAAATGCAACCACAAATGTTACCTCCTAATGTTTTCTTTTCTTTCATGTCTTAGCATAACATTTCTTTATGAGTTTTAGAATTGTGCATTGTAGGTTCTTATGCTTTTATTTTTATATTGCATTGTTTTCTCTCTTAGGTAGCCTTATCTTCTTCCTTCTGGGTGGTTTTGAGACTACGCCCTGGAATGTTCAGAGTCCCTCAGTGGAGAAGCAGCTTCCATAATGAGATCTTAGGGCTCCTTGCTTGTAGGAATGTGTAGGATATACAGAGATGTTTAGTAAGCTTCTGGAAGCCATGTCCTGAGGCTATGTCAATATCCCTAGGCTTACATTGCCTGGCAGCTCCTTATAAGTATAGCCTCAGGCAACAGTTGTCTGTATGTTGCCCCCCACATCCAAGCTCCAGTGTTTGAATAAAGAGGCCAACTCCATTTCCTCATTTAATGTGAAAGATCAGATGTCATTCTTACCCCAAAGGATGAGAAGCTTCTTCTACTGTGGTCCGTTTCAAAATATAAAAACTTTCATTCCATGCAGCAGGTTTGTCTCTGGTGTATGAAGTTGTTTATCTTCTTTAAGTTTTTTTGATTCGTCATTTTTTATAATTATTCATCATTGTGTAAGTGTGAAGAGCAAAAAAAGTGAACATTAAAGGAGTATTAGAATGTGGAGCTATTTTTTTTTAATTAGCCTACAGGTTCGTTTTTTGTTGTGTTTGTTTTTATTCTGGTGTGTGAGTTGGGCCTCATAATTGCTATGCAGGCACTCTACCCCTACAGCCACATCTCTAGCTACATATTTGTTTTCTGAGGTAGTCTTGCTATGTGGTCAAGGCAGGCCTTGAACTACTGAGCCTCCTGCCTCTGCCTGTGATTACAAGTATATGTCATCACACCCTCACATCTCTAGATTAATTTTTAATTCCATAATCCATTTTAATTTGCCAGATTAATTCATAAAGTAAATAGAACCATTTCCAAGTGGAAATAATAATGGAGATTTTACAGATTTAAACGAATAAATTGCAACCAGTTACTAAAGTTCTTTTGCTCTGGTGGTTCTGGACAGTTATGCACAGTTTAATTTAACCAACTCAGTAGGAATATTGGATCTGGTTATTCCTCATCATTTACTGAGGAAAACCTTGGTCTCTACATCACAGGATAATTTAAGTAAATATTAGGTCTGTTCTTCTAGACTTACTAAGAGTCTCACTTAATGTCAAATTCTTCAATATTAATTTTACTCATAATTTAATGTCACTGAGTATATTTTTGAAATCTTAATAAAATGTACCTTTTAGAATGTTAAAACAGAAGACTAAAATTACATGTACAACAAGGTATTTTTCTCTTTATAAGTAACACTTCATTAATCTAAAGCAAAACATCATCCAATAGTCAAACTTGTGAAAAAAGTTTCATTTTCATGTTTAGGTTAGGAAATAGATGAATGAATTAAAATTATAGTGATGGCAACAGCCCATATGCTCTACTACAGATGAGTAGAAACAAAAAATGTGATACATATATACAATGGAATTCTACACAGCCAACAGACAAGATAAAATAATGGCATTGTGGATGAAATGGCAAATGGATGAAACTAGAGCGAATCATGTTGAGCGAGATGTCAAGACCAGAGGAACAAAAGGTGCATGGTTTCTTTGATATGTGGATATTAGATCCAAGCAGTACAAGAGCGATGACTCAATACTCCGGTACTCAAGGTTATGGACATTGTCTTGGAGATATAAACATAACTACATAGACATACAAATCTGTGATGGGATATATACTGTATAGACAACATGTTATATCATATAGATTGATATGTATCTATGACAAACAAACCATCAGCTTAATTTTAATTATGTTCTGAAATCTATGTGCCAGTGATCGCAAGTAGAGATTCCCTTCTTGAGTACTTGTTTGTTAAACATGACATTTGAAATATGATGTAAAAGTCAGTGTTAATAAAATCTTTCAAAAAACTGTAGTGATTGAATAATTCACTACTACTGGAACTCTTCTTTTTTTTTGGGGGGGGGTCATGGGGTTTGAACTGTGGACTGGGCACTGTCCCTGAGCTCTTCAGCTAGTGCTCTACACCTTTGAGCCACAGCACCACTTTTGGTTTTCTGGTGATTACTTAGAGATAAGAGTCTCAAAGATGTTCTTGCCCTAGGTTGACATGCCTGTAACAAAGATGAGACTATTCCTAGTTGGTGTGTAGGTCATCTCAGCCATGGTTGTACTGTAGGTCCCTAAGATTCATTGAAAGTTGTTCTATTTATTCATTCCTCTATTTTTTTCCTAATCAGTTTGTTTATGTTGTATATGATATACTTCAAAAGGCAAATATCATCAAACACCTGAGGACAGTCCTTGATGTGCACCTGAATTTTCCCACATGAGCCAAGTTAACTAAATAAAGGGCAGGAAGCAGACTGGGGGGAGTAGGGGGGAAGAAACAGTTTCTGTTCCTCTGGGAATTTGGTGTTGGTGTGAGAGAATCTATTTTGGTCTCAACCATTCAGTTAAGTAAATCTGAAAGCTGTGGAATGGCATTGTGAACAAGTGAAACAAAAATCAATAATGTCTGACTTCAGAGAGATCAAGAAGGCCAATTTACAGAGACAGATAAACTAGAGATGCTATGACCTGCCTTGATTATTGATAGCATCCTAGGGACTTGCTCATATTTCTGTCGCATTGCTTATCCTCGGGTTTCATGTGTTTAACATGATAAATTTCTTCTTTGTTCTTAAACTCCAGCCACTAATTCTTTACTCTGAACAAGTTTACCAGATGGGTTTCAATCTGTATTTCTTTAAAGAGAAAGTACAAATATATTAGTACATGGATAAGAGCCTAAGGATATTGGCCTCCATATTTTCAAGATCAGACTAGTTGGGGCTGACCTGGTAAAGTATCTAGCCAGATGTAAAAAGAATAATGATATTGTACACTAACCTATTTATGAATCAGAGACTTTTGAGTCTTTAATAAGGAGAGCCTCATGTTATTCATTTGCAAAGTGTTTGCTTTCTATTTCTGCTACACTATAAACACATATTTTAATGCTTTCTTTAAAATACAATTCTAAGACTCTAAGATAATTATAGGCCCTCATGAAGTGATAAAGTTAAAAAGTGAGGTTCCACATAGTCTTTGTCAAATTTCCACTGCAACATATTACAGATATATAGTGCAGTGCCACAAGAAGGATATTTATGCAGATGTCATCATAATAAAGAACAGTTATAGCTCCACTTCATGTTCCCCTGTGAAATTTACATCATTCTCAGTCTCATTTCTTCCGTTTTTTTTTATTTTTTGCAAGTCCCAGTGCTTGAATTCAGAGCATGGGTGTTGGTCCTAAGATTTCTTGCTGAAGGATGGTGTTTTACCACTTGAGCTACATCTCCAGTTTGGCATTTTGCTGGTCAGTGGGGGTGGAGACTGGCAGACTACCCTGCCAGGGCTATTTCTGAAAAAGATCCTCTATATCTTAGACACTGGCACCCGGCTTGACATTTTTGTTGTTGTTGTTGGTCATAGGGCTTGAACTCTGGGCCTGGGGGCTGTCCCTGAGCTCTTCAGCTCAAGGCTACCCTACTACCCCTTGAGCCACAGCGCCACTTCCTGTTTTCTAGTAGTTAATTGGAGATAAGAGTCTCCCAGCTGGCTTTGAACATCCATCCTCAGATATTAGCCTTCTGAATAGCTAGGATTACAGGCATGAGCCTCCATACCTGGCTTAACTTTCTTTTTGTTCTTGTGCTTTAATAAAAGTTTTGCTATCTTGTAGATACTAAAATTTTTGGCCAATATATGGTTTGGTGTGAAATTGTTTTCTCTCAGTCTGTATTTTATGTTTTCATCCTTTAACACACTGTTTCACAGAGTAAAAAAATTTCTATTATGAAAGGTTCCAAGTTGTCAATATTTTCTTTTCTGATTTGAGATTAAAGTATCAAGTCTGGGAGCTTTTTGCTTAGTCCTGGACTCTAAAGATAGTTCCTTTGTTTTTGTTTATCTAAAAAGTCATCTAGTTTTAAGTTTAAGTTGAAGATCTATTTGGGGTTAATTTTTAGTATGATGTGAGATTCAGGCTAAGGTACAATTTATATTTTCCCTCTGAACATCTACCTACTTCAGCATTATTTATTAGAAGTTAATTTTTCTCATTCGAATTGCTTTTGCTTGTTTGTTAAAACTCAATTGTGCAGGAATTGATGGCTCATGCCTATAATTCTAGATACTAAAGAGGTGGAGATTGCAAAGATAGTAGTTTAAAGTCAGCCTGGGCAAAATGTTCATGAGAACCCACAGCTCAGCTTGTAACTGGATGCCTCAGCATGTGCCTGAAACCTGACCTAAAGTGGGAAGTGTAAAAAGGAAGATCATAGCCCATGTTGGTCTGGGGAAAATAGGGAAACCCTATCTCAAAAATAACCAAAGCAAAAAGAGATTATTATCTTTTTCAAAGATGATAGGTAGATGCTCAGATTCATTATTCACACATTCATAGTGATTTTTCGTTTTTATGTCCAGATGTGGGTATTATAGTTATCCATTTGATCATCACTGACATTTGCTTCTCACAGGGCCTCCAATAATATTACAAAAGTGTTGACACTGGTTAGAGATAAGGTCTTTATTTCCCTCTCCTGATATAATCCTATTTTGGGGAAAAGGGATACCATCCAGGCCTTCCTTTCATTTTTGTGCTTATGGTTGAGCTAAGGTTATACCCATGGAGCAGGATGTGAATACCAAAGCCCATCCCTATATTCAACTCTCTGTGACATCACTACATTGAGAGATTATGACAGCTCATTTTAGCAAGTGTGAGTGCAAATCTGCCTTTATTAGTGAGAGTGATATCACAGTTTTACATGGGGTTTGCATGGATTAAAGCACCTATTATCCAAAGGGTTTTTTTTTGATCTCTTAAGGCTGAGCTTTTGTGGCACTTTAACTGAGAAAAGATCAGGCTTTGTCTATACCCTTTGCCATTTCAGGTATTCATGTTTATGGAATACTATGTCTGGGATATAGGAGATGAAACAAAAAAATAGGGGACTCAGGACTCTTCCTTGATTCATAATCTCATTATCTAGTTTATCATTGTCTTTCCATCCTATATAGAAATAAGTTTCTCAATCATTTTAGCTTTGTTTAATGAAATAGAATAAAGCACATCAACTTACTCTGTGAAGGTAAGAAAGCTTATTTTTTTTCCAGTCCTGGGCTTGAGCTCAGGGCCTGAGCACTGTCCTTGGACTTTCTCAAGGCTAGAGCTATACCACTTTAGCCCCAGCACTACTTCTGGCTTTCTTCTATGTATGTGGTACCAAGGAATCGAACCCTGGTCTTCCTGCTTGCTAGGCAAATACTCCACCACTAGGCTAAACTCCCGGCCTGGAAGCTTATTTTTATATTTAACTAATTCATAAAATAAAATGTATGTTTGAAGAAAAACCCAAAACGCCTGTTTCCATATCATGTAGTCATTTTGATTAGCATAATTTTATGTGGTCATATGTACACAGATATGGAGCTATTGGGATCCTCTGCTAGGAGTGTCCTAGGTATATCCTAAACATTACAAATAAGGGAAACCATGAAGCCTATGTTTCTTTGTATCTGGTTTATTTCACTTAATATGATTTTTTCCAACTCTTTCCATTTCCTTACAAATCTCCTTTTTTTCTGATGGATACATGGAATTCCATACTGATTGCAGTTTTTAATTTTTTCTTTCCTTTCTTCCCTCTGGTTTATTCCCTGTGGTCAAGAGGTTTATTTAGGTACCCTTTGTCTTCTATACAAGTTTATCTGATTTGGGGAAGTGAAGGTGAATCACAGATATGGTGGGTCAAAGGATAAGCCTAAGCAACAGTGATAGTCACTGTACAGTATATTAGAAATGAACTTTGCAAGTTGGGGGAGAGTGAAAGGGGAATATAAAGTAGGAGAAAACAAAAGAAGGGGTAACACTTAAAAATGTACTCATTTTCTTACTTAAGTAACTGTAACCCCTCTGCACATTACCTTTACAATAAAACAAAATAAATGGTCACACACTTATTTCAAATGTTTACAGAAAGTGAAGCTAATTTTCTCAGCTCTAGTCTATTGAAGGATGAGAATTGGCATAATTCACACTTAAGGGAATTTTCCATCTACTTCCATTCTTGAATTCTCAAGAGAAATTCTAAAGTATAGGGACTTAAAACTAAGCTTCATGTAGTCATGGTGAAGGACCCTCTAAAGTGATGATCTTTTGAGCCCTGACTTTTCAGATTCCCTAACATTTTAGCCCAAACTGCTCTTCATGTCTGGTTGTGCCCTGTCCCACCCTATGTTTGAGAAATCCCCAGCTAGCATCTAATATTATGTCAGTAAAATAGCTCCAAGGAAGTATGCCTACATTGTTACTATATCTTTACAAAAATATATTAGCACTAGTGTTCTTAAAAAACATTTTATCTTTTTTGATCATGTACTTATTGAATTTGAATAGATAAGTACTATTAAATTATTAAATGAAGCACACTATCAACTGTAATATCTGTAATTCCACAGGAAGTACTAGTTTTGCCTCAATATTTATTTTCTTCTAGATATTCAGTAATTACATTTCCCTCACTGTACCTCATACTAAAATAAATGACTGAAGAATATTATATTGCCTACATACATCAGAGTTTATGATTTCTAGAAGATTAAATCCTTTTTGCGTAACTTGAAAACCCAGCTGAAACATGATAAATTAATCATAAAGAAAATGGGCTCATTTTGTAGCTCTACTGTTTCCAATGACACAATATATCTTTCATATTCTACTTTGTTTCAGCCACGATAATGATGGAAATGACATTTGGCCTGTGATGGTGTATTTTAATTAGAGAGGTGACACATTTAATAAAGTATCAAAGCCAGGATGCAAGGGACAGGTATTTCTTCAAAGAATAATGATATCTAAGAATGTTCTCTGATATAAAAATTAATCCTGGGAATTGAGGGAGATTCCATTTCAAATACCATAAAAGCAAAGTCGTAAAAACATTCTCAAATTTGCACAGTAAAATCTTGTGACTTTAGCAAGGAACTTAAGTCCTATACAGTTATATAACTAGGATAACTGCTCACAAAGATCTGTGCAAATCTAGTGAAAGACAAATCCATGTCTTCAGCAGATGTCTTTGTAGCCAGAATCTTTTCATTGTCGAGTAACTTCCTATGTTGTGTACTTCTTTGGAATAGTCCATTCCAAAGAATACTGCTTTCTTTTTAAACAAAAATAACAACAAAGACACCAATATCTCCTTGTATAATGTGGTTTGAAATTGGGGGAATTGTGCCTTTATGCTGGGTCTACATAGTTTTGTATGAAATAATTATATTGTATATGTTTTAAAACATGAATACAAAAGTTTTAAAATAAGAAATAAGAAATTGTGCCAGGTGCTCATAATCATGCCTGTAATTCCAATTATTCAGGAGTCTGAGATCTCAGGACTGTGGTTCAAAGTCAGCCAGGACTTCTTCAAGTAACCACCAGAAAAGGGGGAGTGCATTGTGGCTCAAGTGGTAGAGCACTAGCTTTAAGCTGAAAAGCTCAGCAACAGCATCCAGGCCCAGAGTTCAAGTGCCACAACCAACAAAAAATTGTGAAAAGTGAAATTAGATATTCACATGACATTTGCCTACCTAAATCTTGAGAGATGAAGGTGTGGCTCAACTGGGAGAGCAATTGTTTAGGAACTGTGAAGTCCTGAGGTACAAATCCCAGTACCGTTTACTTTTTTTAATGTATAAATTTCAGGGGAAGTTTTGAATGTTTTGTGAAGCTCTTAGTTACTTTAGTGATTGATTTCCAGAAGTCATATAAGTTATAATGGCAAAAAGATATATGTACATTGTTAATTGTTTTTAAGTTGTAAACTTACATGCTTAAGAATATAAAATGATGACTTACGTGATTCAGAATGGAGATCATGAGAAGTATGCACTTTAATGTGATATTTTATATTTAAAATTGTGATAATAAATCTATTTTTAGGTACCACTTGATCCTGAACACAGTGTTTAAAATATATAGCCAATGATAAATTTGAAGTAACATAGTCTGCTGACTCAGAAACCTTTCATTCTCTGAGACTGAAGTCATGCACTTTGAAATCAGTCAGAACTGGAGAGTTATTTCATCAGGACATTGAAATTATTTTAGATACACAATTCTTTATATTATTTTAAAGAATATTATAATTAGCAAATATAATTTAATTGTAAACCTGGTTGAAAAATACATTCAAGACAATATTATCAATATCAAGACATATATTATATTTAAAAGTCAGGAATTCTCCCTTCTAGCTATTATGTTCCAATAATTTTGGTTGCTTTTGATCGTTTTACAAAGGAATTGCAGTTTGTACTTTATTTTGTCCTCTTCTTTTACTTAGTATAATTTATAAAAGAAAAAATGTGTACATTTGTATGTTTACTAATATTGCTCCTTTTTCTTTAATGAATTCATCATAATATAAGAATACACAACTTATATTTATTTATTTTCCCATGCACACACATTTCTTTTTTAATAATTTTATTTTATATTAAAGATGATGTACAGAGGGGTTACAATTAAAGAAGTCAGGAATTGAATACTTTTTTTGAAGTGTTACCCCTTCCTTCAGTTTCTCCTAGTTTTTTTCCCCTCCCAACTCCCACTTCCACACAAGTTATATAGTTAATTTTAACATAGTGTTGAGTGAATATCACTGCTACATTCACTCCCCCTTTCTCCTACTATTTCTGTGCTTTACTTTACCCTTTTAAATCAGGTAAACTTACATGCAAAACGAAAGTTACAGAAATGAAAAAAGTAACAAAAAGAAGAAACACAAAAAAGCACAAAATATAAAATTAAAACACCTTTTGTTTCCATTTCTTGGAGTTAATTTTAATAAACATCAGTTTATATTATTTCCGTGTTTGAGGAACATTTCCCATCTTTGAGGCATTGTATAGAAAGCTGATAAGCTAATTTTTGTTCAGAAATGTTGTTATAGTAACCCTATATCCTGGAAAACACTTGATATTGTCAGTTTTAATCTAGTCATCATAGTGTCTTATTGAGATTTTAATTCGCAAGCTTAATGATTAAATAATTTGAGCTTTTTCTTACATGGTAACAATATGGACTGCTGTACATTTTTTTCTTTTTTCTTTCTTTTTTTTTTTGCTAGCCCTGGAGCTTGAACTCAGGGCCTGAGCACTATCCCTGGGTTTTCTCAAGGCTAGCGTTCTACAACTTGAGCGACAGCACCACTTCCAGCTTTTTCTATGTATGCGGTACTGGGGAATTGAACCTGGCTCTTCACGAATGCTAGGCAAGCAGTCTACCACTAGGCCAAACTCCTTGCACCCGTAGGTTTTTTAATACTTGCACCTGTAGGTTTTTTAATACAAAAAGTTTCATCAAGCAAATATTTCAATCTTTTCTTAGAACTTAGAGATAGCATCTGCCTCTTCATAACATTATTGTTCACTATTATCTAAAATTAATAATATTTAAAGGGAAAAAGAATACTATTTTGTTTTATCACTACTTAGTGGTAAGAAGTTGTGGACTTGCCAAGTTTGATTTCAAGTAAAGCTTCTTTAATCTTTTTGTCTGTCACAGAAATGTACTTCAGAACACACTATCTACAACAGTTATATCTGAAAAATGATAACTTCAAGTACAGTGAAGTGTTTAAGATAAAATTTCCTGAGACATGTTGAGTTGCCGTGTATCTCCTTCACCCAGATATACTTCTATATTTCTGAGTAGTACATCAAACCCACATGTGAATAACTCACAAGATACATGAACAGGTTTGTATATCACAGCAAGCTATTCAGATATTAGATCTACTATAAGTATACTTGCATAGCTGGTCACTGGTGGCTTATACTTTTAATTCTAGCTACTCATTAAGCAAGTCCCAAAGATAGTAATTTGAAGCCAGCCTGGGAAGAAAAGTCTTAGAGACTCCATCTCTGATATATCCAGCAAAATTTAGACATGGCTCAAGTAGTAGAGAAACAGCCATGAGGAGGAATGTCAAGCCAAAATAAGACCCTAAGTTCAAACCACAGCACTGGAAAAAAATTAATACAAATATAAATTCATGTATGTAAATCACTCTCCGTAGGTTATTATCCATATAATTTGTTGAGATTTCCCAAATGACAAAGAAGATTCACATTTCTGAACATAAAAGAATTTTAGGGACAGATGAGCATTGAGTCTATATTACTTTGAGTCTGGCTTACTTCACTTAATATGATTTTTTTTCTAAGTCTTTCCATTTCCTTACAAATGGGGCGATGTCGTTTTTTCTGATAGCAGCATAGACTTCAATTGTGTATAAACACCACATCTTGTTGATCCACTCATCAACTGAGGGGCATCTGGGTTGGGCTTTCCTAGCAGAGATTTACAATAGAGCAAAACCTAGATATATAAGGCCATGTAGGATGATGCTAAATGAAAAGACCTCCAGGAAATAGAAACAAAAGCCATATAATGAGTGACTGTTGTCCTAAATGTAGTATGAATGTACGATAAGTAAAAGTAGAAAACCCTATTCATTTGTCTCAAAGAATGCTGAGTCCCTCTGAATAAATGAAGCAGTAAAATGAATCCAGGACTTTAAGCTAGTAGGCATCTTAGGTGGACACTAAAGGTAGGGTCATCAAGTTTTGATTATGTCTGTCTATAGAAAGTTCCTTGTGATCATTTTCCTTTGGCAAATTTTGGCTTTATTGTCAGAAATAATAGAACCCCAAGAGATGGAAAGCCGGTGTTTGTTTGATGTGGGAAGTGTTGTATCATCTTGCCAAGAGAGAATACTTCCTGTCAGAAGTACTACTAGATATATGTGATTGGTGGGGGAAAAGGAATATTTCTTTTGAAATGACCTGTAGCACTTAGTTCATAGAGGAATGGTTTACGGATCGGAGCATGATCTGTGACATTGATTTGAAGATTCATTTCTGGTGAAAATTTAGAGGCACATGAGGAGAAAAAAATGGTTTCCTTTAAGAAGGAAATATAGGGCTAGCCCAGAGTTTTTGGGATTGATCATAGGCTCTCCATGGTGCTTTAAACATTGTGACTTCTCAGAGATGTCAAAATTAATTAGATGTGTTAAGAGAATTTAAGAAATCCCGTGAGTGTGAGTCTTCAAACCATTAATGTCACTCTTCTGATTTGGGTTCTCCTTTTAAATTATTCTTTTCATACCATGTCTCCTGGGGACCCAGAAAACTCTGGCACCCTTTGACTCTCATTGTGATTCATTGTGATTGGCTTTTCATGGAGCCAGCTGTGAAGTTTCCCTTGGTGGCAGGAAAGATTGGCTTCCCTATGGTGTAGACTGTACTCTGGGCAAGCAGACCATCTGAGGCACAAGAGATTGAAAGACCAGCCCAATCATGTATTTATATAAAACCATCTCATTTCAAGATCCAAGACAGTCGTTAAGTCTATGTTTTAATGTCACAATAGCTTAGTCCCTTAGCAATTGGCCCATGATGACTATTTCTGTTATGCAAACTGAATCCCACAAAGGCTAGCCTCAGTTTGGAACCAGAACCTGCTTTATGTTAAACACCATTTCTCTTTAATGTGACCAAAATAATTTTCACAGCACTAAGAGTTTGGAACCCATGAATTTATCTTTTCTCCCAAATGAATAGAAAAGGAATCCCATATATATTATTCCATGTGAGCTTTGGGCTACCTATGATTGTTCTAAAAATAGCCCCTTGGCTCACTAAAAGTTATTCCTTAATGATGAAAAACGCTGTGACTCTTGTCATTCCCACAGTAAGACATGTCAATTTGTGCTTTAAATGATTAAGCATTGGGTTTTTTTATTTTAATAAAGGGAATCACACCGGGTGTGGTGACTCATGCCTGTAATCTTAGCTACTCAGGAGGCTGAGATCTGAGGATCAAGGTTCAAAGATAGCCCAGGCACAAAGAACCTGAGACTCTTATGTCCAATTAACCTCTAGAAAACTGGGAAGTGGGCCTTGGGAAGTAACCTTGAGCTGAAGAGCTCAGGGACAGCGCCCAGGTCATGTTCAAGCCCCATGACCCACAAAAAAAAAAAGGACATCACGTTCCTATTTTGTATAGAAAAATGTTAAGTGATTGATATATTAAACAATTTTATTTCACAAATCCCAGTATGCACCTTTTAAAATTCAAATGCTTTCATTCCTTGTAAGTTTTGAAAAATAATACTTTCTAATTTTTTTGTCTTTATCTTACACTTGTTTCCACGAAGGGATTGAACCCTGAGCCTCATGATGCTAGACAAGACTCCATCTTCTCTAAATATTAGCAAGTATTCTAAAGCAAGGCTTTCAAAACTGTAATGTTCTTAGAAAACTCCCATGTATCTTGTTAAAATGTAGGCACTGATTTTTTTTAAATTGGGGATGAAGATACCACATTTCTAGCAAACTCCAGGTGCTTTTAGATATCCTGAATAGACATATTTATTCTGGCCAATATCCTAGCAGGACGTTAATCATTTCCATGTTGTGTTTTGGTTTGATTTAAGAAATATGATCTTTAGGACCAAGTAGTCCAGTTCAACTTATTTAGTTTGTTGAGGCAGACTCAAATATAATCATTTTGTGTTTTGTAGGTAGCTCAGGCTATGTCTGCCAACAATATAAATAGACACATTCAGCTTTGTTTGTGTATTTTAGTTTGAACTGGTCTATACTAATGTATTTTGCACATCCTGCCTTTCCTGCCTTCAGACCTCAAAGACATCAAATATTTCTACATCCAGAATGTGAGGTCTTGTATTCATCCAATAGGAAGCAGAGAGCAAATATGCTTAAATCTTGTTTTCTTCTTATTCAATCTATTTTTTTCTTTAATAAAATCTCAGCTTTAGTGTTTTCAGTAGTTTACACAAGTTAATTTGATTATTTGGGAGGATTAAGTATCTTTTATTACACAGTGTAAATAGTATTTAAGAACTTGCTTACTTAGGCCATTAGGTTTATACAGTGGGACCAATGTAGATCTTGTGACTTAAGAAATTTTTTTAAAGAGAGACATTATAACTTGATTTATGAAATGCTTTTCTGGTTCTGGGAATTGAATTCAAGAACTTAGGCTCACTTGGCTTACTTGCAAGGCTGGTGCTCTACCACCAGCCAGTCTTCCAGACTGGCTTTTGATGATTGTTTTGCAGATGGAGTTTAGCGGGTTTTTTTTCCCCCCCAGGATTATCTCAATCCTTGATCCTTCAAATCAATCTGATTTCTTTGGACAGTTTCATGAGACAATCTGGGCTTTTCTGGTTGCTGTAATCCCAAAGATGATTCACTACCTTTACCAATGATATTCTGCTCTGGCCAGGGTCCTTCTACATCACAATGCACTTTTTAGTATGATATTGTCAAACATGAAAAAAAGAATATAGTAGTTTTCCTATAATTCCCATTATCACTTGAAGAAGAAAAGATATCAATTTATAAAAGCTTAGTTGATTGGATTTAAAGCTTTTCTTAAAGAGAAAGATGGTAGCTAGCCGAATTTTAATATTTTCACTTTATTTGTCCTCTAAATGAAGCATTAGTGCATGGAATTTTAGGAAGAGATTAAAAAGAGGAAGAGATGAGGATATCATTTGCAAAGATTCCTACTAGAAAGGCTCTAATTAATTAAGCAATGACACTTGACTAGCCTTCTCTGTGTACTTTGCAAGTAATGCCACAATGAATGGCACTTTGAGGTGACATAATCCACAGGATATTCATTCCCCACAACTATAGATTGCTGTTAGAAAATGCTATTCCTAAATAATATGAAAGGAAAATGCCAGAATATGTTTATAATTTTCTGGGTATTATTAGTATGAATCTGACAATTACTGACAGCCAGTCAGAACATTGTTTATGTTTTGTGCTCTCCAGGCATTTCCTAATTATGACTAATAATTCCATTAATTATGAAATTGAAGCAAATAAATTACCCAGCCAGAACATCATAATCAGCTGTACCAAAGAGCCTTCCCAGAAGTCCCATATAATGGTTTTAGCTTATCCACTTGTACTTATCCTCACATACCTTCAAAAAGTTGGAAGAAAACAGCTTATGTCATAATACTGGTAAGCATTTATCAGTGCAAATCTTTGCAAATGAAGTAATGTTGTTGGAAAATTGTGACCTTATGAAATAGTTTTGGTTTAATGTCAACTTTCTGACATCCTAGACTTACCCTGTGGATTACTATCAGAAGATATTACATAGTGAAAATGTGTATTTCCCCTCTTTTTAAAGGATGGCACAGGGCAAGATTCACATGGATATCTACTAGGTGTTTCTGACTTTCACGTTTTTTTTCCAATACCTGAACCTTTCTGGTTTATCTACATGGTCTTTGCATTCATAATGCCATTAAATTCCAGAGAATGACTATCAAACTATACTTCCTCACACCTCCAAAAATGGCCTTGGCCCATGGTTCCACGTCATTCAGAGGAGGAAATAAAAAAAGAGATCCTACATACCTTTATGGAAGACTTAACTAAAATATAAATTTTTATCACTCTCACTCCTTGGATTTAGGAAAGGAGTCATTATTTGGTCATGCTAAATGGCCTAAGCAAGCATATTTCTCCTTTGGTGTAGTTTTAGATCTTTGTCGATTATGGAGTATTAGTATACATCCAGGTTGTATATATACTTCAATTGTTCCTAATTTCCTTTTCATGAAGAAAGAATTGATCATTAAAAGCACTCAAAGAATTCAGTGGATACATTGGGTTTGTCATTATTGTTGCTTTACCAAATATCTTTCTTACTGACAACATTTGACTAAGGGGGAAAAATCTTATCCAGTATACTTTTACTGCATTTTCCTGTATATGCAATGGAGAATTAGACATAAACTCTAAATACTTATTCAGGTTCAATAATGCATGAATCAAACCCAGTATCATATCACTTTACCACCTTGAAACCCATTTACTCATCAACCTATGTTGAATACTAAAAATGGCTAAATGGTTCATCACTATATTTGTTGATATATTATAGCTTTCTTTATTAAGCCCTCAGTAGCATCAGTTATATTTCTTCCCCCTCCTCCTTCTCCTCCTTCTCCTTCTCCTGCTCTTCCTGCTACTCCTGTTCCCCCTGCTTCTCCTCATCCTCCTCTTTCTTTTTGTTGCCCTTCAACTCTGAGCCTGGGTGCTGTCCTTGAGTTGAAGAGCTAGTCCTCTACCAATTTGATCCACAGTACCAAGAATTCTATTAGATCCTTCTTATACCTCTATCATGAAATGGATCTTAAAATTTATTTGAAAAATATTTTTATTAATTTATTACTATCTCTATGTAGTTAACTGCACAAAAGTTAACTGCCATTTACCAAAGTAGTTTATGAATAAAATACATCTTGACTAATGTCCCCCCTTCAACATTCTCACTCCCCTTCAATGCACACATTCCCTTAATTCTTAAAATTTTGTGGTCAATACATTGAATTCTTGACTGTATTATCCTCTCCCCTTCGCCCCTTCATCATTCTACCTGGTTCATCCCCCTTCTTGCATGTACCCATTTCCTGGTGCTAATTTTGTTAGGCTTTGACTCAGTTTTTTACAAATATTACACTAATTTGCATCCTTTCCATATGATCTATTATACTTCAATTAATTCATTTGTAACCATTTGCATACCACCCAAAGGGTGAAAATTATGTTTTAGTGAAAATTACAGATAATTTTTAGTATTTGTTTATAGGTATAAAATGTATCAGCATTGGCTCTTCTCTTCCTGTAAAACTCACATCATATCATGATTCCACGAGACTAAGGGGAAATGGAACAGTTCTTGATCTTATAGTACACATGAAGCATTTGCCCTGGCAAAGTAAAATGAAATTAATAAAGATAAAGTTGCAATTTTAATACACAAATGTGCTGGAAAATGTTTTCTAGGGAACATATGATTGAAAAATCAGAATAAAATACATATTTGCTCCCAAGCAATATTCCTGTGGAGTATAAGCTGGAAAAGAAGTTCAACTTTATTATTTTTATAGCTGATCTATGAGTAAAATTTAAAATATCTGAATATTCATGTGATTCTAAGTTGTTGGAAATGTGATCTATAGACATACAGTCAAGCAATAAGAATACAGATTCAGTTAGGCGTGGTGGCTCACCCCTGTAATCCTAGCTACTCAGGAGACTGAGATCTGAGGATCAAGTTTCAAAGCCAGCCAAAGCACAAAAGGACCGGAGACTCTTATCTCCAATTAACCTCTAGAAAATGGGAACTGGGGCTTGGATCAAGTGCAGGGCGGTAGCCTTGAGCTGAAGAGTTCAGGGATACTGCCCAGACCCAGGAGTAGGGCATAGCCTTGGGATGAAGTGCTCAGGGACAGCGCAAAAGCCAAGTTCAAGCCCCATGACTCACAAATGAAAAAAAAAAGAATACAGGTTCGTTTACATTGATTTGCCTTGAAAATTCATGTCCAGAGAGCATAGGCATCAGAAATTCTAGAAGGATTTAGTGACCACTCATATTTAACTATAGTATCATAATCAGGATCATTGCATACTTTAAATCACTCGTGAGAATTCTGGCTAAGTTCCCAAGGAAGTGAATGGGTCCCTCAATCACATGTCAGAATTCTTTATGAGGTTAATTGTGATTTAGGTGTGTAGAATATATGAGGTTGCCTAAAAGGAAACCTATCGAAGCACTGCTGTCAAATTTTCTGAAGGTTTTTAGGGAAAAGAATCTGAATTTCCATGATCAAAGAAATTTGTTGTCATTTTCTTATTATATATATATATAAACATATATTCAATTTCTTGCCTAGCTTTATATTAACAATCTTGCATTATTTTACATTTAGGAGTACACACAAACTATCTAGACTGTAAATACCCCCAAATTTGAAAATGTCCTTTGCTACTAAGATTTTAGCTTAAATTTTAAAGTATATTTTCACCTGTTAGTTGTCAAAAGGTGTTTCAATTTAAGACATCAGTGTATGAGTATAATGTATGTTGATCAATATCACCCCTGTCAAAATTCTCCTGTATCTTTCCCAAACCCATTCATCCCTTTAGATTTTGGGCTGGGTTCTTTTTACTTCCAGACCCTTTCTACGTTCCATTTATCCTCCTTAATACCTAGCAATCTCCTCAATTTTAATTAACAGAAGAAAGATAAACATTCCTACACAATTTTTCATTAAGAAATAAACACTGGTGTAAATTATTAATGCAGACTTGATTTGAAATATCAATAAAACAATTGCTCATCTGTATTTATACTTACATTAAAGTTGGTGCTAAAGCAGGTCTATCTATATATCTCTCTGTCTGTCTGTCTATCTGTTACCTATCTATAACAGATAATAAAGTATATCAAATCTGTATCAGATGTGAATTAATGTATTTCCTATTGATTTGGAGGTTATAAGTTATTTTCTAATCACAGCATTCTCATAGTTTTATTATTGATGAGTGTCTCTTTGAATATTTGTGCTTGTGATTATACAAATTTAGTGACTACTACAAAGGTATCTGTGCATACACAAAAGAAAGGGAAGGCAAACTTGATGCAAGTAAAAAATGACAATTATTGTGTAGTCAGAGATGAACAGAATAAGCCAGGTTGTCATTTATTTCTTAGATATTTCCAAATCATTATTAGATCCCTGATTATTCTTTTGAGTTGAGAAAATTAGTGTTTTACTGAATGAAATAAATACCAGATTGAAGTAAGGGGACTGCTTCCTGAAGAAACAAGAACAATTCATCTAAGCAGCACTGTAGCACAGTAAACTTTGGGTTTGGCTGACTTATACTTTTAGAGAAAAGTTGCAGTGTTTGCAGATACTGGATCATCAAATTTTATCCTTTTTCTGAAAGTTTTCCTGCAGAATATTTGTTTTTACAGTGTAATCCTGATTCTTGAGTTTCTGGGTAGACTCAGCTGAGACTGTTTAAAAAAAAAAACACTGAATATTTTCAGCCATATTCCAGTAATCTAGCTCAGAGTCAGTGAACATCAAGATATATGTTTAGATATACTCCAGAACACACTCATACATACATATTTTGTTTATATTAATCAATCATTTGACATATGTATACTTTTCACCCATCACACAGTTATCCCATATGCTAATATTTATATTGCTTTTGAGCTCTGCACTACAAAATTTCAAGTAGCTCAAAAATTTCCTAACCCTTACATTCACACTCCTAAAGTCAGAGCTTGTGTATATATAACCATACTTCTAAATGAAGGCTAATCCACAGAAATAAAATGTTTCTTTTTACTCCTTTTGCTAACAGAGCTATTCACTCTGATGGGGTGATTTTTCGAGTGGTGAGCCTAAAGTACCTCACTGTCTATGCAGTGATGAAAGAATATGCATATCTTAGCTGAAGGTGTTTGCTTTTCAGCATCATCTGTCATTATCACTATCTATTATACATAAGAAGGAGCATGTAAAATCTATTTAACACATTTAAAGAATAATGAAGCAAATAGCATAAACACTAGCTAGTACAACTTCCTTGTTCAATTAGAGAAAGTGCTGCTGTAGATTGAGTTAAATTCATATGTCATTTGTCTTATTTGGTTACATATGCTGAAGGGAGTCAGTCTATGTAAGCCATATTGTTCTCATGGCAGAAATTTAAAACCTATGCCTCTTAAGACTTGCACTTAAAATTAGAAAATGATCACTTCCATCCATTTTCAAACCAAGGTCCTGTGGTTTGCTTTATGATTAATCATCCTGGTGGGGAGAATTGTCTTCCTAGATTTGTTTTCCACAGGTATCAAGAGGGCTTCATGGTGAACTACTTGATATCTATTCCAGTGATAGATGCAGGATTGCTCAACTTGTGATTGTGCCACACCTCATAGCATAGGAGGTCCCACAGTACAAAAAGTATTCTAGAAAGTATTCTTCCATCCTTGTACCAGGAGTGGTGATGGGTGCTGGTAGGGAGAGTGAGCAATGCTTAACTGACTATTAAAATCACTGTGACCTTATTCACATTCCTCGTATATATGGAGGATTTTTCCTTTTAGAGCGAGAATTCAGAAGTTTATATGCCTGCCTTCTATGTAAGGGAAGATTAATCTTTACAAAACAGGATTCAATTTTATCCCTAGAGACATGTAGTTGTGTATTTCCACAGTTTGCATGGCTTCTTGACAGGGTTGTGGTTCTACCATAACTTATGAAGCCTCTGAAGCAGCATTCACATGTTTACTGAAGCTGATTTTCCTTCACTCGAGACAAACTGACATTGAACATTGCCATTAGCTGGTAAAATAATGATCCCATTTTTCTCTCTAAATAAACTATACAGTTGCTTCAAAAATACCTTTTGGATAAAGGTGACTGAAAGACACAAAAATGCCCTGAATCAAGCAAGTTCAGGCTCAGAAATATCATGGTTCATACATTGCATAATGAAGGAATGGTTTCAGGCAGCCCTTGTTGTTTTGATGGTTATATGGTTGTACAAGAATGCCAATCTACATGGTCTAACAGTGGTGAGCCAATCATTTCCTTGGAAACATATGGTCATTTGTATATACTGCTTTCTCTTTCCTCAGAATTTCCCACTTGTAATTTTCCACAACATCGTAGGATATTCTGTTTGTACTCACCATGCCTCAAGAAGAACGTGACTTTCAACAGATTCTCAATTTGGATGCTTATGTGCTGTACTGCATGTCTTGTAACTCTCTCACTTTGGTACTTGAAAATATCTAACCCTACAGCACAATGTGATGTTTTCTCAACTCCATAGATGGTTCATATTATAATGGTTTATTATAGTGAGTATTTTTCATCATCCACTGCTGATGATAGTAAACAATGTTGATCACATAGGATCAGAACATGGGTCCTGAAAATTTGGGATTCTGACATCACCAGTGCATTTACAAAGTATCTCATATGGTTCTTGTATTTGAATTTGTTACCTGGTATATTGTATATACATTTATTTGTTTATTTGAAATAGGGAAAGGATGGGGAAACAAGATGGTTGGTAGGGGTTAGGGGAGGGAAAAGGGGAAAAATTATGAGAAGGGATTTAAAGTTTCGAGAAGTAATGTAGCCATTACCTGTCGAATGCAACTGCATCCCCTCTATTATCCAGACAGTAAGAAACAATTAAAAATCACTGCATTTGTACTGAAAAAGTATTACCATAGCAGAAAGAGTAACTGGGTGAGTTTCTCACCAGCAAAAGAGATTCAAATGCCAATTTTTTTAAAAAAATAAAATGGCAAATGATGCTGTGTTTAAATAACAAAAAATGTATCTTTCTACACTATGATCCCAAGTTCCTCAAAGTTGAAGCATCTACTTCTAGGATTGAAGTAATACTTGAACAAAAATTAAAATAAATCTCAGGAATGCAACAGTAAGTGACACTTGAACTCCCCCAGGCACAAGTTTTGTTATATAAAAATAATAATTTACTCTAAACCAAGAGATCAATGAGGACCTTTCAAGTTGCCTTGTCTCTCTCTTTCTCTCAATATATATATATATATACATACATATGTATACACAGATACAGATAGATATACATTCATAGATATATATCTACATAGATGTCTGTCTATCTATCTATCTATCTATCTATCTATCTATCTATCTATCTATCTATCTATCATGCAATCTGAGGCTCAAGAATATATAGGAGCATTCCAAATCCACTCTTGCAATTGAGAGAGTTCTATGAAGACTTTCTAACAAGAAAATCAGAATAGTTCCTATAAACAGGCATTTAGCAAATTAGTCTCAAACAAGGACCAAATGAAAGAGAGTCCAAGGCAGGATTCACAATATGAAACAATAAAAGAAAACCCACATTTGTGCAGGTAAGGAATCAGATTTCAGAAAGCAAAGTTAAAAAGAGTCCTAGCCTGGATTCCTAAGAAGAATATATAGGCAGAATCAGTTTACATATTTGAGGAATTATGGACTATTGAATGGATGTCTATCTAATGTAGATTTCTTCAGTTTAGGAGCAGGAAAGAGCAAGTTTGTTTTCACTCAGGAAGTAAATCAGAGAGTAATCCAAGTAAAATTGTCCCAATGTTGAACTGCTAAATAAGAAGAAAGAGCCTGACATTTGAACCCTCAAAGAATGAGTGTGTGAAAAAAGCCTCAAGGAGAAAATCTCAGAATTTCTAAATGAAAGGGTCAGAAGGGCCTGCATATGTGCTCTCTGGAGGAAGGGGTATTGAGTGAAATTGTAACATTGATTCTTAAAGGACAGCAAAAGGTCTGTCCATATTGTACATAGAGCGTCATCACCAAGAGAAAGTCAACTGAAAAAAAGAGGCCTAAGACTCTTAGGAGAAAATTTGAGAGTAATAGCTCTCAGGCAGATAGGTTTGCAGCTGATGAAGATTTTTTCCTGTTTCCATGTAATAAGATGGGTTTCAAAATAAAGTTCTCTTTTCTGAAACATGCTGTGGGGTTACAAATCATTGAGATTCTGATAATTTTTTGCATCTGCAGACTACAAACTGATTTGCTTTCTCTTTGTTGAATAGTGTTATATGTCAGAATATTTGAAAACATTATGCTTATATTTTAATATTAATTTTCTATGACACTCCTTATTTCTTGTTGCTTTTTAAAAGTTAGATCTGAGGTGAGTGCCTGTGGTTCATGCCTGAAATCCTACCTACTTAGGAGGCAGAGATCTGAAACTCTTATATGCAATTAACCATCAGAAAACTAGAAGTGGAGCTGTGGCTCCAGGTGTTAGAACACTAACCTTGAGGAAAAGAGCTCAGGGACAGCATTCAGGCTCTGAATTCAAACCCCACGAATGTAAAAAAATATATATAATTAATAAAATTAAAATTTAAAAGGTAGATCTAAAAATTATTTTAAAGTTCATTTTTGTGTTAATAAAGCATTTCCTGTAAGTTCTCTATGTTTCCAAGCTAATTTAGATTTACATTTCAGCTCTATTATAGAATCTATGTGTCGTTTGGGATAAATTTACAACTTCAGTAAGTCCCTATTGGTAAAACACTTGCAATAATATAGCTGAACATATAAGGTTGTTATGATGATGAAGATTATAGACTTGAGAATTCACACCAAAAGATTTCCTTTGCAGTGGGCAGAAACATAAACACAGACAGACAGACAGACGATAGGTAGTTGTATGTGTACACCTAATATATATGTATATAGATAGGTAGGTAGAGAGAAAGAGTGAGAGTGGATGATGATGATGATGATGATGATGATGATGATGATGATGAGGTTGCAGCATTTCAGTAATATTTCAAGTTCTGTAGAAGGCAGAACCATGAACAAACAATGAGAAAACATAGACATGGAATCAAATCCTGGCCAATGGGTGTTGTCAGTTCAAATATGCTCATGATTGTATTTTTCATACCTTTTAACTCAACTGATTACCATGCCATAGAATTTCAAGGGGCTCCTGTGGTTCACACCTATACTCCTAGCTATTTAGGAGGCTGAGGTCTTAGGATTGTAATTTGGGGCCATCCCTGGAATACATGTCAATGGGATTCTCATCTTAAATTGACTAACAGAAAACCAGAAATGGAGGCATAACTAAAGTTGTAGAGCACCAGCCATGAACAAAATAGTCCCAGTTCACACACAATTACGTTCACAAACACACATGCCACAACACACACACACGTTCCACATTGGCTTGTATCCTTCACATCTAATCTCCGAACTAGGGATGCTCATCATGAGCCAGAGAAGAATAATTTACTGAACAATGCATAGCTATATGTAGCATACACGTATTTTAGAAAAAAATATTAGCAATTTGAAAGATAAAAGGCAGTGACAATCTTAGACAAAACAGATTCACCAATGTTTTGCCATTCTGTTCAAAGCACTCTGAATTCAGTCTTATCAGGTATACCTTTTATTTTTATATATCTCAAGATGAGACCCAAATCACTAATGAAATTATTAGGAGTCTCAACCTTCCTCATTGTTCTCTCGCTCTTTCTCTCTCCTTGAATCTGAATCAGCAAGTAAACAAATCCTTTTATCACATTATCTATTGCCTAGCAAGGTAAACTCCCTGGAAACATGACTCTTCGTACCTCCCTTAAGAAAAGGAGGAAGTGAGCCAGGTGCTGGTGGCTCACATGTAATCCCAGTTACTCAAAAGACTGAGGTCTGAGGATCCTGGTTCAAAGTCAGCCTGGGCTCGAGAGTCTGTAAGGCTCTTATCTCCAATTAAGCACTAGAAAACCAGAAGTGTTGCTGTGATACAGTGGTAGACCAATGTCCTTGAGCTAAAGTGCTCAGGGACAGCACCTAGAATTCAAGCCCCATGACCGACAAATTAAAAAGAAAAAAAAGGAGGAAATGAAAATAGTGTTAGCTGAACACTCTTTGAATCAAAAAATGATTTTGTATTAAGAAGTGTTCAACTATGCAAGGCATCTTTTTCTGACAGTGAGAAGAAGACTAAGATAAGATTGACATTTTTGTAATAATTATTATTGGGCCCTTTGCTTTTGATAGTTATTGAATGACTGAGATAAAAATAAATTTGCAAGGGATTAAAAAAGTTGCTTTAGCTCAACTTGGCCCTATTAATAACATGTTCTTTGGAAATGCAGTTGATTTCTTGCCCACACTATCAAATATTAAATATTCTTGACTAAAAGTTGTCATGATTATAATCTAAATTCACTTCATGCATATTTTAATACAGTATATGAATATGTGATATACAAATTTTCTTCTTGTACATGTGTTGTTTTTTGGAAGCATCTGATCTTTTGACTAAATCATGTGGGAAAAACTGAGAAAGGTTCTTCTTACTCACATTTGTTAGAGTTGGGTTGCTGAGACTAACAGCTGAAGAAAGCATCATTTTCTCACATTTTTTTTTTGTGGTACTAGGCTGTACCAAGACTGAGCCATGTCTTCAGCCTTTTTGCATTCATTGTTTTTTTTTTTTAAATAGGGTTTTGCATTGATGCCCGGGCTGACTTTGACCATGTTCCTACTATTTACACTTCTCTCATAGGATGACAGCCATGCATTACTATTGGCAATAAGGTCTCGTGAATCTTTTGCATGGGCTGGACTCTGTGATTCTACCTATATGCACCTCCTGAGTATGTAGCATTATAAGTGTAAGTCACTGCATCCGATTTATTTTCTCACATTTTAAAAGGAATAGGTTTTCAAACCTGATTTTTAAATCACACCTCTGATTGATGGTGCAATGACTTTGATGCTGTGATTTAATTTCCTCTTTGGATGGAATATAAAATAGGAATTTAAATTTTTTCTTTACTACATAACAGTTTCCCTTCTTATTTTGCAATGAACAAAAGTTGGTTTCTTGTTCTGAGTACAAACAGGGAGTGCAAATAATTCCATGATAGCGCTTCTTTGAATAATCGTGCTTTCTGTTGCCTTTAAAGTAGATGTTTTTTGCCAGGCTTGGGGCTTGAAGAGCCTGGGCACTTTCCTTGGGCTTCCTCAAGGCTAATACTCTGCCACTTGAGCCACAGCACAACTTCTAGCTTTTTTCATTGTATGTGGTACTGAGGAATCAAACCCAGGGCTTCATGCATGTTAGGCAAACACTCTACCAGTAGGACACACTCCCAAACTTAGAGTTGATTTTTGATAAAGCATTTCAATTAACATACGTGAGAGATAAAATCACAGTTCACTTCCTTTATAATGTGAGTTGACTGAAAATTTTGTAGCAATAGCAAAAGAGGTAAAGAAGTTTTGAAAAATGATTATGATCTTTATTACTAAATCCTTTCTTTTCTATGATCCCACATATGCACTTATTAATTGACTGCCTGACAGATTTCTGGTCTCCACATCAGTCACCTGCATCAAGTGCACATGTGGATCACTTAAAATTTAGTTTGCATTTATCACAAGCACAACTGAATCACTGCCTTACTTCTATGATTGGCCATTTCTATTCAGCCTCAGAGAAAATAAAACTGATTTTGTTACCCTCATCTTTTATACTCATTTTTATATTGATTTTACTGTAGTCCTTCCAATTTTCAGCCATATATTTACACAGGTTTTAAGAAAAAGTAAAACAAGTCCAGAATAAAAATCTACATCCCTACAAGATGACTATGGATGATATAATTGTGCTAAAATAAGTACTCCATCTATTGTTCTTGTTAACTACCTGTTGTAGATCATGCATTGTGATCACATATTGACCATTGACTTGAAAGTTTTTCTTGCCTCCTCATCACACATTCTCTAAAGTCATAAAATAGCAGAAAATAACCAAAATTTTCTTTTAATATCAAATGAATCACAGACTAGAGAGATGGAATTTATTATTATGTTGTATGCATGTGTTTATACAAGCAACTGTATATTTGACATACAGTGATTATAGTCTGTCTCTCTCTGTCTCTCTGTCTCTGTCTCTCTCTGTCTCTGTCTCTCTCTGTCTCTCTCTCTCTCTGTCCCTGTCTCTCTCTGTCTCTGTCTCTCTGTCTCTGTCTCTGTCTCTCTCTCTCTCTCTCTCTCTCTCTCTCTCTCTCTCTCTCTCTCTCTCTCTCTCTCTCTCTCTCTCTCTCTCTCTCTCTCTCTCTCTGCCTGTCTCCTTTGCCTTTCAGGGTAAAATTAAACTTAATTATGTCCTTTGCCCCTTGCCCTCAGTTTGTTTCTTGCATTCAGGAAGTTAATGTCAGAGCTATTCTTCTTTTTATGATAGAAGTTATCTCTTAGATCTTATACTACTTACATTGTTGTTGTTGTTGTTTTTTGTTTGTGGGCTTGAACTCTGGGCCTGAGCACACTCCCTGAGCTTCTTTTGCTCAAGGCTAGTACACTACTACTTTAGCCACAGTACAACTTCTGGCTTTCTCTAAGTTTATTGGAGATAAAAGTTTTACAAAATTTTCTGTCCAGGCTGGTTTTGAACTTTGATCCTCAGATTTCAGCCTCCAGAGAATCTAGGATTATAGGTGTGAACCATTTGCACTTCAATATTTGGTATTTACGTCTTTACTTTTGTACTCCTAAATCACTATTTCCTTTCTTTGAGTTAAGAAATATTTATTTTCACAACTATTAAGTAAATGGATGACATTGTAGACATATCTTCATGAAATTTCCATGCTGTCTAATTCTATACATTCAGACATTTCAATGGATTTGTAATAAACTTCCAGGATAAAGGGGGATTTCTTGCTCATTGTTTGTCTGAAATCTTGGTTTGTGTTCATTTTGTTAAATAATAAGCATACTCCAACAACTCCTACTAGTTCAGCTGCTAAAACTCCTTTTATGATCTTCCAGGGTGTTGGTTCCATGGTACAGACTGTCCTGGCACATGAGGGATTCTAAAGCTACAGGGTCTAACTGGAGGTGCTTGCATGAAGGCTGCCACTATTTCATTTTTTTTTAGTTTAATTAATGAGAGATATCAAACAGAACATTTTTTCCACTAGGGAATAAATGAGTCCTTGTAGTCCTCAGGGTTTTTAGAACTCCTATCTGCCTGTAGGTGTTCTTTTTTTTTTGCCTTTTTCTTTTTGGGGGCACTGGGGATCCAACTCTGGAAGTTGCATTTGCTAGCAAGTGCTTTTACCACTGAGCTACATCCCAGCCCCAGTTGCTATTCTTGTTCAACTTTTTTTTAAACCACTAAACTTAAATTAAAAGGAAGCTCTATAGGGAGTCACTTTCACTTGAAGTCTATACTAAATCTATACTGCATTTTATTTTAGGATTAGAACCTTGACTGCATTTTCTTCTTTTTTTCCATTGTTTACTCCTTTCTCCTTGGCCCCCACCCCACCTCTTCAATTACCCATTTTCTGGTGTTTATTTGTAGTACTTTGGCTTTGCCTTTCTAACACTTATACTATTCGAGTTCTCCCTTGAATCTGCCATATCTCAATTTATACATTTGTACCAATATATTTCACCTAAAATATTTGCTTATAATTTTATGTTAGGAAGTGGAACTGTGCCTCAAGGGGTAGTGTGGTAGTCTGAGCTGAAGAGGTCAGGGACAGCACCCAGGCCCAGAGTTCAAGCCCCATGACCGACAAAAATATTTGTAAGTTAAATCTAGCTTTTACATACAAAGAAATACAAGCATCCTTGGTGTCTCTGGATCTGACTTACTTCACTTAATATAATTTCTTCCAGGCAAACGGTACAATGTCATTTTTAATGTATGAATAAATTCCATTGTATATATGTTTCATATATTTTGATAACATTTTCCATTGAGGGACACCTGCAATGATTTGTATGTGGTCTAAAATCCTTTTATTAGCTTTGTTTTGAAGTAAATCAGTATAATGAATTGTGGATAATATGATTCTTAATTCTGTAAGTCCATTAGTGATGGTGTTGGTAGAAGTATTTTGAGTAGGTAAAGTAAATCCATAAGAATATCTATTCTTAACAAGATGAGGGGTGGGGATCGGGGAGGGAAATGGGGACCAAGACATGTGAAAGGATATCAATGTATGGGAATTGATGCACCATCTATCTGGCAAATATCATGCAACCCTTCTATTAATTACAATAAAAAATATATGATAAAAAGAATATCTATTCTTTTAAAGATAAACTAACAGTCTGTCACTGATGTGAAGAATCATTTATAATCAAATTATTGTGTGCATCATTGCCCTATTCTTTTCAATTATGCTATCATGGATTCTTGGCATTTGTTTCTGCTATTGACAGGTTAGAGTCAGAGACTGAAGTGGAAAATCAGTAGAAAATCAGAAATTTTGACTTTTTTTGTGCCAGTCTTGGGACTTGGACTTAGCCTGGGCACTGCTTCTGAGCATTTTTGCTTCCTACTGATGTTCTGTTGTGAGCCAAACCTTCATTTATAGCTTTTCTGGTGGTGAACGGAATAGAAAAGCCTCACAGACTTTTGTGCCCAGACTTACTTTGAACCAAGATCCTCAAATCTCAGACTCCTGCATTGCTAGGACTACAAATGTGAGCCCCTTGCCACCAAGCTTAATGTTAACTTCCTTAACGTGAACAGTCAGGGCAAGTGTTTTTCCTATAGTCAAGCCTCATTATTCCTAATATGAGTCATATAAATATATAACTTTCCATCACCATTATGTACATTGCTTGTAAATGTTTGCTTCTGTTTCTTGTTTATACCAAAATTAATCTTCAGGCAACAAGAAGTATTTTCAAAAGTTGTATAGAGTATTCTGAATTTAATGATTGGTTCACATTCTCTCTTCTGTATTTTTAACTTTGGGTATTCTAGCCTGTTCTTTCGATGACTTCCATGAACAACTCTGATTTTATTTTGGCAATGTTCAACTTCTTTTTTTTATTATTTTTTCCAGGCCTGGAGCTTGAACTCAGGATTTGGGTACTGTCCCTGAGCTTCTTTGGCTGAAGGCTAGTGCTCTACCACTTGAGCCACATGGCCACTTCTGGCTTTTTCTGTTTATGTGGTACTGAGAAATTGAACCCAGGGCTTCATGCACATTAGGCAAGTACTCTGTCACTAAGCCACATTCCCAGCCCTCAAGTTCTTTCTTATAAAATACAACACATATAGTTTCAAATAGATTAGTAAATTATATTCTGTCTCCATTTTTATCTAGAGATTTAATCACACAGCATAAATGCAAATGTTATCCAATATTAATGGTATAATCAAGATTTTGCACATTTCTCACCAATTTCTGTGTCACTACATGAAAATGCACTTGAGAAATTAGACTGGTAAAAAATATTTCAACCTTACCCGTTTCATGAGTAAGCCCTGATTTAATTACGTTTAGTCCCAGGAATTTTTGAACTTGGAATACCAAATTTTTAGAATGATTAATAAAATGAAAACTAAAGGGATTTTCACTAAATGTACTCAAATACTTCCATTTGTTTGATTGCTATTTTGGAAGACTTAGTCCATAACTGAATTGTACATAAACTGATTTCTCAGGAAAATGAATAGAAAGAAAAACTATGGAAAAGGTATCGCCCCAATTTAGTAGAACATTTCGTTTCTGCCTAAGGACATTTGTAAGTCATGAAAAGATCATACAAGAAATAAAAATTCAAAATGTTCGTCTCAAATTACATGTAGCATACTGAATCAGTAAATGGCCTGATTGAAAACAGTATTGCCAATATAGCAAAATGCATATTTGAACAACAAAATTTAAATGATGCTTCCACATGTCTGGAACTGAATTACCCTCAGGTGCTTGAACAAATCTAAAGCCACAGAGTAAGGCTTTCTTTCTTTCCTAAGACAAGCTATGAAATGCACATATAAGATATATCAGATAACAAGGTGAAATATTCTAACAATTTGAGATAACCAAGGCAAGGCAAAAGAGATGAGAGATAACAGAGTACAGTAAGGAAAACAGTCACTCAATATATGGCATTTGTTTAGTTATCCTGGAGGTCCTTACATTTAGTATCTTACTATTTGGCCTAATGTCTCTAGATTTTGTTCTATTGTAAATCTTTGCAAGGAGAACCCAAGGTTTCTACTGATTATGACAATAGTGGGAGATTATTGGGCCGATGTTCCTTTGACTCTGGCTTACTTCACTTAATATGGTTTTTTCTAAGTCTTTTCATTTCCTAGCAAATGGGGCAATATCGTTCTTTCTGACAGCAGCACAGAATTCCAGTGTGTATAATACTACATCTTGTTGATCCACACAACAACTGAGGGATATCGGGGTTGGTTCATATCATTGCTATGGTAAATAGTGCTGCAATGAACATCATTTTGCTAGTGGATTCAGTATTCCCTTCTTTCTGGATGGTTGGGTAGATGCCAAGTAGTGAAATTGCGAGGTCATAGGGGAGCTCTATGTTTAGTCTTTTGAGGAACTGCCATACTGCTTTCCATAGTGCTTGAACCAGTTTGCACTCCCACCAACAGTGTAGTAGTGATCCCTCCTGGCCACATCCCCTCCAGCATCTGTTGTTATTAGTTTTCTTGTTCCTAGCCATTCTAACTGGAGTGAGGTGGAATCTCAGAGTTGTTTTGATTTGCATTTCTTTTTTTTTTTGCCAGTCCTGGGCTTGAGCTAAGGGCCTGAGCACTGTCCTTGGACTTTCTCAAGGCTAGAGCTCTACCACTTGAGCCTCAGCACCACTTCCGGCTTTTTTTCTATGTATGTGGTACCGAGGAATCGAACCCGGGTCTTCATGCATGCTAGGCAAGCACTTTAACCACTAGGCCAAACTCCCGGCCCCTTGCATTTCTTTTATGACCAGAGATGTCGAGAATTTCTTCATGTGTCTATAGGCCATTTTTATTTCTTCTTCTGAGAAGACTCTCTTTAAGTCCATGGCCCATCTTTTAATGGGATGGTTGTTATTTCAAGATTAGTTTTGGAGTGATTCAATTTTTTAAGCTGTTGAAATATTTTAGATATGAGGCCTTTGTACATAGTATGGTTAGTGAAGAACTTCTCCAATTCTGTAGGCTTCCTGATTAGTTTACTATTTATGTCCTTTGCCTTACAGAAGTTCTGCAGTTTACTGCAGTCCCACTTATCCAGCCTTTCTCTGATTTGTTGTGACTCTTCGTCATCATTGAGAAAGTTTCGACCTGTGCCAAGGAGGCCTAGTGTATCTGCTATTCCTTCTTTTAAAGTTTTCAGTGTGTCGGCTTTTACCTTGAGGTCTTCGATCCATTTGGAGTTAAATCTAGTGCAGGGTGACAAAGAAGGATCAAACTTTAGTTTTCTACAGGTGCTTAACCAGTTCTGCCAGCACCACTTGTTGGAGAGGTTGTCTTTCTTCCATTCTATATTTTGGCTCACTTGTCAAATATTAGGTGGCCATAGGTCTGTGGTTTAACATCTGGGTCTTCAGTTCTATTCCATTGGTCTTCAGACCTGTTCTTGTGTCAGTACCAAGCTGCTTTGATTATTATAGCTCTGTAATAGAGTCTAAAGTTTGGTATTGAAATTCCTCCAGCACTGTTCTTTCCGCTAAGAAATGTTTTTGCTATACGGCGTCTTTTATTATTCCATATCAAATTTGGGATTGCCTCTACTATTTCTTCAAAGAATGACATTTGGACATTGATGGGTATTGCGTTGAATTTGTAGATAGCCCTTGGCAAGTTTGTCATTTTCGCGATGTTGATTCTTCCAATCCAGGAGCATTGGAGGTTTTTCCATTTCCTCAGTTCTGCTTTAATTTCCTTTTTCAGGGTTTTAAAGTTTTCATCAAAAATGTCCTTTACATTCTTAGTTAAAATAATTCAAAGGTACTTTATTTTCTTTGAGGCTATTGCAAAAGGAGTTTCTTTCCTGATTATTGCCTCATTCCTCTCACTGTTGGCATAGAGGAAGGCAATTGATTTTTGAGAGTTAATTTTGTACCCTGCTATCTTGCCAAAGTTTTGAATCAGCTCAAGGGCTTGGGAGAGAAGCCTATAGGGTCCTTTAAATACAGAATCATGTCATCTGCAAAGAGGGAAAGTTTCACTTTCTCTTTTCCTATTTGGATCCACTTTATGCTTGCTTCTTGCCTTATTGCTCTGGCTAGGAATACTAATACTACTTTAAAGAGGAGTGGAGAGAGTGGGCATCCTTGTCTCATTCCTGATTTTAGAGGGAATGGCTTTAGATTTTCACCATTAAGTATAATACTATCTGTGGGTTTGTCATACACAGCCTTTATTACACTGAGGAATATTCCATGGATTGCTATTTTCTCCAGAGCTTTTAACATAAAGGGGTGTTGGATCTTGTCAAATGCCTTTTCTGCATCTATTGAGACGATCATGTGATTTTTGTCCTTGCTCCTGTTGATGTGTTGAATTATATTAATTGATTTGCTTATGTTGAACCAGCTTTGCCTCCCTGTGATGAATCCTGTTTGGTCTTAGCGTATAATTTTTTTGATGAGTTGTTGTAGACGGTTGGCCCGAATTTTGTTGAGAAGTTTTGCATCTATGTTCATCAAAGAAATGGGTCTATAGTTCTCTTTCTTTGATGAATCTCTGTCTGGTTTGGGGATGAGGGTTATACTGGCTTCATAGAATTAGTTTGGTAAAGAGCCTTCATTTTCAATTTCATTGAAGAGCTTGAGGAGTATTGGAGTGAGCTCTGCTTTGAAGGCCTTACAGAATTCAGCTGTGAATCCGTCTGGCCCTTTGCTTTTCTTAGGTGGAAGGTCTCTTATTGCCATTTCTATTTCAGTGCTTGAAATAGGCCTGTTTAGTTGGGATAGTTTTTCTTGGTTCAGTGTGGGTATGTTAATATTTCCTAGGAATTCATCCATTTCTTCTAGATTCTCAAATTTGATGGTGTAAAGGTTTGAGAGGTATTCTCTTACGATGCTCTGGATCTTGGTAATTTCTGTCGTGATATTACCATTTTCATCTGTGATTTTGTTTATTTCAGTATGCTCCCTTCTTTTTGGCAAGATTTGCTAAGGGTCTGTCAATTTTGATAATTTGGTTTCGATAATTTACTTCCTTCTGCTGGTATTAGGGTTGGGTGTTGCTGTTTTTCCAGGTGCTTAAGGTGACACATTAAGTTTTTGTTTTGGGATTTTTCCAATTTGTTGTTGTAGGCACTCAGAGCTATAAATTTTCTTCTTATCACTGGATTTGCTGTGTCCCAGAGGAGCTGATATTTTCCATGCTCCATTTTGTTTAATTTCATAAACTGTAGAATTTGAATCCTAATCTCCTCGGTGACCCATTAGTGATTCAACAATGTGTTGTTCAATCTTCATGAGTTACAGGATTTTCATTGGTGGAGATTGGTGTTTAGTTCCAATTTGATGCCCTTCAGGTCTGAGAGAATGCAGGGAATAATTTCAGTGTTTCTGAATCTGCACAGGTTTGTTTTATGCCCTAAAATGTGGTCTATTTTGGAAAATGTTCGATGTGCTGCTGAAAAAAAAAGTATATTGTGTTGTTGCTGGGTGAAATAATCTGCAGATGTCTGTTAGATCTAGTTGGTCTATACAGTTGTTAAATTCTAAGTTTTCTCTGTTGAGTTTTTGCCTGGTTGATCTGTCCGTAGGTGAGAGTGGTGTTTTAAAGTCACCAACAATCACTGTGTTTCAATCTATGTATGGTTTTAGTGAAAGTAGTTTGCTTGATGAATTTCAGTGCTCCGGGAATAGATGTATAGATATTAAGGATGGTTATGTCCTCCTGGAGGAGAGATCCGTTTATTAGTATGTGGTAACCTTCTTTGTCTTTTTTCACTAATTTTAGTTTGAAGTCTATTTTATCTGATATGAGAATGGAACTCCAGCCTGTTTATGGGGGCCGTTAGCTAGATAAACTTTCTTCCAAATTCTCACTTTCAAAACATGTTTGTTTTTTGGGGGTATGTGAATTAATGCACCTTCTATCTGGCAAATATCATGTAACCCTTCTATTAATTACAATAAAACATATATGAAAAAAAAGTTGTGTCTCTTGAAGACAGCAGAACCATGGATCTTGCTTTTTGATCCAACTAGACAGTCTATGCTGCTTAATTGGAGAGTTAAGTCCATTGATATTGAGAGTTAGAATTGAGAAATATTTGTAGTTCCTGCCATTTTTAAAATCTTTCATTAGGGCCTCTGTCTTGATAGTTCTTGTGGTACTTAGATGGTATGATTTTTAGGTGCCATTTCTTTCTCTGTATTACATTTGTGTGGGTTTTCAATGTGTAGCACATTTTGAGAATTTTCTGTAATGCTGGTTTGGGTGCTACGTAAAATTGCAGCTTTTCCCTGGAATGGAATGTTTTCATTGTTCCCTCAGTTATGAACGCGTGCATAGCTGGGAACAGTGTTCTTGCTTGGTAGTTATTTGACTTAAGGGCATGACATATATCCTTCCAATCTCTTCTTGCTTGCATGGTCTCTGCTGAGAAATCTGTGGTTATTCGGGTTGGTTTTCCTTTGTAGGTGATTTTTCTCTTCTCCCTGGCTGCCTTTAGGATCATTTCTTTGGTCTGTTGATACTTTTTGGATTATAATGTGGTGGTGGGATGTTCTTTTCTGGTCAAGTCTGTTTGGGGTTCTAAGAGCTTCTTGTATCTGGATGGGCCTGTCCTTCTGGATATTTGGGAAGTTCTCTGAGATGTTTCCCTGAAGTATATTTCCAATACCATTGACCTCTTTCTCCAGACCCTCCTCAATACCAGTTAGCCTTAAATTAGGCTTCCTAATTGTATCTTAGACCTCCTGAAGCATTCTCTCATATGTCTTAGAATTGGTTTGACTCACTTTCTGTTCTTTCTCTATAACAACTAAATTATCTTCAACCCCAGAAATTCTCTCTTCTGCATTGTCTACCCTGCTATCAAAGCTTTCTACTTTATTCTTCTTCTCCCTTGCTTCTAATTGCTCATTTTTGATGCCTTGCATCTCCTATTTTAGATCATGTATGGATTCCTTTGACTCCTTGATTTCCATTTGAGTGGTTAGCTCAGCAGCTTTATTATCGTTGGACATTAGTTGGAGTTCGGTCACTTTTTCCTTTGTGGATTCTATGAATTCGTCCATTTTTCTTTGAAAAACCTTTATTATGGCCTCCTTTATGGCTTCCCCTTTTTCACAAATCACCTTGTTTATAGTTTCCTCTTGTTTAGCTGTGGCTTCCTCCCTTATCTCTTTCTTTATATTTTCACATTTTTCATTAATGATGTTTATCAATTGCATTTGTTTTTTTATTATTATTTCTTTTTTTATTATAATTAGTAAAAGGGTATCAATTGCATTTGTAAAGCACTTGGAAGACTCTCCTCCAGATTTACCACTGACTGTTCCATTGCCTGTTTATGTTGAGTGGGAGATGCTATTCCTTGATTTGACATTTTTCTTGAGTTTCTTGTTCTGTCCATTTGAATATTGGAGCAAGATTAATACTAAACAAGATTATAATTTTTCAGATATAACCAACCTAGATCTCTTTAGCTGGATGACAATAGATATTCACAATTTTAGATTGGTATTATCACTCTCTCTTTCTTTTTGTGCACTTACAGACAAATCTAACACCACCACTGATTACCGATTTATGACCAAAACAATAAGCCCCTCAATCCAATCTCTATTGTATTTAAGTCACTCTGGACCTAGACTATAATTGAACACCTAGATACACAGCATTGCTCAACAACCATCAAATGTAGATCCATGTATTATAAGAGTTGAAGGATGAACAGAGGACCAGAGATAGAAAAATAGTATGAAAGACAACAGAGGAGGTAAAAAAGGAGTAATGTAGGAGTATAAGATTATTATAGTAATGAAGAAAAGGTATAGTTTAAGGACAACTGACCTAAGGTGATAGACAGATAGAATATTTGAGTACAAAGTTTAGAAAAATTTGATAAAACTTATGAAAATATGAAGAGTAATAAGAAGAATATATAGAGAAAAGAGGGAGGTAGATATAGGAGATTTCAATGATAAGAAATTTCAAAAGAAAAAAGACACAAAACAAAACAAACAAAAAATGTGGGGGGAGATTCCTCACTATTGTGAGTTCTTACCCAAGAAATACTAGGTTTGAGAAACAGGAGATTAAAAAGCAGGTGACTGTATCAATATAAATATCATTTGTATCCAGACTGTACCTAGATCTGTCACTATGTTTCTAGAACAACCACAGTGACAGAAGGAATGCGGGGAAAAAAAAAAGAAAAAAAATAGGAAAGAATCATAACATCAAAAAACAAGTGTAGTTAAAATGGCAAAGAAAAAGTATGAACACCTAAAAATGCAAATGAAAAATGGTAGAAGAAAAAAATACGAAGAAGAACAACAAAAAAGGGGGTATTCTTCAGGGTGTTTTTTTTTGGGGGGGGGGCAGGATAGGAAACTTGTATCTCCGCTAAATTTGGGATCCAAATACTTCAAAAAGTCTTTTTCTCTTGTGATTTGGCTTTGCGGTTTTTCAGATCAGATTGCTTGATTGGGAAAATGAAGCTGAAAGAGACACGGGTGGGTTTGTTTACCAAGCCGGTGCCCTGGTGCAGGGGATGGACTTCAGTAGAGCTGGGGCTGGATTTCCGGCTAAGGTATCTTTGGGAAATCCTTTGCCCTTTAGAATGATGGCGCTGCCTGCACCACCTCTCAGGTTCTAATTGCTTTGGCCGGGTCTTTGCCAGCAGTCAAGATGGCGCTGCTCTCAGCTGGAGGGGGAGGGGCTCCCTCCCAATGCCATTCCGCGAGTAGAAGTGGAAACTTCTCCTCGTAGGTACTCACAAATTGCTGAATTCTCTGGTCTGTGCATGGCTGGGTGTCGGCTCTGGGCTTGCACAGGCTCTGTGTGGCTCTGTCTGGAGGCTGCGGGTCTGTGCCGTCATGAAGCACTGTCTGCTCCAATTCAGAAGAATAGCTTTCGCTCCGTGGTTTCTCCGTGGCTGGTGCTGCTCGACACTGTCTTCTTGCACCAGTTTTCTGCCTTTCTCCTCTCCAAATGAGATCTCTGTGGCACTAAAGCTTGCTTAGGATTGATTTTTGGTTAAGAACTTTCCCTTATGCTGCCAAAACTGATATCTTGGTGGGAGCTCAGAAAGTCTCACACTTTACCACCACCATCTTCCGCCGTTCTCCGAAAAATCATAAGTATCTTATAGTCAAATTCTACATTTGTAGAATTTAGTGAAACCACTGAAGAACTATTACATAAAAGTGGGGCTATCAGTGTGGTTCTGTGTTAGATCACCTACATATAGCACTGATGAGATCCTGAATTCAAGCCTAGTACTACCACAATTGTTTTCCCCAGGGCTGTAGTGGTGTCTGTCTATAACCCTAGAGACTGAAGAGACTGATAGCCAGAGGAACAAAATTTGAATCCACCCCAAGTAGACAAGCCTATGAGACTCTATATATAAAGCTTAATTTGCAAAACAAGAAAGCATAATATTTTCCAGGTCCTGAGTTCAAACTTTGGTACCTTTCTACTAACTAAAACATTGTTTTATCCAATATATTTCTAGTCAGGGAACTTGCATGCCTGAAATTCCTTCTATGGATTCACATGTTCTTTGAAATGAGTTCATTGCGAAGAGTAACACATATAAGCTTTCATAAGCTGTCATTTTCTAGTTACAAGCTTAATTTTTTTCATATCACAGGAGCACTTATTTCCTTTGTTCTAGGCCAAGCCAGAACCTTATCAATTTCTGACTCTAAATTTTGTCACCATTCAGTTTTCTCTTGTTGCTGCTCTTGCATAATTGCCTAAGACTTCAGAGAATGTTAGACTCTAGATCTAGAAATCACATAGAAAAGGAACACTTAGTGGAGTAGACCCTGTTGGGACTGGAATTAGAGACACATAAAGAACAATAGGCTAGTTAAGGAGAGTGGTTAGAGAACATCTTCCTGTTTGCCTCTATAAGGACTTTTACAAATATGTTGTTAGAAGTCTTACCGATTTTCTTCACACCTAATCATGGCTTGTTGCTTCTCTTAAAGACTTTACTTCTCCTTTTGCTATAGTACCAGAAAGTGCTCTAATATGATCTATTTACTGATTTGTCTCCAAAGAGATTATTATTTTCTCCTGTGCCATTTTTATTCTAATCTCTAGTGGTATAGATTAAGGACTATTTTTCATTACAGTAACAAAGGAGGTCAAACTTTTATTTTCTCTTTGGTTTTAGTAAAATTGACTACCTTTTGTGTTTGAAGAAAAATATTTTTTCCCATCAAGCAACATCAGCCACTGTAGTGGTCTATTCCTTCATTTTTTGAATTGTAAACCTTTTCAGAGAAATGCAATCACTCACTCAATGCAAACTGCTGTGGGTATACATATTCTGATATTCTGTGCTGGCAGTAGACATACTACACCATAGAAAAGGAGCAAGGAACATATCTCTAACTGGCCCAAGTATTTTTTCTAAGAATCATTGCATAAGACTTGTCCTTGTGATAGCACAGATGAGGTGGAATGCACCATGTATTATATTATGTGATAAATTTAGAATTGAACATGATTATATTTTAGAACTCTAGCCTTAAAATTGACACATAATTTGTGCTTAGTTAGATTCTTCTCTTTCATCCATTTGAGTTTCTGTTACTGAATACGTCACATAATGTTATGAATGTTATGAATGTTCATCCTATGGCTGTTTAATAAAAGTGATTAGCCTCTGAAAATAAAATGTTATTTTGATTTAAGTGCTCTTCTTGTTTCTATGAATTTCTGAGGTGGGTTTGACATGAACCATGTACTCTATGGGGCTTGTACTTTTCTATGGACAATGTTCATTTCATGTTGAAAAATGCTGTGCCACATAAATTGAGACTATAAACAATGATAGCATCTTGTTCTCAGCAGTGATAAATGTAACATCTATTACCTAAACTTGCAACCTGAAAATGGAAATTAGTTTGAAGAGTCTACTGAAATTTAAATTCATGCTTAAACATGTTGCCAACAACTTGCTAATGTGGTTTTCTGTTTGTTGTCACTAGTCTCTGTACAGCTTTATATCATTCATCTAATGTGTTTAATGATATAGTTAAAACATGAAGATATAATAACTGACATATGAGCCCAGCACTACTCCCATCTGTCTGAAGTCACATTCTGCAAGGTGTCAGCTTTGACAGAATGTTCTCAACAGGGCTCTTGTGAACCTCTGCAGCTAGTGCATTGATGAAGGATTTGAGTAAATACCAGTGACTTAAAAAAATACCAAAAGACTTAAAATGCCCAGTAATCATATGGCCTTAATTTGCTTTTAAACTTCTGTACATTTAGCTGTAAACCACACAAAACCCAGTAAACATAATTTCTTTCCTTTCTAAAAATGCATGTCATAAAATGGTTTCTTTCTCAGCTATAGCTAGATATTAATTAGGGAAGTGAAATTAATGGGTAACAATGACATGATCCCTGATTTTCTAGTCTTATTCGTACCATTTGGATTGAAATTCTGAATCATTTGTTTTGAAATATAATGTGTAAGCAATCTTTGTTCATTAAAACAACATTTAAGAGAAAGAATGATATACTTTAAAAACCAATGGGGGAAAGCAATGGGGAAATATCATAACCAAATTTGTAAATAGATCGTGATAGAGTTCCTTGGAAAGGCATAATCAAAAACAGTGTAGGGCCTTAGATTCCTAAGACTAAGCAGAAAGAGGAGGAAGATTAGGAAAGCCAATAAAGCTAGAATCATGGAAAACAGACTATTAGAATATGGTGTATAAATAAAAAATTCTGAAGACCTGAACTAATCACTCACCTGAAATAAAAAAACTGAGTACTGATCAGTAATATATGTAAGAAAATTCCCTTAGACCAGAAGATATAACAACTTAAATTTATTTGAAGAATCCTGGATCTTTCACGGAACTCTAAATAATTCTCATTTTCATCATCCAGATTAGAGAAACACATAATACATGGGATATTAAGCAGCATATGCAAAAGTGTTTTACCTCAATTATGGTTATAAATTAGCCATGTTAAAAAAACATTCCCTCTGATCCAGCTATACAAACTTTAAATAAAAAGATTTAAAAACAATTTTTCAAGTAACTCAACCACATACAAAAGGTCAAAATGATTTATATCAATACAAAAAATCCAACACTTAGTGAAGTACAGATTGTATTATAAGCTTCTAATAAAATATGACCAGGAATGCCAATGAAAAAATGAGATGCAAAATAATGGGAAAAATTGCTCAGTTGAAGGAGATCAGAAGCTACATAGATAATAAAGTTAGTGGAAATGGATATTATAGTAGCTGTTTTACTTTAAATCTTCATATCCATGAAAGGAGAAAAGGGCAAGTTAATATAAGGAAAGACTGTAAATTATCACAAAAACTCAAGTTACAATTCTAGAAAGGAAAATGGTTATATCTAAGATGTAAAACACACTGGATGGGTAATAAGAGCTGTTAAAAAATTTTAATGAAATTGTATGTGTGGTGATGGACAATAGCTAAAATGAAATACTGAGGAAAAGAGACTGGGAAAAATACTGAAAAATTGTTTGAAACCCATACTTTTTCATTTTGGCAAAAATCATAAATAAACATATGGAAGGCACTAACTTAATACTTACAAGAAAATTTATTGCATTAAATGCCTAAAAACAGAAAAGTGGGATTACTTGAAAAAAAAACAACAAACAATACACAGCAAAGGAAACAACAGAGTAAAGATACAACAGTAGAAAATATTTGCAAACTGTGACTAGCTATATACAGAACATAAATAACTCCAGAACTCAGTAACAAAAGCCAAATGAGGGGCTAACGATTTAGTGCAGGAGTTAGCATTTGCCTGGTAAGTGCAAGGCCCTGAGTTTGGTACTCAATTTAGGAAATAAAAGCAAAACAAAACACATTATCTCACTAAAGAATGGAAAATTGACACAGACAAATATTTCTTAAAGAGGGCACATAGAAAAAGTAGATTCATTAAATGTCATTCAACACGAATTATTTTATGCATATGTGCGTGTGTGTGGGTGTGTGTGTGTGTGTGTGCGTGCGTGTGCACACATGCATAAAGTTGTGGCTAGCATGATTATGTTCTATCCTGTATTTTCCTCCTTTAATGTTTCAGTTCCAGTTTATAAATTCTTCCTATGTTGGGCAGTCACTTCCTTTCCTAACTCTCTGCCAGAGGAAATTCAGCACTATTTTTTTCCCTACAGGCTGCTTTCAAAGATCATACTAAAGGGCATTAATGACTTGACTATGCATTCAGTGAGTTGCCTATAAAAGATAACCCTGGGGGGGATAAAGAACACTATTGTCATGAAAAGGAGCAAGAGGGCATGTATAAATAAAATCATAGTAAAAGAGGTAACAAATAGTAATGTGAGTAGCATAAAATGTGAAAATATTTGTCAGATTTAAGCATTATACTTCACTTAAAATTTATTTTATGAGTAGGAAGGGTAACAAATTTGGAATGGGAACTGGACCGTGTTGTTGACAGAAAGAAAATTAATTCCCAGAAGGGAGCCTTCCTGCTGGGAATCTGTTTTTGTCCTAGGCTTTGTAGGGCAGATTTTTTTAATATCAAGAACAACATCATTTAAGTTCAGCTAAAGAAATATCACAGTGTATGATGTGAGTTATTTCCGTATGAAATATTCCAAAAGTCACCTATAAGCCATTTTATAAAACATTGTGGCCCTCTCCAGTTGCTATTTAAGTAGATTTTGGCTGGGGTGGGAAAATTTACCTGTATTACAACTTTATAGGTTATATTGATATTCCTGATTTCAGAAATGAAGTTTGAGAATCAATATTCCATATTTTTTCAGGAGTGCTGTCACAGACCAGTTAAGGAAATGTTTTTTTAAAACTATGATAGTAATGGAGAAATAACATTCTATGGTTAAATTTCCAAAGGAATGTATCAGAATAGATTTGGAAATTGAGATTAATAACATCCTATAATTTTACACTTGAATAGAAAAATTCAATTTGCTCTAAGGTTATTTGAATGTTGTAAATAAATATTTGAAGTATTTCCAAAGCAGCAAACAGCAATGTTGCCATTCTCTGTGTGAATGAATCTTGTGATAAGTTTTTCCACTACATGAGCATAAAGAAAATATTCATGAAAAATTATATGGATGAACTATCTGGAATGTCATTGGCTATCTCCATCAGTGTTAAAAGTGTTCTCAGATACATGTATGTAGTTACATTTTTCTTAAGGTAACTCTGATGCCTGAAGCATCAAAGAGACATTGAAAAATTGCTATTTTTATTGATTATCACAATGCTGAAATGTTTTATAAAACAGTTTACTTTTAAACATTCAAGCTGCATAAGGCATGAAATGAAAAATGTCAGTTCTTTTTTCTGTTGTTAAAATAAATGTATTTATAAGACGTTCAGGACAAGTGGTCTCGAGCTTTATTCTATATTAGCATAATATGAAACAAACAGAAAACCCTGTGATTTCTATGCCTCTTTCCAACAAATTCAATCTGAGAGTAGGCATTGATTTTATATTAGTGCATATTACATTACTAAAATTTACAATCTTTAGAAAACATGAATATGTCATAGTTTTCATAAGTAAAATATAGGTTATTTGGTTTCTCTGCCCAGGTTCTCATTAGGCTAAAATCACTGTGTTAGCCAGAGTTGTGATCTTATCTAAACTCAGAAATCTCTTCCAAATTCACAGATTGTAGGCACAGCTTAATTACCTGTATTTGAAGGATTGAGATTCAGATTCTAGATTCCAGTCTCTATCAGGTAATTTCCCCAAACTTGGCAGTTCTCTTCATCTATTTAATCAGAATGCATTCTACCCTTATTCTTTCCTACTTTATCTGATCTATAAACTGTCTTTTTAATGACTTACTTGGTTAAGTTTGGTCCATTCAGGATAATCTTCCTATTTATTTACTTAAAATCAATTAACTAGTATCCCAGCATGTCTATAATATAATTCTAGTAGTCAGTACCCTGAGACAGGAGGCTCATGTGTGCTAGGCCAATCACGATATATTTTGAGATTTTCTTAAAATAATCAACTGTTTAGGAACTTATTTCAACTTCATAATATCTTTCTTCTTGTTTGATAATATACCTTAATAATAGAAGTCATATCTCATCACATTCACAGTCTCACCTATACTTATCTGTAAACAGATCTGTATATTCAATGGCAGAAATTATTTTTGAGCCAGCTTGCAATTCTGACTACCACTGGGTACTACTCAAAGCTCCAATGTTTTAAAGTTATGATTACAATGAATAGCCCAGTGTTAAGTAAGAACCATAGGATTTGTCTAAAACGTAGAAAGAAGAGTTTTTCTGTTCACATTAAGGAAAGTATAAGGCAGAAAGCCTTAAATAGTATGTTTCAAGCAGCACTGGGACACCAGTTTTTCTTTAAAGAACATTGGTTGTCATAGAACTTTATTTCCAAAAATTAAATTCAATGATTTCAGTTGAGGTATAATGAGAATATATCATTTTATTTGTGATACTAGTGATGAAAAAGTGCTAAAATAGTACAAGATTGAGTGTGAGATAAACAAAAATAGATATTTGGAGACCATTTTAAAAGATATAAGTACTCAGATACCCTACTGGAGATGAATGGATAGAGAAAATGTGATATATATATATATATATATATATATATATATATATATATATATGGGAATCCTACATAGCCAACAGACAAGATAAAATAATGGCATTTGCAGGGAAGTGGATGAATCTAGAGCGAATCATATTGAGCGAAACAAGTCAAGATCAAAGGAACAAAAAGTGCATGGTATCCTTAATATGTGGCTATTAGATCCAAACGGTACAAGAGAGAGGACTCAATATTTGCATTCCCAATGCTATGGACATGGTATTGGAAATATATACATAATTACAGACATAAAAACCTATGACTCTATAAACATGTTTTATTTCATAAATTAATATGTATCTATGATATACAAACCCTTAGCCTAATTTTGATTATGTTCTAAAAACTAAATGCCAGTGATTGTATATAGAGATTCCCTTCTTGAACACTCGTTTGTTAAACATGTCATTTGAAATATGATGTAAAAATCAATGTTAATAAATTCTTTAATAAAAAAAGATATAAATACTGGGCCAGGAGTTTAGACTAGTCAAAAGAAGGTAGATTTGAGGTCTTATTTGGAAAGAATGAAACTCTACATTCCATATTTGAAAAAATATTTTTACTGGATAAGAGAAATAATTACACAAAACTCATGAGAAACATGACATTGGAATCTGGGAACATTTTTTGAAAGTCAACAGTTCATCCACTGACTACCGAAGAGATATAATACATGTATCTGAAATGACCTTTCCTAATTCAAACACAACTTCCTTTTTGTGAATACTCGCATTAAAACCTTCCATAAAGGGGTAGGGAGTATATAACCTATTGGTAGAGTCCTTGCCTACCATGCACAAAGCTATGGGTTTGATTCATGGGTTCCACATACACAGAAAAAGATGGTAATGGTGCTGTGGCTCTAGTAGTAGAGCGCTAGCGGTGAGAAAGCCCAAGGACAGAGCCTATGCCCTGAGTTCAATCCCCAGGAGTGGCAAAACAAAACAAAACAAAACAAAACAAAAAAACCTACCATAACTTCAGAGCAAAAGACAAAATAGAGTCATGGTTGCATAATTGAGAGATTGTGGGGTAAATTTGGCTTTTCTACTAGGTAAATGGTGAATGATAATCCAATCTAAATTTGCAAAATTAAAGCATGATAAATATTGAGCCCTATTCCATATTTGTCTGTCAAATAAGGAAGGGATCAGGTGAATCTTTGGGTTTGGAAATTAGGAACAAGTTTATTAGGGAAAGGATATACATTTAGGAAACTCAAGCTAAAATCATGAAAGTAATGATTTGATAGTCTAGAATTTTGAGATATCTGTAGCTGGTATATATTTTGAGGCAATAAAGAGGGCATTATAGGATACCAGCATCAATGATGTGATTACATTTAGAAAATGATCATTTTATCAGTGATGAAATGAGTAGATTTATAAATCTTTGTCCTATCTCCTCAAACTCTTTTATAACTATGTATAAATATATATATACAATATATATGTATATATAGTGTATAGTGTGCTTGTGTGTGTGTGTGTGTGTGTGTGTGTGTGTGTGTGTGTGTGTGTGTGTGTGTGCACATGTGCCAGTTCCAGTCCTGGATCCTGAACTTAGAGCCTGGATGGTGTCCCTTAGCTTTTCATGGAAAGTTGGTGCGTTAGCACTTGAGCCACAGCTCCAGTTCTAGCTTTTTTGTGGTTAATTGGAATTCCCATGGACTTCTGTGCCTCAGATTTTGGCCTTTTTGAACACCTAAGATTATAGATGTGAGGCAATACCATCCAAATTCTTTTGTATCTAGTTTCAACAAAATGTTCATTTATGATCTATTATGATGTATGTGATAGTTTGTAGAAGGAATTCAGGCTACAGGACAGGTGCCCCAGCTTTCTAGAGACTGCTGTTTTGCTTTACCTTCTCTAGTAACAACTTTAGTGGAAATGAAAGTTTAACATGTTCAATGACTAAGGAATATATTAATTTTCTTAACTAACCTAAAATTGTATAAAGGAATATTTATTCATTTAAAATGATACAAGTTATCAATGTGTATTAGGAAAGAATTTCATGAGAGAAAAGAAATTTCTCCCAGGAAAGAACATATCATTTGGGATTTTTTTAGATTAAACTTCATTAAATTTCTTTCATAGTGTCCGCCATGGTCTGTATTGTTAATATAGTCTGCACTATTCCTCTCAATACACCAACTAAGTTATTGTTCTTTCTTCTGTAGGCAGTGCTAGTCCATTTATGCCTAATTTTCATATGTCTTCCTTCTCCTTTTTAGTTAACTTGTATCTTTTTTTTTTGCCAGTCCTGAGCTTGAGCTCAGGGCCTGAGCACTGTCCTTGGACTTTCTCAAGGCTAGAGCTCTACCACTTGAGCCTCAGCACCACTTCCGGCTTTTTTTTTTCTATGTATGTGGTACCAAGGAATTGAACCCGGGTCTTTGTGCATGCTAGGCAAGCACTTTAACCACTAAGCCAAACTCCCGGCCTTAACTTGTATCTTTTAAATACTTCCTGGTTGAATACATACTCAAATTTAAATAATTTTCATAAGTCTGTGTCCATCAGCTATAAGATACCTTTTTCCTTTCTAACCTGTAAAATGGAGATGTTTGTAGTTCAGGATTCCTTCATCTCTTCCTTCACCTCTATTTTTATTTCTTTTGTAAAAAAATTTATTGTCAGGGTAATGTACAGAGGAGTTATTGTCAGGTAATGGGTGCATTAATTCTCAAACCCCTTTTCATATTTTTGTCCCCATTTCTCTCCCGTACCTTCTCCCTCTCTCCCCCTACCTCCTCCATTTTTCCCATTCGTTTCTCTATTTCAAATAAACAAATAAACATATAAAACTTACCAGGTAACAAAGTCAGATAGAACAACCACATGAGATTAACCATGAGGGGAAAAAAAGAGAAAATAAATAACTGAACATAGTACATTAAGAGCAACAGTCACAAAGATAAAACTCTTATCCCCATATCCTAGAGTTCATTTTATTTAGTCTCATGCTTAGTGATCATATGTACATAGCTTCTGAGCTATTGAGATCCCCTGCTAGGAGAATACTGGCTGTGTACTAATTACAAATGAGGGAAATCATGGAGCCTATGTTCCATTTGGTCTGGTTTACCTCACATAATATGATTTTTTCCCAAGTATTCTTTATGAATGGGGCGATGTCATTCTTCTGATGGCAGCATAGAATTCTGTTGTGTATAAGTATCACATCTTCTTGAGAGGCATCTGGGTTGTTTTCATATATTTGCTATGGTAAATAATGGTGCTATAAATATCATTGTGCTAGTAAGTTTAGTATGTCTGGACATTTGGGTAAATGCCAAGGAGTGAAATTGCTGGGTTATAGTCGAGCTCTAGGTTTAGTCTTTCGAGGAATGGCCATACTGTTTTCCAGAGTGGTTGAACGAATTTACACTCCCACCAACAGTGTAGTAGTGTTCTATTCTGGCCACATCCCTTCCAGCATCTCCTGTTATTAGATTTCTTGATAATGGCCATTCTAACTTGAGTTGAATATAAAAGTTGTTTTAATTTGCGTTTCTTTTATGGCCAGAGATGTTGAACATTTCTTCATGTGTCTATAGCCCATTCTTATTTCCTCTTCAGAGAAGTCTCTCTTTAATTTTTAGCCTACCTTTTAATTGGATGGCTGATTCTTTGAAGATTCGTTTTTGAGAGATTTGAGCTGTAGGTTTAGTTTAAATATGAGGCCCTTGTCTGTTGTATGGCTATTGAAGATCTTTTCCCACTCTGTGGGCTTTCTATAAAACTTATTAGCTATGTCCTTTGCCATACAGAAGCTCTGCAGTTTAATGTAGACCCATTTGTCCAAACTCTCTTTAATTTATTTTGTTTCTGGGCCTTTTTTTAAATATAGTTTTGACATGTGCCAAGGAGTCCTAGCGTATCTCCTATTCCTTCCTATAAAGCTTTGAGGGTATCTACTTTTATCTCAAAGACTTTGATCCACTTGGAATTAATTCTGGTGTGGGGTGACAAATAGGGATGCAACTTTAGTTTCCTGCAAGTGCTTAACCAATTCAGTCAACACCATTTGTTAAAGAGGTTGTTAGATCTTCTGTCCTAGTTTTTGGCTCCCTTATCAAACATTAGGTGAACACAGGTCCATGTGTTGATTTCTGGGTCTTGATTTCTATTCAGCTCAAGCAACTTGGCAGTGGAGTCTATAGGGTTCTTTAAATACAGAATCATGCCATCTGCAAAGAGGGAATGTTTCACTTCTACTTTCCCAATTTGGATCCCCTTTATGTTTGCTTCTTGCCTTATTGCTCTGCCTAGGAATTCTAATACTATGTTAAAGAGGAGTAGAGAGAGTGGGCATCCTTGTCTCATTCCTGATTTTAGAGGAAATGGCTTTACCTTTTCGCCATTAAGTATATTGCTAGCTGTAGGTTTGTCATACACAGTCTTTATTATACTGAGGAATGTTCCATGGATTCCTTGTTTTTTATTTGGGATTTTTTTTCCCCAGTCCTCGGTTTGAGCTCAGGGTCTGAGCACTGTCCTTGGACTTTCTCAAGGCTAGAGCTCTACCACTTGAGCCTCAGCACCACTTCCGGCTTTTTTCTATGTATATGGTACTGAGGAATAGAACCTGGGTCTTCATGCATGCTAGGCAAGCACTCCACCACTAGGCCAAACTCCCGGCCCTATTTGGGATTTTTGATTTAAGATTTTATGACAGCTTTATGCAAAGAAAAAGACAACAGAATAGTTCAATAAAAAGAGTGGAATGATGCTATAGGAAGAATGTCAGATGAATTATGATTTATAATGAATAGATGTTTGAGAAATACAGTGGGAAAAAGAAGAAAAATTCATCTTAAATTGTATTTTCTTCAAGAAGAATGATAAAAGAGATGTTGGTATTATGATAACAAATCACAGAAAGGAAGTCCATCAACAAATATATTACTTTTTAAATTTCTTATGAAATAGATGGTTTTTCCATGGAAAACTGGAGAACAAACATGAAGTAATAGCAATTTTATAACCCGTCTTGGTGAAGTGCATCTATCAAAGCATTTGTCTCTTAGGAACAATATGTTTTATACTACTTGATATTTCAAGTAATAGTCTCTCTATGACATAAAGTTTTATCAGTGTGTCCTTTCTCAGTGTTTTATTGCTAAGTAACAAGATGTTTAAGAGCATATATTTTGATAGGCAGAATTTGAAAATATCATACCCAAGACAGATGTTCTCTGGTTATTCATTCAAATGCTTATCTAAGTCTTGTGAAAAACACTTGATAGATTTTATAAGTATACTAATTAGGTGGATTAAAGAATGTTATCTTAGATTATTCATGTGACCCCAATATAATGAGATCTTAAAATATGAAGAAAAAGACAGGAGTCAAGAAACGATATGGAGAATCAGAAAATTGAAACAGAAGAAAAAATGAAAATGACTACAAACTGGGAACTTGTGACTCATTTTTGTAATCCTAGCTACTCTACAGATTGAGATGTGGAGATAGAGCTTTGAAACCAGCCTGGACACAAAAAGCCTGAAAGACTCATCTCCAATTAAGCACCAGAAAACCTGAAATAACACTGTGGCTCAAAGTTATACAGCACTAACATTGAATACACAAACTCTAGAACAGCGCCCAGACCCTGAGTTCAAGCCCCAGTACCTGTATACACACACACACACACACACACACACACACACACACACACACACACACTCCAAATCCTTTTTTTATTCTTGGGATAATGTATGGAGGAGTTACAGTTACATTATCCGTACCACTTCTTGTTTTTTCCCCACTTCCCTCCCCCCATAGCCTCCCAATCATCTTGTTTTCCCCCTTCTCTTTCCTATGTCATATAAACAATTAAATGTATATACAATATACCAGGTAGCAAGTCAGATACAGTAACAATATGAGATTAACAGAAGACAACAAAAGAGAAGAGGAAATAACAGTACATTAAGAACAACAATCACACAAGATATAGCTCTTGTTTCCATATCCTAGAGATCCTTTTATTTAGTCTCATCGTTTATGACCTTATGAATCTAGGTTTTGAGCTATTGAAATCCTGTGCTAGGAGAGTCCTAGATGTGTACTAATTATTGCAAATAGGGAAAACCATTGAGCGTATGTTTCTTTGGGTCTGGATTACTTCACTTAATATGATTTTTTCCAATTATTATCATTTCTTTACAAATGGGGCAATGTCAATCTTTCTGATGGAAGTATAGAATTCCATTGTGTCTAAGTACCACATCTTCTTGATCCATTCATCTACTGAGGGGCATCTGGGTTTGTTCTATATCTTTGCTATCATAAATACTGCTGCAATGAATATCATTGTGCTAGTGGCCTTAGTATATCCTTGTTTCTGAACATTTGGATAAATGCTAAGAATGGAATTGCTGGGTCATAGGGGAGCTCTATGTTTAGTCTTTTGAGGAATGGTCATACTGTTTTGCATAGTGGTTGAAGGAGTTTACACTCCCACCAACAGTGTAGTAGTGATCCCTCCTGGCCACATACCAGACAGCATCTGTTGTTAATAGATTTCTTGATCATGGACATTCTAACTGGAGTGAGGTGAAATCTCAAAGTTGTCTTGATTTGCATTTATTTTATGGCCAGAGATGTGAACATTTCTTCATGTGTATATAAGCCATTCTTGTTTCCTCTTCAGAGAAATCTCGTTTTAAGTCCTTAGCACACTTTTTAATGGGATGGTTGTTTCTTTGAAAATTTGTTTTGGAGAGATTCAAATTTCTTTAGTTACACGTATATATTAGGTATGAGGCCCTTGTCTGTTGTATGTCTAGTGAAGATCTTTTCCCACTCTGATATACTCCATATCTGAGGAGAAATGTCTGTGCCTTTTCTGATACAGAGGTGCAAAAGATCATATTCCAGATTAAAAGAGAGACCTTTAGAAATGCACCCCTTGGTGGACTGCAAGAAAGTTATGAGGGCATTGATTCTTCAACTGCAAAGACTAGAAATAATTTTTCCTGAACTTAGGACCTGGGCTCTGACCCTGAGCTAGTTTGTGCTCAAGGCACTTGAGTCATAGCAAAACTTCTGGATTTTTGTTTATTTGTTACTGAGAAATAGAACCCAGGGCTTCATGCATGGTAAGCAAGCACTTTACCACTAAGCCACATTCCTAGCCCTGAAAACAATTCTTTTTCTCAGAGCTTACTTGTAAGAACTAAGCCAGGCAATATCTTGATTTACCATTGTGTGACCCGGAGAAAAGAATTCAGCAGAGCCAATCCAAATATATGTCCTACAAAATAGTAGAATAGTGTGTTGCTATTGTTTTCAGAGACTTATGCATAGTAATTTGGTAATTTTATTATGGTACTAGTATGAAAATATTAATATTTATTTCAATATAAAATATTATTTATAAACTCCAATGTAGTTTATCTCTTTAAAGGTATAGTTTTTAAACAAAAATATGCAAATAACATGAAATTTGAGAAATCAGATTAACTTGTTAATTTGTTAGAGTATCATAAAATATGTAAATTTCTAATAGCACAGAAAAGAAGAAAGCGATATTTAGTCCAGATTGTATAACATCACTAGAAAACCATATAGTATTAAAATTATTAAAAGGATAAACTTACAATATAAACATTTAAGTGAATTTAAGTGAACTTGTGCCTTATTTAAAATTCAGATAACTGAATAGAGAATCTTTTCCACTATAAAACCATAATAAGTAAACACCAATCAGCACATTTTGTTTGAGTCGATGAGACAGAAATTCAAATCTTAAGAAAAATCAGGAACTACTTAAAGAATCATCTCACATCACTCTCTTGGTTAAGATGTTGGCAAATACCAGTGAGAAGATTTCAGCTGTCAAATTAAACAAAGTTATTGCTGATACAAAAACATAAAACTATGGATTCAGAATGAAATTGATCATTAGTCCAAAGTTTATCAGAGTTCCTAAGAAAGTAGTTGAAGAGAATTTTGATGTTGATGGGATTATTGTACATCTGACTTTAACTTTCTTCATATAATTTTATACGTGAACAAATTTGTAGAACATACTACATAAATGATAGCTTCTTAAATTTGGAAAACTATATTTTAATCACAATCAGGAGTTAGGTGGATTTACTTGGTTGTTGAGAATGAAATTGTGCTTAAAAATTACTAGTGAGATATAGTCTATACAGTATGTCTACATTTCTGGAAGATATTAGAAATCCCTATTATCTTCATAGTAAAACAGAGAACCCATTTGCTGAATGTAAGCAATTTATTTTGTTCGTTTTTTTTTGTACTGGTCCTGGGACTTGAACTGAGGGCCTGGGTGCTGTCTCTGAGCTTTGTTTGCTTAAGGCCTAACACTCTACTACTTGAGCCACTTGGAAGTAACAGTTTCAATGGACTTTCCTTCCCAGGTCACCTTTGAACTACAATTCTCAGATCTCAGCTTCTGAATACCTAGGGTTACAGCCATGACCCACCAATGGCTGGTGATAATTTTTTAATGGGGTAATTTTTCCTAAATAAACTGTGAGAAATGAACTGGTGCTGCTGTGGTAGAAATCTTGCACAGAACAATTTTATCGACTCCTGTCCTCAGTTCAACTCTGCATTTGTATTTAATACATGGTGTGATACAGACCATATTCAATAACAGACAAAAAGACCTCCATGTTGGAAAGACAAAATGAATGGACATGTAGTTATATTTGTATGTATTTATTTTAGCAGTACACAGACACAAGCTAAACTCATAATAAGAACTATTTGAAGTTAGAGATGATTATATTGAGACCCAGTGAGGGCTCTGTAGTTACATAGAAAAATAAAGCAGTACTCACCTGACTTAACTAGCAGACTTTAAAGTATCTCACAACTGTGAGACGACTGATCATTTGTAAAATGTCTCTAATGGGTGACCTGTTATTTCTAACGCAGTGCTGGATTTATAACAGCTTCCAAATATCTCATGATGAAGCTATTTTAATAATATATCCTGTCAATTTTTTATCAGCAGTTATTTATACAGAATCAGAACATATTTCAACACCTTCATCAACGTGATCTAACTCTCTATTTTCTGCATTTCTGGACTCACTATGCCTAAACAGTGCTCACTGCTTCTTCCCTGACCAATTGTGTCAAACAAGGCCAGGGCCTTTACTTCTGCCATTTTCTTCCTCAGAAATTCTGTTCTACCAATTACAGCATGGTTCCCCTCTTCATATTTTTATTCCATGTTCCATGTCTGTGAGGCTTTCTCTGTCCCTAAACTAAAATTTCAACTCTCCATTTTGATACCTCTTACCTCTTGTATATTCTCTCTTTAGTATTTATCATTACCTAATGTACTATAAATATTATTTTCTAATATTAATTGTATATCTCCTCCATAACATGTAAGCAACAAATTTTTGTCTGCTTTATTGTTTACTGCATTCCCACTGTTTGGAGTCTGGTGTCATGCTGGCAAACAACAATCATTTGTCAAAGGAATGGAAAAGTGATTTTTTTTTCAAAAGCCCCTAATAGGGCCAGTCATATTTGTTAAAAATTTCCTTGGGGATTGGCACAGTGCAAAACCTGATTGCTCAAAAGAAAACCATCACCACAGTGACCTTTCTTGTTTAATAGGTGAAGCAACCAAAGATCACAGAGGTCAGGTAAATTGTCCTAGGTACCACAGCTTTTTAGTACTAGGTAAGTGTTTTCAGCTTGACCCTTGCCCAGCCCACTAAATCAAAATCATGTTGTTTTATTTCTCTCATTGTCCTCTGCTTGATCAAAGATATGAGTCACACACCTCCCAGGAAGAGTTGATCTATTGACAATAGTACTGTTACAGGGACATTTGAAGGATTAAAAGCACTTTTTTTTCCCTAGCATGGATTCAGTAGATTTTATTTGATGTTGCATCTCAGGGAAGTCAGGACCTCCAGGTTGCCATGGCAACAGAGAGCAGCTGCTCACAAAGTCATTTTCTGTGGAGTGATAATCCTTTCTAGTTTTAGCTGGGAACAATTCTAGTAACTTCAGACGTTACTTTGCCAATTCTAGTAGTTCTATTTAGACATATATCTGACATTTTATTTTATTTTCACTTTTTCTTCTTTAAAAGTTAAAAACATTATGGAATCTTCAAGGGAAAAACAAAGAAAATTTATCATCTCCAAAACCAATACAATGTCACCATTATTTATTTTGATGCTTGTTTATACACTGGCAATACTTAGTCTATTTCCTAGATTTCTGACCATAAGGAATTTCTTAACTTTTATGAGTCAAAATAAATCTCAACTACCAATGATGATAGTAATCATTTATTCATAAATTTTTCTTTTTTCTTTTATCTTTTTCAGTTTCTTTGTTTGAAGAATAAAATATGCAAATAATGTTGGACTGGTGTTCTTATGGCAATATTTGTATCTTCCTTTGGATCTGTTTATTTTTTTTCTCATGTGTTTCAGATCCTGGCACTCTATAGATGTGCCACTACTCCTACTGAGCACTTTCAGGGGTATATTTTAAATGTTTAATTGGTTAAATGTTTAATATATAATTGAAGGAAGAGTATATTGATAGGTGAATGCTTCAACTCGCCATATACCCTTGACTTCCCCAATTGCTGTTTTCTTCTCTGTATTGATAGTGTTGTGGGCCTAAGGCATCTCTTTGTCTCAGATTGAATATTTGGCCTGTCCATTATGATCTGCACTGGACTAAAGACCACTGGTCTTGAAATTTATTTAGATACATCAGTATCCCTTGTCTGCATTGAGTTCAGGTTCTCAAAGTTTCTGATAACTACCATTCAGCTCTCGTCTGTTTTAGCTGTAAGCACTTCGATGCTTTGATTTTTCTCATTTATAGAATTGTAGTGATCAACTTTTGCTAATAATTGCTACAAAATAAATGTCAATATACAGAAACATCTCCATTTTAATGTTAGCAAGTATCACCTCTCTACATCTTCTAGATAGAATAACAGCAAAACCATAGTTTCTTTTTCTCAATACTCACCTTTTAAATCCCTTATCATATACAGACTTAGTAGTCCATTTCCCTTTCCTTGTTTTTCTTTACAGAAAAAAATCTCCCCTTATTTCTTGCAGACACACCTATAGTGTTTCTGCAGTGATTATATGCTGTCAGTACTACTATGAAGACTGTTAGTTCTGCCTGGAAGAAATGACTTCTTCCCTTGGCTCTCTCCCCCTGCACCCTGGAAATCCCCACCCAGCACCTATAACCCTGGCAACTGGCATGCCTGGGGGCAGTGGGAGGTCCCCACTGAGGTATTTCCCCATTCTCTGAGATCACATCCACTTCCGCTGTGTCTATATTCCTCCCCCTATATAATCTCTCACTTCCCGACCTAAGCCTCTCTTGCTCACTTGACTCCATCTTGGGCAGCAGGAGTCTGCTCTTTCCTCACTCACTAAACCCTCTTCTCCTGAACTGCGTGGAGTTTCCTTTCGGCAGACCTTACAAAGACATGTTCAAAATCTTGATGTCAGTGATTTTTTTCTTTTATATTGAAATCTACTTACCTTGTAGGTCAGCATGTACTACCATGGTGTCAAGTATCACTAAGGAAAATAATCCTGTCCCACATCATTGACATCCACTCTATTGGGTTCTCTTCTTATAGGATGTTTCTTTAAAATTATGAATTTGAGATTTAAGCCAAATTAATATGGTTAAGGTGATGACATTTAATAAACTTTTTACTTAGGAATTGTTATTTGGCCCTTCCTATATATCACATTCTATGTTACCTTGAACATATGTTCCTTCTCACAGAGAATTCTAAAAAATGCTACTTTAACTCAAAAGATATAAGTTGCAGCTGGGTACAGTGGCTCATGGCTCATGCCTGTAATCCTAGCTACTCATGGGACTGAGATGTGGGTATTAAGGTTCAAAGCCAGCCCAGACACTAAATACTGTGAGACTCTTATCTCCAATTAATCACTAGAAAAGGGGAAGTGGGATGTGGCTCAAGGGGTAGGGCGGTAGCCTTCAGATGAAGAGCTCAGGGACAACACTCAGGCCCAGGGGTGGTAGCTTTGAGTTGAAGAGCTCAGGGACAGGGCCCGGGCCCAGAGTTCTAGCCCCATAACCCACCTACAAAAAGATATAAATTGAATAATTAAGACAGACTGATATAATGAATATTCAGATTGGGCTGAGGAGGCAAGAAGCAAAGGCAAAGTTGTGTGTGTGTGTGTGTGTGTGTGTGTGTGTGTGTGTGTGTGTGTGTGTGTGTAAGTATATAATTTGTGAGTCTTGAACTCAGGCCAGATGCTGTTCTGGACATTTTTGCCCACGGCTAAGTGGGTCCACAGCTCCACTTTTGTCGTTTTGCTGCTCCTTAGTTGGAGATAATAGTCTCACCGAATTTCCTGCCTGGCTAGATTTGATTAGCAATTCTCAGATCTCAGACTCCTGAGGAGCTAGAATTGCAGCCATGAGCCACTGGCACCCAGCCAAGAAGCAAATAAAAAAATAAAGCTAGGCATGGGTGGCTCACACCTGTAGTCCCAGCTCTTTAGGAGGCTGAGATCTGTTTATTGCCATTCAAAGCCAGCCTGGGCAAGAAAGTTTCTAAGACTCTTATTTCCAATTAAACATCAGGAAACCAGAATTGGAGCTGTCGCTCAAGAAATGGTGGAGTATTAGCCTTGAGTAAAAAAGAGCTCAGGGGCAGTGCCCAGGCCCTAATTCAAGCCCATTGTCTGACAATAGCAATAATTATAATTAATAAAATTATTGATAATAATATTAAGTCTTATATATAGGCATTACTATTTCATTGGATTTAAAAATCACTGATGTTGAGTTATGAGCTGAAATGCATGATAACTTTTATCAGTGACTTTCACAAGAAAAAAAGAAAAGAATATTTTTCTAATTTAAGGAGATCTAAGGCAAACATGAGATCCAAAACATTTAAATGCAGTTTACTTAAATAATAATGTGTGCCAATGTATAACAACAATGAGAAACTGCTGTTAGTAGAGTTATTACCCTGATGTAGGTATTAATTTAACATTTTACCAGTCAAATATGCCCTCTGGAAATGTCACATCTGCATAGCAATGATGGTAAATAGCAATGTAACCTAACTAAATCACATTGTAATTGGGGGTTGTAAATACAACCAAGTATTAAAGATTCTATAATTGCTTTCATCCTCATAAGAAGAAGCAAAAGGTTTTCTTTTTTAGTAATAGGAAAAACCACTAAAATGGAGTATTCATTCCATAATCATAGAGAGTAGGATAAACTCACTCTCAATAAAGAAAACAAATAGGGATTTCTTTTAATTGCTACTCAAGAGATTTTTCTTCTCTACAATAAGACTACAACAAATTAGTATTTTTTTCAAGTCATGAGAGATGCTCACCTAAGATTAAGGGATTTATTCTGATTATCAGTTTTTCTTTCAAGTTAACCTCTATCAATTTTTGATCTACCTCATTCCACAGAAGTATTAACCATAGATATAAAAGACATGTACCCATATTGTGTGCATATAGTACATGTGTATGTCAGGGTTTATTTTTTTCATATATTTTTATTGTAATTAATAGAAGGGTTACATTATATTCACCAGATAGAAGGTGCATTATTTCACAAACATTGATACCCTTTCTCATGTCTTGATCTCCATTTACCTCCCCCCACCCCTACCCCTCATTTTGTTTCCCCCCTTCCCTATATGATTTCAAATAACCAAATACAAATATATCCAATATATCAGATAACAAAGTGAGATACTGTAACAATATGAGATAACCAAGGGGCAGCAAAAGAGATGAGAGATAACATAGTACATTAAGGACAACAATCACTCATTATATGGCTTTTGTTTCTATATTCAGGGCTTCTGAGCCCGAACTCATGTCCTGGGCATTGTCCCTGAGCACTTATTTTTTTTATTTTAATTAATGAATTTATTTATTTTTGCTCAAGGGTAAAGCTCTACCATTTTGAGATATAGTGACACTTCTGGTTTTCTTGTGGTTAATTGGTAATAAGAGTTTCAGATTTTCCTGCCTGGGCTGGCTTTGAACTGTAATCTTTAGAGCTCAGTGTCCTGAGTAGCTTGGATTACAGGCATGAGCCATCAGTACCAGGTTAAAGCTCCTCCTCCTCCTCCTCCTCCTCCTCCTCCTCCTCCTCCTCCTCCTCCTCCTCCTCCTCCTAGCTCTGAATTACCCTGTGTTCCTAAAAGGCTGCTAATAAATACTTATATGTATTCCAGTATGCCAGTGATTTAGACATCTTTGTGTGTGTATGTATGTATGTGTGTGCATGCACACACATGTGCGTGAGCATGCAAACATGAGAGCTATTGTGTGTCAGTATTGCAAATTGAACTCAGGGCTTCATGCTCTGACTTGGCTTTTATTAAAGTCACAGCTGGTGTGCTCTATCACTTGAAACATGACTTTTTGCTGGTTCATTGGAGTTAAGGGTTTCAAATATTTTCTGCTTATGTAGGATCTAAAATGAGATCCTCAGATTATAGCCTCTTGAATGACTAGGATTTAGGTTTTAGCCACTGATGACCAGGAAACATCTGAAAACATGACTTTGATGCTTTCTTTGTCAGGTTAAGAATAACAGTGGATTTAACACACACATGTTCAAAAAATTTTTCAAGAACTGTTTGTGGACAAAAAATAATGAAATGATGATTATACTTACATATGGTAAATTATTTTATGCTATTTTATGCTCTCAGTTTCATCAAAGATGACTGAAGCAAAAAAATCTGTTGTTAAAAGTTATCCATTCATTAGCTGTGTAAAACATCCTTTCCATCACCTTTATCAGTACCCTAGATAGTAGGCTTTGGTATGGTGGCCCCGCCCTTCTCCTATGAAACCAAGCTAAGCAATACTTACATATATGCTAGAAAAATCAACCAGTATAGTTTATGGAGAGATATTTTCAAAAGTATATGGAGTGACATGCTAAGCATTATTCGAATTTCAGCACATAATTTTGATAATGGACAACCAATAACCTCTGAAATATTTTTCACAGTATTGAGAATACATTTAAACATTTTCATCTATACAGATTGTTGGCTTATATGAGGTTTAAATATGTACTTTTAGTTGGGCACCAGTGGCTCATGCCTGTAATATTAGCTACTCAGGAGGCTGAAGATCACAGTTTGAAGCCATCCTGGCAGGAAGATCCAAGAGATTCTTATCTCAAAAAAGTACTCAGAAAAAACCCAGAAGTGGTACTTTGGCTGAAGTGGTGGAGCTCTAATGTTGAGCAAAGGAAGTTCAGGAACCATGCCCAGGCCCTGAATCCAAGCCCCAGGATTGGCTAAATAAGAACAAACAAACAAGAAAAATAAATGTAAATATGTAACATTTAGATTTTGGAAACATCAAAAAGTCAGAGAAAATTTTCAAGGGTAGAGTGCAGAGAACTTACCTTCCCATGAGATTATATTTTCTCTCTTCAACTCAGCTAGATTGCACTCTGACTTTGTAGTGAGTAAGTATTAAAATGTGTCTTACCACTACCATCATTCACTTTTACTGTACATGACAACAACTAAGCATTCTAAGATTTTGAAAATTGGAAAAGGCTTCATTTTTTACATTGGCAAGCCATAATTTAGTGTAAAAATCCTAGAGTGTTATAAGAAATTATATTTTTTATTTGATTGATTGATTTTCTCTCTATGTGGTACTGAGGAATTCATGTATACCAGGCAAGCACCCTACCACTAAGTCGCTTTCCCAGAGCATAATTTATTTTTAATTATTTGCATTCATTATATTTTCTTGTCCTATAATAATAAAAAATCATCCTATCCTAATAATGATTGTACAGAAATGAAAAAGGTTTTTTAAGAGCTTTAAGGCAAGTCATTGTAAAATTGTCTCTTTCAAGTCAGTCTGTTTTTTTTTTATTTAAAGAGTAAGAATTAGAAATGTTATAATGTTGCATTGTATTGGAAATGCAAGGTACACTTAGTTGAGCTGCATTTAATTTGATTGTATAAAATGCCCGATATTCCAATTGAAGATAAAAGATACAACAGTAACTAAATCTCTAATTGATGAGTTTGAGATAGTACTAGGTTTCATAAAACAGATATGACAGCATGTAAACCAATACTAATACAGCATGCAGTTAAAATACATATGGACTACTGTTCACTTTCAGAATGAATAGTACTGGGTTTCATAAAACAGATGTAACAGCATGTAGACCAATACTAAGACAATATGCAGTTAAAATACATACGGACTACTGTTCACTTTCAGAATGGGGTAGACTCATTAACAAACAAAAATAATCTCAATGAATAAAGAAAGACTAACAGTATGCATATAAAGGTTTAACAATAAAATGGTAAATATTATTTTCCAATGATATTTATGTTGTTTCTAAGATAAGTGTCTTTTGGGGTAATTTTCATTGTAATTACACTGAAACACAAGAATAATATCAGCAACATTATTTATAAAATTGTAATTTTATATATAGGAAAATCTATTTTTCTTTTCTTTTGCAAGTGTTGTTTTGCCTTCTACTCAAAATATGCGCTGTATTTCAGCCACTTCAAATGATAGAAAATTACTTCATGGCTGCTAATCAACATGATGGATAGTGAAGGAAATGCCTCCCATAGGAGAGATTAAGAGTAAATGATGACAGTCAGTCCTTCCAGGAATTGTCCTTTTTATGGCTTTTTTTGTCCTCCTTTAAAAAAAAAGCAAACAAATTCTTGATCCATTACATCTTTTCTAATTTTTTTAGTTTTCTTCATGTGACACTAATAGCAAAAATGCTTTGAAAGAAGAATAATTAGTATTTTAAATTAAAAGAGTAAGATCAGTTTACCTTATGCAAAATATCAAGTCATGATTTATGTTGATGTTAATTGTTTTGTCTTTCCTAATGCTATTGAAATACTGTAGTTGGGCCCATGTCATGTCTGTTCAAACATCTATCATCACCAATGTGGATTTTTCCCAGCAATTTTTGACACATAGTTATGAATATTATAAGATGTATATCTTATTTACTATTTGGGATAGACATTCTATACGTTGAAAAGGGCTACCTTTGAGTGAAAGGAAATAAGAAAAACACAGGAAGAAAATGAAATCACTGTTAAAATTGCTAAGAGAGTCAGGTGCTTTTGGTTCATATCTGTAATTCTGGCTACTCAGAAGTCTGAGGTCTGAAGATAGTGTATGGAAGCTAACTTGGGCAGGGACTTTTGTGAAACTCTCATCTGCAATTGACAAGCAAAATGTCAAGTGGAGCTTCAGCTCATGTGGTTAAGTACTAGCCTTGAACAAAAAACGTCAAGGACAATGCTCAGGCCCTGAGTTTAAGTCCAGGACTGGTGCACGCACGCACACACACACACACACACACACACACACACACACACACACACACACACACACAACCTAACAAGGGAATCTGAAACTATCATAGACATGTTCTAGTTGTTCCTGAGAGAGCAAAATCAGAAGTGCCTTCCTATACATGAGATGTACTTTATAGAATAAGGAATTTTCCTGTCTATACACTTATTTTACTTCTTCAACACTATACAAATTTATCTAATTACGAATGTATAAAACAAATAATACAAAATTTGCATCATAAAACCAATTATGTCCATAAATTCTATGAAAAACATATAAGTTTTCTCTGAAGATATTTCGTTAGTTCAGATGTGAGTTTTATTTGGTATCACTGATCTCTCAGCCTACTGGATGCTGGAGATTTTCCCATGTAATGGATGAGCGTCCATCAATGATGAACATGTCTTCAAGAAAGAAGCAAGTAAGAGCTTTCTCCCATGCTGATTTGTCAAGTTCCTTAGGGGAAAATAAAGATCAGTCTCTCATTGAGGCTCTACTCCAGGACCGCAAGGACTTTCCAGCTCAGTAGTTAAAAATAATAACTTGTTGATTCTATAGTAGCATCAGATATGACCTTCACAGCTATGGCATGTTGGCTCCTAAGTACATATATGATGTCATTAGCAGCACCATGGCATCTCAGAGAGATGAACAAGGGCACAGCCCTTTGTCTTGCAGACTTCAATATTTTCAAATTTTACACAAAAATTTGGAGTCCACTGAGTTATATGTCAATATCCCCGGGAACATTTTTATTTAGCTTTTATAATCAGAGCAACTATCATTTTCCTAACAGAAGGGAATATTTAGCTGACAAAGATTTGAAAGGAAGATGGGCTCTCCAAACAAGTCCTTATGTTCTTTTAGATACTTCTAATTTATGGTCGTTTTGTCCTATACTTGGAATTCCTAAGCATGTCTGTAGTCATTATTTTTCTTAGTTCTAACAGATCTAACAGATCTACCTATACAAATGTGTGATTGTTTACAGAAGGATACTATTTTTATAAAAGGCAAGCATATTGAAACATGGAAATCTGTTTCAGCATATATGTCTAAACTCAGTGAATCCCTTAGTCTTACTGAATTTTAATTCTTCCTTTTAAAATACATAAAATATGCACAGAGAATTGCTGTAAATGTCAAAATAGGAAACTACATCATATATATGTAATTTCTTAATTCTTATTTTTAAAATACTTAAATTATGCACAGAGAATTGCTGTAAATGTCAAATTAGTAAAATATATCATATATACATATGAATTATATAACATATATAATCTCAAACTTAAATATGCAATGTTTGGTGAATTTATTTGAAATGGCAATTAGTTATTCTCAGCATGATCTGATTTCTATTATGGCTCAGATAAGCCCATTGAACAATCTCCCTGAACATCTCTAATCTGTAACTATCACCATAGGTAGAATGCAGCACTCAGGAGAAGTACAAATGCATAGCAATAATGGCACATTTTAGATGTACAGAAAAATTATTATCAGAAAGCATTTCAAGAAATTGAAGAAGATACTGTCAGAACAATTATACAGCTATGAATAAACATGACTGTTGTTGAACATGCAAGCAAATGTTTTCTATTTCCCTTTTGTGGTTGGTACTGAGATTTGAACTCATGGCCTCCCACTTGTTTATCTTGCTTGGCTGATTTGCTAGGCATGCTTGTTTGGTTTGCTTATTTCTGTGACACCCTACCACCTAAGTCATATATGCAGCCTTACTTTTTGCTGTTATTTTAGGGATGGAAACTAGTGGACTTTCCTATCTGGGATAACCTTGAACAATCATTTTCTAGGTTTCAGGATACTGAAGAGCTAGGAGCCAGTGTCAGCCATCAGAATTCATGTCTTTTCTTTAAAATCATGAGATATCTAAACTGTACTTTTTTAGAAATAAATGCTAGATTCCCATAAATAAATCATCTGAGGTATCAAGGAGCTAACTACTCCTTTGCGTTTCATCGGGTTCTATTTTCTTGGAAGACAGATTTTTTTTCCCAAATTCACATCTTCTGTTGTCATCAATAGATGAAAGTTCAGAATCTTCAGGAAGTGACATTGATTCCCTTGTGGCAATCATTCCCCTCCAAATTCAAACAAATACATGCTCATTAGTCTGCCAGAACTAGGTATGTCTTCAGACATTATCTAATACCTAAACACTGTAATCCATCAGTATTAAGCAAATGTATGTTTAGCTCAGGCCATGATATTTCTTCTCCGTTTCTCCTTTTCCCACCTCACTTTCTCCTTCTCTCCTCTTCCCTTCTTCCCTCTTCCTTTGTGCTAGTTCTAGAGCTTGACTCAGGTGGTTAGCTATTTTACTCAACACACATTCCACCACTTTAGCTAAGCCTCCAGTCCAGGCTTGTTTTGTACTGAGACTCAGATGTTAGCTTCCCAAGGAACTAGGATTAAAGGAATAAGCCACCAAATATTTCTGATGTAATAGGCTAGTTTTGGCTTATTGGTTAAAAAAAGAAGAAATGATAAATGAAGTTATAAGTAGAGCCAGAATTTGCTTATTCATGGATATTCATGATCTCAAAGCTGCAAAAGTAACAAGTGTTATATAACCCATCAAAGAAAGCACAGACAAAAGGCAGCTCTATCTCCTCACATCTCAAAGGTCATTTCTACCCATAAAACCATGCAGCACACTGCTAGAAAATCTGGTCATAGCCTAGCTGGAAGGAAAGAAGATGAAGATGCAAAGGCAATTTTATTTCTTTAGCATACTAACTCCTCCTGCTGATGTGCAAAAGGATTTGAGAAGAAAATTAAGCCCAAACTTAATACTCTGACTTCAATTTATCCAGGTTGCTCCACTCTTGTTATTTGTCTTTTGGGTTAGTAGAGATTTTGGCAGCTTCAGCTCCAGTGAAACCTTCTCTCAAGGAGAAAATGTACGTAGCTGCAGACCACATCACTACTAAAGAGGCAGATATAAGCCCCAGGATGACTATAATCCTTAAATAGTAAGGAAATAATGAAGAGTTCACACTCTTAAGCTTATCATCTATTAACATTCAGGTGGCCGGGTATAGGTGGCCATGCCTATCATTGCAGCTACTCAGGAGGCTGAGATGTGAGGTTTGCAATTTAAAGACAGTTGGGGAAGGAAAATCTGTGAGACTCTTATTTGCAGTTAACCACCAGAAAGCAAGAAGTGGAGCTGGGGCTCAAGGTGGTAAAGCACTAGCCTTGAATGAAAAAGCTCAGAAACAATGCCTAGCCCTGAATACAAGCTCCAAAACTGACAAAAATAAAATACTCAAGTTATATTGTATGATGGTGTTTTCAAAAGTATTTTTAGATTAAATGATTGAATAAATTACCAATTCTAAACAAACATGAAAGCTAAGTATGGATTTACCATTAAAATTCATATTCAGAAGTTAGAAAACTTAGGTATGGTACAACATTTTGGCAAAGTGTAGAGATGAATATAAAAAAATCAAGTGTGGAAATGAATATAATAACTACTTATACTTCCTCTGTACACTAAAATAACATCATTTATATCACAAACACTATTTCTTTGCAATTTCATTTTGAGGTGAACGCCTGACTTTTATTAGGGACAGATTCATTTGCATCATAAGAAAAAAATTATATCATATTACCTTTATTTTTCTCTGCTCATTTTTCCACAACACTCAGTTAATCATAACTTCATGAAAAAATCACACTTCTGGTTTTGTAAAGATTCAAATCAATTTTATTTCCATATTCATCGAAAAATAATGGGAGCTTGGATCACTATCTATATTATACATAACAAGATATGAGTCAGAAAAATAATGAGGTGCACCAAAAAACTTGTTAGAAAATTATATTTTACTCTCTCACTTAAAAAACCTTAAGTGTAAATTAGGAGAAGACTCACTTTATTCCTTAATGGTAGAGACTTACAGAAATTGAAGTGCTATTTATTTTCAGTAATAGGCCGAATTTCTTTCTCATCATTATGCAGATGGTATTGTTTGTTTAAATTCATAAATAATATGATTTTTCTGGGTCTGGTGATGTTAGGCTGTTAACTTTTAAAGCTTCTCCCTTAGCAGACAAGTTCAATCAACATAAAAAGAACAATGAGGCATGGAATTGTTATGTTTCATTATGTAGCTATATAATTTATCCCTTGAAACACCTAAGATGAATAAAAACATTTCTGAGCCAGAAGAACATGAATTCTACCATTGTTAGATATCATGAATTCAGCATACTCAATAAAGTCCTGAAGTCATATTAGGAAAGTAAGCCTACTTAAGAGGCTTGAGTGTAAACCTCATGATGTTTCAAGGAAGCAGAGCTTACTATGAAGCAGATAAGAAAAAAGGAATGGAAAACAAGGAGTTAACATAAAGAAATTAATGTTAAGGAAATTATTCAGGAATTTCTTTTCCTATCTCTGCTAGGGAGAGTTTTGCCATTCCACCTGTTGTAAAAACGTACTTATTTCCCAACTCCAAGTAGATCATGCTTGTAATCCTAGACAGGAGATTGAAATCTGAGAATCAGAGTTCCCAGCCACCCTGGGCAGGAAAGTCCTTGAGACTCATCTCCAATTAATCACCAAAAAGCTGGGAATGGAGTTGTGGTTCAAGTGGTAGAGTGCTATCCTTGAGCAAATAAGCTCAGGGACAGTTCTCAGGCCTGGACTTCAAGCTCAAAAATTAAACAAAACATACTTATGGTGTAGTTTGTGGGTTTGATTGTAAATTTTTTTGTCAGTCATGGAACTTGAACTCTGGGCCTGGGTGCTGTCCCTGAGCTCTTCAGCTCAGGGCTACTACCCTCCCCCTTGAGTCACAGTGCCACTTCTGGTTTTCTGGTGATTAATTGGAGATAATAGTTTTATGTTCTTTAGTGCCTGGGCTGGCTTTGAACTGCGGCCCTGAGATCTCAGCCTCCTGAGTAGCTAGGATTACAAGTATGAGCCACCATGCCTGGCTTGATTGTATTTTTTTAAGGAAGCCTAATTGGAATGAAAAACAATTCCATAAAATTAACTCTACAATTTCACTGAATAAAGTCTCAACATCTGTTCTCTTTATTCGTTGTCTACATTGAATAATAGTAGCATTAGGTCTCTGGGATTTTTTCCGCTTTTGTAAATTTTCTGCAGTGAAATTCTACTGAAGGAAGGAGGGAAGCAAATAGTGATGATACTTATCCATTTTAGGAAGCATTGACAAATGCATTGAAGCTCTCAGTGTTTAATACAATAACTTGGGTATGGTAGTCATCAAGAGCCTAACAAAGGATGTGTAAGAGGAAGTAGGAGGTTTATTCTGTATGTAATAGTGATTCTATAATAAGTAAGGGAAGAAGAAATTTCATTTGAGCATGACAAATTAACAGCCACAATTGAGAATGTACAAGCCCAGAGACAGTATGCCAAGTCAGCTTCTCCACAGAATATGCAACAGCAACTCAAGGGGATTCATTCTAATTCAGGCCTTTCAAAGTCTGTCTTGAAACCTAATCTTAGATCCAAACAAGTTCCTCCAGTTCCAGTGTTTCCCTCTGGAATTAACTTTGACTGCATGTGAGAGGGTATCAATGTACGTGAATTAATGCACCTTCTATCTGGCAAATATCATGTAACCCTTTTACTAATTACAATAAAAAAATAAAAATAAATAAAATACTATCACACTTAAACTTCCAGCTGAAATTAAGCCAGAATTGTAGCCTCTTACAAGACAGTTGATTTTTCTCAAATATTTATTTGAGTTGGCAGGTCCAATAAGTAACTTAGTTAAAGAGGGCCTGTCTGTGAAATTCATGATGGAGCCTTCTGGGGTTTACTCTTTCACCTTTCAATATCAAAGCAAATCATGCCTGTCTAGACTGAGGAATGCCACATAAAACTGCCTAAGAATCTATATCTGCCACCATGTGAAAGAATTATGGGGAACTCTTGAGTTGTGGAGAAGTGTGTCTATTTAGGGCATCAAAATGTGTAAAAGGAGGGAACTATATTCTGCCCCAAGGAGAAATGTCAGAGTTAAATCTGATCACTTATGCTCTAGTATTGTTAGTTGTTGTAGAATGAGGGCTTTTCTGCAAAAGAGTTCTCAACTCACTTCAAATCAGTATTTTTCACAACAGTTAATAATTAATCGTGTATTTGGTTTGCACAAAACTGAGGATTCCACAGCATCAATAAGATTTTATATCTAACATAGATCTCTTTCAGATTTCAGATGACTTTAATTTTGCTTTCTCTTAACAAATATAGTCTGCCAAAAATGAGAATTAAAGCAAACACAACAATATTAATCATAAGACACATGTATGAGATACATTATAGATATGAATCATATATGTATATGTTAGACACCTACAAATATATGAATAATTTGCAAACATAATACATATTCTATTTATTTAATATGTACCTGTGTATATGTAATACACACACACAAACCTTTGTAGATGTCTTGGGTGAAAATAGGACTTAGAATATAGATTACCCCTTTCTTATTGTAGTCTCAAAATGTTTATATAAACATTAAAATAAAAATTAATTGACAAGAGAGCAGTAATTAGAAGAGCTCACTTTAAAAATGTAATTTTGCTTTTTTCATTTATGTAGCTATGAAATATAGGTACTAATCACAGAGAGCTAGGCAATTCTTTCTTCAAGGAGAACAATGGCTGTAAATATCTTGAATAATTTCTCATTTATGTAATAATAAGAGCAATAATGCTACAAACGAAATTATAGTACCACTGATTGCTTAAGGTTGCTATAAAAGTCCTGTGAGTACATTATCTCCATCTTTCTATATATCCCAAATTCTAGAGCAATGTCAATCTTTATTTTAAATATGAAAATATACAAAGTAACACACAATTGCTGGTTTGGCAATTAAGCATGTAGCGATTTTCATAAATTCCTGTAAGATGGCAGTGTGAGTGAGATGAGAGGCAAGCATTATATTAGGAAATACACTAATCCTGATAATAGTTAAACATGAGAATGATTGGGGGATATGGGTTAATATATAAGGAGCTACCAGTAAAGGTATAAGTCCTCAGGAAATGTTACCATTGGGGTTGCTATGAAATGGTACATCTCGCCTAACAATAAGGTAAGAAGAGATATGTCCACTACTCAGGATCTTGATTTGTAATACACTAATGTGAAGAAGCATAAACATATAGTATCAGAACCCTTGTATGTATCTTTCTAACAAGAGTAGATAATGCTTCCCAACACAAAACATGACACTATTAGAGAATGGATTAAAAAAGAAAAAAAAAGCCGGGCATGGTGGCTCAAGCCTGTAATCTTAGCTACTCAGGAGGCTGAGATCTGAGGATCTTGGTTCAAAGCCAACTTGGGCACTAAAGAATATGAGACTCTTATCTCCAATTAATCACTAGAAACAAGAAGTGGGGCTGTAACTCAAGGGGTAGGGCGAAAGAGCTCAGGGACAGCACCCATGCCCAGGGATAAGGTGGTAGCTTTGAGCGGAGGAGCTCAGGGACAGAGCCCAGGCCCAGAGTTTAAGCCCCATGACCTACACACACACACACACACACACACACACACACACACACACACACTAAAACTAGGGGCCGGGGGTTTGGCCTAGTGTGGTAGAGTGCTTACCTAGCATGCACAAAGGCCAAGGTTTGATTTCTCCATACCACATGCATAGAAAAAGCCAGAAGTGGTGCTTAGGCTCAACTGGTAGAGCTCTAGCTTTGAGAAAGCTCAGGGACAGTGCTCATTCCCTGAGTTCAAGCCAAGGCTGGAAAAAAAAAGAAAACTAATTGAAGTGGATGATACTCCCAATGAATGTATAGTGCATAAAATATAGTTGGCTTAGAAATTCATTTCTATTTTAAAAGAAAAATTGTCCTAGCTATCTGTAGAAGCCAATATATGTGATACCAAGTGCTGAGGAGGCCTTACGGCAAGAGGAGCATCTCCTGCAAACCTGGTCAGCTTAGTGAGATCCTGCTTGAAAACTTAGCAAAAAAATAAAAAGAGTGCTGGAATAAAATTCCATGGTAAAACACTTGCTATTATAACATGGCCTTGAGTTCATATACCAAAACAGAAAGTCATCAATCTGACAGTCTAGTACTAATTGTTTACTTTGAAAAAGTTTAGTAAAAGCACACACACACACACACACACACACACACACACACACACACACACACAGTTGTGGGGCTTGAACACAGGGCCTGGGAAATTTTTCTGAGTTTTTTTTTGCTCAAGAATAGCACTTTACCAATTTGAGCCCCAGTACCACTTCCAGTTTTCTGGTTATTAATTGGAGATAAGAGTATCACAGACTTTCCAGCCTGGGCTGGCTTCGAACTCTGATCCTCACATATCAGCAGCCTTAGTTGCTAGGATGTGAACCACCCATACTTGGCCAGAATATGCATATTTGTTATTATGCAAACTTTGCAAATGTGTAACAAAATGTCAGTTTGTACCTTTCCATAAAATAATAATAAAATTAATTTTGTTGAAAAGATGATGAACTTCGTTGTTTCAGTTACATAAGTAAGGTAATGAATATATTTGTCTTTAAGCACTGTTGCCCCATCCCTCATTTTCCCCACTTGCCCCTCTCTACTCTCCTTCACTCCCCCCAAGCTGTAAAGTTCATATCCACCATAGTGTCGAGTGAATATCCATACTGCATTGGTTCATCCTGTAGTTTCTGCAATTCATTTTCCCTTCCACATATTGAATAATCTTATAGACATGTCACAAGCTACAGGAAACGAAGAGAAACAAACAACAACAAAATACATACAGGATATAAGATCCTCTTGTTTCCATGTCTTGGAGTTCATGTTGGTATGTTTCATTATATTGTCCTATGTGCAGTTGGGTAATTGAGATCCCCTGTTATGAATGTAATAAACATATTCTGTTTCTTACAAATAAGGGCCCTGCAAACTACTTTTCTTGGGGTCAGGCTTACTTCACTTAACATAATTTTTTCCAAGTCTTTCCATTTCCATTCGAATGGTCTCAAAACTTAGAGTTTAGTGACAGATATTAACTGGTGAAGGCATTATGAAAGATACATGCATCAAGTCCAAAGAGAAGAGGAGGCAAAGCAGCTGTTACATAGATAAAATCTGGCTATAAAACCTGGAGCAGGTGATTTTTAACCTCTATTAAAAATACTGCTACCAATGCTCAAGAAATAGAAAAATATTTAATTCATCTAAAGGAAAATTTTGTTGATATTTTACATATAAAATAATTTCAATAGGAAAACAAAATATATTTAAATAAAATTGTAGTTCATGAAAAATGTAATTATATGCATTGTAAAATGTGGCATTGAATTTTATGAATTTTTAATGGTGATCCATGAGAATGCAAGTCATTCCATTTCTTCCTGTTTTATCCTTAAGTCTAAAAATGTTCGTTCTCCAATTCCAGGTTTGTCCTCATCTTTGAAAACTACATAGAAACAAAATTTTAAAGTCAGAGTATTTTTTAGCACTTGTTCAGAAATTATGCAATTTCATAAGTATGTCTGTAAATTATGAAATTTTATAAGTATTTCTGAACTGAAAATTGGAGATAAAAATTGAACATAAAATCTTTATATATTCTCTTTTATCTTTTGGATGATTTTTCTTAGGAATATTTACCCATGAAGGTGTCTCTGTCCTTTTCTTAAATGCAGAGATAGGACAGAGGACATAGTAATGGTTTTGGTGGAATATAACTCCTCCTCCACCTACTCGGCATGTCATTTTATCTACTCTCCTGTAAATGTATTTGTTCTCAAGTACAAAATTGATATGATTAGTTGACTTAGTATTAAGTAGATATTAAATAGCACTTCATTTTTGTGGGTAACTCTGTTTCATTGGGCTGTTTCTTAGATGTATCCTTACCATTATCTTGCATGCTTTTCAGGAATGTGGTTGAGAGACTGCTATTTTACTGGTGCTTTCTTCTTTACATCTCTTTCAAATTTTGTTTTTTATCTTTTTTGAGATTGATGACATGTGCATCAAAGCATTGTTGAGATGGATGCTGGTGGCTCATGCCTGTAATCCTAGCTACTCAGGAAGCTGAGAGCTGAGTATCGTGGTTCAAAGCCAACGTGGCATGAAAGTACATGAGACTCATCTCCAATTAATCACTAGAGTGCCAGCCTTGAGCTGAAGAGCTCAGGGATAGTGTCCAGGCCCAGAGTTCAAGCACCACAACTGACAAATAAAAAAGTCCCTCAGCATCCTCTCCTAGGTCACAGCACTTTTCTAGCTTATTAGATATGAAGAAGACATCAAAAGAGGATCAAAGTTTCTATCTTGAGTATATTTATATTAATCTCTTAATTGATTTCCTGATTTGTATCTAATGTGAACAGAATATCAATGAGTCCTTTGTGGCCATATTTTTTCTTCTGATGATAGTGAAGGTTGAACACAAGAGTCTATACTTACTAAGCTACTGCTCTACCACATGAACCATTGGGCCTCCAGCCAAGACATTGTAGCCTTTGTTTTTGTATCTGTGGGGTGACAATTGCAGTACTTATTACACATTATGTCTACTGTTGTTATTCTTTATGATGTTCTTTATAACAGTTGTACTTGCCAAATACAAGTGTGATGCTGGTGTTTTGTCTAGTTTAAACTTTCTACTTCTACTAATCTGTAAGTTGATTACAGTATAAAAAGATAAGAGTTGAGTATGGCTTTCCTGGAGCCTCATCTTCTGGTATTATTCATCATAAACTTCAATTTATTTTTACCAGTAATCATTACTTAAGTAACTGTAATCCCTGTGCTCAACACCTTTTCAATAAAGATAATAAACTTTAAAAGTTTTGAAAAAGTTGTACTCTTATCTCCAAGTAACCACTGAAGAGTCAAAAGTGGGTACATATGAGGGTAGAAAATAATGCAACCTGAACCGAGTATGCGTTCTCTTTTCTAAGTAATAAAGGTGAAAAAGAGGTCAGAAGAATTGGTCCTCATTTGTTCTTTAGATTTTATTCCATACCATTATTTAGTAAGAAGAAATTTTTATAATAATTTGAATTATTTAAATGCACCCATGATAAAGAAAATCCTTTATTTCCAGTGTAAACATTGTAAGTACCTCTTAAAACTAAATGTTCCTATATCTTAGGATTTTTTTATGTATAGCTGGGATTTTTGCCAAACTTCTTGTGAAATAAGATGTGTTTATGTCTAAAACTAAAATTCACAGCTTCAAAACACTTCAACTATATACTTCAGAAACTTGACTTGTGAAATTAGATACTTGAGAAATGTGCATTTAATGGAACTTGATGATAGAAAATAATTGAAGATCTACTGTCCAATGTTTTAGTGTCTCCAGGATGAGTAGAGAGGGAGAGACTGGACTCAGGAATAAAACATTCAAATGTTACCAGTCACAAACTTTAAAATTGGGCCTTTATGTAGCTGTACCAGTGAGCTGGCCAATAATGTCAGATGAAATCCCAATGGCACTTTACTGGTACAAAATGTGAAGTCCATATAACATTCATACAGTGAGCCCAAAGGAGAATAGTCTTAGGAGAATATCACAATGGCATATGACCATATAAAATCATATTTATAAAAATGAAATCCAAGAATGGACACCAGCAGCTTTTAGTTTTACTTTTGGTTGGTTTTTGTTGTTTTGGTTTTGGTTTTGATTTTCCCCTTTTGTCACCATTTTTGATTTCTGTAATTGCTGTTTTGTATGTAAATTTATCTGTTTTGGATAAGGTAAGGGGAAGCATAGGAATGGCGGGACAAAGGGTGAACTAATTCAGCAGTGGTACAACGTGTGAGGGAGAGGGGTCAGGAGGAAAAAACCTTGGAGAAAAGGAGGGAAAAGATGACATTGTTAAAAATGTAATGTACTCATTTCCCAACCTGTGTAGCTGTAGCCCCTCTGTATATCAACTTTGCAATATAAAAAAGTAAAAAAATAAAATAAAACCTGAAGTTCACATAAGGAAAAAATCTTCCATGGAAAGCAGCATTGACTATGTGAAAAATTCTATGGATCTTTGCAACTTTTACTTTTCTGTATCCTTCGTAAAAATGATATAAAAAGAGAAAATGAAAAGGACTTTACTAAGTTGACCATAGGTTTTGGTACGAACAATGAAGAAGGGATACAATTGCTATTCTTGGATAGCTGGTAAGTCATTTACTTGACTGTCCTTATAACCTTTCATATCCAACAAAGAAAGACAACAAAGAAAAATGGTCCTTTATAAAGGATGAGTCTTTTCTTTAAATGATGAAAGCACTTGAGTCTTTTATTTTAAGCTGTCATTTTCCTTACTAAATGACCCATAGATGACCTCTTCAAGGGTCTAAAAATGAAAAGGCATCAAGTATGAAATTCTGAAGAAAAACAATACCCCTGGGATGGTTCGAAAGTGAAGAAGTATTGTTTAGGAGCACCATAGTACACAAAGGGAAGTGTAAAATAACAAAATGTGAATAGTGGAATTATTATTAAATCTCCACAGAGAAAGCTCCAATTTGTGGTGTTTGCTGAAAATAGATGTTATGAATATCAGAGCAAAGTGAAAAGAAAGTCACATGTCAGTAGGGAAATATAAAGGTTAAATCAATTAAGAATTAGCTTTTAAACTAGATAGAAAGATAGATAGATAGACAGACAGACAGACAGACATAGATGATAGATAGTCTAGATGCTTGGCTACAGTGGCCAATCGTTTGCCTAGCAAGTATAGTACCCTGCAACAGTTTATTACTTAGTAATGAGAAGATGACAAACTCCAGATAATCACCACATTTCTGTATCACTACACATCAGAAATAAAATAGCAATTATGTAAGTAAAAGCAAGCAACTTAGGATAAAATATCAATACAATACCAGATGCTAACTGGTAATCCTAGCTATTTTGGAGGCTCAGATCTGAAGATTGCACTATGAATCCAAAACATGCAGACAAATCTGAGGGACTCCTCTTTCCAATTAATAGGCAAAAACAAAAACCAAAAGAACAGAAGTGGTATTGTAGCCCCAGTGTTAGAGCACAAGCCTTGAGCAGAGAAAAGCTATGCTTAAGCACAAGATTATCAGTTTAGGCTCCAGTGCTCAAACACACGTGCACACACATGCATACACACACAGACACACAGACACGGACACAGACACAGACACACAGACACACACACACTACTAGACTGCTTTTTATTTATTTTTTGCCAGTTGTGCGGCTTGAACTCCGGGCCTGAGCACTGTCCTTGGACCTTTCTCAAGGCTAGAGCTCTACCCTTGAGCCACAGCACCACTTCCAGCTTTTTATTATGTATGTAGTACTGAGGAATCGAACCCAGGTCTTTGTGCATGCTAGGCAAGCACTCTACCACTAGGCCAAACTCCTGGCCCAAGACAAGAATTTTAATGGACTTTAAATATATAAAAGAAGCATAGAGCAAAGCTACTCACACAAAGCCCAGAGCAGCCCGCAGACATGTGAATTGTTCTGCTTCCTCACTACACTATTCTATCCCAACATATTTACAGCAAAAACTGCACATGCATGTCCTGCCCTGCAAATGAAACAACTGCCCAGAGGGCTAAGCACAACCCAGCAAGTGTTACTAGATTGAAGTTGGCCAGATGAAAGCAAACCAGTGACTGAACCAATGCCCAAGGCAAAAGGGAAGCATAGAAAGTAACAAGCACAGGGAAGTCCCTTTGATAGGTTACATTCCTAATCCGACCTCTTATCCCAATGTATACACATTAGCAAAAGAGTCCATGAGTCTTTTGCAAGACAGACTGAACACAAAACCTTAATGTGGTTGAGCAACTTAATTTGGTGGAAGGCAAATGGCACCTGGGTTCCCTGGCAAGGGTAAAGTGCAAATAAGTGAGCTGCAGTCTCAAAACCCACTACCAAGTTCAGTATACATTCATGTGAAAAGAGATTCCTCTAAGACTCCTTGGAAAAAAGGAGCTTGATCAGAAGCTACCAAAATTTGCAAAGTGGAAAACCCCCAGTGCCTGTATATCTACACTCAGGGCTAAGTATAGCAATATATACAAGTGATATAAACTATTTGACTGTAATTCTTCAAAGATAACATCAAAACAGAGACTTACCTCAGATACTGTCACTGTTTAGAGCAAGGCATGGACATTGAGAATGGACACATTTGGAAAGTTAGTGACCTATTAGCTGTATTCAGAGATCCTCTACTTTTCCCTGCTCCCAATGACTTTCTGTGCCTGGAACAATCCTACTTGTATTAGAACTGTGTAATGGGGCATAAGTGCCCTGCTGTCCTTCAGTGTAGCCCAGATCCCTGCAATTACTATACTTGGTCCAGAGCCTTAACCAAACATATGACATAATACACCAGCTATATATATGAAGATGGATCTTCTACAAAATTCTAGGACAGAGGAAATAAATGAGAAATATCATAGGAGAACCACTGAGGGTTAGAGGCTGGAGACACATTAGCATACCATTTTTCTCCTCAACTAGTAAGAAATTTCAACATTATTTGTTCTGTTTCTCTCTTTTTCTTTTACCAGTCCTGGGTTTGAGCTCAGGGCCTGAGCACTGTCCTTGGACTTTCATAAGGCTAGCACTCTACCATTTGAGCTTCTGTACCACTTCTGGCTTTTTTCTATGTGTGTGGCACCAAGGAATAGAACCTGGAAAGCACTCTACCACTACGTCAAATTCCCTGCCTCTCCATTTCTCTTTTACATATACTTTTTCTGTTGTAAGTTTATTCTGCATATTTTTATTATTTTTTTTCTATTCTTTTTCAGTCCTGACTGTAGCATCATTCTCAACATATTTTTCTTGACAGTATTATTTCATTTACCTTCAGAATGTACACATCACCCTCCTTCTTCCTAATCCTTTTTCATTCTCTATTTCTTATTTTATTTTTATTTATTATTATTATTTATTATTATTATTTTGTTCTAGTCCTGGGACCACACTCTGTCCCCGAGCTTCTTTGCTCAAGGCTAACACTCTATCATTTGAGCCACAGCTATACTTCTGCCTTTTGTTTAATGAGAGATGAGTCTCATGAACTTTCCTCCCATGAAGACTTTGACTAGCAAACTACAAATTTCAGCCTCCGGATAGATTGGATTACAAGTACGAGCCACTGGTGCCCAACTTTAGTCTCGAAGTCATTTTTTATTAAGGTTGTCTCTTCAATTGAATTAACTACTGCGGGGTACTCAAATAAACTCATTTCCCCAATCTAATTTTCTGAATTCAGTGGTCTATTTGCTGAGCTGTGTGGGGCACGTCACATCAGGAAAATGGGCTCATTTCCTGGTCTTGGGACCCAACCTGCCTGTCGCCCTGTTGGAAGGCTTGACTGTGGTTTGTGATGTAAAGTAAGGCTATCTCTACCTCTGGGATTGGTCCCACCATCTCGGACAGCACCTACCTCCCCCTGCCCTGCCAACCTCTATGCTAATAGGCTCCTGCATCCCATACCAACCCATTGTATTTTCCCAATAAACTAGTCTTGCTTTGACGAGTCTCCCTGCCCTGTCTGTGTCTTCCCTCTGGCGAGGGAGGGCTGGGTGAAGGCGGCCAGTCGGCCCTAACCTTTCTCAGCCTCGTCTTGGTAGGGGCATGTTCTCTCTGTCCCTCTTGTGGGTCAGGAGGCAAGAAGGACTAAAAACTCTGACAGAGCTAGATACAAAACTTGAGGATATTAGCGTCTCCATCTTTGTATGTCCAGGTCTAAGTACTATGTCAGGTATGCTGTGTTTCATATCTAGCAATGATTAGCAGAAAAAGAAACGTTGTAGATATGTTTGGTCTGATTTCTAGAAAATAAGAAGGAAAAACAGGAGATACCATGAAAAGAATATGAGAATAAATAATAGCTAGCACAACTAGGAGGAAAATGACTGTTTTATGAGGCTAGAAAATAAGGGAAAGGTTATAATATCATATTTTTACAATATTATTAATGACTTTTGACTCCATTTAGAATATTATATGAAACTCATAAAAGTATATAAAGAGTGAATCAAAAAATATCATAGGGAGGTAATTCTGAGTAATTTCTGGGTAAATACTCATGATTATTGAAGTCAGTCATTCATGGATATAGATAAGGATATGAGAAGAAATTGGTTAAAGTGACTATTAGATTTAATTTAGTGGATGTACTAAGTGGTGGAACATAAAATGTTACAAATGTTACTGGATAAATGAGGCTGCTGTAAATAAGGGTAAAGGCAGATGGATTCAAATACAATGCACACCTCCACCCACACACACGTGCATGCATGTAGCTATCTTCACAACCACTACTTATACTTCAGTTCTTCAAACATTAGTTTTTTTTCTTTTTCTTTTATTTTTGGCCATTTGGAGGCTTAAATTGGAGGCATGGGCACCGTTGTTTTTGAGCTTTCTCAAGGTTAGTCCTCTATGACCTGAGCCACAGCACCACTTCCAGCTTTTCTGTGTATGTGGTACCAAGGAATCAAACCCAGGGCTTCCTGCATGTTAGGCAAGCACTCTAGCACTAGGCCACACTTGCAGCCAACTTTAGTTTTTTCAATATGCTAAACCCCGCAAATCTCCAAATCTTTGGTCATGCTTTTCCATCTTCCCCAATTTCTCTTTGTTTCATTAGATTTTTTGCTGGAGTTTCTGAAACAATTCCTACTTTTCTTCAGGAATCAGCCCACTTAATGTTACCTCTTCTTTATAAGTATTTTTGAAGTCGTAAACTGAGTCAAGACCATCTTTGTGTGGACAGTATCAGCACTGAAATGAATGATGTTTATTACATATCTTCTCTCCCTACGCTGAGCATTTTCAATTGCTAGACCAGGTACTAACGTGGTCCTTTGTGTCTAGGAAATTAGTTGATCTAGGGAAAGGTTATGATTAAGAGACACTGCTGAAGATCAAACAAAGGTTCAAATAGCTATTGTAATAAAGCAATAGAAATTACATAACTAGAAAAGACCAACAGACAACCAAAAACATTTACAAGGCAAAAGTTGCTAAATACAAGCAAAAGCTTAAATGGACAGGATTCTGTGGTCTACACCTGACTCTATTACTCAAGGTAAGATTATTAGGTTCCTTTTATAAACATTTTTATTCACATATATTGGTTGGGCATTAGGTGTTTCATTGTAATACTTCTACAGACAGATATACATAAAGAAAAAATGCATCCCCCTATTATTTTCTCTCAGCTCCTTTCCCCCTTCTTACAGTAATTTCTTTGAACTTACTTTTTCTATTTCCAAACCACCATACAAAATATTTCTATAATGTTAACTCTCATTTTATTCCTCGTTTTCCTACTTCCTCACCACTGGTACCTACCCCCAACAGTGTTGGGGGACGAGTAACCCCATGTCAAATAACTTTCTGCTGAGGCTCATACTAGGGATAAAACACGTGGATCTCTTTGTCCTGTCCATCTTGTATACTGATAGGCTCCCTCACCCAATATAAGGAGGAGGGATTTAGGGAAAAGAGAGAGAGAGAGAGAGAGAGAGAGAGAGAGAGAGAGAGAGAGAGAGAGAGAGAGAGAGAGAGAGAGAGAGAGAGAGAGAGAGAGAGAGGGAGAGAGGGAGAGAGGGAGAGAGGGAGAGAGGGAGAGAGAGGGAGAGAGGGAGAGAGAGGGAGAGAGGGAGAGAGGGAGAGAGAGGGAGAGAGGGAGAGAGGGAGAGAGAGAGGGAGAGGGAGGGAGGAAATCTTCCTGCTTGATGAAGCTGCATGGCGTCTCTGTGCCCCGGGGCAAGAAGGCTGGGTGCGGGAGGACATTGGGCCCTTTCCTCTTGTGGCTTGGCCTGGTCGGGGTGTGTTTTTCCCCATCCCCCTACTAGTAGAGGGGGACCGGGGAAGAAGGACCCCGACACAACAGAACTTATTTTGCTTCTGCATCATTTAGTTTTTCAAGGTATATTAATTGGATATTTTAGTGCATACTACATTTTTTTCCTTCACATATTTTTATTGTAATTGATAGAAGGGGTACATGACATTTGTCAGATAGAAGGTGCATTAACTCACATACACTGATCCCTTTCACATGTCTTGGTCTCCATTTCTCTCCCCCCACCCCCATCCCTCATCTTGTTTTCCCCCTTCCCTATCCAATTTCAAATAACCAAATATAAATATATCCGATATATCAGGTAACAAAGTGAGATACTGTAACAATATGAGATAACCAAGGGACAGCAAAAGAGATGAGAGATAACATAGTACATTAAGGACAACAATCATTCATTATATGGCTTATGTTTCTATATCCTAGAGATCCTTTCATTTAGCGTCCTACAATATGGCCTTTTGTATCAAGGTTTTGCTCTATTGCAGATCTCTGCTAGGAGAGCCCAAGGTTTCTAGTGATTATGACAAATGAGGGAATCCATGGATCCTATGTTGCTCTGAGTATGGCTTACTTCACATAATAGGATTTTTTCTAAGTTTTTCCATTTCCTTACAAATGGGGTGATGTCATTCTTTCTGACAGCAGCATAGAATTCCATTGTGTATAAATACCACAACTTGTTGATCCACTCATCAACTGAGGGTCATCTAGGTTGGTTCCATATCTTTGCTTTGGTAAATAGTGCAGTGCATACTACTTTTATACCATGATATTTCAAATAAAAATGTATTGCATTGTTGCAAACCACCACAAGCACTTTATCTTGCCATGAACTGGAGCAAAACAGTGAAGGAAACCAGATCGAGGAATTGAGATTTGGGGCTCGGGAGGTCTGAAGTCTTCCTCCAACTTCAGAGGCCCTTGGTCGATTTTACAAGGTATTTATTGATAAGGATACAGGGGTGTACATGCAGAAAAAGTGACATCACAGTAATGAAGTCATAAGTATCAATCATATGATATACTCAAGTGATAACTTATGGTAAGAAGCAGGTATGATTAGCATAGATTTATGTCTATCCCAGAAAGTTGTGTGTGGGATTTGCCTACATGTAGGATAGGAATCTGAGGTCCTTCAAGCCAGGACTGATGGATCATTTTAGGAGACTGAGCATTCTGAAGGAAAGAGGCATTCCATCCTCCCAATCCTTTGGGTCTCCAGCTTGGCTTTTGGGGACTCCCACATTGCATTTTGAAGAGATGTGTATTATAGTTAATCATGTATTACATTTTAATATGATGAAGTTTAAATCAGACATATTTCTCTTTCTTTTCCTGCTTCTTCTCTCAGGCAAATAACCATCACCTCAACCAAGTACCAACAGACTAAAGCTTGACAGCTAAGGTGGATTCATATCTGAAGAAATGGCCTTTCTCTGTTTCTTCACAGGAACTCCAGACATTGATTCACTTTTTAAGGCTGCTGTATCTGATATGGAATCTTCAGTAATCACTGAAGTTCTGAGTTTTATACATGCATTACCTTCACAAATGCATATACTATTTTTTTTCACTGGTTCCCCCTAGGGCAAATCATGGTAAAGAAACAGTACATTGGGGCTGAGACTGTCCTTAGCGGTAGAGTGCTTGCCTACCATGAAGGAAGCCCTGGGTTAAATTCCTCAGCACCACATAAAAAGAGAAACTCGAAAGTGGTGCTGTGCCTCAGGTCGTAGAATGTTATCCATGAGGAAAAATATCTGGGGCCGTCCTCAGGTCTGGGGTTCAATCCCCAGGACTGGCAACAAAAAAATGGAGGAAAAAAAGAAAGAAGCAGTACCTAACTCAGAAAACCATGTGTGAATAATAAGAAGAAAGAGGGATTCACTGGCTTCAGGAAAATATTCTGAAAAGGGAGGAGAATTAAGCACCATGCAATATTAACTGAACAAGGCTGTATGGTATTGTTTACTACCATTCTCACTCCTTAACAATGTTTCTACAATGCAAAAATCATTCTTCCATATCCATGATGTGGTCCAAACACATATCCTGTGAAATGTCACCCATTACTGAACAGTAATATCATGCAAACAATCAATCTATATTCAATTTATGCTTATCATTTTATGATATTCTCCTTTAGTGGAAAAATTAAAATAAGAATTCTGGAATACTTTGCCCATATCATCAAGATTTCTCCTTCATTCCATTACCATTGCCCAGTGAAATTTTCATTGCTTATACAAATCATGGATAATATTTCTTTTGAAAAGAGCTCTGCAAGTCACATTTCAGTTTAACATCAAACTGATGTTATATAAGAAGAAAAAAATATCTACAATCACTCACATGAATGGAAATTAGAATGAATTCTGCATACATCTTTCTATAAAATGGTTTTATCTTTACTGAAGGGAGTAAACTAACCATATTGACCTGAATAGATTTCTAAATGGGAGACTTCATAGGCTGTATTGAGCTGTGCATTGGAAGGAAGATAGGAGGAGAAAAAACTGCAAGATCCAAGTAATAATTTTAAACCAAGGACTTACAGGTGAATGGTCTTTCAGAGAAAAGCGATTATGTCCAGACATTAAACTAGGTTTAACAAGACTGTTTTAAAATTTCTCCTTGAAATTAAATAATGTCTGCACAAAAATGATTTTGAGAAGTGACTTTATATGCTAAAATCCATCCATATCTTTCTGCCTGAGCTATATATAGGCCTAAAGATGGAGGTAGATTGCTTCCAAATCTATGCTTATCTCACAAAATTCTTATTACAATTCAAAGAGTAAGTCAAAGTTTGCTATTTCGTCCTTGAAATAAGAGAAATATCGTTCCCATTAAATAAATGCAAGGAGTAAGGCATTCACCTCTTCAACAGACGGTCCCAAACTTCTAAGATTCCCAGCCAGATTTGTCAAAACATGAATAAATATACTGGGCTTCTCAAGCCTAGACATAGACACTATAGTTATTCTCAGAAGACATTAAGGAATAATTTAAGTACCTCTATGTTTGGGAAATGTGTTTTTATTTTTTATAATGCAGAGAGGGGTTACAGTTACATTCACCAGAAAGCAGGTGCATTACTTCTCACACATTGATACCCCCTCTCATGTTTTTCTCCATTTCCCTTCCGCCACCCCTTCTCTTTCCTATTTCATATAAAAAATTAAATGTATATACAATATACCAGGTAACACAGATACAGTAACAATATGAGATTAATAGATGACGACAAAAGGAAGAGAAATAACATAGTACATTAAGAACAACAATCACACAAGATAAAGCTCTTGTTTCCATATCCTAGAGATGAGATGACATACAGCCTATATGACCTTATGAATCCAGGTTTTGAGCTATTGTAATCCTCTGCTAGGAGAGTACTACATGTATACTGATTTTTACAAATGAGGAAAACCATTGCGCGTATGTTTCTTTGGGTCTGGATTACTTCACTTAATATGATTTTTTCCAGTTCTTATCATTTCTTTACAAATGGGGCAATGTCATTCTTTCTGATGGTAGCATAGAATTCCATTGTGTATAAGTACCACATCTTCTTGATCCATTCATCTACTGAGGGGCATCTGGGTTTGTTCTATATCTTTGCTATGGTAAATACTGCTGCAATGAACATCGTGCTACTGGCCTTAGTATATCCTTGTTTCTGAACTTTTGCATAAATGCCTACTAGTGGAATTCCTGGGTCATAGGGAGCTCTATGTTTAGACTTTTGAGGAATGGCCATACTGTTTTGCTTAGCGTAGGAGTTTACACTCCCACCAACAGCGTGGTAGCAATCCCTCCTGGCCACATCCCCACCAGAATCTGTTGTTATTAGATTTCTTAATCCTGGACATTCTCACTTGAGTGATGTGGAATCTCAAAGTTGTTTTAATTTGCATTTATTTTATGGCCAGAGATGTTGAGCATTTCTTTTTTTATTGTAATTAATAGAAGGGTTACATGATATTTGCCAGAGAGAGTGTTATTACCAATCTAAAAGAGCTAATATCTATTGTCAGCCAACTAAAAAGGTCTAGGTTGGTTATATTTGAAAAAATATAATTTGTTTAGTATTAATCTTGCTCCCATCCTCAAATGGGCAGAACAAGAAACTCAAGAAAAATGTCAAATCAAGGAATAGTACCTCCCACCCAACATAAACAGGCAATGGAACAGTCAGTGGCAAATCTAGAGGAGATCCTTCCAAGTGCTATACAAATGCAATTGATAAACATCATTAATGAAAAATGTGAAAACATAACGAAAGAGATAAGGGAAGAAGCCACAGCTAAACAAGAGGAAACTATAAACAAGGTGATATGTGGAAAAGGGGAAGCCATAAAGGAGGCCATAATAAAGGTTTTTCAAAGAAAAATGGACGAATTCATAGAATCCACAAACAAAAAGGTGACTGAACTCCAACAAATGTCCAAAGAGAATAAAGCTGCTGAGCTAACCACTCAAATGGAAATCAAGGAGCTAAAGAAATCCATACATGATCTAAAACAAGAGATGCAAGGCATCAAAAATGAGCAATTAGAAGCAAGGGAGATGAAGAATAAAGTAGATAGCTTTGATAGCAGGTTAGACAATGCAGAAGAGAGAATTTCCGGGATTGAAGATAATTGAATTGTTATAGAGAAAGAACAGAAAATGAGTCAATTCAAATCTAAGAAATATGATGTTGAGCATTTCTTGATGTTTCTATAGACCATTCTTATTTCCTCTTCAGAGAAGTCACTCTTTAAGGCTTTAGTCCAACTTTTAATTGGATGGCTGATTCTTTGAAGATTTGAGAGATTCAGTTTTTGAGCTGTAGTTATATTTGAGAAATGAGGCCTTTGTCTGTTCTATGGATAGTGAAGATCTTCTCCCACTCTGTGGACTATTAAAATTGCCATATTCTTTGCCATGCAGAAGCTCTGCTGTTTAATGCAGTCCCAATTTTCCAAACTTTCTTTAATTTGTTGTGTTTCTGGGTCTATATTAAGACAGTTTCGACATGTGCCAAGGAGACATAATGTATCTCCTATTCCTTCTTGTATAGTTTTCAGGGTATCTGCTTTTACTTCAAGGTCTTTGATCCATTTGGTGTTAATCCTGGTGCAGGGTGACATAGAAAGATCCAACTTTAGTTTTCTGCAGGAGCTTAACCTGTTCTGCCAGCACAACCTGTTGAAAAGGCTGTCTTTCTTTGGTTCTATTTTTTTGGCTTCCTTACCAAAGATTAGGTGGCCATAGGTCTGAAAGTTAATTTATGGGTCTTCAGTTCTATTCTCTTGGTCCTCAGGCCTGTTCTTGTGCGAGTACCAAGCTGTTTGGTTACTATAGCTCTGTAATAGAGTCTAAAGTTTAGCATTGAAATTCCTCCTGTGCTGTTCTTTCTGCTAAGAATTGTTTTTGCTATATTGGGTCTTTTATTATTCCATATGAAATTTTGGATTTCTTCAAAGAAATGTGATTTATTATCCTATGTGGAATACATGCTGTAATAAAGTCTTGATGACTGCTTTCTAGCTCACTGGCTAGCTCCCTCCTAGCAATCTGGAGATTATTGGGAAAGGCTTAAATTCTCCTTTAAGGTCATGACTGAAATAATCTTCCAACAAAATCCTTTAAACACACACACACACACACACACACACACACACACACACACACACACAAAGTCCAGGTGCTGGTGGTTCATGTCTGTAAACATAGCTACTCAGGAGGCTGAGATCTGAGGATCTCAGTTCAAAGCCAGCTAGGGCACTGAAGTTGGTGAGACTCTTATCTCCAATTAACTACCAGAAAACTAGAAGTGGCATTGTGGCTCAAGGGGTAGAGCAGCAGCCTTAAGCTGAAGAACTCAGGTTCAGTGCCCAGGCCAAGAATTCAAGGGACAGTGCCCAGACATAGAGTTAAAGCACCATGACTGACAAAACAAACAAAAAAAAAACAAACAAAAAGAAAACCCACCTCCACCACCAGCACCACCAACAAACACAGGAGTAGGAATATATAGGAATTTTCTTAGCTCCCCAAACCCTACCCTATCCTTTGGTTCAAGAGCTTAACGATTAGTTAAGTTTTTGTCAATTTGAATTGCATACATTGTCTCTTTAAATGATTACCACTTGTGAAAGAAATCCATATGTGAGACACTACTGAGAAGTAACATCATGTTAAGATCATGTTACAATATTGATGATACTGATATTGATTTCTATTACTTCTGTTTCTTTTATGAAGTTAAAAGATTTGAAGGACCCAAGAAGAATTTGACCTTTCCCTGTGTTTTCAAAATGAAAAAGCCTTTATTTTTTTAATTACTAGGTTTTAATTATTTTTTAATTTTAATTTTTAAATTTTAATTTCGAAGTAATTTTTAAATAGTCCTGGTTCACAGCAAAATAAGTGAATAGTACAGAGTTTTCATAGACTCATTATCTCCTCACATGCACAAACCTCCTTCACCATGAAAATGTTCATAAAAACAATCAGTAAACTCATACCTAAATATCATCATCCTTACACAAGGTTAACAAAATACATTAGAGTATTAGAGTGTACTTTCAGTGCTCTATATTCTGAGTCTAGAGAAATGGGTAATGACATGTCCCATGTATCTATTTATTTGCATATTTATTTATTTATTTATTTTTAAAGTTTTTGTGGCTTTTATGTTGTTTTCTACAATGCTCATTATAATTAAGTGGATGCATTGAACTCAGGTCCTGGGCACTGTCTCAAATTTTCTTTTTCAAGGCTTGCAGTCCATCACTTGAGCCACAGTTGAACTTCTGGCTCTTTGGTGGTTAATTGGAGATATGAGCCCCAGAGACTTTCCTGCCCTGGCAGGCTTCAAAACATGATCCTCATATCTCAGCTATATAGGAAACTAGAATTAGAGGTCTGAGCCACAAGCACTAAATTTTTTACTGTATGAATTTTTTTGTTTTTCTTTTTGTTTTTTTTCATATATTTTTATTGTAATTAATAGAAGGGTTACATTATATTCGCCAGATAGAAGGTGCATTACTCCACATACATTGATACCCATTCACATGTCTTGGTCCCCATTTCCCTACCCCCACCCCCACCCCTCATCTTGTTTTCCCCCTTACCTATCCAATTTCAAATAACCAAATACAAATATATCCAATATACCAGATAACAAAGTGAGATACTGTAACAATATGAGATAACCAAGGGACAGCAAAAAAGATGAGAGATAACATAGTACATTAAGGACAACAATCACTCATTATATGGCAAATGTTTCTATATCCTAGAGGTCCTTTCATTTAGCATCATACTATATAGTCTTATGTGTATAGGTTTTGCTCTATTGCAAATAACTGCTAGGAGAGCCCAAGGTTTCTACTGATTATGAGAAATGAGGGAAACCATTGAGCCTATATTCCTTTGAGTCTGGCTTACTTCACTTAATAGGATTTTTTTCTGACTCTTTCCATTTCCTAACAAATGGGGCGATGTCATTCTTTCTGACAGCAGCATAAAATTCCATTGTGTACATATACCACATCTTGTTGATCTACTCATCAACTGAGGGACATCTGAGTTGGTTCCATATTTTTGCTATGGGAAATAGTGCTGCAATGAACATCGTTGTGCTAGTGGATTTAGTATGTCTTTGTTTCTGGACAATTGGGTAAATGCTAAGTAGTGGAATTGCTGTGTCATAGGGGAGCTCTATGTTTAGTCTTTTGAGGCACTGCCATACTGCTTTCCATAGTGCTTGAACCAGTTTGCACTCCCACCAACAGTGTAGTAGTGATCCCTCCTGGCCACATCCCCTCCAGCATCTGTTGTTATTAGTTTCTTGATCCTGGCCATTCTAAATGGAGTGAGGTGGAATCTTAGAGTGGTTTTGATTTGCATTTCTTTTATGACCAGAGATGTTGAGCATTTCTTCATGTGTCTATAGGCCATTTTTGTTTCTTCTTCAGAGAAGTCTCTCTTTAAGTCTTTGACCCATCTTTTAATGGGATGGTTGTTTCTTTGGAGATTAGTTTTGGAGTGATTCAATTTTTTGAGCTGTTGATATATTTTAGATATGAGGCCTTTGTCTGTTCCATGGTTGGTGAATATCTTCTCCCTTTCTGTAGGCTTCCTAATTAATTTACTAGCTATGTCTTTTGCCATACAAAAACTCTGCAGTTTAATGCAGTCCCACCTATCCAGCCTTTCTCTGATTTGTTGTGATTCTTGGTCCTTATTAAGAAAGTTTTGCCCAGTGGCAAGGAGGCCTAGTGTGTCTCCTACTCCTTCTTGTAAAGTTTTCAGGCTTTTACCTCCAGATCTTTGATCCATTTGAAGTTAATTCTAGTGCAGGGTGACAAAGAAGGATCCAACTTTAGTTTTCTGCTGGTGCTTAACCAGTTCTGCCAGCACCATTTGTTGAAGAGGCCAGTACAAAGCTATTATGATAATTAAAGCTCTGTAACAGAGTCTAAAGTTTGGTATTAAAATTCTTCCTGCACTGTTCTTTCTGCTAAGAAGTGTTTTTGCTATACGGGGTCTTTTATTATTCCATATGATATTTTGGATTGTCTCTTCTATTTCTTTAAGGAATGACATTGGGATATTGATGGGTATTACGTTGAATTTTTAGATAGCCCTTGGGAAGATTGTTATTTTCACGATGTTGATTCTTCCAATCCAGGAGCATGGGAGGTTTTTCCATTTCCTCAGTTCTGCTTTAATTTCCTTTTTCAGGGTTTTTAAGTTTTCATTACAAAGGTCCTTTACATTCTTAGTTAAGATTATTCCTAGGTACTTTATTTTCTTTGAGACTATTGCAAAAGGAGTTGCTTTCCTGATTGTTGCCTCCACTCACAGTTGGCATTGAGGAAGGCAGTTGATTTTTGAGGGTTAATTTTATACCCTACTACCCTTCCAAAGTTTTGAATCAGGTCAAGGAGCTTGGGAGTAGAGTCTATAGCTTTCTTTAATACAGAGTCATCTCATCTGCCAAGGGGGAATGTTTTACTTCCTCTTTCCCTGTTTGAATATCTCCTTTATGCTTGCTTCTTGCCTTATTGCACTGGCTAGGAATTCTAATACTATGTTAAAGAGGAGTGGAGAGAATGGGCATTCTTGTCTCATTCCTAATTTTATAGGGAATGGCTTTAGCTTTTTGCCATTAAGTATAATACTAGCTGTGGATTTGTCATACACAGCCTTTATTATACTGAGGAATATTCCATGGATTCCTAGTTTCTCCAGAGCTTTTAGCATAAAGCAGTGTTGGATCTTGTCAAGTGCCTTTTCTGCATCTATTGAGACAATCATGTGATTTTTGTCCTTGCTCCTGTTGATGTGTTGAATTATATCATTTGATTTGCGTGTTTTGAATCAGCTTTTCCTCCCTGTGATGAATAACTAAATTATCTTCAACCACGGAAATTCTCTCTTCTGCATTGTCTAACCTGCTATCAAAGCATTCTACTTTATTCTTCATCCTCCTTGCTTCTAATTGCTCATTTTTGATGCCTTGCATCTCTTGCTTTAGATTATGTATGGATTTCTTTAGCTCCTTGATTTCCATTTGAGTGGTTAGCTCAGCAGCTTTATTCTCTTTGGACATTTGTTGGAGTTCAGTCACCTTTTTGTTTGTGGATTCTATGAATTCGTCCATTTTTCTTTGAAAAACCTTTATTATGGCTTCCCCTTTTCCACATATTACCTTGTTTATAGTTTCCTCTTGTTTAGCTATGGCTTCCTCCCTTATCTCTTTCATGCTTTTCATTAATCATGTTTATCAATTGCATTTGTATAGCACTTGGAAGGCTCTCCTGTAGATTTGCCACTGACTGTTCCATTGCCTGTTTATGTTGGGTGGAAGATGCTATTCCTTGATTTGACATTTTTCTTGAGTTTCTTGTTCTGCCCATTTGAATATTGGGGCAAGATTAATACTAAACAAATTATAATTTTCAGATATAACCAATATAGACCTTTTTAGTTGGCTGACAATAGATGTTCACACTTTTAGATTGGTAATATCATTCTCCCTTTCTTTTTGTGCACTTACATACAAATCTAACACAACCAGAGATTAATGATTTATGACCAAAACAATAAGCCCCTCAATCCAATCTCTATTGTATTTAAGTCCCTCTGGAGCTAGAATATAATTGAACACCTAGATACACAGCATTGCTCAACAACCATCAAATGTAGATCCATACATTATAAGAGTTGAAGGATGAACAGAGGACCAGAGATAGAAAAATAGTATGAAAGACAACCCCTGCTTTTTAGCTTTGGCCGTGGTCTCTGGTGATCTTTTTGGGGTTCTAGAAATTCGGGTACAACATTTGGTGCGTTAGCCAGGAACCCCCAAGTCCACTTAGATGCCTAGTCAAGTGGTCGTGGAAAACTGCGGTAAATAGGCTGGCGCCGTTTGTCTCTGTGTATTGTTTTTTATTTGATAATTTGTTAATCTGGGTTGCCTATAGGTTCTGTATCTGGGTCAATGAAGAATCCTGGCAGACGTGCTATAGGATTGTTGATGGGGCCAGTGGGAGACGTCCCTTGTGCCCTCATTGGGAACTATTGTTAGGAGGGTCTTGCTGCGACCATCCCTCTGTCTGATAGTTCCATCCAGGCTCTATTGAGGAGCTTTTGTTATGATGGTCGTGTTGAGACCATCCCTCTGTTTGATACTCCCATTCAGGCTGTATTGGGGAACTGCTGTTAGGACGATCGTGTTGTGATCGCCCCTCTGGTTAACAATTCCCTTCTGGTTATTGGTTTAAGCACGCACATGTTGTTTTTGTTGTTTATTTGGTTTCTTTATTTCCGTTTGTTTTTTTGATTTGGATATCTTCCCTTGAGATGGGTACTACTCCGCTTGCTCTTCTAATAATGAATTTTAAGGATGTTAGAAGCAGAGGTTCTGATCTGAGTAAAAACAAACTAATTACTCTTTGTAATTCGGAATGGCCGACCTTTGATGTTGGATGGCCCCCAGAGGGCACTTTTAACCTTTCCATAACACGGAAGGTAAGGGAGAGGATACCAGAACAGTTTGGCTACTTTGATCAGATTCCTTATATTCTTGTTTGGCAGAATTTGGTAGAAGATCCCCCTGCCTGGTTATCTCCCTTTCTTCTCTCGACAAGCGACGTCTTGGCCCTACGCCAGGCTGACACCTCTTGACCCAAGCCCTCAGCTCCTTTTCAACCAGTATTGGCCGATAGAACAGACCCCCTTCTTCTTGAACCCCCTCCATATTCTCCTCCTCCTTTCATTCCGAAATTTTCTATGTCAACAGGAGGAGTAGAGATTTCTTCTTCGGGCGAGGTGGAGGCGAAAGTGGCTTCCCCAAATGCCGTTGAAGGCCCAGCGGGTAGGACACGGGGACGTACTCAACGAGCAGCGAGTTCACGTTTTCCTGATTCCACGATGGCCCTCCCACTGTGTGAAACTGGTTTTCCAGATGATACTGGGTATCCTAGGTTCCAGTCTTGGCCTTTTTCCACCAGTGACCTCTATAACTGGAAAATCCAGAGTGCTTGTCTTTCTGATAACCCTAAAGTTTTGATTTCTCTTTTAGAAAGTGTTATGTTCACTCACCAGCCCACCTGGGATGATTGTCAGCAGCTCCTCCGAATCTTGTTTGCTATGGAGGAGAGGGAAAGAATCCAGGTGGAGGCCAGGAAATTGGTCCCTGGCGACGATGGGCAGCCCACTGTTAATTCAGGTTTGATTAATGATACTTTTCCCTTAACTAGACCTCCCCAAGATAAATGGGATTACAATACAGCAGAAGGTAGGGGAAGGCTACGGGTGTATCGTCAGACTCTAATGGCGGGTCTCCGGGCTGCCGTTCGCAAGACCACTAATTTGGGTAAGGTATATTCAGTTCTTCAAGGTAAAATAGAAACTCCTTCTGAGTACTTAGAGAGATTAATGGAAGCCTTTAGACGATTTTCCCCAATGGACCCTGAAGCCCCTGAAAATCAGGCAGCTGTAGTTATGTCTTTTGTTAACCAGGCAGCTTGAGATATTAAGAGGAAGCTACAGAAATTAGAGGACTTAGAAGAAAAAAGTATCCAAGATTTACTCAGGGTTGCTCAGAAAGTTTTTAATAATAGAGATGCTCCAGAGGAGAAACAGCTGAGAGCAACACAGAGAATGACTAAAGTACTGGCTGCTATACTTCAACAGGGAAGACCACCACAAAGAGGTTCACGTGGCCCACAATCTTCAAGGCCTTCAGTTCAAGATATGAGCAAAAATCAATGTGCTTACTGCAAAGAGTTTGGTCATTGGGCTAGGGAATGCCCGAAAAGAAAAAAGAACAGATTGGACAAGTGGCAATGAAAAACTTCCGTGTTAGTCACTCATGGCGTGGAGGACTAGGGGAGACAGGGTTCGGATCCCCTCTCTGAACCTAGGGTAACTTTGCAGGTGGAGAGGACTCCTGTCCAGTTTTTAGTGGACACAGGTGCTCAGCATTCAGTTCTTACTAAGCCTCAAGGAAAACTCTCCACAGTTACATCGTGGGTGCAGGGGGCTACAGGAATAAAGAAATATCCTTGGTCAACTCAAAGGATGGTAGACCTGGGAGCTGGTAAGGTGTCAAATTCTTTTCTAGTCATCCCTGAAAGCCCCTACCCCTTATTGGGGAGAGACTTAATAACCAAGTTGGGAGCTCAGATTTACTTCCTGCCAGATGGACCTAAGGTAACAAACTCCCAGGGCAGGCCACTGACAATATTGACCTTAGCACTAGAAGATGAGTATCACCTTCATCAGCAACAGAACCCCCCTGGTTCGGGAATTGATGTTTGACTTAAGCAGTTTACAGAAGCATGGGCAGAAACTGGAGGGATGGTATTAGCTAAGCACCAGCCAGCACTCTATATAGAAATAAAACCTGGAGCCGAACCTGTTCGAGTCCGACAGCACCCTATGTCTTTAGAGGCTCGGGTAGGAATAACTCCTCACATTCACCGCCTCTTAGATCAGGGAGTGCTGCGACCTTGCCAGTCAGCCTGGAACACTCCATTTCTAGAACCCAGAAAAGTGAATTAATGGGCAACTGACCTGGACCCGACTGCCACAAGGATTTAAAAATTCACCCACATTATTTGATGAGGCCCTCCACGAGGATCTAAGTGAGTACAGACAAAAACACCTCAATTTGGCCCTTTTACAGTATGTCGATGATCTTTTAATAGCGGCACAGACTCATGAAGGGTGCATCCAGGGGACGAAGGACCTCCTACAAACCTTAGGAAAGCTGGGCTATCGAGCCTCGGCTAAGAAAGCACAGATCTGCAAGACTGAGGTAACCTATTTAGGCTACCTACTGAAAGGAGGGCAAAGGTGGCTAACTGATGCCCACAAAGAGACAGTGCTCCGCATACCCAGACCATAGTCACAACGACAGGTGCGGGAATTTTTGGGGACAGCTGGATTTTGCCGGCTGTGGATTCCCAGGTTTGTGGAACTAGCCAAGCCTTTGTACTTGGCTACTAAGGATCAGCAACCTTTTAGTTGGACAGAGGAAGCTGAACAGGCTTTCCAACAAATAAAGACATCTTTATTGTCTGCCACAGCCTTGGGACTCCCGGATGTTCTCAAACCCTTCCAGTTATTTGTGGATGAGAGTAAAGGAGTAGCTAAAGGAGTCCTGACTCATCTGGGTCCCTGGAGACGACCCATTGCTTATCTATCTAAAACGCTGGATTCTGTGGCTGCTGGATGGCCTCCCTGCCTCCAAATGATTGCGGCCACAGCATTGATGGTAAAGGATGCAAATAAGTTGACCCTGGGACAGGAGTTACAGGTCACAACACCTCACGCTATTGAGGGCATTCTTAAACAGCCCCCAGATTGATGGTTCAGTAATGCCCGACTCATTCATTATCAAGGACTATTGCTAAACCCTCTCAAGATTCTTTTCCAGCCTCCAACTGCCCTTAACCCAGCCTCGCTACTGCCCGATCCAGACCTGGAAGCCCCACTTCATGACTGTGCTGAGATTTTGGCCCAAGTACATGGAGTAAGAGAGGATTTGCAAGATAGGCCTCTGCCAGATACGGAGATTGTCTGGTTCACTGATGGAAGCAGCTTTATACACCAAGGACAGAGGTATGTGGGGGCTGCAGTAGTCTCAGAGACTGAAGTAATCTGAGCTGAGTCCCTGCCTCCAGGAACGTCAGCACAAAGAGCGGAACTGGTGGCTTTAACCCAAGCTTTAAGACTGGGTAAGGATACAAGACTGACAGTTTATACAGACAGTCGGTATGCTTTTGCGACCGCCCACATACACGGGGCAATATACAGAGAGAGGGGCCTCCTTACAGCAGAAGGAAAGACTATTAAAAATAAGGAGGAAATATTGGCACTCCTGGCTGCTCTTTGGAAACCAAAGAAACTGCCAATAGTCCATTGCCCAGGACACCAGAAACCTGTAGATATAGTGTCCAGGGGCAATTATCTGGCTGACCAGACTGCCCAGGAGGTGGCTTTATCTTCAACTCCAGCCCTAGCCCTCCAACTCCCAGACCCAGGACCCAGAGTCTTACCACCGATCCCAGGGTATACGGAGGAAGACTTGCAATGGATTGAGAAACTACCTATGGTACAGCTCCTTGATGGATGGTGGAGAGATTCCAGGAGTCTGGCTCCCAGAAAAATTAGGGATGAAGGTGTTACAAAAAATTCACCATAGTACTCATATGGGAGCCAGAAAGATGCAAGACTTAATCAGACAAACTGGACTATGAATTAAGGAAGCAACCGTCAAAATTGATCAGATTATTTCAGGTTGCAGAGTATGTCAGCTAAATAATGTAGGGAGAAATCAGCAAAATTTAGGGGCAAGACAGCAAGGGGATAAGCCAGGAGCCTATTGGGAGGTAGACTTTACTGAAGTAAAACCAGAGAAATATGGATATAAGTATTTGTTAGTTTTTGTAGATACCTTCTCAGGATGGGTCGAGGTTTTCCCCACTAAAAGGGAAACTGCACAGATAGTGGCTAAGAAGATACTTGAGGACATTTTACCCAGGTATGGTTGTCCAATAATGATAGGTTCGGACAATGGACCTGCATTTGTCTCGAAGGTAAGTCAGGGACTGGCTTCCATACTTGGGGCAGATTGGAAATTACATTGTGCCTATAGACCCCAAAGTTCAGGACAGGTAGAGAGAATGTATAGAACATTAAAAGAGACCCTGACCAAATTGACCATGGAGACTGGCGCAAACTGGGTAGCTCTTCTCCCCTATGCTCTGTTCAGGGTTCGAAACTCCCCTTTTAAATTAGGACTTACTCCTTATGAAATAATGTTTGGTAGACCTCCCCCTATAATACCTAATCTTAAAGAAAATCTTGTTAAAAAAGAAGAGGATGGTGATTTTGAATTTTTGTTTTCACTCCAAGCCCTGCAAAGGGCTCACCAAGAAGTCTGGCCCAAGCTGAAGGACCTGTACAAGACAGAACCACCTCTGGTGCCTCATCGCTATAGACCAGGTGACTGGGTATTTGTGAAATGCCACCAGCAAGAAAATCTGGAGCCACAATGGAAAGGACCCTTTCAGGTCATCCTGACAACACTCACCGCCCTCAAAGTAGACGGAGTAGCTTTTTGAATCCATTACACCCATGCCAAGCCAGTGGATCCGTTTCCAGACCTTATAGAACCCTTGTTCAAAACAACTTGGAAGATTGATTGGACTAAAAGTAGCCCTTTAAAAATTAAGTTACATCGCCAAAAATCAATAATAGTTATGGGCAGTATTTGGACAGGGACTTTGTGTGGGTAAATACTCATAGTTGTGTATTTCCATCTACTGGTATTAAAACGGGAAAGGGAGCAAAGTGAAGGAATTTTTCCCCTTGGTTGATAACTCTTTTTTTTTTGTCTTAGCTGGACCCTTAGGCCCTTGTGTGATTATGCAGAGATAGCCAAGATTGGCTCTAAAAGTATCATGGGAAAGGGGAGAATGTTGTGCCAAGATTGTTCCAAGATCTGGGAATGACCCCCTCCCCCTTTGTTTAGGACCCATGTACTTGAACCCCAGGTGGTAACAGCTTGGTACTCAGTGGTTAGACACCTGAGTTCTAATTTGACCAGTGGTTAATTGTGATTCTCCTTTAAAAGCAGTGTAAAGTTCTTGCTCAGGGCCTTTCAGCGTTGCCGGCTGTTGGTACAAGAAGGCCCGAGTCCGGACTCAAAAATAAATGAACCCCTGCTTTTTAGCTTTGGCTGTGGTCTCTGGTGGTCTTTTTGGGGTTGTAGAAATTCGGGTACAACACTAAGAAGTATATATAGAGAAAAGAGGGAGGTAGATATAGGAGATTTCAATGATAAAAATTTTAAAAAGAAAAGAAACAAAACAACAACAAAATAAAAAAAACCAGAACACACACACACAAAAGGTGGAGGGAGATTCCTCACTATTGTGAATTCTTACCCACGAGATACTAGGGGTGAGAACCAGGAGATTAAAAATCTGGTGACTGTATCAATATAGATATCATTTTTATTCAGCCTGTATCCAGAGCTGTCACTGTGTTTCTAGGAATGACCACAGTGACAGAAGGATTGTGGCAAAAGAGAGGAGCAAAAAGAAAAAAAGGAATGAATCATAACATTAGAAAAAAAAAGGTGTAGGTAAAATGGCAAAGAGAAAATAAGAACACCTAAAAATGCAAATGAAAATGGGTGGAAGAACAAAAAGAGAAAAAAAAGGGTATTCTTCAGTTTTGTTTTTTTTTTGGGGGGGTGGCAGGATAGGAAACTTGTGTCTCCACTAAATTCGGGATCCAAACACTTCACAAAGTCTTTTTCTCTTGTGATTTGGCTTTGCAGTTTTTCAGAACAGTTTGCTTGATTGGTAAAACAAATCTGAGAGATCCCCGGGCAGCTTTGTTTACCAGGTCTGTGGCCAGCGCAGGGGACGGATTTCAGCAGCGCTGGGGCCAGATTTCTGGCTAAGAGATCTCTGGATAATCCTTTGCCAGTTAGAAAGATGGTGTTTCCAGCATCACCTCCCAGGTTCCAATGGCTTTGCCCGGGTCTTTGCCAGCAGTCAAGATGGCACTGCTCTCAGCTTGTGGGGGAGGGGCTCCCTCCCAATGCCGTTCTGTGGGCAGAAGTGGAAACTTCTCCTCAGAGGTACTCACAAATTGCTGGATTCTTCAGCAATTTGAAGCTGGCAGGTCCGTCCATGGCCAGGTGTTGGCTCTGGTCTCACGCAGGCTCTGTGTGGCTCTGTCTACAGCCGGCAGGTCTGCGCCTCAGTGAAACGTTGTCTGCTCCGCGGCTGGCTGGGCTCCATGCTGTCTTCTTGCTCTGGTTTTCTGCCTTTTTCCTCTCTGACTGAGATCTCTGTGGCACTAAAGCTTACTTAGGATCAATTTTTGGTAAAGAACTGTCCCCTAAGCTGCCAGAACTTGAATCTTGGCGGGAGCTCAGTATATCTCACACTGAATGCCGCCATCTTCCGCCGATCTCACTATATGAATTTTTTATGTCCCTCGGTGGCTTAAAGCGTTTGGACCAAATTGTAAATATTCATATATGTTCTTGTTCTCTTTTTCCTTAGATCCTCCTCTTCTTGCTATGGCAAGAAGTTTTTTAGGCATTTGAGTAATTCTTCTAGTATATTTTGACTTCAAAATGAATAATTTTTTTTGCCAGACATGGGGCTTGAGCTCGGGGACTGAGCACTGATCTAGGACTTTTCTCAAGGCTAGAGTTCTACTACTTGAGCCTCAGCACAGCTTTTTTCTATGTATGTGGTACCGAGGAATCGCACCTGGGTCTTCATTCATGCTAGGCAAGCACTCTACCACTAGGCTAAACTCCTGGCCCCAAAATAAACAATTTTCCTAAACTATTTAATATAATGATGTAAGTCATTCAGATAATGAAGACAATATGCTTATTAAACTGATAATGTGCTCAAGGCACACAATAACATACATCCTAATTTTTTAAATAGACTGACGTTTAAGTGAATATATCTTTTCTGTGGTTCGAAAATTAGAATCATCTCTCTTATTCTAGTGTAAATAACAGATTCCTGTAAACAAAACATAGGTCACATTTATCTATCTTTATTTTTTCTGGTCGTGGGGCTTCAACTCTGGTCCTGGGCACTGTCCCTGAGCTCTTCAACTCAACACTAGAGGTCTATCACTTGAGCTACAGTGCCACTTCTGGTTTTCTGATGGAAATAAGTGCCTCACATACTTTCAAACTTTCATGTCCAGGCTGGCTTTGAACCACGAATCCTCAGATTCGTGGCTAATCAGACACCTGATTAGCTAGAAGTATAGGCATGAGCCATTGGCGCCTGACTAAAATTAAGAGCCTTTTTTTTGCCAGTCCTATGTCTTGATCTCAGGCCCTAATCACTGTCCCTGAGCACTTTTGCTCAAGGCTAGTACTTTGCCACTTGAGCCACAGTATCACTTTTTTTTTCCCTCTATGGATCTCATGAATCGAACACAGGGCTTTCTGCATGCTAGGTAAGCACTCTACCACTAGGCCCCACTCGTGGCTTATCTTATTTATCTATCTTATATATGAAGATACATCTTAATTCTGTTCCAGAGAGTTAGAATGTTTCCTAGGTCTCTTCTCAACTTCTCTGATGATGAAGTTGTGATGTAAAGGACTGTCAGAGTCAGGTTGAAGACTGTGTAGATAAAATTGATTTCTTTTGGTCTCACTGCGAGAATGCTGAAAATTCCGTTTAATTTATCATGTCCAAGTATATTTATTTCTTTTACTATCCTTTGGCTTTACTTATGGTATTATAGGCTTATCCTAATTTTACAAATGAGGTAAACCATGTAAACAATATTCCTTTGGATCTGCATTTCTTCACTTGGTATACTTTTTCCAAGTCTTTTCATTTCTGGATGAAAGGGGAAATGTCATTCCGACAGAAACATAGAAATTCCATTGTGTGTGTGTGTGAGTGTGTGTGTGTGTGTGTGTGTGTGTGTGTGTGTGTACTATATTTTCTCGATCCTTTTGTACACTGATGGCATCTGGATTGATTCTATATATTAGTTCTATTAAATAATGCTGTAATGACCATGGTTGTGTTGGTTGCTTTAGTGTGGATATTCTTAGGAGAGGATCACAAGGGATCAGTAGCTATAGGCATATGCTCATATAAAATGCTGCTTATTGAAATGATTGCAAGAAATGAAAATAAGAGGTTGTTCTATTATACTGTTTGTGCTTCTTTTTTTATTCTCCTCCTCCCTCCTCCTTCTTTCTTTCTCCTCCTCCTCCTCCTCCTCCTCCTCCTCCTTCTTCTTCTTTTTCTCCTTCTCCTTCTCCTCCTTCTCCCGCTCCTCCTCCTCCTCCTTCTCCTCCTTCTTCTCTCCTCCTCCTCTTCCTTTTCTTTTTCCCTTTCGTTGCTGTTTTCACTTCTTTACCCTACATCTTGTATGTAACTTCATCCGATTTGGTGCTAGGGAGGAAAATGAAAAGGAGACATGGTGGAACAAAGGGTAAACTAATTCAGCAGTGATAGTAGACATTACATTGGAAATGACCTGTACAACTTGAAAGGAAATGGGAAAGGAGGGAAAATATGGTAGAAAATGAGGGAAGGGGGGTGACATGGTTCAAAAAGGAATGTACTCATCACCTGATTTATATAACTATATCCCCTCTGTATGCCATATTTACAATATTTTTTTTGCCATCCCTGGGGCTTGAACACAGGGACTGAGTACTGTTACTGTCACTGTAAGGCTCACACTCTGCCACTTGATCCACAGTACCACTTCTGTGTATGTGGTACTGGGGAATCAAACCCAGGGCTTCATGTATGCTAGGCAAGCACTCTACCACTAGGCCACACTCCTGGCCCTACAATAAAAAATTAACAATAATGAATAAATTAAAAAAAACTTCTGATAAGAACGTAAAAGTATTAATCTAAAATTTCATAAATAAAATACTTTAATTGTTGCATTATTTAAATTAATATTTAAATTGTTGTTTCATGTAGTTGAGCATTGAGAAATACTTCCAGTTGAAAAAGAAAAAAATTGTAAGTTAATATTTTAAAGCTTTTGTTAAAAAAGAAAATTAAATTTCAGAATTAAGTAGTATCAAAAAAGATATTTGTTTCCAACAGATGATATAGATAATTACTGAGAAACAGAGCCTAGTAGAGAACATGCCTCCCTTTCACTCAAATAGGCACTACTACCCAACTTTCATTTGGATACTGGAGTCAGAGAAGTCCCAGTCATGAATATTATTTCAAATTGAGTTTCCATTATAATCTCTTGAATGAGAATTCAGGATAACAGGATAAGCCAAATACACTAACAACTTGATTAAAAAAATGATATCTAAGTAGAAATGGGAGACTTATCTTTAGAAAGTTAAGATCAGACTGAGATGGTATATTTTTTTCAGGGAATAGTCACATACAAAGAGGATATCTACTGACTAGGTTGCAAAGAGGGCACGATTGGTAAAATGAAAAAAAAATCTACATAGAAAACTAGTGGCAAGATATAAACACACCGTGTTTTGTAAGAATGAAATCACTAGGAGAAGTGAAATAACTCACTGAATTTTTAATATAGCCAACTCACCTTTTTTGAGTGCTTATTGTGATTTGCACACGTGGTATATAATAAAATTTTCACATCAATATTAATAAGGAATCCAAACACCACTTTTGTACCCCAATATAGCAAAGAAGAAAAGTGGAAAAGAGAGTTTAATAATGTGGCCTAAGGGCACCTTAATAGTAAATGATAGGAATGGAAATTGCAACAAGGTAATCTAAATTCATGGGGTTAAACAAATTGCTTCAAAGCCTTTAGTATTTGAAATTTCTGATTAGATGAAAGCCCAAAACAACACAAGACAAAAAACCAGGAAGTTACGCAGTTTAGTGAATTAATATAAATTTGTTCTTTAATATAATAGGAAACTAAAAGTGTTACAGGTAAAAAATCATTAAATAACTTAATGAAAGAATACATAAAAGTCACATTTTTAGAAGTCCCTAGACTTGAAATGAAGAGTGAAAAGGAATTCACTTAAAGTGAATTTATATTTAAGAAGTATATCATCCAAAGCCAAATAGAATTTTCTAATTTCTACATGGACATATAATTATATTGAAATCAGAGTTTTAGCTCCAGCTTCAGATACTTAGGCTCTACCTGTCAAGTCACACACTGACCCCTATACACCCAAAAAGAAACCATGATAGTGAATGTCAGAGAAATGAGACATCCTAGAAATAACCAACATAAGCACTTCAGCCCATCCTCAGCCATCTTGGGGGTGCAGACATTAGTTGCAGGTGTAAATAAACAAAACCCTTGGAATAGGAGGGGAAAAATACAAAGAGTTAACCAGTCCAGTTATAGTTACTGCTTGGTTTGTCATTATTCCAGGGATTCTTGGAAAATTGCTGCATTGCTTAAAAGGAGCAGACCGGTAAGAATAAACAAATCATTGCCTAGGGAAAGTTCTGTCCTGAGGAGATTTTGATCATTAGAACAGTTTCCTCAATCCTTCCTTTTATACATGTACCATTCCTTTCCTTCCTGGATTGCAAAGTATTTACATAGTGAGTACATAAAGCAAAGACATATATAAAATAGAGGCAGGGGTGGCAACCTTCTCTCTGGTTTTTAGCTAATACTTGTACCAAGTAGGGAGTCACTGATTTTCAGCAAAATCAATTAAATGTCTCTATACCATCTCTTACAATGACCCTGGCTTGTGTATTAGAAAAATTTGCATTAAAGTATGCTAAGCATTCAAATCTGTTTGGTCAATGGCATTCAGTTTATGCCTCAGAGTAATTTTTCAAATATGACAAGATGGAGAAAGACTATAAAATACTCTTCTTCCTCCTCCATGATAATTTCCACAAAAACCTAAAAGCTGATTGTGTCTACTTTCTCACTTGTATCAATATTTCCATGATTTACAATGAATTGGGGAATTCTCATTTCCAAGTTTCAAGACTGAACTTTGCTGTAATTATTGTGAGCCACAGAACTATTAAGTTAGATTATAATGACACATGCTATTTTACCTGATTTTTCTCACTTTCTATTTCATAGTTTCAACAAGTTCTTCAAGTTGCGAAATGTTGAGGGATGTTATCAGTTATTTTTATCATTAATTATATTCTAGTATTCATAAAATGTCAAACATTCCTCATATGTTAGGGAGGCCAATAAAATACTTATAGGTAATTTTGTCCAAGTAAAAACTGATAAGTTTCTTGTTTAAAATTTACTTCATTTGGGGCTGGGAGTTTGGCCTTGTGGTAGGGTGCTTGCCTAGCATGAATGAAGACCTGGGTTCGATTCCTCAGTACCACACACATAGAAAAAAGCCGGAAATGGTGCTGAGGAACAAGTGGTAGAGCTCTAGCCTTGAGAAAAGTAGTCCTAGTTCAGTGCTCAGTCCCTGAGCTCAAGCCCAGGATAGGCAAAAAAAAATACTTCATTTGATTCAGGTTTCACCTAGATATTAATAGAGTTTTTTGTGATATATTTATGCCCAAATACAGTGTGTAATGACCAAATCTCTAGCCACCCATTCCTACCTTTACAAATATCCAACCAATAATTTATTTTCAGGTCAAGGATTAGTTACTACTTCCTTGATTATTATTCACCAAGAACTTACTTATGTACTAGTGGCATCCAAATTGTTTTTCCTTTCCTGTAGCCACAATCCTCCAATTCTTTAAGTTGAGTAGCATGAAAGGGAAATCACCATGAAAAGTACAAAGGTTAAAATAAATTCTCCATCATATAATTTCAAGTTTGTTTAATGTATGCAGATATAAATTTATACCAAAACTTAATACTGAGGAAATAAACAGTATTGTAAAATTTGAATGCATTCAATATGGCTAAGCAAAATTAGGTATCAATAATTACAAAGGAATATTAGAGTATTTTGAGGGAAATTCAAGATGGCCCATTGCTTGCATCATCTCCCATTCCCTCAGCAGACATTAGCATTTCATTTTACTTAAAAACTAAAAGGACTAAATGCTTTTCACTAGTCCTTGGTAATTTTCTGCTATTCATTGAGTGCCACTTAATTTGCCCTCACAGTACCCTGTGAAGCGTATCTATTATTAGTGTTAATAATAATAGGTAGGTTTGTGTTGAAGTAACTTGTCTCTAGGATACAGCAAGATTGTCAAGCCCTCAGGGTATTCATGTCTTCTGTCTCCTGAAATATTCATTTAGCAATACAAAATAAAATTATAACTATGGATATGTCTACATTATATCAAAATAGAAGATTGATTCAGGTGGAGGAAAAGCATACACACATTTATAGCACTGTACAGTCAATAAATAACTGACAGATTTTTTTTGTATTTTAACTTTGATTTGGCTGTGAGAATATAGCTGATGTGTGGCAAAGACACAGCTACTAACTGAGATTCAGAGTAGCCAAACTTAAAAAAAAAACAAAACATTTGACATGTTGATAACCCATGTATATTGTAGTTTTTCACATGTATTTATTAACAAAGTCTGCTTTTATCAATCATGACTAGCCTGTTAATGTCCACTAAGGCCAACAAATCATTTCATCTCCTATGCTTGATAAAGGAGTATATATAGGATCATTAATTTCTTAAGATATAGACATTTCAGAACAATTTATAGAGAGTAATGAGGAGCTTCATTAAGTGTCATGAGGATAAATTGGCTCTCTTTGAATTTATACAAATCTAAACAGGAGAGAATTTACCCGCTATTTGAAAAGAAGCTGTGCTTCAGTGGTCTTCGAGTTATAGTTCTACATCAGCTGAACAGAATTTGGGAAAAATCATTTAACATTTTTACATCCTCTTTTACTTAACTACCTTCAGAAGAAGAGAGAGGCAAGAAATGATAGGTGATTAAGAAGGAAACTCAAAAGAAAAAAACAGGTAGCTGGTAGCTGTGAGATGATGGCTTACGGCAGTGATCTAATAACTTGGGAGGCTGAGATCTAAGGATTACAGTTCAAAGCCAGGCAGGGCAGGAAAGTCTGTGAGACTCTTATCCCTCAATAGCAAAAATCAGAAGTAGAGCTGTAACCCAAGTGGTTTAGAATGTTAGCCTTAGGTAGGGTTAATGCTTTTGGACAGCACCCCGCACCCAAGATTAAGCCAAGGACTGGCACAATAAAAAGAAAAATATAGGCAAAAAGAATGAAGGGAACAAAAGAGGGGACATCAATGGAAAGAAATGAAAAGATAAAGGAAGGAGAAGGAAAAGAAAACAGAGAAAATGACAAATGAAATGGTATGATAGTCTTTTTTTTGCCTGTCCTGGGCTTTAGCTCAGGGCCTGAGCCGTGTCCTTGGACTTTCTCAAGGCTAGAGCTCTACCACTTGAGCCTCAGCACCATTTCCAGCTTTTTTCTATGCATGTGGCACCAAGGAATTGCTAGGCAAGCACTAGGCCAAACTTCCGACCAGTATGATAGTCTTAATACTCTCAAAAAATATTATTATTATACAACTTGTGTGCTATCAGTAGCATCATCATCATCATCATCATCATCATCTTGATTAATTGCTGTAACAGACTACCTAAAATTGGGCAATTTATAAGGAATAGAGATTTATTTTCCACAGTTCCAGAGACTGGACTATTACTCCTCTGAAATTAATTGTATTCATAACTTGACACATTGAATAAAGACTTTGTACAACTATCTAGGCACCACTGGCTCACACAGGTAATCATAGCTACTCAGGAGGCTGAGATCTGAGGATCAAGGTTCAAAGCCAGCCCCGGCACAAAAGGACCTGAGACTCTTATCTCCAGTTAACCTCTAGAAAATGGGAAGTGGGGCTTGGCTCAAGGGTAAGGCAGTAGCCTTGAGCTGAAGAGCTCAGGGATAGCGCCCAGGTTGAGTTCAAGCACCATGACCCACAAAAGAAGTATTAAAAATTAAAAAAATAGAAAGATAAATCCTGCCATTCATTTCAACAACATGGATAGATTTAGAAGATATTACACTAAATGAAATACACAAGGCACAGACAGAACAACACTATGCAGCATGATCTACTTCTTCTTTCACCTCCTCCTCCTCCTCCTCCTCCTCCTCCTCCTCCTCCTCCTCCTCCTCCTCCTCCTCCTTCCCAAACCTGGAGCTTAAACTCAAGTCCAGAGTACTGTCCTTGGGCTTTCCTCAAGACTAGCAGCACTACACAACTTGAGGCACAGAACCAGTTCTGGATTTTTTGTGCTACTGAGGAATTGAACCCAGGGTTTCATGCATGCTGGGCAAGTACTCTATTACTAAGCCACACTCCTGTCCCAAGATCTTCTTTATATAAGAAATACAAAACAATCAAATATAGAGGTAGAAAACAGTACAGTAGTGGTAAGGGACCATAGAGAGAAAGAAATGGGATGATATTACTGAAAGTGAACAAAAATAGTGTAAATAGAGATGATAAATACAGTAATTAACTGGACTATGATAAGTTCCCAATATGCATCAAAAGATCAGATTTTATACTTTAAATGAAGATAAAATTTTGTTTTCTTTTGCTTTGAGATCAGTCCTGGGGTTTGTGTTCAAAATTCTTGGAGTTTTCCCTGTGCTATTTTGCTCAAGAATAGCAACTTATCAATCATGAGACATGGGGATCAGAGTTTCATGGACTTTACTGCCTTGGCTAGACCTGAACTGATTATCTAGGATTACAGGCATGAACCACTAGCACCTAGCTCAAATCACATGTAATTTTTATGTACTCATCCTGAGGCTTGAACTCAGGGCCTGGGTGCTGTCTCTGAACATCTTGCTCAAGGCTAGCGCTTTATCACTTGAGCCACATCTCTGTTTCTGGCTTTTTCCTGGTTAATTGGAGATAAGAATCTCACAGACTTCCTGAGTGATGTGGCTGCTTTGAACCTAGATATCAGATGTCACTCTTCTGAGTAGTTAAGATTATAGGCATGAACCGCAGGTGCCTGATGAAATGCAAATATAATTTTATTTGTCAAACCTTCCATTTTCAGCCAGGTAAGGTGACATATCTCTGTAATCCCAGTTACTTAGGACCAGAGATCAAATAAATCATAATTTATGACCAGACTAGATAAGAAATTAGTAAAGTCCTGTCTCAGAAAATAAGTTGGGCATGATGACTCATGCTTGTATAAAATCCCATTTATGGAGGAGGCCATAACTGAAGGAAAGAGAGCTGAAGGTGTGCACCAAGTGGTGGAACCCCTGCTCAGCAAGCATCAAGTATCCCTGCTTTCAAACTCTGTATGGCCAAAAGTGACATTATCAGCAACCTTTAAAATACTTTAAGACATTTGAAATATGCTTCGTATTCCAGATACTTACCCAAAGTTAACCATTACGGATCTCATAGCGTGTTAGGTGGACATACATACCTATAGACAGACAGACAGATGGAGACAAACACTGACTTTCCAATTAAGATATGCATACCTAGTCTATTCTGACACAAATAAAAAACAGAATGAATTGATGAATAAATATAGGTGAATGATATGTCTTTTTTATAGAGGAATTCCAAACAGTTTAATAAGTCATCTCCTAGGATTAGTAAGGATGAGACATGAAGGAACTTTACTGTGGACAAACCAAATACACTAATTTAGTTAAGTAATCAAGGATACAATCACCAGCATTGGCAGAAGACAAATATTAATATAATGTCATTACATTGAAATATCACTTATATTTTTTATTTTACAAAAACAAAACAACAATGTGATCATGGGAGACATCAGAAAACAAACAAAAAAGCATTGAAAAAGGACAGTCAGTAAATCACCAGACCCAAATCTGTCAATGTTATGAAAAACAGGGAAAGTCTGACAACCTATTACAATTGAAAAGAGATAAGGCAACATGAAATCTAAATTTAATGTGATATTTTATATTGAATAACAGAATATAAAAATGTTGATGGTTGAAAAACTAATAAAATCCAAATGAATTGTGTAGTAGCAAATCTGTGGGTATTTTCTTCTTTAAAAAATTTTTTGATGGGTCATGGGGCTTGAATTCGGCCTGGATGCTGTCCCTGAACTCTTCAGCTCAAGGCTACACCCTATCCCTTGAGCCAAGCCCCACTTTCCATTTTCTAGAGGTTAACTAGAGATAAGAGTCTCAGGTTCTTTTGTGCCCATGCTGGCTTTGAACCTTGATCCTCAGATCTCAGCCTCCTGAGTAGCTAGGATTATAGTTGTGAGCCAACATGCCCAGCAGGGTTAAAAATTATTTTAATGAGTAAATGTTATGTTAAACATGCTTCATCTCTTAAATTGATGGTTGTACCCAGGAGTACTTTGAGAAAAATGATCTTATTACATTATGAAGAACTGGAGGTAATCAGGATGGCAATTTATACAAACTCACATTCATATTTTTTATCAAATTCAGAATTAGAGATCAATTATTATTTCAGAAATTTGAGACCTCCATTCTGAAATCGTTGATTGTCTTTCCTAAGGTTGAAGTTGGATTTAAGGTCTGCTACTTCTATGATTTTGCCATTTAATGGGGGAATTACTAAATCAGAGTACACTTACCTTTATGAATCAAGCCAGTATTTAAGATAGTAGCCCATTACCAGTTGTAAGTCATAGACTTCTATAAAGAGATTTTTGTTTTATTTCTTTTTCAGTGTTCTACAGGCATTTCTTACTGTATATTTCCAAATTTTCCATTATTTTTAGGTTCTGGATTTGGAACAGAGCCAAAAAATGATAGGATATTTTTGGCTGAAACTGAATATTCTTGGTCCCCTAGCAGGATCACGTTTAATCTTGCAGGTTCATTTTCCAGTGCTTCTGCTTTATTTACATTGTTAGTATTCTCCTTCCCCTCTTGCTATTTCCTTCCATTGGATGTTAACCCATTAATAATGAAGATTTCCCGACTGGGAAATTTCTCCTAATGGTTCTCACATGCCCTGCCTGGCAGTAGAAGCAACAGAATTCAATGCACAGAATTTTGAACATCTGTCTCTTTTATACAGTGGTTCATGCAAGGAGCCCAAAAGTGATAGTTTGGGCAGATTCTTAGGTTCACCTTGGTGCTGGACCTAGTGTTACACATCTGTCCACTGTTTTATCTGCAAAGTAATTAAACTCTATGCAAATCCCTGAGATACCAAAGCTTTTGAGGCCCAAACCTTCTTGCCATCTGTGTTCTCTTAGAAGTTTTGAGAGACAGATTGTGCTTGGCATGCCTGTTCTACTCTCCAAACGGGCATTTATCAATCAACAAATTCAATGCTTTAAAAATTCTCCATTGAGTAAACATTACTGTTCATTTTCCAGGCTTGGAAGACAATTTATTTCCAGAAGCAGACTCTAATATACTTTGGGAAATGTTTGCACAGGCCATCCTGCCAAATACCCTAAACAGACAAGTATGCTCCCTTATTACTCATCCCCAGACTATGTTTTAAAGCCAGGACCAGAAGACAGATGGTTTGTAGTCACCGAAAGAAGGAAGGTTCATCTATCAGACGCAAATATATAAGGAAATAAGCCAAATGACCCAGACCAACTTTGTCATACATATCTCTTAAAGATCTTTTAGAAAATAGAGAAGAGTCTTCAAATATTCAACAGTAGTAAAGGCAAAATAAGATTCTAAATTCTGACCTCTGGGTTAAAGTGAAAGTAGGGTTTGCAATGAGATGTGGTGATATATACTCAGTCTCAGAACTCAGAATGCAGAATCAGTAGGATTGTAAATTCAAGGTTAGTAGAGCTACCTAGCGAGTTTGAGTCCAGCTCCGGCTGCATAGCCAAGAACGTGCCACAAGCAAACAAAAATAAGAAAAAAATCACAGTAGCTTTCAGTACATTGTATTTCTTACTAATTAGGCCTTATGAAGTGTCTATGAAAAATTCATGCATTATAAATTGTCCTAAAGAAGTTCATGCATCTTAGAAGTGGGACCACATAATATTTCAATGAGTTTCAGTTTCTTAGACATTCCTAAAGTACACAGAAATGTTAAAGACAGTGCCTGAAGTTATACAAGCATAACACTGAATGCCTTCTTTACCTTCTATTGTCTTTGGAAGATCACGAGAAAGCTGATGGAAAAATAAAAATGGATAGCTATTTGGTGTGCATTACACTACCCTTAAGGTTTATTATCTGAAAAGTATAGACATTCTGTGTGGAAATTATTTTTGCAAACAAAAGTTAGAGACAGACTTGATACCTCCTGAATATACATGCTCTCACTGGAAGAATCATATGCAGTTTTCAGTAACTTCATGGTTAACTCTAATGCACATTCATATTTCTGAACTAGTGATATTGAGCTAGTTTGAAGCAAATTCCTTCTGTTCAAGCCCTTGCATATCAAGCAAAAGGAAAATACTCTTTCCATATTTTGAATTGCAATGAGTAACAATGCCTTCTCAGGAAAGTCATTTAAAATATCAGAGCTTCAATTTCCCTGAAAGAAAATGAATAAACGATACTAGAACTGGACACCAATGGTTCATGCCAATAATCCTACCTATCCTGAAAGCATAGATCTGAGGCAACTGAGAGGTGAGGATCACAGTTCGAAGTCAGCCCAACACAAAGTCCATGGAAATCTTAACTTCCAATTAACCAGCAAAAAGCTAAAACTGGATCTATGAAACAATTCCTAAAACCTATGGTATATCCTCCATGAAGTCCAGCTTTCTAACTCTTTAGCTAAGCCAACAGACTCCTTGAATAATTCCTTCTAAAGATCTAAAGCAATCATAGAGGCAAGAATAATTGGTACCATATGTCCTTTCAGACTTGTGGTTCTCAGCTTCAGCTGCACATTGAATAAACACCCAGAAAGCTTTTAAAAACACTAATATTTGTATTCCTCCCCATTTATTCTGATTTAAAGCTTTGTGCATCTGTGTATGTTGCACATGGGGTATTGAATCTATGGCCTCACACATGCTGGGCAAACCCTCTACCACTGATCTGCTGACTGCACAGAATATGCAGCATTTTTCCTTAATGGGTCCCATGTTTGTGTTCCCAAGGTCAGCAATAGTACAAAATTATGGTTCTTTCCAAAGGTATTTGATAGTGAAAGAAGCAAATAGAAACATTTATTTACACTCCAGTGTTGGAGAATTGATGGATTTGGGTGTTTTGTTTTTAGTTTTCAGTACTTTCAGACCTTGTCCAGCAGTTTACCATCCTTTGGGGAGAGGAGGCTGGTATGTCATGTGATTTCAGGTTCTGTGTTCAGAGCAGTCAGCCTTGCCTGGCAGCAAGTACCTGCAGCTGAAAGATAAATCCTGAGGCCAAGAACTCAGCCAGCCACTATCTCATGGCTGTTTTTGTGATGATCCTCAGGCAATGAGATTTGCTCTCACCATGGAGAGTGAAGCTACCAATCTCCATATCCTTCACTGTGTGTATTTCTAGCTGCTAAAATGTACCTTTTCCCCAGTAGAATCCTTTTTCTCAAAAATCATCACTTCTTGACTGTATACTATCCAGACTCAGTGATAGTGTATCTCAAGATTACCTACGGCACAGTTCAAACCTAATGTGGTAGCAAACCCATCTGTGGCTTGTGGAAATGCAACTCATTGTCAGTGATGGGCACTATAGTCTATTTCTACAGAGATCCCCAAGGCAATGGAATTTGCTCTTGCCATGGAAGGTAGGATCACTGACCAAAAGGCCCTTCACTGTCTAAACTCCTATGTAATTAAATGTCTCTACCAATTCCATGTCAAATCCCCCCCCCTCCACAAGAAACTTTCCGTGCCATCATGCTCCTAGTCACTGTGGCCTGGTGTCTCTAGATTCTCTGCAATCCTTCACTGTTTTCAGATCCTCAGGATAGCCAAGTCTCAAAACTGCCTGGCAACCTATCCCTACAGCTAGCGAGCAGCTCCTGGAATCTGAGCACTCTGCCAATTGTGAGATCAATGCTCTGTTTCCACAGTGAGTCTTCCTCTGGGGAACTATGTTCTCATATATGGACACTGGACATTAACATTTCTTTACTTCAGGAAATATAACGACATCCAAGGAGTGGATTCCTCTTATCCAATGAACGTAATTATTGAACATTAGACTTGAGGAGAAATGATACAGCATTTCCTTTGAGTGAAAAAGTAAGTAAAATGCTTTTATTTCAAAACACCAAGCTCTGGCAATTGTTTTCTTGCATAGAAATACAATCTAGTCTCTTGCCATTATCTGGCTCCAATGAAACAGAGGCAAGGCCAATCTCAGTAAAATGGTGTCATGGTATCTACAGTCTATATTACCTTGGAGACTTTCAAATATTGGTTAACTTTATATTTTAATGGTACCTTCTCTTCATTAATTTATTTTGAATAACAAGTAAGTTTTTTTACATTTATAGTACAGAATATGATGTTTGTGAAGATTATATGATTCCCAAATCAAGCTATTTAACATATGAATTTGCATGCTTAATTTTTTGTAGGAAAACACTCAAAACCTACACTTTTAGTAATTTTCAAATGCACAATGTATCACTATTAACTGCAGTCACTAATACGTAACAAAAGTTCTTATATGTTTCCTCCTGTCTAATTAAATTTGGAATCCTTCAGCAATATCCCCAACCTACCCATATCCTCTATTAACAATTATTTATTTGCTTCTTCTCATGAATTTAACTCTTCTACACTGAAAATATATGTAAGATCATGTAGTATTTGACTTTCTTTCCTTGGCTCATTTCATTGAACTCACTGTATTATAGATTCATTTATGTTATCAGGACTTGTTACTTTTGAAAGACTGAGTAGTATTTTATCATAATTTTTCTTATTAATCTGTTGTTGGACAAATATTTTGAATCTATATTTTGCCTATGATGATGAATGTGGAGTCCAGATGTCTATTCAACATTCTGGCAACATTTGTAATTTTTATTTAGCATTAAAATTACAATGACATGAAATAATTCTATTTTCAATATTTGAAGAATCTTTGTGTTTTGCCATTCCATTTAGTAGTTGATTACAATCTTTTTCTTACAATAACTTTTGGGATAACTTTCCCATATTCTTTCATCATGCTATATATACAACATATTAAGACAAAAATCATGCAATATTTTAATCAATGTTTCCTGTACTATATGTGTATTTTTCCTGCTGGTCTGATATGAATATTTTGGAAGGAAATCTGATCATTTCATATTAGTGTTATCCCTTGGGGCTTCATTCATTTCTTATTGTATCACCTTAAACTCTGATACAATAGCTGAATGCCTGTCAAATTTTTCTGCATTGTTTTCCTGTTTAACTGCTTCCTGTTTGCAAAATACTCCCAGAAGTTCTTTGTTACCAATTATTTCTTTTTTTAAGTCAGATAAATGTTTATTAGGAAATATGTGACAAAAACAACATACCAAATCATTGTCTTTTCATCGTGTAAATTTGCTGAACTCATACTCAATGTACTTGAGGAGTCAATGAGATGAGGGAAGCCTATGACATATAGTAGACATGTGTTACCAACTATTTCTAACATTGATGCTATGTTCATGACCATGATATCTGCAAGATTTAATTTCAATAATGAGTGAAGATACCAGTATCCATAGGAAATAGAGGATCTAAGTGACAATCGTCTAGTAATCACTATCCACTAGAATACATAATGCAGAACCACTCTATAAAGAAGTAGGCGGGTGGGCATGGTGGCTTATGCCTGTAATCCTAGCTATTCAGGAGGCTGAGATCTGAGGATCAAGGTTCAAAGCCAGGCCAGGCACAAAAGGACCTGAGACTATTAGCTCCAATTAACCTCTAGAAAAGGGAAGTGGGGCTTGGCTCAAGCATAGGTTGGTAGCCTTCAGCTGAAGTGTTCAGCAACACTGCCCAGGCCCAGTTGTAGGGTAGTAGCCGTGAGCTGAAGATTTTAGGGACAGAACCCAGGCTGATTTCAAGTCCCATGACCCACAAATAAAAAGAAGTGGTTACTATTTCATTGAACTGATTTCAGTCTTGGAATTTGGCTGAACATTACAGTTTTAGTTTCATGGCAGAATTCCCAAATATAGCTATGCCTGAGGGTACTTACTTTGCAAAGCTAAAATTTCACTGGCCTTTCAGAAGGCTGGATTTTATGTCATGAATCTTAAAAACAAAGACTGTTCTAAACAAAGCCTTTGCTATTTTGCATTTAAACTAAGAGATCACATGTAACTGAAAACACAGGTTAAAGAGTCGGAGTATTATTCCTGCTCCAACTTTTGCTTCAGATAGGCCTCATTACAGATTCTCTATGACTACTGAGGTGACAAAAGCATGATTATAAGGGTTGAGTCACATTTTAATTTTGTCACTTTTGTGGTATTTACTCAACCTCTTAGAACATCAAGTTAATCATCTGTAAAATATGACCTAAAAACCTTGCCTTTCATAAGAGTACTGTTAAAAGTATATGAAATAATTATGCAAACTCATTTTAGAAGCCTCTGAAGTGTTATGAAAATGTAATTGCCATTCATTCATTCATTTCTTTATCAATTCAGTATTTATTGTGAATTCCCATGAGTCTTTTGACCTTCTTCTTTGTTTCTTGGGTTCCTTATGATCACTTCATTTAGCTCTATCCACACCTTTTATTCTTATCACATATGTCTGACTATGTCTTCAACATTCTGGTTAAATCATGACTTACTCCAAGTTTCCCATATTATATCACAATTATATACCATAAATAACTTGAGAGGAATTATTTACTTTACTTTACTTTCAAAGTTTATTGAGGTTTCTTTAAAATATGGTGGTTAGGTATACTAAAGGAGAGTACTTCACATCATGCCAGCTAGGAAGAGAGGAGAGAGGACAGAAGAGAGAGGAGTCAATACAGGTGCTCATTGAATTTTTTTCCTTTTTGTCATTTGTTTCATTTGGACCCTTTAGTTTATTAGATGCTCCCAACTACATTTAGAGTGTAAGTCCTTCACCTTAGTCATAATCTCTGGAAATGTCTTCACAAACATATTCATTGGTGTGCTTTATTTATCCCCTAGGATTTTCCCAATCTTATCAAGTAGACAAATAATAAACTTCTCTAGTCCAAAATGTCTTCCTCATTACATAAACAATTGAGTATATGAGTTTATTTGTAAATTGCTCTCAATAACCACACAGGAGGCAGACATATCAGCATCATGGTCTGTGACTGCTCTGAGCAAAAGCACAAGACACTAACTGAAAAATAAATAAAGTAAGAATGGCTCCAGGGAATGGCTCAGATAATAGAGCACTTGCTTATTAAACATTAGTCCATGAGTTCAAGTCCTAGTAATGGAACAAAAATATCACCATGACAAAAATGCTACTGCTTATTTTTATATTTTAGCACTTAACAGTGGATCCAAGAAATTGGAAATATTTTTGGAGGAATAGTGGGAGTAATTTTTTGTCAGTCTGGGACTGGTACTCTGGGCCTGAGTGCTGTCCCAGAGCTCTTCAGCTCATGGCTACCAACCCACCCCTTCAGCCACAGCCCCACTTCCATTTTTCTAGTGATTAATTGGAGATGAGTCTCATGGACTTCAGTCCTCGGGCTGGCTTTGAACAGTGATCCTAGGATCTCAGCCTCCTGAGTGGCTAGGATTAGCCTCTTGAGTAGCTAGCATTACAGACATTAGCCACCATGCCCAGCTGGGAGTAATTTTACTCCAGATAATACCTTCAGTACATTGCATTATACTGGGGGACAGGTGAGGATTATACCTACAGTTTCCGCATTACAAAATTTAGAATTTCCAAGCAGCCTAAACTGATAATCACATGGACCAGCAGAAGCCTGTTTACAAAGACTTAGAGATTTGTTCGAGATAATTCCTTTAAAAGAATTTGATCATGTATATATAATTAGACATAGTTTTAACAGAAGAATAATTTTAATTCCAATATAGGATAATATTCTAATAACAATCCTTTACGAACTCATGTATAAGCATTCGATCATGATGTGAACAAATTCTCTAAGTGCCTATTTCTGATAATTGTCTGAAATCAAAGCACAGTGTAGTAAGATTTTGTTAACCCCACACTTAGAGCTAATGGAATAGAAGCAAAAAAATCTTTATAAATTTTCCACAGAATAGAACTTTGTCCATCTTCGAAGCAAAGAAACACCAGCACTGATCAGAAACTGAAGTCACACAAGTTCCCATGGTATCCACAGTAACCAGAGAAAAAGCAAAAGTACTCAGCAAAGACATTGTGAATCAGGCAGCAGCATTGCCCACATCTCCTGTGGCCTCACTTGTGGATGGGTTAGGACAGGAAGAAGACAAAGTAGCCTGGCAATTTGATCCTATTCAGATGCCTAGGGGATTGAAAACTGTATTTCCTTGAGTATTATTTCCCCATTATTTAGTATGATGGTTAGGATTGGCTGGTAATACAAATGCAATTAGTGATTCTCAGGAAATGTGCATGATTAAATAATCAACTGAATAATTATACAATATTAAATGAGATTACCTTTTATGCTAGTGCAGCAAGTATTGTAGCCAGGGATGATAGGCATACAAAGGAAATTATACAACTAAAGACACTTGAGGGAAAGCAATTCTGAAAAGTAAATTGTTGGGTTGTGATTTTTATTCTTTTGAGGGGTTGTTTGCACTCTATAATTTCTTGAGGTGAATAGAATCTGACCAGCCAAGTTTGGTGCTTTATAATTGTTCTTATTCAGTTTCTATTAGATTCTTATACATTAGTATTTGCATAAATACCAGATTTTTTTATCACTGAATTCTAACTCATTGTCTAGAAGGGGAAAATATGAGGTGAAGGGTATGTATGTGCTTTAAAGAAAGATTTTTTTAAACTATAAGCAATGAACCATTATTAAAGTTTTCATAGGAGGATTCTTTTCCTTAGATTAAACAATAAATATCAATATGAACTGTTGCTTGGAACTCTCCCTGAGCCACCTATCTGGTTGTTTTGTTCTGCTATTCCTGTCCTTATTGTTTTTTGTTGTTGTTGTTGTTGTTTACATGAAGAGGAAATATTGACATTTCAGGTTGGATAGCAGTAGGTCTTTTTTTCATATATTTTTATTGTAATTAATAGAAGGGTAACATGATATTTGCCAGATAGAATGTGCAAGAATTCACATACATTGATACCCTTTCACATGTCTTGGTCCCCATTTCCCTCCCCTCCACCTCCACCCCTCATCTTGTTTTCCCCCCTTCCCTATACAATTTCAAGTAAACAAATACAAATATATCCAATATATCATATAACAAAGTGAGATACTGTAACAATATGAGATAACCAAGGGACAGCAAAAGAGATGAGAGATAACATAGTACCTTAAGAACAACAATCATTCACTATATGCCTTTTGGTTCTATATCCTAGAGGTCCTTTCATTTAGCATCATACTGTATGGCCTTATGTATCAAGGTTTTGCTCTATTGCAAATCTCTTCAGGGAGAGCCTAAGGTTTCTAGTGATTATGAGAAATGAGGGAAACTATTGAGCCTATGTTCCTTTGAGTCTGGCTTACTTCACTTAATAGGATTTTTTCTAAGTCTTTCCATTTCCTAGCAAATGGAGCAATATCATTATTTCTGACAGCAGCATAGAATTCCATTGTGTTTAAATGCCACATTTTGTTGATCCACTCATCAACTGAGGGACATCTAGGCTGGTTCCATATCTTTTTTATGGTAAATAGTGCTGCAATGAACATTGTTATGCTAGTGGATTTAGTGTGTCCTTGTTTCTGGATGGATGGGTAAATTCCAAGTAGTGGAATTGCTGGGTCATAGGGGAGCTCTATGTTTAGTCTTTGAGGAGCTGCCATACTGCTTTCCATAGTGCTTGAACGAGTTTGCACTCCCACAAACACTGTAGTAGTGATCCTTCCTGGCTACATCCCCTCCACCATCTGTTGTTATTTGTTTTCTTGATCCTGGCCATTCTAACTGGAGTGAGATGGACTCTTAGCGTTGTTTTGATTTGCATTTCCTTTATGACCAGAGATGTTGAGCATTTCTTCATGTGTCTATAGGCCATTTTTGTTTCTTTTTCAGAGAAGACTCTCTTTAAGTCTTCGGCCCATGTTTTTTTTTTGTTTGTTTTTTTCCAGTCCTGGGCTAGAGCTCAGGGCTTGAGCACTGTCCTTGGACTTTCTCAAACCTAACACTCTACCACTTGAGACTCAGCACCACTTCCGGCTTTTTGCTATGTATATGGAATACCGAGGAATCGAACCCGGGTCTTCATGCAAGCTAGGCAAGCTCTCTACCACTAGGCCAAACTCCCGGCCCCCTATGGCCCATTTTTAAGGGGTTGGTTGTTACTTTGGAGATTAGTTTTTGAGTGATTCAATTTTTTGAGCTGTTGATATACTTTAGATATTAGGCCTTTGTCTGTTGTATGGTTGGTGAACATCTTCACCCACTCTGTAGGCTTCCTACAAAAGCTCTGCAGTTTAATGCAGTCCCACTTATCCAGCCTTTTTCTGATTTGTTGTGATTCTTGGTCCTTATTGAGAAAGTTTCAACCTGTGCCAAGGAGGCCTAGTGTATCTCCTCTACCTACTTGTAAAGTTATCAGTGTGTCGGCTTTTACCTTGAGGTCTTTGATCCAAAAGGAGTTACTTCTAGTGCAGGGTGACAGAGAAGGATCCAACTTTAGTTTTCTGCAGGTGCTTAACCAGTTCTGCCAGCATCACTTGTTGAAGAGGCTATCTTTCTTCCATTCTATTTTTTTGGCTTCCTTGTCAAAGATTAGGTGGCCATAGGTCTGTGGTTTAATATCTGGGTCCTCAGTTCTATTCCATTTTTCTTCAGGCCTGTTCTTGTGCCAGTACCAAGCTGTTTTGATAATTATAGCTCTGTAATAGAGTCTAAAATTTGATATTGAAATTCCTTCTGCTCTATTCTTTCTGCTAAGAAGTGTTTTTGCTATACAGGTCTTTTATTATTCCATATCATATTTTGGATTGTCTCTTCTATTTCTATAAAGAATGCCATTGGGATATTGATGGGTATTGCGTTCAATTTGTAGATAGCCCTTGGCAAGATTGTCATTTTCACGATGTTGATTCTTCTAATCCAGGAGCATGGGAGGTTTTTCCATTTCCTCAGTTCTGCTTTAATTTCCTTTTTCAGGGTTTTAAAGTTTTCATTCTTAGTTTACATTCTTAGTTAAGGTAATTCTTAGGTACTTTGTTCTCTTTGAGGCTATTGCAAAAGGATTTGCTTTCCTGATTGTTTCCTCATTCCTCTCACTGTTGGCGTAAAGGAAGGCAGTTGATTTTTGAGGGTTAATTTTATAGCTTGCTACCCTTCCAAAGTTTTGAATCAGCTCAAGGAGCTTGGGAGTGGAGTCTATAGGATTCTTTAACTACAGAATCATGTCATCTGCAAAGAGGGAAAGTTTTACTTCCTCTTTCCCTGTTTGGATAGCTCCTTTATGCTTGCTTCTTGCCTTAATGCACTGGCTAGGAATTTTAATACTATGTTAAAGAGGAGTGCTTTAGATTTTCGCCATTAAATGTAATATTAGCAGTGGGTTTCTCATACACAGCCTTTATTATATTGAGGAATGGTTCCTAGTTTCTCCAAAGCTTGTAACATAAATGGGTGTTGGATTTTGTCAAATGCCTTTTCTGCATCTATTGAGGCAATCATGTGATTTTTGTCCTTGCTCCTGTTGATGTGTTGAATTATATTAATTGATTTGCTTATGTTGAACCAGCTTTGCCTCCCTGTGATGAATCCTGTTTGGTCTTAGCGTATAATTTTTTTGATGTGTTGTTGTAGACAGTTGGCCACTATTTATTTGAGAAGTTTTGCATCGATGGTCATCAAAGAAATGGGTCTATAGTTCTCTTTCTTTCATGACTCTCTGTCTCGTTTGAGGATGAGGGTTATACTGGCTTCATAGAATGAATTTGGTAAAGAGCCTTCATTTTCAATTTCGTTGAAGAGCTTGAGGAGTATTGGAGTGAGCTCTGCTTTGAAGAGCTTATAGACTTCAGCTGTGAATCCATCTGGCCCTGGGCTTTTCTTAGCTGGAAGGTCTCTTATTGCCATTTCTATTTCAGTGCTTGAAATAGGCCTATTGATTTGGGTTCATTCTTCTTGGAACAGTGTGGGTATGTTAATATTGGGTAGCAATTCATCCATTTCTTCTAGATTCTCAAATTTGTTGGCGTAAGGTTTGAGAAGTATTCCCTCATAATGCTCTGGATTTTGGTAATTTCTGTCGTGATATTACCATTTTCATCTGTGATTTTGTTTATTTCAGTATGCTCCCTTCTTTTTCTGGTAAGATTTGCTAAGGGTTTGTCAATTTTTGTAATTCTTTCAAAGAACCTATTCCTTGTTTTGTTGATTCTTTCTATAGTTTTTTTGGATTCCAATTCATTGAATTCTGCTTTGATTTTAATAATTTGCTTCCTTCTACAGGGATTAGGGTTGGTTTGTTGCTCTTTTTTCTAGGAGCTTGAGGTGACACATTAAATTGTTGGTTTGAGATTTTTCCAATTTGTTATTGTAGGCACTCAGAGCTATAAATTTTCCTCTGAGTACTGCCTTTGCCGTGTCCCAAAGGAGCTGGTATTTTGTGTGCTCCTTTTTGTTAAATTTTATAAACTGTTGGATTTCTGTTCTGATCTTTCGATGACCCATTGGTGATTCAACAATGTGTTGTTCAGTCTCCATGAGTTACAGGGTTTTCGTTGGTGGAGGTGGGTGTTCAGTTCCAATTTGATGCCCTTGTGGTCTGAGATAGTGCAGGGAATAATTTCAGTGTTTCTGAATCTGTCCAGGTTTGTTTTATGGCCTAAAATGTGGTGTATTTTGTAAAATGTTCCTGTGCTTCTGAAAAATCGTATATTGTGTTGTTGCTGGTGGAATAATAAGTAGATGTCTGTTAGATCTAGTTGGTCTATATTGTTGTTCAATTCTAACGTTTCTCTATTGAGTTTTTGCCTTGTTGATCTGTCCATAGGTGAGGGTGGTGTGTTAAAGTCATCAACAATCACTGTGTTTCGATCTATGTATGGTTTTAGTGAAACGGGATTGGGTGGGTAGATATTTAGGATGGTTATGTCCTCATGGAGGAAAGATCCCGTTAGTAGTATGTAGTAACCTTTTTCTTTTCTCACTAATTTTAGTTTGAAGTGTATTTTATCTAATATGAGGATGGCAACTCCAGCCTATTTATGGCGGCCGTTAGCTTGATAGAGTTTACTCCAACCTCTCACTTTCAAAAAATGTTTGCATTTTTGGGTAAGATATGTCCCTTCAAGACAGCAGAACGATGAATCTTGCTTTTTGATCCAAATAGATAATCCATGTCGTTTAATTGGAGATTTTAGTCCATTGATATTGAGAGCCAGGATTGAGAAATATTTATTAGTTCCTGCCACTTTTACAAGCTTTCATTAGAGCCTGTGTATTGATAGTTTTTATGGTACTTAAATGTTATGAGTTTTAGGTGCCATGTCTTTCTCTGTATTACATTTGTGTTGGTTTTCCATGTGTAGAACATCTTTGAGAATTTTCTGTAATGTTGGTTTGGTTTCTATATAATGTTGCAGCTTTTCCCTGGAATGGAATGCTTTTATTGTTCCCTCAGTTATGAATGAGAGCTTAGCTGGCTACAGTATTCTTGGTTGGTAGTTATTTTACTTCAGGGCATGACATATATCCTTCCATGTCTTCTTGCTTGCATGGTCTCTGCTGAGAAATCTGTGGTTATTCTGATGGGTTTGCCTTTTTAGGTGATTGTTCTCTTCTCCCTGGCTGCTTTTAGGATCCTATCTTTGGTCTCTATTGATCCAGTTTGGATCACAATGTGGCATTGGGATGTCCTTGTCTGGTCAGGTCTGTTTCGGGTTCTAAAAGCTTCTTGTGTCTGGATGGGCCTGTCCTTCTGGATATTTGGGCAGTTCTCTGAGATGATTCCTTGAAGTATATTTCCAATACCATTGACCTCTTTCTCCAGACCCCCCTCAATACCAATTAGCCTTAAATTAGGCTTCCTAATTGTATCTTGGACCTCCTGTAGCATTTTCTCATATTTCCTAGATTTGGATTGACTCGTTTTCTGTTCTTTCTCTATAACAACTAAATTATCTTCAACCCCAGAAATTCTCTCTTCTGCATTGTCTAACCTGCTATCAAAGCTATCTACTTTATTCTTCATCTCCGTTGCATCTAATTACTTATTTTTGATGCCTTGTATCTCTTGTTTTAGATCACATTTGGATTTCTTTAGCTCCTTGATTCCCATTTGAGTGGTTAGCTCAGCAGCTTTATTCTCTTTGGGCATTTGTTGGAGTTCGTTCACCTTTTCTTTTGTGGATTCTATGAACGCATCCATTTTTCTTTGAAAAACCTTTATTATGTATTATGTCCTCCTTCATGGCTTCCTCTATTTCACATATTACCTTGTTTATAGTTTCCTCTTGTTTAGCTGTGGCTTCCTCCCTTATCTCTTTCTTTATGTTTTTACACTTTTCATTAATGGTGTTTATCAATTGCATTTGTATAGCACTTGGAAGGCTCTCCTCTAGATTTGCCACTAACTGCTCCATTGCATGTTTATGTTGGGTAGGAGATGCTATTCCTTGATTTGATATTTTTCTTGAGTTTCTTATTCTGCCCATTTGAGGATGGGAGTAAGATTAATACTAAACAAGATTATAATTTTTCAGATATAACCAACCTAGACTTTTTAGTTGGCTGACAATAGATGTTCGCTATTTTAGATTGGTAATATCACTCTCTCTTTCTTTTTGTGCACTTACATAAAAATCTAATACACTCACAGATGACCAATTTATGACCAAAACAACAAGCCCCTCAATCCAATCTCTATTGTATTTTAGTCCCTCTGGAGCTAGAGTATAATTGAACATCTAGATACACAGCATTGCTCAACAACCATCAAATGTAGATCCAAGCATTATAAGAGTTGAAGGATGAACAGAGGACCAGTGATAGAAAAATAATATGAAAGATGACAAGGTAGGTAGGAAAAGAATAATACAGGAGTGTAAGATTATTATAGTAATGAATAAAAGTTATAGTGTAAGGATAAGTGACCTAAGGTGATAGACAGGTAAAATATTTGAGTAGAAAGTTTAGATGAACTTAGATAAAACTTATGAAAGTAAGAAGAGTATATAGAGAAAAGAGGGAGGTAGATATAGGAGATTTCAATGATACAAATTTTAAAAAGAAAAAAGAAACAAAACAAACAAAACAACAAAATAAATCAGAACACACATATATACACAAAAAAACAAAAAAAATCAAAAGATAAAAGAAAAAAAAGAAAAGAAAAGGTGGAGGGAGATTCCTTACTGTTCTGAGTTCTTATCCAAGAGATACTAGGGTTGAGAACCAGGAGTTTAAAAAGCAGGTGACTGTATCAATATGGATATCGTTTTTATTCAGACTGTACCCAGAGCTGTCACTGTATTTCTAGGAACGACCAAGAGTGACAGCAGGATTGTGGGAAAAGAGAGGAGAAAAAAAATAGGAATGAATCATAACATTAGAAAAAAAAAGTGTAGGTTAAATGGCAAAGAGAAAAATAAGAACATCTAAAAATGCAAATGAAATGGGGTAGAAGAGAAAGAAAAAAAGAAAAAAAGGGTATTCTTCAATTCAGGTTTTTTTTTAGGGGGGAGGGCAGGATAGGAAACTTGTGTCTCCACTAAATTCGGGAACTAAACACTTAAATTATTTTTCTCTTGTGATTTGGCTTTGTGGTTTTTTGGATCAGACTGCTTGTTTGGAAACACAAAGCTGAAAGATCCACTGGTGGCTTTTTTTTTTACCAGCTCTGTGGCCTGCGGGCACAGGGCACAGACTTCAGCAGCGCTGGGGCCAGATATCTGGCTAAGCAATCTCTGGGAAATCCTTTGCAACTTAGAAAGTTGGCACTGTCAGCAACACCTCTCAGGCTCCAATTGCTTTGGCTTGGGTCTTTGCCTGCAGTCAAGATGGCGCTGCTCTCAGCTGGAGGAGGAGGGGCTCCCTCCCAATGCCGTTCTGGGAGCAGAAGTGGAAACTTCTCCTCGGAGGTACTCACAAATTGCTGGATTCTCTGGTTCCGTGAAGCTGGCAGGTCCGTGCACCACCGGCTGTCGGCTCTGGGCTCACGCAGGCTCTGTGTGGTTCTGTCTGCAGCCGGAAGGTCTGCGCTGCCTAATAGCGCTGTCTCTGCTTTGATTCAGAAGAGCCTTTGTCTCCCTGGCCACTACATGGCTGGTGGGGCTCCAAGCTGACTTCTCGTGCCGGTATTCTGCCTTTTTTTCCTCCTAGCCTGAGATCTCTGTAGTAGTTTTGTAGCTTAAAGAGCAGTCACAGGAGCCTTCAATGGGAGACAATGGTAGGCAACAATTTGTCCACTAAGGTAGAACTAATTACTATTTTTGTCAAACAAATATGGTTTAGGGCCAGAGCACCCTAGATTCCACCTGATGATTAAAAACACAGAAGGAACAAGTCCAGGTGCATCTTCTTTCAGTTCTTAACATCGAATCCAAACCCAGGTGGGTGACTAGACTCGCACTGGGGTCCTAGCGGGGGGCGATGATGCATGCTTCACAGTTGGCCAACGGCAGGGCCAAAACTTTAGCCACGGGGAGAGGAGCTGCAGGTCAGCTGCGTTAAGCCGGGTCACACTATGGAGCCACGTAGCAGTAAGTCTCATAAATACTCAGAGGAGCATAAATGGTTTAAGAGAATCTCATCTGTGTAAAGGGAAACCAAACCACATTTAACTCTTTTTGTGGGAATTTGATATACTTTCCTCTTTAGATGGCATCTTCTCTATTAACTATAGATTATTTGCCATGAAAATTTTTATATAATTCCTGGAAAAATTATGGAAAAGTTATGGTGTATGTTTAAATTAAATTGTGGGATGATTTTGTGACTCTTTCAGCTAATTGAAATCATAGGATATGTTCTGATATTGTAATTGACAGATGAATACAATATATGACTATATTCTTATGGTATCTTGACTATCCTCTTTTCCATTTTGAAAAAAAATTGAATATGTAAGGTACAGATAATTATTATGAGCTTTTTCACACTACTTAGCACATTGGCATATTGTAGACACACTTTGTCAATTCATAAAGTAGGTAAAACTTTTAACTAGTTCTTATATTGGGCTAATATGTCTTTAGGATTTGCTGTATCATGTTAAACCATTTATATTTGGTTAGAATTATAAAGCTCCAATTGGAGCTGGGCACTGGTGGCTCAAGCCTGTAATCCTAGATATTCAGGAGTCTGAAAACTTGAGTTACTAATGAAGTACATGTCCTGTACCAAAGGAAAAGTTCACATAAACCATAAAACCATTGAAATTTTTTATAAAAGTCCATTCTAATTTCATTTTTTTTGCCAGTCCTGGGCTTGGGCTCAGGGCCTGAGCACTGTCCTTGGACTTTTTCTCAAGGCTAGAGCTCTACCACTTGAGCCTCAGCACCACTTCCGGCTTTTTTCTATGTATGTGGTACCGAGGAATCGAATCCGGGTCTTCATGAATGCTAGGCAAGCACTTTAACCACTAGGCCAAACTCCCGGCCTCTAATTTCATTTTTTAATTTTTATTGTAATGTATAGTTACTGTTACATTTGCCAAATAATAGGCACATTACTTCTCAAACATTGATACTCCTTCTCATGTTTTTGTCCCCATTTCCCTCCCGCACCCTCTACCAATCATCTTGTTTTTTCCCCCTTTCCTTTCCTATTTCAAATAATCAATTAAATGTATATACAATATACCAGGTAACAAAGATACAGTAACAATATGAGATCAACCAAAGGGCAACAAAATAGAAGAGAAATAACATAGTACATAAGAACAACAATCACACAAAGTTCATTTTTTTAAAAAGGAAAAAAAAAAGGATTGTAGTTCAAAGCCAGTCCATGAGACTTTTATCTCCAATTAACTACCAGACAACCAGAAGTGGTACTGTGGCTCAAGTGATAGATTGCAAGCCTTCAGCTGAAGAACTCAGGGACAGCACGTAGGCCCTGAGGTCAAGCCCCAAGGCCGACCAAAAAAAATTCCAGTTGTCCAGTTGAGCTAGATATGTTGCTTATTGGTAGAGTACTTGCCTAGCATGCATGATGCCATAGGTTTGATTGTTTTGTACCACATACACAAATAAATAAGTACAATTATTTAATTTTTAAAAAGGAAATTAAAATGGACCTTTGCAAAAAAAATTCCAATGGTTTTATGGTTTATGTGAACTTTTCCTTTGATACAAGTATAGGTACTTCATTAGTAACTTAAGTATTAAAATATATCTTTTCTACATAATACTGGTATTAAACGTGTAAAATTTTGGAGCCTAACACACTAGCCTATGTCTATAATCCTAAGCACTCAGAAGGCAATGGTTGAGAGGACAGTCGTTTCAGGTTGGCATCGTCAAAAAGTTAGTGAGACCCAATCTCCATCAGAAAGCTGGGTATAATGCATGTCTCATTCTAGCTCTGTGGGAAGCCATAGGTAGGAAGATTATGTCTGAGGCTATCCTCAGACCACAAAAGAGAAGACCACATCCAAAATGTACTAAAGCAGAAAAGGCATGTCTCATGAAGTAAACTGCTTGCCTAGTAAGATTGAGGTTCTGAATTAAAAACTCAGTACTACCAAATCATAAACTACATAAAATAATGGGGCTTTTGTTTGTTTTTTTCCTGTTGTGGAGTTCAAACACTGGGCCTGGGAGCTTTCTCTGAGCTTTTTAGCTCAAGGCTATTGTTCTACCACTTGAGCCACAGCATCACTTTTCATTTTTCAGGGGGTTAATTGGATATGAGTGGACTTTTGTTCCCAGGATGGCTTTGAACCTCAATTCTTAGATCTTAGCTTCCTGAGTAGCTAGGATTACAGGCATGAGTCACTGGTGCTCAGGCTAAAATAATGTTTTATATTTATTTTTCTTTCCTTTTCCATTGGTTCCTTACACTAAGGCAAAACCCTATCTTTTCCCACTCTTCTGCTAGATATATACTATTTGTTAACTATCATTTTGTGAATAAATCTGGCAATTTTAATATACTATATTTTTTTCTACATGATCTCTCCTTAGATTCCCCTATCTTTCTATTAATTGCTTTGCTCCTGCTAACACACATACATTCACTAAGTGGTTAGCATATAAACTGTAAGGTTGAAATCATAGGTGTACCTTCGTATTTCACTTCTCAAATGGAATTAATTTATAATGAAAAGCCCATATTTCTAATTACCTGATAAGGCTGAATGGGCTAATTATCATTTCTATGTTCTAAGAACAGGAAATTATAGTCGGCTGTTAGAATCACAGGTTTTGTTGGGTTCCCTATTGCATTTTTTTGTTTTTTTTCTTTAATTAAAGAATTTATTAACATTGTTTTTTACATCATATTTCAAATGACACGTTTAACAAACAAGTGTTCAAAAAGGGAATCTCTATATTCAATCACTGGCACTTAGTTTTTAGAACAAAATCAAAATTAGGCTAAGGGTTTGTATTCATAGATACATATTAATTTATGAAATAAAACATTATGTCTATAGAGTCATAGGTTTTTATGTCTATGTAGGTATGTTTATATTTCCAATACCATGTCCATAGCATTGGGTATGCAAATATTGAGTCCTCACTCTTGTACTGTTTGGATCTAATAGCCACATATTAAGGATAGCATACGCCTTTTGTCCTTTGGTCTTGACTTGTCTCACTCAACATGATTCACTCTAGATTCATCCACCCTATTGCATTTTGAGAAGTCTCTGAATTACAAATTGTTACTAGCTACACTCTTCCAAATTATGGTAAATATTTAAATATCAGTATTTATTTTAGTATTTTAAATTATCATTGAAAACTATAAACTTTATTTGAACTGTACAGTTTGATAATTTTCACTGTAGCCATAATGTCACCATAACAGAAACAAAGAAAAATTCCAATCACGTCAAAAATTTCCTTATGCGGGGTCTGGGAGTTTGGCCTAGTGGCAAGGTGCTTCCCTAACATGCATGAAGAACTTGGTTTAATTCCTCGGTTCCATATACATAGAAAAAAAAGCTGGAAATGGTTCTGTGGTTCAAGTGGTAGACCTCTAGCCTTGAGAAAGCCCAAGGATAGTGCTCAGGCCCTGAATTCAAGCCAGGACTTGCAAAAAAATTCCTCATGCTCCTTGATAATCCTTACCTCATTCTCTCCCCCTTTCAGCGTTTTTCCCAGGTAACCTTTGACCTGTAACTGTGTCTTAATTTGCATTTCCTATAGTAGAAATGGAATTATATAATGTTCACTAATATGGTCTGATTTCTTTCAGTAACATTGTAAAATTTGTCCACGTCATAGCACAGAACAATATTTTATTTTCTAGTATTCCATTTGTTTCTGCCTTTGCCTATTGATGGACCTTGAAATTTTTTTAATTCGGAGGCTGTAACCAGCACAACTGCCATAAACATTCAAGTATAAATCTTTCTTATTTCCTTGTACTGGTCCAGGGGCTTGAACTCAAAGCTTGGTTGCTGTCCATGAGCTTTTCTCTCTCAAATCTAGTGCTCTGCCACTTGACCTACTTCTTGGTTTTTTTTCTGTCTTCTTGCTTTTAGTGATTAATTGGAGATATGGGCCTTATGGGTCTTCCTGATCAGTCTGGCTCTGAACTACGTTCTCAGATCTCAGTCTCTTGAATAGCCAAGATTACAGGTGTAATCCACTGCCATCCTGTCACAATTGTGGATCTTTGTATCGTTACATGTGCTAATGCCTTTTCTGTAATGCCTAATAGTGACATAGTTACTATAGTTATCTGGGTAACTAATTTTACATATCAAACTGTTTTGATCTTAACCAGTAGTACATTTATCCAGGGCTGAAGAAGTGGATAAAAGGGGATGTTGATCAAACATTACAAATTTTCATTTATAAAACGAACAGGTTTTGGAAATCTAATGAATTCAAAACTGATAGTAGTTTATGGTAACATGTTTTGTGCAAAAAGATAATTGAACTATGCAAAGTAATCGGTATATTATTAAGTCTCATTTTTGTAATAAAATAAAAAATTATATAGATATATCATATTCTAATCCTTAAGTAGGAATTGCATTTTTGCAATCACACCTCAGTAAAGCTAGAAATAGTAAAAGGAACTACTTATGATATGGGCACATTGGTTGTAAGGAAGACTGATTCTGTTCTAATTTATCTGCTCTGGCTCTTTAGTTAAAAAAAAAAAAAGCAAGAGAGTTGCGTGTACCCAATCCATCAGAGCAAGTGTAAAGTGCTTTGAATTAATTGAAGCAACTAATCAAAGATGATTCCCTTTGTAATTGATGATAAATTTAGCTGACAGCACAACATCAATTAGTTATTTTGATACCTGAAGACCTACTTTGAAAATGACTAGTCTCTTTGGGAAAATTACACAATAGCAAAATCCTTTGAATGAACGTTGTGGTCTTTCCAGGAAAATGTTTTATTGGGTTTGCAGCCCTTTCCTGCCTTTATAAGACAGGAAAATGATCAATAACAGAGTTAAATTTTCCGTATTGCAAAACCACAACAGTTTTTATGATAAAAAATGTGTAGTTTTGTTTCTTAGCTCAGCAAGAATGACATCTTCATAGTGAGAGTTTTCTATTTTTGGCTCAATATAGGAAAACTTTATTGCTAATATTGCCACAGAGTAGGACTTTAAACATTGCCTTTTATTTAGGGGTCTGCGATGAAGATTGTGTGAAGGGGAGATTCTCAGTGAGTTGAGGGGCTGAACAAGAGCAGAGAGGCTCCAGGAATTGAGGTCTTTCTCTCCTCTTTAGTTCTTGCTGTGGTGGATAGTACAGGGACTCTTTGGAAACCATGTGGCCATGAGGTACACTAATCTGTTACTGTTACAAAATTTATTGTCAAACCAGGAAATGACCTCAAAAAATGGTCATTGATGGCAATGCCAACCCCTATGTCAAAGGTGGAAGAGTGATAGTCTGTTTTTAAAGTTACACGCAACAAGCTGATCTTTGGGGGGTATCCGGGATACCCTTTAGGGGCTTTCAGACATCTGCTTCTTCACCTTCTTGATGTTATATTGAGCAGCTTTCTCTAGAAGGCAGAGGTACAGAAATGGAAGGCCTTGCCAGTGAGCTTTCTATTTACCTTAGAGATAACTTTGCCTATAGATAGTATACTAAGCAGCCCTGCCACTATCATGCCACAGTTTCTTAAAGAAGTGGTCCTATGTCTTCTGGGTGGTGGTGGAACTATCATCATCCACAATGCTAAAGTTGCTGTGGATGACCTTGGTCAGGAGCTGGGGGGGGGGTCACTAAGCAATTGCTGCTACAAAAGACTTTGCTGACAATCAACAGGCATTGTCATACTTCTCAAGGTTGACATCTGTGAGAAAGATTGGAACATCAGCAGATGGGTAGAGATGATCATCCTTTTGGCTTCAACCTTTAAGTGAGATCCAACCTTGTGTATGGTAGTAAACATATCTATGGACTCCACCATGTACGCACAGAACATCACCCCATTCATTGTTGGTAGGATCTTCCTCCTGGAAGATGTAGATGACATTTCCATTGACACTAAGCTTCCCTATCTCCTTTTGACCTTAACATTCAACTTGCCATGAGTGGAAGCAAGCTGAAATATGTACAACATGTGATTAAGGTCAATGAATGGGTCATGATGGCAATATCATCCACAGTACCTGAGTGGAAAACAAGCCCTAATGACTAGGCATCCAATTCTATCATTCAGGGTATATGTCTCAGGAATGCAGCTGATACTGCTTGAGAATGCATGCCTGTCTGTGAAACAAGGAGAAGGTGGACACTGTTTTTAGTACAGCAAAATTAGTTCATTTCAATTTGGAGACTGTTTAATAAGTATGGCTTTTTTGTTGTTGGCTGTGGGGCTTGAATTCTGGGCCTGGGAACTGTCTTTGAGCTCTTCTGCTCAAAGCTACCATCCTAAGCCTTGAGCCACAGTGCCACTTCCGGTTTTCTAATGGTTAATAGGAAATAAAAGTCTCACGGACTTTAGTGCCTGGGCTGACTTTGAAACATGATCCTCAGAACTCAGCCTCCTGAGAAGCTAGATTTATAGGTGTGAACCAATCCACCGGACTTAAGGTATGATTTTTATAATGCATGCACACTTTTAGAATATGTCTATTCATAGTTGTAGAATACAAGTATCTTTGGAAGAGGGCTAGATTTTCATTAATTATTTCAAATACCAAATAAAATTAGCTAAAGGAAGTTATTCCATTTCTTTTTAAAAAGTTTTTTTTTCATTTTTATTATCTTGAATTGTGGTATAATTGATTGGTCTTCTTCTTCTCCAGTTTAATGATGCCAACAAGTAGGGCTTGACAGTGTGACATTCCACTTGGGTATGTCACACTTGCAGCTTTGATTTCTTCTTTGTCATATGTATTCTACAAATAGAAATGGAGTCTGGTACTAGTGGCACACATCTGTAATCATAACTACGCAGGAGACAGAGATCTTGGGATCATGGTTCAAAGCAAGCCTGAGCAGGAAATGCATGAGACTTCTCAATTAACCAACAAAAAAAGATGGATTTGAAATTATGGCATCAAATGATAGAGCACTTGCCTTGAGATGAAATTCTAAGGGACAGAACCCAGACCCTTGAGTTCACATGTCAGTACTGGCACACACACACCCAAAGAGTAAATGGACCTGTATTCCACACACACACACACACACACACACACACACACACACACACATGTATATATGTGTATATATGCATTTAAATATAGACTCCCCTACACTATTGCTTAGAATTTCATAAATTGACCTTTTTTAACTGTAAGGTATTCTACTTTCTCACCTGTTCTAAAGCAAATCTATTAAGATAATAAATAAATGAGGGGGGAAACAACCATGCAGAATAAGTCCATGTAAAAAATAGAAAAGGAATGATAAAAAGTAAAAAAAAAATCAACTAGAAAAATACCAGGAACTTATCAGTGGATACTAAAATTAGTAAATGAATGTACTGTCAGTAATAGGATACTTGCTTAGTTTCAAAACGCCCCCCAAAATACACATAAATCAAGGAAGACAAAATTATAATTTTTTAGGAAAATAATCTGGAAGAAATACCTTGCTTACCTGATTTAAGTTAGCATTAGTAGCTAGGGGGCCTATTGTCTGCCTAAACATCTTCCAGACAGGATGAACAACATTATCTAGGCTGTAGCCTTCATTCTGGATTCTGGCTTCCTTTCTATTATGCTGTGGTGAAATGACCTCCAATCTCATCCTTCTGTGTTAGAGGTATACAAGTTCAGAGCTTAACCAGAGATGCAGAGATCTGAACATAGGAATATAACACATACCCACCAAGTTTGCTAATTGAATGGAAATATCATTACAAGCATTGGTGCGCTCAGCCTAGACAAAAAAGAACTGGCTGGAATGTTTAGATTATTCTATTACTACATTCCTTGGGAGGCCATATACTGTCCTTTAAGAACCTTTAAATCACAAGGCAAGATGCGTAAGAAGTGGGAAAATAGGCAATTCTAGATATGCATATCCAACCATGTCTTAGACTCTTATTCTGGAATGATAACAATCCTTATTCCCCTTTTATTTTTTTTTCAAAAAATTTCTCCTTCAAATCATCCTTATATGATTCTTCTTCCCTTTTGGAAAGCACCCTTTTTAGTATCTTCTAGAAAGAAACATGCCTATAGAATATTTGTGAAATTTCTTAGCTATAGTGTTATCTCTGGCCTTATTAATCTCTTAACACTTTGGTTGAAAATTATACAATTTACTCTTTAGAATTATGAATGACAGAAAAAATAAATATTTACATTTGCATAATTTCTTTCATGTGTGTCTATAAAATTATGTAAATATTGGTGTTTGGGACTGATTTAAATATGTTCTTGACTGAAGGTTAATACATTAGAAGAAAGATCCCTTAAAGTATATTTTGACCCTGCTTCATTTTTGCTTTGTAGACATTTTCAGGACTCATTATCATCATGTACATAATATAATGACAGTAACTACTGACATCACTGATGTTATCATTCATTTGGTTATAATTTGAAACGCTAGATATCAATTACATTGTATTGTTAGCATTAGAAGATCAATGACAAAAGACAGTTATTCAATTGCTCAGACTCTTCATTATAGATTTTAAGGTATAGTTTCAGTGACATAATATGAATTTAGAAGTAGCAGAGAATGCTTACAGTATGCAAAGCAAGTGACTATTTTGTGATTGACATGAAAATTAAAAAAAAATGTATTTGTGTGTAAAGTAAATTTTCTCATTATTCCTCTAGAAATAATAGATTGATGGCTTGGTCATGTCTTTGTCTTGCTGGACAGCAAAATTTAACATTAGTGAGAATGAACATTTATATAATGTTTTAACTTGTAAAAATGCTTTCTCTCATTCTATCTCATGTATGGGTTGCACCTGTTATGTGAGGTAGATTTTGTCAAATGTTCTTACTTTATTTAATTTTTAAAATTTAATTTTCTTGTAAAGGTGATATACAGAGGAGTTAAAGTTACATAAGTAAGGCAATGACTATATTAGTTGATGCACAATGTTACTCTCTCCCTCATTTCTACTTTCTCTTCCCCCCATCACTTTCCCCTCATAGGTTGTAAAGTTCATTTCCAACAGAGTGGCTTGTGAGTGTCATTGTTACATTGGTTCACACATTGTCCTTTGTATCACCATTTTGTTATTCCCTTTCTCCTCAAAAAATCAGATAAATGTATATATAAGACACGGGCTACTGAATCAAAAATGGTGGCAATAGGGGATAAACCAAAGAGGAAAAAGCAAATGAAAAACAATAACTTCAAACAATGCATTTAAAACAAAACAAGAACAAAAAAACCCCCATCACTACTACACTGTTGGTTGGAGTTTAAACTTGTTCAACCACTATGGAAAGCAGTATGGAAGTTCCTCAAAAGATTAAACATAGAGCTACCATATGACCCAGCAATTCTACTACTTGGTATTTACTCAATCATCCACAAACAAGGACATACTAAATTCACCAGCACAACAATGTTCATTGCAGCACTATTTACCATAGCAAAGATATGGAACCAACCCAGATGCCCCTCAGTTGATGAGTGGATCAACAAGATGTGGTATTTATACACAATGGAATTCTATGCTGCTGTCAGAAAGAACGACATCGCCCCATTTGTAAGGAAATGGAAAGACCTAGAAAAAATCATATTAAGTGAAGTAAGCTAGACTCAAAGGAACATAGGCTCAATGGTTTACCTCATTTGTCATAATCAGTAGAAAACTTGGACTCTCCTAGCAGAGGTTTACAATAGAATGAAACCTATATACTTCGGGCCATGTAGAATGATTATAAATGAAAGGACCACTAGGATATAGAAACAAAAGCCATATAATGAGTGATTGTTGTTTTTGATGTTATCTCCCATCTCTTTTGGTTATCTCATGTTGTTACAATATTTCACCTAATTATCTGATATATTGTATACATGTGTATTTGGTTATTTGAACTTGGTTAGGAAAGGGAGGAAAACAAGATGAGGGGCAGGGTGATGGGAGGGAAATGGGGACCAAGACATGAGAACGGGTATCAATGTATATAAAGTAATGCACCTTCTATTTGGTGAATATAATATAACCATTCTATTAATTATAATAAAAATATATTAGAAAAAAAGAAACAACCATCTCATTAAAAGATGGGTCAAAGACTTAAAGAGAGTCTTCTCTGAAGGAGAAATAAGATGGCCTATAGACACATGAAGAAATGCTCACATCTCTGGCCATAAAAGAAATGCAAATAAAAACAACTTTTGGATTCCACCTCACCCCAGTGAGAATGGCCATGATTAAGAAACAAGGAGATATTAATCCACTAGCACAATGATGTTCATTGCAGCACTATTTACCATAGCAAAGAGATGAAACCAACCCAGATGCCCCTCAGTTGATGAGTGGACCAACAATATGTGGGAAATTGGGACCAAGACATGAGTAAGTGTATCAATGTTTGTGAAGTAATGCACCTTCTGTCTGGTGAATATAATGAAACTCTTCTATTAATTACAATAAAAATATATGAAAAAAGAACAAAAAAACCCTCTTTGTTTACATTTCTTGGAGTTCATTTTAATTAGCATCATTTTTATATTGATATGTACATAGTTATTGAGCTATTGCGATCTACTTTTAGGAATATCCTAGACATATACTATTTATTAAAATTGAGGTAAACTAGCATCCAGCAATCCCACTCCTGGTGACTTAACCAAATAATCACAAACAAGGCCACACTAAAGCCACAACTTTGTTCATTGCAGCATTATTTATCATAGTTAAAATATGGAACCAACCCAGATATCCCTCAGTAGATTAATAGATTTTAAAAATGTGACACACACACACACACACACACACACACACACACACACACACAGGAATTCTGTTTCCATTAGAAAGAATTATATCACCCCATTCCTAAGGATATAAAAAGATTTGTGAAAAAATCATATTAAGTGAAGTAAGCCCAATCCAAAGAAACATAGGTTCCATGGTTCTTACTTTATTGTTAAGACTGCTGATTTTAAGGGCTAATACTTAACACACAGTTAATCACTTTCTCAATACTACATTTTTCTAAGAACTATGCTATTCCCATTTTACTTAGTGTCTAAAAATCCTGCTGTGAAATTAAGATATTAGTAAATGTTCTCTGATGTAAATTTTTGAAGTATTTTTTTCTTTAAATTCTTTACTTTTCAACCAACCTATAAAGTAATGATGTAGAATTTCAAATATTATCTAAGAAAATATAGACTTAAAGGGGGTGTCAGGAGACTCGAGTTATTTTAGAGTCCAAAGACAATAATGTCTTTTCATGCCAAAGCCCTTTTTTTGTCATGAAAGCAGCCACTTCTTTCTTCCCTTTTCCACTTCTCTCATCTTCCTACATGTAACATTTCTGAAGGTCATTGCCATCCTAGGGAGTGAAGGATTGAGTGTTATTTATTTTTCTCCTCAGCTGCTCATCACTTTTTCATACTTTTAATTATATATTGAATATGTTGCAGAAAGGTTCTTAACTATGTTCTTTTCTCAAATATTCACAAGAAAAGACAGGAAACAATTCATACAGTTCGATATTCTCATAAAGCTGCCACGTGTTCAAATAGGGACTAAAATGTGCTGCATCCCTGAGCGATAGAACAATACTAAGCAGTAACAAAAGAAAGCATACAAATGTCTTTACAGAGCCTTTCACCCATCAGTCAGTACCTGCCTCCAAATTTAATTCAATTCACAACACTGACTTGTATAATTATTATCCCCTACAGTATATTGTTAAGAAAAACATTCTCAAATTTGTTTGGATTTTTAAAATTTTATATCATTATTTTATACCTTGTTTTGGAGGAGAGCCTTCATGTCAAATTATTTCTTTTCAAACAGAGCACTGATATGAAGTAAAGACTAATTCTTACATATTCCTTACTGTAACCAATTACAGTCTCATCCTTTGACAGACATCTGGAAGACTTTGAGGGTTTTACTGCACTGATGAGTATTCACAGGGATCTTGCAGCAAACTGACTCCATGAAGAGACAAGAAAATTAGCAATGATTAAGGATGGAAATATCAGAAGGTTGTATGACTACAGAAACAAACATGATTCCTACAAAGAGAAAATGAATGAACTGCATTCTGTCAGACAATGTTCTAATTTTTCAATAATATCAGCAGTTATCTGGTTCATATTTTCTGTACAGAAATTCACATTTTGCCATTTAGATACACACACACACAGAATTGGAAACCTTCGTGTTTCCCAACCTAGACCTACTCTTCTGTCATTCTTTCTAAGTGGTCACATGTAACCTAAAATTAATTTAGAAGCTTTTTCCACAACCATTAGAAGTTGTTATGGAATTCCCCTGTGTCGGGATCGGTTAGGTAATTCTGGCTGCTTGCCTTATGTTGATTCTCAGTGCAATTGTATCAAATACCTTTTAGGTGGAAAATCAATTCTATATGGGAATGATATGTATCAAACCTAGATTCAGGTAGGTTCTGAACTTTCCTTACTGATCAGTTCACTTAAAAGCAGTCAACAGCATAAAACAGGATGGTTTACATAAATAGATTGGCCGTGGCTTTCCTAGAACATTTTTTTCATGTTAGTGGCTCTGTAGAACTGTAGTTTGGTTTATTTATAAAGTAATGAATATTCTATTAGCTCTAATTGGTCTAATCAGCAAAGAAATCATAACACTTAAAGAGTATTTTACATCTTTTAGATGTTTTATGCCATTGCTATGTCTCATAACACTATATGCAGTAACATAGGACTGTTCATTTGCTAATTGTTTATTTTACTGGAGAAACATTAAAAGTTTTACTTTTCATGTTTATGAGACATTTCCTTCTTTCTCAAGAATCTTTGTAAACTGGAAATAAAAATGCAAGAGTTTTCCATGACTCCATTTAGATTGTATTATATACATAGCAAGAAACAGGATACAGAAAGTGAAAGTGCAGTTTTCTTGACAAAAATGCAATGAGAAAAGTTTTTGTGTTTGTTTTTGTTTGGTCCTGGGGCTTGAACTCAGGGCCTGTGCATTGTCCTTGGGATTTCTCAAAGCTAGCACTCTACCACTTGAGCCACAGCACTTCTGGCTTTTTCTGGGTGTGGTACTGAGTAATCAAACCCAGGCCTTCATTCCACGCTAGGCAAGCACTCTACCACTAGGCCACACTCCTGGCCCCATAAGCATAGTTCTCATGGAGTGTTCCAGCATATGTAATAATATAGAATTTGCTTTTCACAATGTAGTTGGGTTCATTATCTTTGCCTTTCTCTAAGAAATGTAGATTGCTATTGTTTCAGGGAGAGATCATTAGATTTTATTTCCCTAGTATTAGCATTTTTATTTGCATATTACCAATAACAGAAGAACATTTAACAAACCAATATTAAAGGAAAGAAAGGTAGTGGTACTGAGAGAGTGACGAATGGAACAGAGAAAGAATAAGAGAATGAAGGAAGAAGAAGAGAAAAAGGGGAAAGAGAACATAGAAATAAAGAAAAGACAAGAGTTGGAAAAGTTGTCACCTAGCCTAAATATATCCAGATATTCAACAATGCTGTAATCAAATTAGTAATTTTCTGTCACAAAAGGCTTTTGGAATAATTACATGAAAATATAATACAGCTTCTCAGTGGTTCTTAAACCTGGCTCCCTACAGAGTTTAACTGTACAGGAAACCCTACCACAGATCAATTATATCAGAATTGGGGAATGGGAGACTGGTAATTGATTGTTTTCAAAGCTCCTAGTAATCTGTTGTACATTTAGGTATAAACAAAACTTCCAAGAAATATTTTGCTGCATCTAACTTTCTTACTTCCTCTTGGATCCTCTTATTGATAACAATTCCTACTCGGCAATCTGAACAGTGTTTGGATTCTTTTACTCTGCTTTCCATGATATACCATTCTAGAAATTCTTGTTCATATTTCTGTTTCAGAACTTTTATTTTACTGAACACTGGATGATTTAGTGAAGATTTGTCACAAATGATACGATTTCCTCAAAATTATCAGCCATTGTGTACAATCTTCATTTGCTGATAGTTACATGAAGTTACATGATCCAATAGTAATGGACTGGAAGTTTACCTGTAGGCATATCTACTAAAATAACTGAAACACGCATAAAAACTGTGAGATTTTTTTGTTCAAAGGGAATGGTCCATGTTCACTGTAGATTATTTCCCATCCTAAACCTCAAAAGTATTTTGTGATCATTCAGGCAACCAAAAAATGGTATTCAGTGTTCTCTAAGTACTCCCTTGGGGTGGTACCACTATTAATGGAAGTCATATATATATATATATATACACACATATACACACATGTATATGTATATATTTCCCTTTGTTTCAAATAAACACTGGGAAATCTAGTTTTAACAAGTGAAAAAGCTAATATCACATATCAGACTTGATCCCACATTAAATATAACAAACTCTTCACCCTGGAGCTTCCTGCTTGTGGTTGTCTTAAGCAACTTCAGCATGACTTTTATTTACATATTAATATAATATTATTTCATAGAGGTATCTTTTTATTACTGTGTATTATGTGTTTATGCCAGTCCTAGGGCTTGAATTCAGGGCCTGAACAATGTTCATGAGCTTTTGTGCTCAAGGCTAGTGCTCTACAAGTTGAGCCACAGCTTCATTTCTGACTTCTTGATAGTTAATTAGAGGTAAGGGTTTCCAGGTTTTCCTGCTGGGTGGGGCTGGCTTGCAACCATGATTCTCAGATCTCAGCCTCCTGAGTAACTTAGACATGAGCCACCCATGCCAAGTTTCCCCTATTACTATCTTATCCTTCTACTTGCCTTAAGTCCCTATCAAATTGTTCTAATTTTAATGGATTTTTAAAAAATTCGGAGACGCTGCTGCTGCACAATCGTGACCGGGAGCATCTGAGTAATAGCTCATCAAGTCTACAATTAAAAATGGCCTCTAACAAAACTACATTGCAAAAAATGGGAAAGAAACAGAACGGAAAGTGTAAATAAGTTGAAGAAGCAGAGCCTAAAGAATTTGTTGTGGAAAAAGTACTGGACCGGCGTGTAGTGAATGGGAAGGTAGAATATTTCCTGATGCTGATAATACTTGGGAACCTGAAGAAAATTTAGATTGTCCAGAATTAATCGAAGCATTTCTTAATTCTCAAAAAGCTGGTAAATAAAAGGATGGTACAAAAAGAAAATCTTTATCAGACAGTGAATCTGATGACAGCAAATCAAAGAAAAAAACAGATACTGCTGACAAACCAAGGGGCTTTGCTAGAGGTCTATATCCTGAAGAAATAATTGGTGCCACAGACAGCAGTGGAGAATTGATGTTTCTCATGAAATGGAAAGATTCAGATGAAAGCTGACTTTGTGCTGGCAAAGGAGGCAAATATGAAGTGTCCTCAGATTGTAATTGCTTTTTATGAAGAGAGACTAACTTGGCATTCTTGTCCAGAAGATGAAGCTCAATAATTGTTTGCATTGTTTTTTATATATATTTATACATATATATATATAATCTGAATCTTGGTTTTTGAATTAATGGTGTGAAACAACTACATTCTAATGAAAATCAAGTTTGATATGTTGGTTTTGAAAGTAGTATTGGGAGTTGTTGAGTTTGTTTTTTCCCCTCAATAGCACTAGTTACTTTAAGGCTTTCTGTAGTTGCTTCCTTTATCAGAAAAGAATATTTACCACCATGGTATATTTCCTCTGTATTCAGGAACAGATTTTTTTTAATAAGGCAACTTTTTCTGGCCATTACTTAATCAGAACAACTTGTCTTTAACTGCTATGTTGAAGGACCATCCTGAATTTTTGTGTGTGTGTGTGTGTGTGTGTTTGTGTGTGTGTAAACAAAATACTTACATGGGTAGTTTTTTGTTTCAGAGATTTTGCTTCTTTAGAGGTATTGGGCATCAGACCCAGAACCTTGCATATGTAGGCAAATGATGTATCACTGTGTTACATCCCTGGCCCTTGTTTTATTTTGTTGTTGTTTAAGACAGGGTCACTAGGCAGCTCAGGCTGGCCTTGAACTTAGTAGGTCGCCAGGCTAGCCTCAACTTTAGGTCCTCTTGCCTCTGCCATAGATAGCAAATGCAATACATTTGCAAAATGTCTTGAAAGGAAAAGTGTCTTTTCAACAGCTTCCCTCGCCCAGATGAGACAACTAAGATAAATTTTGATTTCCTTTCATTAAAAGTTTGTGTAATGAGCATTCCTTTACAGAGTATTAGAATCTGTATACTAAAAGTTCATAGATCATGAGCTAAGACTCTGCTCATGGAAATGTAAAATCAACTGGTTAGAGATTTTGACTATTTAGGACCTGCTGGCCTAAATGAGTGGACAAAATTTTATAATTGTTGACCTGCATGCTTTTCCTTTACCCTAACTCATTCCTAACATATAGGCTCAATTTTTTTCAGTATTGGGTTACTGGTTCCACAAAAGCCAAAAAAATAACTTTGTAGTAATCAGAATGTTACCCAACTGTATATTGTTTACTTTATTGTAAATAATGGTGAACAGTGGTCAATAAATAATTTTATATTCAAAAAATTCAATGAGATTCCAAGCTTAGTGTCCCTTCCTGGCCATTACATTTCTAATTTAAATATGAGCTATACTTCTTCCCTGGCCTGCATTCAAATCTTGAGTTTTCCACAATTTGTTTTGCTTTCTGATGTGTTCAGTTCAATTTTATTATCACATATTGATTATACATGTTAATGGAATGGTGTGATATTTTCATATATACACATAGCTTTCAAAATCTCCACTTTGCCACATCAACTACCAATAAGCACACACTTCTGAACAACAGGGTAATTATTATCCTACTTTTAGGTCAATTTTTATGGCTTATACAGATAAGGGAGAATGAGAGACTTCTCTATTTGCATCTAACTTATTTCACACAGTTTGGAAGTATTAATTAACCTGCTTAACATATAGAAAGAATAGTAGCACTTACATTTCTTATAGGATTTTTGTGAAGATAAATATGGCAAAAAGGTTCTAAATTGAAAGGATAATGACAGAAATATTTGGTTAGCTTCTTTTTATTGAAATAACTAATATCTGGAAGAAAAGTTGATACTTGAGTTCTATTTAGTACAAACAAGTGGGCTAGGTAGCCTTTTATACATAAACATGTTTAAGAATATAAATTTAAAATATCATCCATGGAAAAACAATTTTATGTTAATAGCTAATGGCATGCCTCACTTTAGATAACTTTCAAAAGCAATAATCTTACTACTAGGACTTTGTACTCAAATTTGTGAGCCAAAATGATATCATCCCTTGAAAGTGGTTGGATCTTTGCCAAATCTTAACTTTTTCTGTCCTATGCTTCAATTATTCTCTGTCTCTTTCTCTAATAAGTATATTTTCTCATTATACTATATTTAAATAATGTTTAAAGGGCCCTTACTACTTCCTTTTTCCTCAAATGAAAGTTTGTCTATTTCTATCTATGTAATGTCTGCATATATCATTACCAAGTCATGAATAGGAAAACACAAGGGTTTGAAATCTTAGCACTAAAGTTCACTTCTTAATTTGTTCAGCTGAACTAAACTGATATTTTAATAATAATGCAAGCAATAATTCAGTCCTTCTCTATGCAGACTATTCTATTTTGTGCATTTCAGTGGTCCTCAAATGTTCGCAAATACAAAAATCATAAAAAAAGGACTAGAGATGTGGCTGAAGTTGCACAGTTGTAGCCCTAAGTGGCAAAACAAAAAGCAAAAATGTGAAGATCTGAGATCAAGCCCCAGCTTTTGGCTCAAACAAAACCAACTAAAGAACAGCAACAACAATAACAAAAACTTCAATGTTTCATGAGTACATAAATGACTAGAGATTATCTTTGGTGCTTTTGAGCCAACCGACATGGAGTGAAGCCTCATAGTTTACATGTGTAGTCAATTTTCAGGTGACACTGCTTGGACATTAGTCCAAGGTTCACAATGCAGAAATGATTGACCTTGGGTTTAAGATGAGATGGTATATGACAATTTCACTATTCAAGAACCTGTAGTAGCCATAGTATCTGCGTTTATAACACTGGATAAAAAGATATGGAAACAAGCACATGACAAAGAATCTAAATCAACTCAGAGGAAGGTAACAAAACCTCTGCTGTGTTGCGTCCAGCCCTGGACATGGACTAGGCTGGCAAAATAAGAAAGTAAAGAAACTATATGGTTTCCATTATCAGAACAGAGCTTTGAGTAGTAAAGCCAATATCAGAGAAGAATAAATAACTTAAGTCATAATGAATATAGTAAAGGTATGTGTTTGGTAGGGTTGAATGATGTAAAACATTGAATCAAGTCCAGTAGGTATAAAGTCTCAGAAAGTAGGATTAAAACTAGCATTTAAATAAGAAATAAAATTAGAATGGCTAGGATGGGACAAAAGGTGAACTAATTCATCAGTGATTCTTTTTGGACACTATTTTGAAAATAAACTCTGCAACTTTTGGGGGAGGAAGGTCTGGAAAGAAAAAAAAAACTGGGAGAAAATGAGGGAACAGGTGAAACTGTTCAATACAATGTACTCATTACCAAACTTATGTAACTGCAACCCTCTGTATATCACCTCTGCAATAAAAATAAAAAAAATTTTAAAAAGTAAAAATAAAAAAGTAAAAGGAAGGAAGGCAACAAAATAATAAGCTAATAAATTCAGAATTAATGTAAATGGTGTTTGCTAAGGAAGACAATCTACAAATTCACAACTTAACAGGTTTATGTCTCAGGTAATGTGAATTGGTAATGTTTGGCCTTTTGAAATTCCTGAAAAACTCCAATCTGTATGAAAATTCAAACCTATGCCATTCTTTTACATATTCTTGCTTGGCCACTTTAGTTCCTTGTAAAGGCCAGATTCTAACTTGTATTTTTATGTTTGAGGCATGTTTGAATTTCTGTTTGGATTAACTAGAACTATTTAGGAGGAAAAATGATATCATGCATTATAAAATAGAATGCATGCCAAACCAAGAGAACTCACAAATAAGGACCCACAAAATGTATCACTAACCTTTGTGAGTTAAAAGGCACTGTGATTATACTGAAACAAAATGAAGAATTGGAGTGAGTGAACCACAATAATTTACTGGATGCTAGAAATTTCATTCAAGTGCAAATTAGAAATCCAAAACCCAAGCATTTAGTGATACTGTTCAAACTATTATTGAAACTATGCTTTGGCCACCCTTATTAAGCTATACAAACAAAGTATTTCCATAATGACACCTAGAGGAGATGACCTACCTTGTGTTTGTAATCTCTACCTTTAAATGGATATTTTTTAATGCAGTAACTACTGATATTTCATTAACTTTTCTGAAAATAAATTCTCACCTTTAAGTGATTCACTGCAAGGTATTGTCTCTAAAAATACAATTTGGGAAAAGGTTTCCTGTTTGTGGCAATAAGTCAACCAATTTTTAATTTTTAAATTCAATTTTTTGCCAGGCCTGTGACTTGAACCCAGTGTCTAGGCACTGTCCCTGAGCCTCTTTGTATTCAATGCTAGCAATCTACCACTTGATCCACAGCACCTCTTCCAGCTTTTTATGAGAGGTTTATGGGAGACAAGAGTCTCACAGACTTTCTTGCCTGAACTGGCTTCAAATTGATAAAAAGGCCTAATTCTTCAAGGCCACTAGAGAACTAAGGCAATGATAAGTGTCAGATATATATATATATATATATATGTATGTATATATATATGAAATCTCTGTGACAAGGCCTGAGAAGTTAAGACATGAACGGAACTAATAGGAACACATAATGATTTTTATCATTAGTTATACTTAATTTGTTCGAGCTTTCCCCATTTTATTAAATTGTTTACCAACAGTGAGTTAAAAAGAAAATCTTTACTTAATGAAAATTTAAAGGATGGATTTTGTTTCACAAGAATATCAGAGCCCAAATTACAATTTTTATCCTCTGCTTGTCACAATTGTTATCGACAATTGTGTCATTGTGGTATTATCGATAACTGGCCTTATGAAGACAATAAGACACAGTGGGAAAGTATCACTAGGTAAAGCTGGTAATTATTTTCAGAATGATGACAATGGAACACAGCCTTAGAAGACCTATTTGCATGCTACTTTAAAAAGCTAGACAATACATTCAGATCAAATGATTATATTGTTTAAGATCTTTCACTTACATTTATCTTTAAAGCTTGTTTTGCTAACACAAATAAGTAATGATTTGTACTTTTTAGTAATGATATATATAGATTTGGCTCTGTGAGCAAAAGGTGTTCCTTTTGAGAAAACATTTAATCATTCAATGATTATAAGTGGTCATTTCTCATAGACAGTTACCCATTTCTTTTCAATTTCTGAGTAATATTGTGATTTCACAGTTACTTGTTGGTTATTTTTATGAGCAAATAAAGTGTTTTCTAAAATAACTTTGCCAACGGACGGAAGATGGCGCCGAGACAATAGGGACGCTGCCTAGATCTCTCTCACAAAAAGAGAGAACCAGGGAGTCCCATGAGCCAATTATCTTAAGAAATCCACAACAACAAACTCAAAAAGCAACGGAGAAGGACTCAAACCGGAAAAGAAATCCAGATAAAGCTTACATCCAACTTTCTCAAAGAATTCGGAACGCGAGGGCCGCTCCCCCAACCTCACCTCCAGCTCCAAGCCAAGAAAAGCAGTGGCCATAAAGGAGGCCATAATAAAGGTTTTTCAAAGAAAGATGGATGAATTCATAGAATCCACAAATAAAAAGGTGACCGAACTCCAGCAAATGTCCAAAGAAAATAAAGCTACTGAGCTAACCACTCAAATGGAAATCAAGGAGCTAAAGAAATCCATACATGATCTAAAAGAAGAGATGCAAGGCATCAAAAATGAGCAATTAGAAGCAAGGGAGATGAAAAATAAAGTAGATAGCTTTGATAGCAGGTTAGACAATGCAGAGGAGAGAATTTCCGGGGTTGAAGGTAATTTAGTTATTATAGAGAAAGAACAGAAAACGAGTCAATCCAAATCTAGGAAATATGAGAGAGCGCTTCAGGAGGTCCAAGATACAATTAGGAAGCCTAATTTAAGGCTAATTGGTATTGAGGAGGGTCTGGAGAAAAAGGTCAATGGTATTGGAAATATACTTCAGGGAATCATCTCAGAGAATTTCCCAAATATCCAGAAGGGCAGGCCCATCCAGATACAAGAAGCTTTTAGAACCCCAAACAGACCTGACCAGAAAAGAACATCCCACCGCCACATCGTAATCCGAACTGGATCAATAGAAACCAAGGAAAGGATCCTAAAGGCAGCCAGGGAAAGGGATCAATAACCTATAAAGGCAAACCAATAAGAATAACCCCAGATTTCGCACCAGAGACCGTGCAGCCAAGAAGTGACTGGAAGCATATATGTCATGCCCTTAAGTCAAACAACTACCAACCAAGAATACTGTATCCAGCTAAGCTCTCATTCATAACTGAGGGAACAATAAAAACATTCCATTCCAGGGAAATCTGCAACAACATGTAGCAACGAAACCAACACTACAGAGAATTCTCAAAGATGTTCTATACATAGAAAATCAAAATAAATGCAATATGGGAAAGAAATGGCACCTAAACAGCATACCATCTAAGGACCACAAGAACTGTCAAGACACAGGCCCTAATAAAAGCTTTCAAAAATGGTAGGAACTAATAAATATCTCTCAATCCTAACTCTCAATATCAATGGACTTAACTCTTCAATTAAACGGCATAGACTATCTAGTTGGATCAAAAAGCAAGATCCATCATTCTGCTGTCTTCAAGAGACACATCTTACCCCCCCCAAAACAATCATCTTTTCATCTTTTGAAAGTAAGAGGTTGGAATAAACTCTATCAAGCTAACGGCCCCCATAAACAGGCTGGAATTGCCATCCTCATATTGGATAAAATAGACTTCAAACTAAAATTATTAAGAAAAGACAAAGAAGGTTACTACATACTAGTAAAAGGATCTTTCCTCCAGGAAGACATAATGATCCTAAATATTTACACACCCAATCCTGGAGCTTTGAACTTCATCAAGCAAACTTTACTTACACTGAAACCATACATAGATTGAAACACAGTGATTGTTAGTGACTTTAACACACCACTCTCACCTATGGACAGATCAACAAGGCAAAAACTCAACAGAGAAACCTTAGAACTGAACAACTATGTAGACCAACTAGATCTAACAGACATCTGCAGAATATTCCACCGAGCAACAACACAATATAATTTTTTCTCAGCAGCACATGGAATATTTTCCAAAATAGATCATATCATAGGCCATAAAACAAACCTGGACAGATTCAGAAACACTGAAATTATTCCATGCACACTCTCAGACCACAAAGGCATCAAATTGGAATTGAACATACATCTTCACCAACGAAAACCCTGTAACTCATGGAGATTGAACAACACATTGTTGAATCACCAATGGGTCATCGAAGAGATCAGAACAGAAATCCAACAGTTTATGAAATTTAACAATAAGGAGCACACAAAATACCAACTCCTTTGGGACACAGCAAAGGCAGTACTCAGGAAAATCTATAGCGCTGAGTGCCTACAACAACAAGTTGGAAATATCGCAAACCAACAAGTTAATGTCTCACCTTAAGCTCCTGGAAAAAGAGCAACAAACCAACCCTAATCCCAGGAGAAGAAAGCAAGTTATTAAAATCAAAGCAGAATTAAATGATTTGGAATCCAAAAAAACTATAGAAAGAATCAACAAAACAAGGAGTTGGTTCTTTGAAAGAATTAACAAAATTGACAAGCCTTACCAAAAAAAGAAGAGAGCATATCGAAATTAACAAAATCGCAGACGAAAATGGTAATATCACAACTGAAATTACCAAGATCCAGAATATCATCAGGGAATACTTCTCAAACCTTTATGCCAACAAATTTGAGAATCTAGAATAAATGGATGTATTCCTAGCCAATTTTAACATACCCACACTGAACCAAGAAGAACTAACCCAACTCAACAGGCCTATATCAAGCTCTGAAATAGAAATGGCAATTAGAGAATTTCCACCTAAGAAAAGCCCAGGGCCAGATGGATTCACAGCTGAATTCTATAAGGTCTTCAAAGCAGAGCTCACACCAATACTCCTCAAGCTCTTCAACGAAATTGAAAATGAAGGTTCCTTACGAAACTCATTCTATGAAGCCAGTATAACCCTCATCCCCAAACCAGACAGAGATTCATCAAAGAAAGAGAACTATAGACCTATTTCTTTGATGAATATCAATGCAAAACTTCTCAACAAAATTCGGGCCAACCGTCTACAACAACTCATCAAAAAAATTATACACTATGATCAAACTGGATTCATCACAGGGAGGCAAAGCTGGTTCAACATACGCAAATCAATTAATATACTTCAACACATCAACAGGAGCCAGGACAAAAATCACATGACTGTCTCAATAGATGCGGAAAAGACATTTGACAAGATCCAACACCCCTTTATGTTAAAAGCTCTGGAGAAACTAGGAATCCACGGAACATTCCTCAATATAATAAAGGCTGTGTATGACAAACCCACTGCTAGTATTATACTTAATGGCGAAAAGCCATTCTTATAATGGTGAAAATGTAAAGCCATTCCCTCTAAAATCAGAAACAAGACACGGATGCCCCCTCTCTCCACCCCTCTTTAACATAGTATTAGAATTCCTAGCCAGTTCAATAAGGCAAGAAGCAAGCATAAAGGGGATCCAAGTAGGGAAAGAGGAAGTAAAACTATCCCTCTTTGCAGATGACATGATTCTGTACTTAAAGAATCCTATAGACTCCACTCCCAAGCTCCTTGAGCTGATTAAAAACTTTGACAATGTAGCAAGCTATAAAATTAACCGTCAAAAATCAACTGCCTTCCTTTACGCCAACAGTGAAAGGAAAGAGACAATAATCAGGAAAGCCGACACTCTGAAAACTTTACAAGAAGGAATAGGAGATACACTAGGCCTCCTTGGCACAGGTCAAAACTTCCTTAATAAGGACCAAAAATCACAACAAATCAGAGAAAGGCTGGATAAGTGGGAGTGCATTAAACTGCAGAGCTTTTGTATGGCAAAGGACATAGCTAGTAAATTAATTAGGAAGCCTACAGAGTGGGAGAAGATCTTCACCAACCAAACAACGGACAAAGGCCTCATATCTAAAATATATTAACAACTCAAAAAATTGAATCACTCCAATACTAATCTCCAAAGTAACAACAATCCCATTAAAAAATGGGCCAAAGATTTAAAGAGAGTCTTCTCTGAAGAAGAAACAAAAATGGCCTATAGACACATGAAGAAATGCTCAACATCTTTGGTCATAAATGAAATGCAAATCAAAACAACTCTAAGATTCCACCTCACTCCAGTTAGAATGGCCAGGATCAGGAAAACGAATAATAACAGATGCTGGAAGGGATGTGGCCAGGAGGGATCACTACTACACTGTTGGTGGGAGTGCACACTCGTTCAACCACTGTGGAAAGCAATATGGCAGTACGTCAAAAGGCTAACCGTAGAACTCCCCTATGACCCAGCAATTCCACTACTTGGCATTTACCCAACCATCCAGAATCTCGGGCATACTAAATCCACTAGCACAGCAATGTTCATTGCAGCATTATTCACCATAGCAAAGATGTCCCTCAGTTGATGAGTGGATCAACAAGATGTGGTGTTTGTACAAAATGGAATTCTATGCTGCTGTCAGAAAAAAGACATCAACCCATTTGTTAGGAAATGGAAAGACTTAGAAAAAATCATATTAAGTGAAGTCAGGCAGACTCAAAGGAACTTAGGCTCAGTGGTTTCCTTCATTTGTCATAACCAGTAGAAACCTTGGGCTCTACTAGCAGAGATCTGCAATAGAGCAAAACCTTGATACATAAGGCCATATAGTATGAAGCTAATTGAAAGGACCTCCAGGATATTGAAACAAAAGCCATATAACGAATGATTGTTGTCCTTAATGTACTATGTTATCTCTCATCTCTTTTGCTGTCCCTTGGGTATCTCATATTGTTACAGTACCTCACTCTGTTATCTGATATATTGAATTTATTTGTATTTGATTATTTGAAATTTGATAGGGAAGGGGGGAAAACCAAGATGGGTGTGGGGTGTGGGGGGGAGGGTAATGGGTACCAAGACATGTGAAAGGGTATCAATGTATGTGAATTAATGCACCTTCTATATGGCAAATATCATGTAACCCTTCTATTAATCACAATAAAAAATGGAAAAAAAATAAATAAAATAAGTTTGCCTACAGTCACAAAAGACCTTACACAGATCTTGATAGGAATTGTGTAAAACCTACAGATCAATTGGAGAGAATGTACATTTTTCTTCAGTAGTATCTTCCAGTCCACGGTTCAATACATCTCTCTGATTTCTGTTCCCAGCATCGTGCACAGTCTGTGCATACCCTCTTAGCTTTATTTCCAAGTATTCCATTTACTTCAAATTGATTTTTTAAATTGCCCGTTGTTTTAAAGTTGCATTCTTGCAAACCCTTTAAAAATAATCTTTATTCCTAGAAGTGAATTATTTATACATTCTTTATAATTATTCAACAAATGGTATTATTGTCATAAACTAAATTACATTTTCCCTTTTCATTTGCAGGATATTCATATCATGTGCTTGTCCAGTTAAATGGACAGTGATTCTAAATTTATGCTGAATAAGTGGTAATAAGATTTAGGATACAGGTAGTTCAGGCCTGTAATCCTAGCTACTCAGGAGGCTGAGATCTGAGGATCATGGTTTGAAGACAGGCAAACTGGACTGTCTGTGAGACTCTTTTTTTCCATATATATTTAATGTAATTAATAGAAGGGTTACTTTATATTCACCAGATAGACGGTGCATTACTTCACATACATTGATACCCTTTCTCGTGTCTTGGTCCTAATTTCCCTCCTCCACCCTGCCCCTCATCTTGTTTTCCTCCCTTCCCTGTCAAACTTCAAAAAAACCAAATACGCATATATACAATATATCAGATAACCAGGATGTATGAAATTCTTAACTCCAATTAACTACCAAAAAGCCAGATGTGGAATTGTGGCTGAAGTGGTAGAGCACAAGTCTTCGGTACTAAAGTCCTTCAAGTCCCAAGCCTTGAATTTAAGCCCCATTACTGGCACTCACAAAAAAACAATGGCTTTGTATATTTCCCAATCTTGAAAGAAAAGAATTCTGTCTTTTCACTATTAAGTATATTTTTGGCAATAAGGTTCTTCTAGATGCCTGTTATTATATTATTTCTACATTCCTGATAATTTTTATCATAGCAAAAATGTTTCAAAGATTTCATGTTTAATTGTGAAATTTTTCTGTGTCCATTTTCCAAAATCATAGAATTATTGTTTAATCTATCACTGTGGTAAAATTGGCATTCAACTGATAAATTAACCTCCTATATATATATATTAAATCCCCCTTAAATATGATGTATTACTATTTTATATAGTTCTGGATTTTATTTAGTGACACCTTGATATATAGTATTATATTAAAGAGTTTGCTATAAATTTCTTTTTATTGGAATTTGCACAAGTTCTTGAATAGATTAACCTGAGTTTTGCAGAATTTTAGACATTTTCATTACTTTGGTCACTGCATTGTCTTTTTGTTTAAATTTACTTTTCATTCAAACATTCTTCCTGTGCAGGTTATGATTTAATTTTCATTGTTATGATTTTCTTTTTCTTTTTCTAGCAATATTCTTCAAATCATTTATTTTTTAATATTCTGGTTTTAGTTTAAATTTCTGACTCAAAATACACACAAACTCAAAAGCTTATTTGAGTTTCATTTTATTTACTTCGGATTGCTGTGCGATGCATTCTTGCATTTTCCTCAGATATTTGAGAAAATTGTCATCATTTGAAGTGTTTGTGTTTGTAGTCTTTTGTTTTGTTTCTATGATAGATTTGTCCAAATGATGAATGTGCATCTGAACTTCAATGAACCATGGCATTGATTTAATATGCTATGCTTTGTAAGAGTCTTCTTTCACACACTTTCCTGTAGCATAACAGAGCATGTCTCCTTATTGCGCAAACTTTCTTTGTTAACAGTAAGACATATCAGGGCTCTAGTGGGATTATTCCTGTAATCCTAGCTATTCAGGAGGCTGAGAATTGAATCCTTATATCATAATTCAAAGTCAGACGAAAGTCCAGGAAATTCCATGAGAGTCTTACCTACAGTTAACCACTAAAAGTGGAACTGTGGCTCAAGTCATAGAACTCTATTTAGACTTGAACAAATAATGCTAAGGGATAACATGTAAGGCCTCATACACACACACACACACACACACACACACACACACTCACACACAATGAGAGATGTATCCAGGAGTTGGATAAACTGCTTATTTTTACTACTGTGCTGTTTAGACACCACAGTTTCTCTCTGGGCTTCTTTCTTGCAACCATGAAGTTGCAAGAAAACTGGGGAATTTCCCCAGTTTATCCTCTTTTATCCCAATGAAGGCATTACCTGCCCCAGATATCCTCTTAGAACAATCACACAAAGACACACATACATACACACACACACACACACACACAAAGCACACACAGAATCTATCTATCTATCTATCTATCTATCTATCTATCTATCTATCATCTAGCTACCTAACTAGCTATTTTTTCCATTTTTTATTGTAATGTATGTATAGAGGGTTCACATTTACATTCACCAGACAAAGGGTACATCACTTCTCACACATTGACACCCCCCTCTTATGTTTTTGTCTTCATTTCCCTCTCCCCACCCCCTCCCAATCATCTTTTCCCCCTTCCATTTCCTATCTTAAATAAACAAATAAATGTATATACAATATACCAGAGTCAGACACTGTAACAATATGAGATTAACCAAAGGGCAACAAAAGAGAAGTAACATAGTATATTAAGAACAACAATCACATCATAAAAAGCTCTTGTTTCCCCATCCTGAATATCCTTTTATCTATCATATGGCCTTATGTATCTGGGTTTTGATCTATTGTAGTCCTCTGTTAAGAGAGTCTTAGGTTTGTATTAATTATTAAAAATGAGTGAAACCATTGAGCCTATGTTCCTTTTGGTAGAGCAAACTTACCCTTTCCAGCTCCCAATACTTTTCTGGAGATGATTCTGAGAAGACATGTAGATTACACAAGAGAGTTGTATACTTAGATTTGGTATATAATATTGTTTTAAAAAGTAACTGAAAGAACTAAGGAAATGGAAAAACCTCCCATGCTCCTGGATTGGAAGAATCAACATTATGAAAATGACAATCTTGCCAAGAGCTATCTACAAATTCAACGCAATACCCATCAATATCCCAATGGAATTCTTTAAAGAAATAGAAGAGGCAATCCAAAATTTCATATGGAATAATAAAAGACCCCGTATAGCAAAAACACTTCTTAGCAGAAAGAACAGTGCCGGAGGAATTTCAATTCCAAACTTTAGACTCTATTACAGAGCTATAATTATCAAAATAGCATGGTACTGGCACAGGAACAGGCCTAAAGACCAATGGAATAGAACTGAGGACCCAGATCTTAAACCACAGACGTATGGCCACCTAATCTTTGACAAGGGAGCCAAAAAAATTGAATGGAAGAAAGACAGTCTCTTCAACAAGTTGTGCTGGCAGAACTGGTTAAACACCTGCAGAAAACTAAAGTTGGATCCTTCTTTGTCTCCATGCACTAGAATTAACTCCAAATGGATCAAAGACCTGGAGGTAAAAGCTGACACACTGAAAACTTTACAGGAAGGAATAGGAGATACACTAGGCCTCCTTGGCACAGGTCGAAACTTCCTTAATAAGGACCAAAAATCACAACAAATCAGAGAAAGGCTGGATAAGTGGGACTGCATTAAACTGCAGAGCTTTTGTATGGCAAAGGACATAGCTAGTAAATTAATTAGGAAGCCTACAGAGTGGGAGAAGATCTTCACCAACCAAACAACGGACAAAGGCTTCATATCTAAAATATATCAACAACTGAAAAAATTGAATCACTCCAAAACTAACCTCCAAAGTAACAACCATCCCATTAAAAAATGGGCCAAAGACTTAAAGAGAGGCTTCTCTGAAAAAGAAACAAAAATGGCCTATAGACACATGAAGAAATGCTCAACATCTCTGGTCATAAAAGAAATGCAAATCAAAACAACTCTAAGATTCCACCTCACTCCAGTTAGAATGGCCAGGATCAGGAAAACGAATAATAACAGATGCTGGAGGGGATGTGGCCAGGAGGGATCACTACTACACTGTTGGTGGGAGTGCAAACTCTTTCAACCACTATGGAAAGCAGTGTGGCAGTGCCTCAAAAGGCTAAACATAGAACTCCCCTATGACCCAGCAATTCAACTACTTGGCATTTACCCAACCATCCAGAAACAAGGACATACTAAATCCACTAGCACAACAATGTTCATTGCAGCACTATTCACCATAGCAAAGATATGGAACCAACCTAGATGTTCCTCAGTTGATGAGTGGATCAACAAGTTGTGGTATTTGTACACAATGGAATTCTATGCTGCTGTCAGAAAGAATGTCATCGACCCATTTGTTAGGAAATGGAAAGACTTAGAAAAAATCATATTAAGTGAAGTAAGCCAGACTCAAGGGAACTTAGGCTCAATGGTTTCCCTCATTTGTCATAATCAGTAGAAACCTTGGGCTCTACTAGCAGAGATCTGCAATAGAGCCAAATCTTGATACATAAGGCCATATAATGTGAAGCTAATTGAAAGGACCTCCAGGATATTGAAACAAAAGCCATATAATGAATGATTGTTGTCCTTAATGTACTATGTTGTCTCTCATCTCCTTTGCTGTCCCTTGGTTATCTCATATTGGTATAGTATCTCACTTTGTTATCTGAAATATTGAATTTATTTGTATTTGGATATTTGAAATTTGATAGGGAAGGGGGGAAATCCAAGATGGGTGTGGGGTGTGGGGGGGAGGGAAATGGGTACCAAGACATGTGAAAGGGTATCAATGTATGTGAATTAATGTACCTTCTATCTGGCAAATATCATGTAACCCTTTTACTAATTATAATAAAAAAAAGTAACTGAAAGTTTGGACATTCTCTGCCTTTTATATATGCCTAGCAAACTGTATCTGTGTCATGTTATTTCTTTCTCTTGTTTTTCTCTATTTTAGAAGATATTGTGGGAGTTTTCAATAATGTTGTTGCTACTAGGCATTCCCAGTGTTAGTTTTAAACTGATTCTTATTGGAATGTAAGATACAGAGTAAAGTGAATTAAGTATAACTTAGCAAATCAATAGTCTGAAATTCTTCCTAGAACCCTGATGGAAGAACATTTTGGGACGCTAGAAGCCTTGTTTTCATTCTCTCCCAATCTCTTACTACTTCTATCCAAAGGTAAATGCAGTGTTCATTTATATATGTATGTATCAATTTTTTCCCAGTCTTGGTTCTTGAACTCAAGGCCTAAGTACTGTCCTTCACCTTTCTCAAAACTAGCACTCTACCAGTTGAGCCACAGCACCACTTCCAGTTTTTCTGTGTATGTGATACTAGGGAATTGAACTCAGAGCTTCAAACTAGGCAAGCATTCTACCACTTGTCAACACTCATGGCCACATATATTAATTTCTATACTTATCTCCATTTCACTTGAATGATATTGTAGTCATGTTTATAACTAATTTACCATAGTGAGATTCATCTTTACACTTGGTACAAAGCTGTACTTCAGTTCTCTTCATTGCTGCATGTGATTTCTTGAGTTCCAGTGGTTCACAACACCCAAATGTATTATTTGCAGTTCCACAGGTTTGAAGTTCAATAAGGATTTCACATGGCCAAAATTAAACTGATACTTGTGCTATATTCTCTTTGGATGTCCTAAGGGAATATCCATTTCCTTGTCTTTGTAGCTTCTTGAAGTTGTTTCTGTCTTTGGCTAATGCTTCCTTCTTCTAACTTCAGTACCAACAATAGTCAGTAAAGCTGTGAACAAAGCTTAGAATTCTGATCTTTTCTGTCTCCGTGCCCAACTTTTAAGAATCTCTGTGATTGTACTGGGATTAGTTATAATCCAGAACACCCTCTCAATTTTAAACTTAATTATGAACAACATTAACTTGATCTTAAAATATAATTTCCTCAAAAACAATAACTTTGACTGTAAGAGAACCTTGGAAAATAAGAACAATTGGAATTGATAATGTATTTCATCAGTAGAAGGAGAGATATGGATATGTTATTAGTGTGCTGAACTACTCTACAGCCCATTTAAGGGGAATGTAGGATTATCACAGTAATGTGCTAATAAATAAATATATTAAAGCAAAGCCTAGATATCTCAGCTGAGGCTTCTTCTGTCTATAATAATTTTTCATCTGCCACACAAACTGATGAATGAAACCTATCTACAAAGATATTTAGCTTCTGTTATAACCTGTAGGTTATTTTTATTTATTTATTTATTTTTCAGTTGTGGGGCGTGAACTCTGTGCCTGGGTGCTCTCCCTGAGCTCTTCTGCTCAAGGCTACAGCCTTAACCCTGGAGGCACAGCCCCACTTCTGCTTTTCCAGTGGTTAATTGGAGATATGTGTCATGATCTTAAGTGCCTGGGCTGGCATTGAACTGTGATCCTCAGATCTCAGCCTATTGAGTAGCTAGGAATACATGAGCCACCACACCTGGCTATAATTTATTTATTTATTGCCAGTCCCAAGCTTGAGCTCAGGGCCTGAGCACTGTCTGCTGGACTTTTTCCAGGCTAGGATGCTACCACTTGAGCCTCAGCACCACTTCCAGCTTTTTTCTATGTATGTGGTACTGAGGAATTGAACCCGGGTCTTTGTGCATGCTAGGCAAGCACTCTACCACTAGGCTAAACTCCAGGCTATAATTTATTTTTATCAGTAACAGAAAAGAATTTGATGTAGTAGTCCTAAAAAATATCTTATCACCTAAAAATATCTTGTATAGTCGAATAGATAATATAGGAACAGAAATGCAGGAAATATTTAAAGAATCTAAAACACATAATGGAAAAAAAGAAACCATTCCTCATAGATTAGTTTATAGTCACTTCTCAAAACACTTTGTTTTGTATTATTGCTTTCATAATTCATTTCCTCTGATTACTTTTGCCTTCTAGAAATTAATGCAGAATTTTCTTTTTGAGAATCCCCAATGAAACACTTATTTTTCACAGCAAGTATAATTTCTAGAAAATTTCAAAATTTTGTCAAATAATTTAATAGGTTATTCACATGTATTGATAAAAAGCTCTCAGAAATTAAGTAATTCAATGAATTGTATCCAAAATTCATGACAGATACCCTGCTTCACATGCTATCTTTGTTTCTGTCCTAACATATTTCATTCTTTACGCACACAGAAGAGGGGAAAGAAGTAGATGTACATATGTACACACCTTAACAACAAGAAAAACAAAGACATGTTCATATAATATCCATAACATGTCTTTTCTTTTTAATTTAGCAGAATTATAATAGTCCTCTTTCTTTGTATAAACTCATGTACACATCACTATAAAAGATGATGATGCTGAGTTGGGCACCAGTGGCTCAAACCTACCCGTAATCCAGGCTACTCTGGAGGCTGAGACCTGAGGAACACAGTTGGAAGCTAGCCTGGGCAGAAAAGTCCCCATGAAACACTTTTATTTTCATATATTTTTTATTGTAATTAATAGAAGGGTTATATTATATTCACCAGAGAGAAGATGCATTACTTCACAAACATCGATACTCTTTCTCATGTCCTGATCTCCGTTTCCCTCCCCCACCCCGGCCCCTCATCTTGTTTTCCCTCCTTCCCTATCCTATTTCAAATAACCAAACAAGCATATATACATTATATAAGATAACAAGGTAAAATACTGAAACCATATGAGATAAACAAGGGACAGCAAAAGATATGAGAGATAACATAGTACATTAAGGATAATGGTCACTCATTATATGGCTTTTGGTTCTATATCCTGGAGGTCGTTTCATTTAGCGTCATCCTATATGGCCTTATGTATCTAGGTTTTGTTATATTGTAAATCTCTGATGGGAGAGCCCAAGGTTCCTACTGATTATGGCAAATGAGGGAAACAATGAAGCCTATGTTCCTTTGAGTCTGGCATACTTCACTTAATATGAATTTTCCTAAGTCTTTTCATTTCCTTACAAATGGGGCAATATCGTTCTTTCTGACAGCAGCATAGAATTCCATTATGTATAAATACCACATCTTGTTGATCCACTCATCAACTGAAGGACATCTGGGTTGGTTCCATATCTTTGCTATGGTAAATAGTGCTGCAATGAACATCATTGTGCTAGTGGATTTAGTATGCCCTTCTTTCTGGACGGTTGGGTAGATGTCAAGTAGTGGAATTGCTGGGTCATGGGGACCTCTATGTTTAGATATTTTTCATATATTTTTACTCTAATTAATAGAAGGGTTACATGATATTTGCCAGATAGATGGTGCATTCATTACCATACATTGATATCTTTTCACATGTCTTGGTCCCCATTTCCCTCCCCGCACCCCTCATCTTGTTTTCCCCCATTCCCTATCCAATTTCAAATAACCAAATACAAATATATCCGATATATCAGATAACAAAGTGAGATACTGTAACAATATGAGATAACCAAGGGACAGCAAAAGAGATGAGAGATAACATAGTACCTTAAAAATAACAATCATTCATTATATGGCTTATGTTTTTATATTCTAGAGATCCTTTCATTTAGCGTCCTACTATATGGCCTTTTGTATCAAGGTTTTGCTCTATTGCAGATCTCTGCTAGGAGAGCCTAAGGTTTCTACTGATTATGACAAATGAGGGAAACCATTGAGCCGAAGTTCCTTTGAGTCTGGCTTACTTCACTTAATATGATCTTTCCTAAGACTTTCCATTTACCAACAAATGGAGCAATGTCATTCTTTCTGACAGCAGCATAGAATTCCATTGTGTACAAATAGCACATCTTGTTGATCCACTCATCAACTGAGGGACATCTAGGTTGGTTCCATATCTTTGCTATGGTAAATAGTGCTGCAATGAACATTATTGAGCTGGTGGATTTAGTATGTCTTTCTTTCTGGATGGTTGGGTAAATGCCAAATAGTGGATTTGCTGGGTCATAGGGGAGTTCTATGTTTAGTCTTTTGAGGAACTGCTATACTGCTTTCCATAGTGGTTGAACTAGTTTGCACTCCCACCAACAGTGTAGTAGTGATCCCTCCTGGCCACATCCCCTCCAGCATCTGTTGTTATTAGATTTCTTGATCCTGGCCATTCTAACTAGAGTGAAGTAGAATCTTAGAGTTGTTTTGATTTGCATTTCTTTTATGACCAGAGATGTTGAACATTTCTTCATGTGTCTCTAGGCCATGTTTTTTCTTCTTCAGAGAAGACTCTCTTTAAGTCTTTGGCCCATTTTTTAATGGGATGGTTGTTACTTTGGAGATTAGTTTTGGAGTGATTCAATTTTTTGAGCTGTTGATATATTTTAGATATGAGGCCTTTGTCTGTTGTATGGTTGGTGAAGATCTTCTCCCACTCTGTAGGCTTCCTAATTAATTTACAAGCTATGTCCTTTGCCATACTAAAGCTCTGCAGTTTAATGCAGTCCCACTTATCCAGCCTTTCTCTGATTTGTTGTGATTCTTGGTCCTTATTAAGAAAGTTTTGACCTGTGCCAAGGAGGCCTAGTGTATCTCCTATTCCTTCTTGTAAAGTTTTCAGAGTGTTGGCTTTTACCTCCAGGTCTTTGATCCATTTGGAGTTAATTCTAGTGCAGGGTGACAAAGAAGGATCCAACTTTAGTTTTCTGCATGTGCTTAACCAGTTCTGCCAGCACCACTTGTTGAAGAGACTATCTTTCTTCCATTCTATTTTTTTGGCTTCCTTGTCAAAGATTAGGTGGCCATAGGTCTGTGGTTTAATATCTGGGTCTTCAGTTCTATTCCATTGGTCTTCAGGCCTATTCTTGTGCCAGTACCAAGCTGCTTTGATAATTATAGCTCTGTAATAGAGTCTAAAGTTTGGTATTGATATTCCTCCTGCACTGTGCTTTCTGCTAAGAAGTGTTTTTGCTGTATGGGGTCTTTTATTATTCCATATAAAATTTTGAATTGCCTCTTGTATTTCTTTAAAGAATTCCATTGGGATATTGATGGGTATTGCATTGAATTTGTAGATAGCCCTTGGCAAGATTGTCATTTTCACGATTTTGATTCTTCCAATCCAGGAGGATGGGAGGTTTTTCCATTTCCTCAGTTCTGCTTTAATTTCCTTTTTCAGGGTTTTAAAGCTTTCATCAAAAAGTTCCTTTACATTCTTAGTTAAGCTAATTCCTAGGTACTTTATTTTCTTTGTGGCTATTGCAAAAGGAGTTGCTCTCCTGATTTTTGCCTCATTCTTCTCACTGTTGGCGTAGAGGAGGGCAGTTGATTTTTAGGGTTGATTTTATAGCTTGCTACCTTGCCAATGTTTTGAATCAGCTCAAGGAGCTTGGGAGTGGAGTCTATAGGGTTCTTTATATACAGAATCATGTCATCGGCAAAGAAGTAAAGTTTCACTTTCTCTTTCCCTATTTGAATCCCCTTTATGCTTGCTTCTGACCTTACTGCTCTGGTAGGCATGCTAAAATTATGTTAAGGAGGAGTGTAGAACATCTTTGCGAATTTTCTGTAATGCTGATTTGGTTGCTAAGTAACATTGAAACTTTTCCTTGGAATGGAATGTTTTTATTGTGCACTCAGTTATGAATGATAGCTTAGCTGGGTACAGTATTCTTGGTTGGCAGTTATTTGTCTTAAGGGCATGACATATATCCTTCCAATCTCTTCTTACTTGCATGGTCCCAGCTGAGAAATCTGTGGTTTTTCTGATTGGTTTTCCTTTAAATGATTGTCTTTTCTCCCTGGTTGCTTTTAGTATCTTTTCTTTGGTCTCTATTGGTCCTGTATGTTTTATCATTTGGTGGTGGGATGTCCTTTTCTGGTCAGTTCTGTTTGGGGTTCTAAATGCTTCTTGTATCTGGATGGGCCTGCCCTTCTGGATAAATTTCTGTGAGATGCTTCACTGTAGTATATTTCCAATACCATTGACCTCTTCCTCCAGGCCCTCCTCAGTACCAATTAGCCTTAAATTTGGCTTCCAAATTGTATCTTGGACCTCCTGAGGCATTCTCTCATATTTCATAGATTTGGTTTGATTCATTTTCTGTTGTTTTTCTATAACAACTAGATTATCTTCAACCCCAGATATTCTTTCTTCTGCATTGTCTAACCTGCTGTCAATACTTTCTACTTTATTCTTCATCTCCCTTTCTTCCAATTGCTGATTTTTGATGCCTTGCATTTCTTGTTTTAGATCATGTATGGATTTCTTTAACTCGATTTCCATTTGAGTGGTTAGCTCAGTAGCTTTATTTTCATTGGTCATTTGTTGGAATTTGGTCAGATTTTTGTTTGTGGATTCTATGAATTCATCCATTTTTCTTTGTCTAGCTTCCTCACGTTCACTTAAATCCTTTATTATGGCCTCCTTTATGGCTTCCTCACATTCATGTATTTCCTTTTTTATGGTTTCATCTCGCTTAGATATGGCTTCCCCTCGTTCATGTATCTCATTCCGTATGGTTTCAAACTTTTCATTTATCATGTTTACCAGTTGCATTTGTGTAGCATTTAGAGGTCTCTCCTCTAGTTTTGCCATTGACTGCTCCATTGCCTGTTTATATTGGGTGGGATATACTGTTCCTTGATTTCCCATTTTTCTTGAATTTCTTGTTCTACCGATTTGAAAGTGGGAGCAAGACTAGTACTGCACAAGATTACAATTTTGAAGATATAACCAACATATAACTCTTTAGATGGCTAGACAATAGAAGTTCACAATTTTAGATTGGTATTATCACTCTCTCTCTCTTTTTGTGCACTTACAGAGAAATCTATCACCACCACCAATCACCATTTTATGACAAAAAAAATCCACAATCCAATCTCTATGGTATTGAAATCACTCTCGACCTACAGTATAATTGAACACCTAGATATACGCTATTGCTCAACAACCGTGAACTGTAGATCTACGCATTATGAAAGTTGAAGGATGAACAGAGGAACAGAGATAAAAAATTGTAAGAAAGAAAAGATGGGAGGTAAGAAAAGAGTAATGTAGGAGTATAAGATTAATATAGTAATGAAGAAAAGAGATAACGTAAGGATAACTGAACTGAGGTGATAGAAAGTTAAAATAGTTGAGTACCAAATTTAGAAAAAAATAAGATAAAACATAAAAAATAAGAAGAGTAGTAGGAAAATATATAGAGAAAAGTGGAAGGTATATATAGGAGAGATCAATGATAAAAATTTTAAGAAAGAAAAATTAAAAATTTTAAAAAAACAAGAAAAAAGTTGGGGGGGAGAACCCACACAATTGTGGGTTTTTAAACAAGAAAGGTTAGGATTAAGAACTGACAGATTAAAAATATAATTTGTATCCTGTATGTACCTAGTTTTGTCACTAAGTTTCTAGGAATGACCACAATGACAGAAGGAATGTGGCAAAAATAGAAAGAAAATTCATAACAGTAAATAAGGGTGGAGGTAAAAAGGCAAAATAAGAACCCATAGAAATGCATATGATAAAGATAGTAAAAAAAGTAAAAAAAAAAAAAAGAGGGGGTATTTTAAAGTTTTTTTTCATTGGGGGCCAGGGTGGGAAACTTGTGTCTCCACTAGAAACTTGTGTCTCCTCTGAATTATGGATCCAAACACTCTAAAAAGTGTTTTTCTCCTGCAATTTGGCTTTCCAGTTTTTCTGATCATTTTGCTTGATAGGGCAAAAAAAAAAGCCAGTGCAGGCTCCAGTGGCTTTGTTTACCAGGAGTGCGGCCCCACCCATTGGGAGGAACTTCTGCTAGTGCCCGGGCAGATGTTGGCTAAGATGCCTCTGAGAAATCTTTGCCCTTTTGAATGATGGCACTGCCAGCACCACTTCTCAGGCTCCAGTTGGATTGGCAGGGCCTTGGCCAGCAATCAAGATGGTGCTGCTCTCGACTGGTGGAGGATGGGATTTTTTCCCAATGCCATTCTGTGAGCAGAATTGGAAACTTCTCCACGGAGGTACTCACAAATTGCTGGATTCTCTGGTTCCATAGGGAAGCTGGCTGGTCCGCTCCATGGCCGGGTGGCGGCTCTGGACTTGTGCATGATCTGTCTGGCTCTCTCTGAAGCCAGCAGGTCTGTGCTGCCTAGAAGTGCTGTCTGCTCAGGTTCTGGAGGGAGGCTTTTTCTCCGCGGGGGCTCAGAGAGGCTGGCACCACTCCACACTGTCCTCTTGCGCTGGTTTTCTGCCTTTCTCCTCTTTGACTGAGATGTCTGTGGTGCTAAAGCTTGCTTAGGATGGATCTTTGGACATTAACTTTCCCCTACGATGCTAGAATTTGTATCTTGGTGAGATCTCAGAAAGACTGACATTGAACCGCTGCCATCTCCGTCAATTTTCACTGTGAGACTCTTATCTCCACTCAATATAAAATGGAAGTGGAGCTGTATTTCCAAGTGATAGAATACAAGCCTTAAACAAAAGAGCTCAGGGTCAGTGCCCATGCTGCTAGTTAAAGCCACACAACTGACTTCTCCCCCTACCCCCCTAAGAAAATATGATTTTAAGAAGACATAACGAAAGCAGTGTTAAATTATAAAATAAAAGCATTCAAAAATCTTGTAGTTTGTCGTATATATGAGCGATCTGGAAAAATACACAAATACAAAATTTTGAAGTCAGCCAGGGAAGGAAAATCTATGAGACTCCATTTTCAATTAATCACTAAGATGCTGAACTAGAGGCCTGGATCAAGTGGTAGAGTATCAGCCACAAAATAAACAAAAAATATTAGCAAGAATATGAGTCACAAAATACTAACCAACCAAATTTCAGAATTAACAACCCTATCTTAGTCTGATGGATTGATTCCCAGTGCATTCACTGATACTTCATAAACTTGATTTTTTGAAAAATATCATTCAGATTAAAATCCACATGGAAAAATATTTAGAATCACAATGGTTTTAATAATGAAGATCAGTGATTATGAAATTTTATCCTACTAGTCTATTAACAAGTTAGCCTGCCACAGATTAGTGGATGCTGGCAAAAGATATATTATCTCTGCATAAGATACAAATGTCTTTAATCACCCATAGCACAGCAGGTAGAGTGAGCTTGTGGTTTCAATGATTTCCTTTTGTTCTCTAGGTCCATTTGGATTAATACGGAGTGCTCTGTGGAGGGAGGATAAGGCTGATGCTGCAGTTACAGTGTTGGTGTGTAGCACAGCTGAAAAACAAACTGAGTTTAAGAAACGCCAGCCCTTAGAGTAAATTTCTGATATCCTGCCCAAACTTTAGCTCAAGGGAGACATTATTTTGATAATCCTGGAGAAATAACAAATATACCTTCTGAACAATTTCTAAAACACTTAAGTGTGTTTGCATGTACTAACACTCCTACATACAGAATTCAGAGCAAATGCTCTCAGTGCCTGTACTAAAAGGACAGAATGGAAATGTGAGAGATCCATGGGAAATTGTTTCTCATCTGTCATTCTTGACTGATGCACCAATGAACTTTGCCCTAATCAATCACATGTTATACTTTGCTAGGCTGATGAATATATAGGATATAACAGATGGCACTTGCTTTCAGGGTTAGGCATGTGAACATCATAAACTTTAAATTATATAAACTATCTCACAAGATCCCACCAAATTCTTCATTAATCATCAAATTCTTATGCCTCTCATTTCTATTAATTCCTTATCTGGCACTTAATAGAATAAGAAAAAGAGGAAAATGTCATAATGTAACTACTTTATAATGTGTTTATGGACTTGTTTTAGGGCATTAACTGTCTTCAAAAACAAAGCTATCATGTGTTATGTGGAGTAGCTTTGGGGGGAAGGAGAGAAATTTACCCTATATTGCAATGCAAGGCTTAGGGCTTTCAAGTGTGAGATCATGATGTCCAATAACTATTGTGTTACTCACAGATACTTTTTACCAAAAAAAGCTTTGGGTTTACCAAATTAAAGTTCTTTCTTGGTCTATTGTCTATCTGTTCAAGGAGATAGTATAGTAGTGACATGCCAAAAACTGAATTTTCTTCCAAATTGCCAAAATGTGAGCCCCAATACTATCAACAATAGTCAGATCTGCTTACATATGACACCCTGTAAATATGTATCTGGGAGGAAATCTACTAAAATAGTATTTTATAATGGATCCAACCTATTTGTAAATATGTTTCAAAGAATATAAGTGCTATTTGTCTTTCCTTAAGTGATAACTAGCACTTTTTTATATTTTTATTGTAATTAATAAAAGGGTTACATGATATTTGCCAGATAGAATGTGCATTAATTCACATACATTAATACCCTTTCACATATCTTGGTCCCCATTACCCTCCCCCCACTCCTCATGTTGGTTTTCCCCCCTTCCTTATCCAATTTCAAATAACCAAATACAAATATATCCAATACATCAGATAACAAAGTGAGATACTGTAACAATATGAGATAACCAAGAGACAGCAAAAGAGACAAGAGATAACATAGTACATTAAGGACAACAATCATTCATTATATGGCTTTTGTTTCAATATCCTGGAGGTCCTTTCAATTAGTTTCATATTATATGGCCTTATGTATGAAGGTTTTGCTCTATTGCAAATCTCTGCTAGGAGAGCCCAAGGTTTCTACTGATTATGACAAATGAGGGAAAGCATTGAGCCTAAGTTCCTTTGAGTCTGGCTTACTTCACTTAATATGATTTTTTTTCTAAGTCTTTCCATTTCCTTACAAATGGGACGATGTCGTTTTTTCTGACAGCAGCATAGAATTCCATTGCGTACAAATAGCACATCTTGTTGATCCACTCATCAACTGAGGGACATCTAGGTTGGTTCCATATCTTTGCTATGGTCAATAATGATGCAATATACATTGCTGTGCTAGTGGATTTAGTATGCCCTAGTTTCTGGATGGTTGGGTAAATGCCAAGTTTCTATGTTTAGCCTTTTGAGGCACTGCCACACTGCTTTCCATAGTGGTTGAACGAGTTTGCACTCCCACCAACAGTGTAGTAGTGATCCCTCCTGGCCACATCCCCTCCAGCATCTGTTGTTATTAGTTTTCCTGATCCTGGCCATTCTAACTGGAGTGAGGTGGAATCTTAGAGTTGTTTTGATTTGCATTTCTTTTATGACCAGAGATGTTGAACATTTCTTCATGTGTCTCTAGGCCATGTTTTTTCTTCTTCAGAGAAGACTCTCTTTAAGTCTTTGGCCCATTTTTTAATGGGATGGTTGTTACTTTGGAGATTAGTTTTGGAGTGATTCAATTTTTTGAGCTGTTGATATATTTTAGATATGAGGCCTTTGTCTATTGTATGGTTGGTGAAGATCTTCTCCCACTCTGTAGGCTTCCTAGTTAGTTTACTAGCTATGTCCTTTGCCATACTAAAGCTCTGCAGTTTAATGCAGTCCCACTTATCCAGCCTTTCTCTGATTTGTTGTGATTCTTGGTCCTTATTAAGAAAGTTTTGACCTGTGCCAAGGAGGCCTAGTGTATCTCCTATTCCTTCTTGTAAAGTTTTCAGAGTGTTGGCTTTTACCTCCAGGTCTTTGATCCATTTGGAGTTAATTCTAGTGCAGGGTGACAAAGAAGGATCCAACTTTAGTTTTCTGCATGTGCTTAACCAGTTCTGCCAGCACCACTTGTTGAAGAGGCTGTCTTTCTTCCATTCTATTTTTTTGGCTCCCTTGTCAAAGATTAGGTGGCCATAGGTCTGTGGTTTAAGATCTGGGTCCACAGTTCTATTCCATTGGTCTTCAGGCCTATTCTTGTGCCAGTACCAAGCTGCTTTGATAATTATAGCTCTGTAATAGAGTCTAAAGTTTGGTATTCAAATTCCTCCTGCACTGTGCTTTCTGCTAAGAAGTGTTTTTGCTATACAGGGTCTTTTATTATTCCATATGAAATTTTGAATTGCCTCTTCTATTTCTTTAAAGAATGGCATTGGGATATTGATGGTTATTGCGTTGAATTTGTAGATAGCCCTTGGCAAGATAGTCATTTTCACGATATTGATTCTTCCAATCCAGGAGCATGGGAGGTTTTTCCATTTCCTTAGTTCTGCTTTAATTTATTTTTTTCAGGGTTTTAAAGTTTTCATCAAAAAGGTCCTTTACATTCTTAGTTAAGCTAATTCCTAGGTACGTTTTTTTCTTTGAGGTTATTGCGAAAGGGATAACTAGCACTTTTAAGGTGTTACAACTTTCCCAATTTTATTTTATTTCAAAATTCATACTCATATAAAAAGTATACTTACTACTTAAAGATTTTTTAGCTTGTATTTTTATTAGTAAGTACCATTTTCTATCACTTATTTTTTTATTTACTTTTTTTTGCCAGTATTTGGCTTAAGCTCAGGGCCTGAGGACTGTCCTTGGATTTTTCTCAAGGCTAGAACTCTACCACTTGTGCCTCAGCTTTTTCTGGCTTTTTCTAAGTATGTGGCACCAAGGAATCAAACCCGGGTCTTGGTGCATGCTAGGCAAGCACTGTACCACTAGGCCAAACACCCGCCCCATTTTTTACTTACTTTTTACAGATCATAATGGCAAAAATCATGTAAATTTCCCTGCCTTTTTGACCACTATTCCCAGTATGTTTAAAATTTTGCTTGCAATATAAACGATCAACAGGAATACTATCTCATTGGCACATAAGAAATAAAACCATAGAGGCATTTTTGTTTGTTTGTTTGTGAAAAGCACACTTTATTGGGAAGCAGAGTGCAGCATAGCACAGTGACAACAGACAGAGATTGCCAGATGGGCGACCTATAAGCCCCATTCCCAAAGACAAAGGGAGTTTTGTTGCAAAAATCACCTGATGCATGGATTCCACCAGGCAGCAACTAACTGCATCCCACTCGAGAACCAGGGAATCTCCCATCAATTTCCTGAAGGCAGCTATGGTTCCTAGAGATAGAGCCCCTCAGGCGTGCCTTCTTGTTTCTTATAAAGAATGTTTCCTTAAGATTTTTTTGAAGTCTTCATTTGTTACTTTCATTTTGCCTTCTCTCAAGGCCATCAAACTAGTTTCTGTACAGATTGCCTTGATGTAGGCCCCAGAGAGTTCATCCTTTGCCATGATCAAATCATCTAGACCCACGTCGTCAGCCAGCGTCGTCGGCTTTTGTGTATCTGGAAGATGTGCATTTTGTTTTGTCATCCGACAGGGGGAATTCAATCTTTCTGTCAATGCATCTTGGTCTGATCAGTGCTGGTTCCAAAGTTTCTATCCGGGTAATGGCTATGGTAACTTTCACATCCCCGCCTTGAATCAAAGTCATCCAACTGGTTCAGCAGCTCCAACATGGTTCACTGTATTTCTCTCTCACCTCCAGAGTTTGAATCATACCTTTTTGTCTCAATGCCATCTATTTCATCAAGAAACACCACAATGGATGGGTGTGTGTTCTTCTGCAACTCGAAAGAATTCCTGTACAAGTTTGGGCCCGTTGCCTAGGTACTTTTGATTAAGTTCTGAGCCCACCTTTCTCAAGAAAGTAGCCGATGTCTGATTTGCTACTGCTTTAGCCAACAGACTTTTACCTATGCCAGGTGGCCCATAGAGAATGATTCCTTTAGGGGGTTTTAATATGCATCTCTTCATAATATTCAGGATGAGTGAGAGGCAACTGCACAGATTTCTTCATTTCCTCGATTTGGTGGTCTAAGCCATCAATATCTGCATGTGTCTCATGGGGAGCCTTTTCCGTCTTCATTACTGTGACTAGCAGTGGTTGAGCAGGACTGAGCAGCCTGCTTCCAGCAGATCCTTGTCCACGAAGGAAAGGGTGCTGACATAGTGCTGACAGGTGCCTACCGACATCAAGGTCCCCCCAGGTCATCCACCTCCGATCTTTCCTACTCTTGTTTTCCTTCTAATGGTTTCATTTGTTCCTGATTTCTAATAAGTTCTTCCTCCATGAAAAGAAGATAGTCTTTAATTCTCTCTAATTTCACTAATTTCAAGCAGCACTGAGTGACTGAGTGTGAGGTGTCACCAGTGGCAGTTTGCTGGTTTCTCCTTTTCCCCCATTCTAGTTGGTTCAGGTGGTTCATATTTCTTTTTTTGTCCTTGTCATCCTTCTTGCCACCCCCCCAAACCCCCATGACCACCGTTCTGACTCTGACTCATCTTGACTCAGCCGCTGTACCTGCTGCCCCCATTTTTGTTTTTAATTGTGTCATATTTTTTTCATTTAAATTAGCTCTTATATTTAAAGTACAAGCTAGATAATTTCTGTAATATTTTCTTTAAAAGAAAAGTGAAATTTATGGAGATTTTTGGAAAACTGATATATCTCTTTGCTTTAACTTTGAGCATGCTTCCATAATAAAATAAGGCTCTAAAAGATGTGTACTTTTCAAAATAACTCAATTAATATTGATTAAATTCTATTTTATGTATTAACATTGAATATTTATGTATATGTATGTATATATGTATGTATGTGTGTATATGTATGTAGGTATGTATATATCAACATTATCAAGAAGGGACTAGAGTTATACATCTTTTCAACTTCAAGTTACTAGCATTTTGAATTTATGTGAATTCAAGAAAGGCTGCTTCTCATCTTATTTGAAATTTTACGTATTTGCAAGTAAGGATTGTCGATACTTCATCTTATCACTGTGTTGCAAAGACTGAAATGAAGAAAATGAAGTAGTATTATGTTCTTGGCCCTTGTTTTTATCAAATTCAGAAATGCTTTGTTGGGCTGAAAACAGATAGCTGGTGCTGTTCTGAGCAACTCTTGATTGTTTATTGCCTCAATCTACTGGTATACACCAAGCTATCAAATTGAATTTGGCATATGAGATTAGGATTTAGTAATACTTTGTTGTCACCTCAAGACCTAAATTCATCATGTGTTTTTGAATACAAATGACTTCCAATGTGAAAAGTTAGAAAAATTTCTATCCAAAGAAACAGAGTAGGGCTGGGAGTATGGCCTAGTCGTAAAGTGCTTGCTTAGAATGCACGAAAAGCCGGGTTCAAGTCATTGGTACCACATACATAGAAAAAAAACTGGAAGTAGTGCTGTGGCTCAACTGGTAGAGCTCTAGCCTTGAGAAAGCCCCAGGACAGTGCCCAGGCCCTATGTTCAAGCTCCCGGACTTGCAAAAAAAAAAAAAAAAGACATAGAGTAGTGATACAGAATTCAATGTAAGAAAGATTTGTTGTGGCTAGATGAAATTTATTCAAAAGTTTACCTTCTTTCCAAGTAGGATAATAGGTAAATGTAAGTTTAAATTCAATTCAAAATGAAAGATAATGTATATAAATATCTGCTCTTTGATGAACATTTTTACTTATTTCTTATGTTGTTTTCTGTTTCATTTATTTCTTGTGTAGTTTTTGACATGATAACATATGAGCTACTTTCATATAGGATAGAAATTTATTTAATTTTATTTCTCTGTGATGGGTAAAATGGCCATATTACTTGTACTTTAGTTATGAATTGACAGACCTACTACTTATGTGTCTGTCCTGTACTATTCCTATTCTGAAGACTGACTGCATTAAGGAGTAGTAAACATGCAGTTCCAAGTCTCTATGTATTTATCTCAAGGGATCACTGTCAAAAGAAAATGAGGTAATCGATTGGCTATTTTTTACAAGACTGGTAACTGCCAACTGGACTGTTCATCCCTGAGTCTGTATACCTCAAAAATTTATTCTCTTTACTATTTACTTATCTTCTAAACTTTTTGGATCCTATCTTATTTTTGAACACACATACACACATACACACACACACACACAAATATCCTTCAAATAAACTTCAAACATGGATGGTTAAATTAATTTTTAAGGATACCTTCAGCACATTACTTTTGCATTTCCTTTCTTTGAGCTATTGGAACACATCTTAACTAATCTTTAATACTGTATCTTTCTCACAAATTTATCTCAGACATATAATTTCAAACATCCTTATGGCAAAAATTAAAGTTATTAGATTTTATATGAATGAAAATATTATAAATGCTTTAAGTAGCATGCTTTTAGTTATCATTAGAATGATACAGCAATGAGGAACCCACTGACTTTATGTTATGGCTCCTCTAATGTCAAATGGTAAAACAATTCTTAAGTGCAGCTCTGATCTTCAGTTATTAGACCGAGCTCTACTTTGTGATTATCTTAGACTAAAGGACACAGAGAATCCATGGGTATTGTAATATATTCTACAAAGGAAATACTACTTGGTTTTTCATTTATTAAAGGGTGAAAAACCAACTATAGACACAGAGTAGCATCACATGATGTGGCCTGTTTAAATAATTCCTGGATCCTAGAAAACTATGGATAAGGCTAGAATCAAGTAAATATTTATTGATGAATTACGGGTAAGAGGTACTACATAGTACTGGATTCAAAAGATTTAGCTTTATCCTTGAAGGTCTAATGATTTAGCAGGACAGTAGCTAGGGTAGTATGTATAAACAATAATGAGTCTTGTGATAAAAGTTTCTTCTTCAGCTCATACACTTGAGTTTTAAAGATATAACAGTTATAAAAATAAAATAAACACAGATGTGGAAATCTATGTTACCAAAATAATCCACTTTATCCTATTTGCCTTCTCACTCACTAAGTACTTTCACAGTTTATGCTTAGAAAAGATAGAGAGATTTCCAAAAGGAGAATATAATTTCTCATTATATTGATATAATGTGTAAAAACATAAATATACACAATGGAGTATATTGTATTTTATATAAAAGATATCTACTAAGTGCATTCTTTTTGTCTTTCTTTTTAACAAATTGGAGATTTGAAGAATAAGAATGCCTAATGTTATGCTTTGAGTAGTTTTCCTGAATGACATACAGGTCTGATGTCCTTGTTTTGTGCTTTTATCTAAAATGTCTGTGTTTACTAAATTTTGCTTCTAACTTGAGAATGACCTTTGTCCTCTCTGAAATCCACTGAATGGGAATCTGGGTTAAATGTGCTTTAGAACCTCCATTATTAACAGATACCCTGGTAATTTTTTTTTTGGTGTCATTAGGAAACATTTCTATTGCTGATGCTTGAACTTACCTCTTTGGTTATAAAGTACATCTCAAAGCTTAGCTTGCATAAAAGTATTTAAATTTCTACCAGTTAAACATAAAAACTGTTTTGTTCATCAGATGGATTCTCCCAAAAGATTTGATTTGACCTGGCTGGTAAGAGATTATATTATAATATTACAGAATGTGATTATGTGATCACAGAAAGTGATTTAAGATGTTAGTGACTGAATAAACATGAAGCAAGACTGTAGTCTTCTCTTCTAATGAGCTTTCCCAATGTACATATGAATATATAATTTCATTTTACATGACAAAGGAAGGGGGACCTAAGTATCAAATGTTTTGGGTTCAATGTTTCACCTTTACAGTTTTGCATGGGATTCAGTCTCCCTTTATTCAGCCCTAGGGTTCACTTGCTTTATTATCAAAAGATGCTGCATATTAATAAACTCAGAAATAGGAAAAAGCCAACCTATGCTATGAGCCCTCTTGCTTTCTGTAAGAAGAACTGTGATCAACAAATATGTTCAAGAGGGAAGAACTGTGTCTTGCAGAGACACCACCTGTTCTGCTTTCTCTCTTGAGTGTGCGAATTGTTATGAGGACATTATAATGGCTCCTCTCAACTGTTCCTGGATCTGGGCCTGTGCCCTTTGAGTGCTGATATTTTCAGGGACAGGAGTATACAGATTGTGCAAATGAGATTTGGAGTCCAACAGTTGGAATCCAATGCAAAATAGTATGTGTTGTAAATTCAGGACATATTCCTCACATTGATTAAGATTTGCATGAGGGATAAGAAATGAAATGGTATCTATCCCATGCATCATACTCATGTGATTTTATTATGAAAATATTAGCCCTGACAAATACTGTACAGATTTGATTTCTTATAGAATACATAGGGTGTCAGGGAAAGTTTCCAGCTGCATACAAATATCCTTCTTACCTACATGTGAGGGGATTTCCAGAATATAAATAGCTCTGCGTCAAAGCTTTGTTTTGGGGAATCTAGATGATGAGTGATACAGAGAATATAAGTCACTCCAGTTTCCAGAAAAAAAGGGAAGCTCGGTCTCTGGTCATTCCATTTGATAGGTACTCTAGAGCAACCACTTATTTTAGTACAAAATTATTACAGTTGAAAGATGCCAAAGTTACCAGGTATCTTCACAGAGTGGGTATTTTAAATCAGATAATAAAATGGGAAGATTGGACTTATTTTCTGCTTTTTTGTGGTTGTTGTTGGTCCTGGACGCTGTCCCTGAGCTCTTCAGCTCAAGGCTACCACCCTAACTCTTGAGCTACAGCCCCACTTCAGCTTTTCTAGTGGTTAATTGGACGTAAGAGTCTCACAGTCTTTAGTGTCCAGGCTGGCTTTGAATCACGATCCTTAGATCTCAGCCTCCTGAGTAGTAGGATTACAGACATGAGCTAATGTGCCCGGCTTATTTTTTGCTTCTCATAATACACAGATTGGTTCAGAGATCTTAAGGAAATGCTAAATATTATACCATATCCTTTGCTTTTTCTCCTATTGGTGCTAGATGATTCTTACAGAGAAGGAGCCTGAAGAGTAGAATTTTGAGTAGGAGCCTAAGGAAGAATATGCTGAAGTCTTACACTGAATTGGGACCTGAGATAAAGTCAAATATTATCTCACATGGCTGGATGCCATGTTGGTCCCTAGACCAACTATCTCACATGGCTGCCCCTGGGATTTTATACATACATTGCTGCCCCTCAGGTTCCACTCAGACCTGATGAATCTGGCAACTTGGAGGTGGAGACTATGTTTCTTCCATCAGTCCTACAAGTGATTGAGAAACTCGGCTCTTAAAGTATAGTCTTACAAATTGCTATTTCTTAATTTCCTTATTCCCAAGTGTGTGTATCACTCTAACAAGCTTTATTTGAGATTTAACTACTATTCTGTAATTTAGTGCATCAGGAGGTTTTCATTGTAACAGTTCATGGGAATAAGGTATAACTGCAGTGAATGTTTGAGTGGCTGAGGAGGGAAAGGTGAAAGCTGTGGCATGAGCAATGGATGTTCTGAGGGGCTGTTGACAGTTTCAGATCTTAGGATGTCAAGGTTAAGGGAAAGTAATGAAAGGGGATGCCGAAATGAATTCTATATTTACTTTTCTCCATGTGTCTTTTATTCATTGTATCACTAACATTTTTCCTAAAATGACACGTTTTTAAAATTAATAATTCCACACTATTTTTGGCAATTATGAGGCTTGTATTCAGGGCCTGAGTGTTGTCCCTGAGCCTCTTTGTGCTCAAGGCCAGCACTGTACCACTTGAGCCACATCACCACTTCAGATTTTTGAGTGGTTCATTAGAGGTAAGTGTCTCAAGGGGACTTTTCTGCCCTGGCTGGCTTTAAACCGCAATCCTCAGATGTCAGCTTTCTGGGTAGCTAGGATTACAGGCGTGAGACACTTGCACCCAGCTAATTATACCCTAATAAGCTTATCTATTCTATTAAAATTTTTTTAAAAAGAAAAGGGAATATAGCAAATCTCACAGTGGAAATCAACTCATGATGGAACCAACTTTGCAGTAGGTGCAGGAGATTCTTGTCTGACGGAGATTATAGGATATTTCTGGGCCAGATCCTAGGATGCCTGCAAATGTAGAACTCAGTGCAACTCTAGACTTGGAAGAGATAGCCACAGAGTACAAAGCTACAGCCAGCAATTGACTGTGACTCTTATAGCCTATCCTGCACAGAAGAAACATTCATAATGGACCTTTGCCAGTATCAGCTTATTATGTAAGGACATGTTACAGATTAAAATAGCAAAAACCAAAAGCTTTATGAGGAATAAATCACACGATTCATCTTTTTGTCTATTAAAAAAAGAGAGATGAGTCAGGACTGGTCCCTCAAGTCTATAACCCTACCTGTTTTGGGGCTGAGATCTGAGGATCACAGTTCAAAGTTAGTCTTGGTGGGAAACTCAATCTATGACTAATCACCAAAAAGCTAGAATGGAGTTGCTGCTTAAGTAGTAAAGCACTATCCCTGATCAAAAAAGCTCAAGGACTGTGCTCAGGCCAGAAGTTCAAGACCGAGATCTGACAGAATATAAAAAGTGAGAAACACTATTTCTACGCAGCAGTAAAAGCCTTTATGCTGTTGATTTGCATCCACACTGTAGACAGTATTTGACTCTAGCTGCCAGATAACTTTGCATAGCACAGGAAATTAATCTTCCTTTTGAAATTCAGACATAGAAGATGTATATATTGCCAAGTTCCGATGACTCACACCTGTAATCCTAGCTACTCAGGAGGCTGAGATCTAAGAATCAAGGTGCAAAGCCAGCCCAGGCACAAAAGAACCTGAGACTCATATCTCCAATTAACCTCTAAAACATGCGAAGTGGGGCTTGTCTCAAGGGTTGGTCGGTATCCTTGAGCTGAAGTTCTCAGGGAGAGTGACCAGACCAGCCCCATGATCCCCCCCCAGAAAAGGAAGATATATATATATATTGCTAAGCATTTGTTTGTTATCTCTAATGTTGAATAAGAGTCATGTACTAAGTACCTTCTGTCTGATAATATAAGCTCTTAGTTTTATGAGACCACAAGAAAACTGTTTACAATTCAAATGGGTATATCACCATACATCTGATAGTAGTTTTCTGCAGTGAATATCCCACTCCACAGGTTTAAAGACTCTACTCCACATAACCAATCATATTTCAAACATCAACAGCAAGGGGCAGGAGCCACCCTCTGACAACCAGCAAGTGTATTTTCAGGTATTCCCTTCAGCTCCATAATTTCAGCAGTTCCTTAGAATGTCTCATAGAACTGTGAAAACTCCACACTATCAATCATGGTTTTTAAAAAGATCAATGTAGGCCAAAGTCTGGAAGGATTCTGAACTGTAGAATTCTTTCTTTCCATGTGGAGTCAGGGGGTATAGTCTTTCTTTCACTTCAGTCGGTTTGATCACTAGGAAATCTTCTGAGCCTCAAGAATGTAGATAAAGCTTCATCTTTTAGGATGCTGAGTGAATGCTTTACTTAAAAAAATCCATAGGTAAATGAGACCCAACTCTATTGAAAATTCCCTATAAATGACTGCATACAAGAATTCAATATAGTCCTAGACTTAACATACTCTAAAAGGTACAAGATCCTAAAGCAGGTACTCGTGATTTACACCTATAATACTTACTACTCAGAAGGCTGAGATCTGAGGATCCCCATTCAGAGTCAACCTAGGTAGACAAATCTGAGACACTCCTATTGCCAATCAACCATCACAAAGCTAGAAGTTTAAGCATGGCTCAAGAAGTAGAGCATTACGCTCTCATTTCTCCCCAATATAACATTTCTCATAACCATAGTAAAATTGCCTGAAATTTTTTTTATCAAAACCAAGTGCATACACTGATTACTTAATCATTAATTTTTCAATGATATCTGAATGTGGTGGCATATGACTAAAATCTCAGCAAAAATGAACCACAAGTATTAGGATTGTAGACAGAATAGGCAAAAGATAGCCAGATTCTATCTTAAAAATAAAATGAAGCAAATGACTTGAGGCCTTGTTCAAAAGGTATAATGCTTTCATAGTATGCTGAAGATATGAAGTTAAATTTTGAATGTTGGATATAGGAAAAGAAATAAAGTTTCAATTTCTTAAAAATGAGAGATCTGAGTTTGAACTTTTCTACTGCAGTGTGGAGACAAATATAGAAAAACTTCTACTCTTTCCATTCTATATGATGAATAAATGGAAGGAGAGAAATTTTTCTTCTCTTTTACATAACTCTACTGTTGAGAAGCATTGCTTCGGGTGAAGGATACCTTTCCAAGAACACAAGTTACATGGGAACAACTCAAAGTAAATAAAACACATAAACTCAAGAGTCACAAAATGTTGTCTTCAGACTCAGAGACCCTCTTGATGTCTTGCAGTTAGCAACCTTTTGCGTTTTTCTTTTTCCGTGAAGAAAGTACAGTATTCACTACTGATATTGGCTGTAGGCATACAAGTGAATTAGAATGTAGAACTCTGCTATTTTTGTTCAAATACCTTTCAAAGAAGCTCTGACATGAGTAATCATGTTCTTCTCCCTTCATAAGATTGCCCAATGGGAAATCAAGCAAGAATATGATAGCTATAATATATAATATTTATTAAGTATACAATATATCACCAGGAATGCTCACAGAGAATATATAAGACTATGTCAGAAAATCTGAGCTAAATCTCAATATATCATTTCAGAAGATTTGAAAACAATGATGTTTTAATTTCACAAGCATATTTATGATTATACGTAAACATTTCAATGTAACTGAACTCATCAAGCCCTATCCTTTCTGTGTATAGTAAGCGAAGGGCCTTTCATGGATTTTTCAAATATCAAGTCTTTACATCATAATTATATACAATGGCTTAATGAACTATTGGATATTAAATATTTATTGTATCAGATTTTAATATATCATGTTGAATATAATAAGATAATAGTTTTTCCTGAAGAGAAAGAAATTAAAAATTATTCCAAATATTTTTAAAGAGGCTACTATCACACATGATCTCCTACTAAGTGAGCATCACGACATTATAAGGAGCAGCATCCTGAAGTGAAAGGGAGAGGTGGTATGTAGAGAATAAATGATCACTTAAAAGTGCCTAAGTTTGATGTCCAAAGAATTCTACTTCAAGAATTTGTAAGCCTAATAAACTTCACAACATTAAATAAATTTGGAGTCCTTCTATCAATTTTGTGTCACAATTTTACATGATTTCTCAGAAATAAAAGCATATCTGTGCAAGAAAATATGCTGTTGGCATAATGTCCAGGCAATTGATTTGGATTAAATTCACATTATTTTTAGTTTTATCTCGATGGAAACACGTAATAGTTTATTAACTGTGAACATAGTTATTAATGCAAAGAGGTCTATGACATGTTGAGCATTTTAAAAAAATAAAAAAGTTATCTGTTATGCAAACAAACATTTTAAGGAAGCAATTGCTTCTTATAGAAACAAATAAACATGCCTTTTTAGACTTTAGGGCATCTTGAAAGACCATTAGAAATCCATTCAATCACAACATTTTTAATACTGCAAAAATGAATAATTACAATTTAAATGTTCTGATAAGTTTCATGATTTAGTCTAATGCCAAAGTCAGAATTAACACTTGTGAAAAGCGATGATTCACTGAATATAAAATTCATGCTTGGCATTATGTATATATTTTATTTACCTTTTTGATAACAACTCAAAGTGCTGCGTATCACATTCTTGTGGCTCAGATAACGGAGAAATGTGTCATTTCTTTCAGATAGCACAACTAGTACATGGCAAAGTAAGGATTGAAATTCAGACTTGTTCCATTTTCTTAATTTGGCTTTTGAATGGATGGGGATATGATTTTTTAATCCATTTTATTATTATACTTTCACAAAATATAAGTCACCAATTTTAAATTCACAATTAATTAATTTTGGAAAATGCAATAGTTATACAGCTACTACAACCCAGAAGATGTAGAACATTTCCATAATCCTCAAGAGTGCCTTTGTGATTCCCTTATCCCACCACTAATCTTTGCCAACCACATATATTCTTTCAAATTTCATTTTATTTTTTCTAGAATGGTAGGTGAATGAAATCATGACAAATACAGTATATCTGAGTTATTTCATTCATCATAGTGCCTTTGAAATTCATCCAAACTCAAATTTGTATTAGAATTTCATTCCTCTCAAGTATTAAATATTTTTGTTTTTTTTGTTTTTGTTTTTTTTGTTTTTTTCATTTTTATTGTATTTATTTTTTTGATTGTAATTAGTAAAAGGGTTACATGATATTTGACAGATAGAAGGTGCATTAATTCACATACATTGATACCCTTTCACATGTCTTGGTACACATTACCCTCCCCCCCACATCCCCCACCCATCTTGGTTTTCCCCCCTTCCCTATCAAATTTCAAATAACCAAATACAAATAAATTCAATATATCAGATAACAAAGTGAGATACTGTAACAATATGAGATAACCAAGGGACAGCAAAGGAGATGAGAGACAACATAGTACCTTAAGGACAACAATCATTCATTATATGGCTTTTGTTTCAATATCCTGGAGGTCCTTTCAATTAGCTTCATATTATATGGCCTTATGTATCAAGATTTTGCTCTATTGCAGATCTCTGCTAGTAGAGCCCAAGGTTTCTACTGATTATGACGAATGAGGGAAACCATTGAGCCTAAGTTCCTTTGAGTCTGGCTTACTTCACTTAATATGATTTTTTCTAAGTCTTTCCATTTCCTAACAAATGGGGCGATGTCATTCTTTCTGACAGCAGCATAGAATTCCATTGTGTACGACACATCTTACCCAAAAAAAACCAATCATCCTTTGAAAGTGAGAGGGTGGAATAAACTCTATCAAGCTAATGGCCCCCATAAACAAGCTGGAGTTGCCATCCTCATATCAGATAAAATAGACTTCAAACTAAAATTAGTAAGAAAAGACAAAGAAGGTTACTACATACTACTAAAGGGATCTTTCCTCCAGGAAGACATAACGATCCTAAATATTTACACACCCAATCCCGGAGCTCCGAACTTCATCAAGCAAACTTTACTTACACTGAAACCATACATAGATCGAAATACAGTGATTGTCGGTGACTTTAACACACCACTCTCACCTATGGACAGATCAACAAGACAAAAACTTAACAGAGAAACCTTAGAACTGAACAACTATATAGACCAATTAGATCTAACAGACATCTGCAGAATATTCCACCGAGCAACAACACAATATAATTTTTTCTCAGCAGCACATGGAACATTTTCCAAAATAGATCACATCTTAGGCCATAAAACAAACCTGGTCAGATTCAGAAACACTGAAATTATTCCATGCGCACTCTCAGACCACAAAGGCATCAAATTGGAACTGAACACACATCTCCACCAACGAAAACCCTGTAACTCATGGAGACTGAACAACACATTGTTGAATCACCAATGGGTCGTCGAAGAGATCAGAACAGAAATCCAACAGTTTATGAAATTTAACAGTAAGGAGCACACAAAATACCAACTCCTTTGGGACACAGCAAAGGCAGTACAGTACTCAGAGGAATATTTATAGCGCTGAGTGCCTACAACAACAAGTTGGAAAATTCGCAAACCAACAAGTTAATGTCTCACCTTAAGCTCCTGGAAAAAGAGCAACAAACCAACCCTAATCCCAGGAGAAGAAAGCAAATTATTAAAAATCAAAGCAGAATTAAATGATTTGGAATCCAAAAAAACTATAGAAAGAATCAACAAAACAAGGAGTTGGTTCTTTGAAAGAATTAACAAAATTGACAAGCCCTTAGCAAATCTTACCAAAAAAGGAAGGGAGCATATCAAAATAAACAAAATCGCAGATGAAAATGGTAATATCAAGACAGAAATTACCAAGATCCAGAATATCATGAGGGAATACTTCTCAAACCTTTACGCCAACAAATTTGAGAATCTAGATGAAATGGATGAATTCCTAGCCAATATTAACATACCCACACTGAACCAAGAAGAACTAACCCAACTCAACAGGCCTATTTCAAGCTCTGAAATAGAAATGGCAATTAGAGAACTTCCACCTAAGAAAAGCCCAGGGCCAGATGGATTCACAGCTGAATTCTATAAGGTCTTCAAAGCAGAGCTCTCACCAATACTCCTCAAGCTCTTCAACAAAATTAAATATTTTTGTATACCATTGTTTGAAAAAGCCAAGATGGGTTTATTCAAGTGATAGACACTTGATTTGTCACAGATTTGAGCCACTATGTGCAAGAATCTTATGAATATGCACAAATATATTTTTAGTAGACATACACTTCCAGTTTTCTAGAGTTGATATTTAGAAGTGAGCAATGTAAAATAATGGATAGCAATGGAATGCTACAATTTTGTTATCTTATAATTTTATTTTATTGTTGGGGTGTTGTATAGAAGGGTTGTAGTTACATTCAGCAGGAACACATTACTTCTCAAATATTGAAATGCTATATGTTTTTGACATTTATTTTCAGGATGCCTAATAATGCCTCTTGAAATTTCATAAAACTTCATTGTATTAATGTTTGCTCAAATATTTTGCCCATTTTGATTGTAGTTCAATCTTATTAATGAGGCATGAAACTTATCCTAAGTATTCTAGATACACATGCTTCATGAACTAAATCCTCACAAATATATTCTTTCATGCTTTGTTTTGTCATTTTCTTTTTAAAATTAATTGTGTGTTTTTGTCACTTTGTTATTAGTAATGTTTACTAAGTTTTTGAAGAGCCGAATGTTAATAGGTTTCATTAATAGTTGATTTGTCTCTTCTTCTTAGTAAATAATATCTATTCACTTTAAAAATATTTTCTTAATGTTTTATGTTTTAATCTGCTACATATAAATGCACGATCAATTTAAGTATTTTTTTCTGTTTTGGACAAGGCGAGATCCAAGTTTATATTTTTTCATACAATGATAATTAATTATACTTCCAATTTTGTAGAGAAACATTTTGCATTCCAGCATGTGCTCTATTTTGTAAAATGTTTCACGTGCACCTGAAATTAAAAAGGTAATCTACTATTCAGGATGTTCTATAAATGTTAATTTAAACTATTTTATAGTTGCTGTCCAAATAGTTTATATCTTTTTTCTGTTATGTTTGATTATTTAGTAAGAAAGAGAATGTGAACATCTCTACCCATAACTGGGGAAATACTATTTGTTTTTTAGTTCTTTCTGATTTGCTACATAGTTGTTGGACTTTGTAGTTATGTAAATCCATACTTGAATTAAATTCTCTTGATAATTTGATTTTTATCATGGAATATTCCTGTTTTCATTTTCTAAGGGGAACAGAAGCAAGAATTTAATATTTTCATTTTGTTTGTCTTCTTTAGGGGAGGGGCAAGAAGAGCACAGAAATGGAAGGACAAAGAATGAACAAATGCAGCAATGGCACTTTCTAGATATTATTTGGAAAATGAACTCTCCAACTTGTGGGCAGAGATGGGAGGAAAAAACTGGGAGAGAGCTAGAGAAGGGTTGACATTTTCCAGAAAGAAATGTACTCCTTACTTGACATTCAAAGACAACTCCTATGTACTCCACCTTCATGATAACAATAAAAAGATTAGATGCTATATTATAATAACCACTTTTTGATAAGCATTTCTATAGTTTTTTAAAATTTTCTCTATTTGTGGATTTTTGTAGAATATAGTTATTATTTTCATTTTGGGAAGATTCTATTTCCTTTATTAAGAAAGGTTGAAGCTGGACGTGGTGACTCATGCCTGTAATCTTAGTTGCTCAGGAGATCTAAGGATCAAGATTCAAAGCCAGCCCAGGCACTAAAATCCGTGAATCTTATTTCCAATTAACCACCAGAGAACCAAAAGTGGTGCTGTGACTCAAGGATTAGAGTGGTAGCCTTGAGCTAAAGAGCTCAGGGATAATGCCCAGGCCCAGGGATCAAGTCCTACAACCGACCAAAAGAAAAAAGATTGATTATTAATATATAATATTTAAATTCTATAAATTATGTTTCATGCTTAAATATTTATTTTGCTCTTGTTACCATCTCCTTATTCTTTCTACAATATTGAGCACAGTTCAGACATATCATTCATTTCTAAATTTATTGTTTGAATAATGTATAAATATATGTTGTTTTTTTACACACCTTATTTTTTTGAATTCCTAGAATGATGTTTAGACATTCATATAATGAATTTGGCTTAAATTTAAAAATTCTTTTACTTATATTTCAACTCCATTAGATCCTCAATATGTTATCAAAATTTTTAGCAGGTTTCATTATGCAGCTTTCATATATATTTGAAAGATAATATATGTCGATATTTCCATAGTTAATTGGAGGAAAGATTCCTATGGACTTTCTTACCGAGGCTGGCTTTTAACCAGGATCCTGAGATTGCAGTCTCTTGAATAGGATTCCTGGCATGAGCTACTGACACCCAGCTACTCAATTTCTTTTAATTCTTTTTGTTTCAAACCTGCTCACATTGCCAAATAGTTTCCATGTTTTATACTCCAATAATTTTTTTTACATCTAAATTTTACATATGAAAGAGAACATATATTTGCAATCAGATGCATTTAGCTTAACCTGATGATTTCTGGTCCCAAACATTTTCTTGCAAATTTCATAATTTTATTTGCCTTTAAATCTAAATTGTATTTCATTGTGTATGTGAGACATTTTCTTGATCTGTTCATCAGTTTGGCACATAGAGGTGTTTCAATAGGACAGTTATTATCAATAGTGTTGCTATATACATGAGTGTGAAGATATTTCTACTTTATGCTGGCTTATATTCTCTCACTATATGCCTAAGGTTATAACAGGATCATAAAACAGTTTTCTTCTAATTTTTCGAGAAATTACCATACATTTCCAATAACAATGTGTAGAGATTTTTTCTCCTATGCTCTCACTGACATTTTTTTTTGCCATTTAGATTGGAGTTAAAACATAATCAATGAACTTGTGATTTGTTTTTCTTTCAAACTAATGATGTTAAATATTACTTCATGTACTCGTTTGAGAGAAGTCTGTTCCGTGCATTTGTTCACTTATTAATGGAACTGTTTATGGTTTTGTTGTGTATTTTTGAGATTTTTATATATCCTTTATCTGATGATATGGAGTAAGATTTCTTTCATATTCTGTGGGTTGTCTTGTCAAACTGGTAATAATTTACTGTGCAAAATTACTTGTCACTTCTTACTCTTATTTGCTAAGCTATTATAGTCCTATTCAGAAAGGTATTTCCTGTATCTCAAGCTCCATGAACATGTATATGACTTGCAAATTCAGTAAAATAACCAATATGTCTTTTATCCATTTTCATTACCCTATGGCTTGGATTCTCATTCTAGAAAATTAATTGTAATATTCACAAAGAGTCATTTATTTTCTTTATCTGGACTATAATCTTTATTACCTATTGACCAATTTCTGAAAATAATTGTTCAATATGTTTGATCTTTTTCCATTAATTTGTTTGAAAGGGCAAATTTTTCAAGTGTTAGTCTCTTTTAAAGAACTTGCTTAATGTACTGGTTCACAGCACATGCCAAAATACATGTTTATCTCTGCTATTTATCAGCTGTGTGTTTGAGCAAATTGCTAAAAAATATGATTGTGGGAGGCTATGTGACTAACAGTAAAATGTGTCCTCAACTGGCTTAGAAATCTGATTACTAAGTCCAAATGGTGATGAGTGTATCAATTCAAATTTTTCTAAGAACAAGGTAATCCAGTCCATTTATTGCATTCCCCATTTTTAAACTTGCTATAAAATATACCTATTTCATAAAATTTTAGTAAAAAGTAAATGAGGTAATTTAGATTAAGAAATTAGTGCAATCTTTCCATTCTTTAATTAGGGTGTTATAACTTTTAAATTAAATCTTTATTAATATGAATATGTTTAATGGAAATATGTAATAAAGTGTCAGACTGCATTTTCAGATTTCTACAGGAGAACAAATAAATATTAGTGTATAGATTCACATATTTTCTGAGCTCTTTCTTTTAGTATGCAACATAATTATAAGCAAGTTAATTGTGTTATTTTCATAATGAATTATTATTTAAACAAAAGTACACTAAAATTAAGTTTATATGACATTCTACTAAGCACATAGGATACCAAAATACTGAAAATATATTTCCTTTTCCATCAATATTTTTGTGTGGGGGTGTGGAATATCTCTTCCATTCACAAAAGTACAAAATCCTGCTAAATTATTCTGAAATAAAATTACTAATATGCTGGAATTAAAAAAATATGTTGTTTATTTTCTCTGGCTATTATTACAAATCAGAAAAAGAAATATTTTGTTTTCATCTTTATTTTGTAATTTTAAACCATCTTTATTATGTTTACTACAACCCTTCAATGACATATATCATCATTTCCCTTAAAATTCATTAAAGGGAAAAATGTGTGTGCATGTGTGTGTGGTGTGTGTGTGGTGTGTGTGTGTTTGTTGCAGAATTCTGTAAAATAGTTCTATTAGCATATAATAGAATGGTCAATGGTTTGGTAATAATCTGCCTTTCTGTACTGGCAACCTGAGACCCATGAGAGAGAAAATACCTTATCAATCTTCATGATCAAATGAAGAAGTTAAGAGGGACTCAACACTAAAGATAAAAACAGACAAACTAATGTAAAAGAAAACAGGAACAGGTTTTGCTTCTAGTTATCACCAAATTAATTTGTAGGGAAACATTTTCTAAGAAGTTTGAATATTATTTGCATGCCGATTTGCTCTACCATATATTTATGATCCATGCCTATCTATTTCTAATTGCCTGAGATTTGAAAGTTACTACAAAGGAATTTTTATATTTTTAGTACAAGGGGATAACATGGAAAGAACGTTTGAATGTTGAGGAAATATGATTATTTTTTATGAAATATTTTATGTAGATGTTTTATGTGTGAGAAAATGGGGTAATCTTAATGTAAAACGTAGTAATTAGTCTGGCATGTCTAGAGTAATTATGTTTTGGTCACAATTACATGCTTGCTGCTATATTTTTAACTGAACTTGGTCCTATTTTTTAATTGTATTTAATTTGGGGTAACAATATGAGATAACCAAGGGATGGCAAAAGAGATGAGAGATAACATAGTACCTTAAGGACAACAATCACTCATAGGGCTTTTGTTTCTATATCCTAGAGGTCCTTTCTTAGTTAGCAAATATTTTTCCTCAGAGATTAGTTCATTTGTGCTTGCCAGTTAGCACTCATCTAAGTTAAGCCTCTCCTTTTCCACAGTGCCTGGGAGGTAGCAGTATTTTATCATCTTTGATGTTAACATTTTAGTGAGATGGTTCTCAGGTACTTTTCTTTTTGCCGGTCCTGGGACTTGAACTCAGGGCTTGGGCACTGACCCTGAGCTTTTCAAGGCCAGTGCTCTACCACCTGAGACAAAGCACCACTGCGAATCTTTTTTGTGTATATGGTACCAAGGAATTGAAACCAGGGCTCCCAGCATGCTAGGTAAACACTCTTTACACTAGACCACACTCCCAGTTCAGTTCTCAGGTTTTGGAGAAAGGAAATTCCCAGATTATGACACTGGCAAGACCCTGAAAAACGATTCAACTACAACTCAAAGAAGCAGATAATGAACTTACAGCTGTTAAATTTTCTAATGTCAAAGCTCTGAGCTTTCTACAGAACACTATAGTCAGATAACCTGTCTGAAATTGAGTCATGGTAAATGAACTTTTATATTGGTCAATAAGTAATATATTGTCCTTTCAATGTCATTGAAATTATTTTTTATTCCACTTTTTTATTTTTTTCTTTTTGTTTTGTTGGTTATCTTCAAATAAATTTTCCTCTAGAACCAAAATTTATATAATAACATGATGATATTTTATATTTTTTTACCAAAAGGAGTCTCTCTAAGATTTTGGAAAGTACAATGTAATGAAAATAAAATATCTAAAAACCTCTGCTAATCATGTACATAGCACATTTAATATATGACAGTATTTATAAAAAATAACATACTTAACAATTATTATTCATTCATTATCATGAATTATTACAAGAATATTTGGTGGTACCAGAGCATACATTCAAGGTATCCTGTTTGCTAGACATGGGCATTACATCTGAGCCATACTTCCAGACTATTTTTTGCACTATTTCTGTTGAATAGAATTTCACGTTTTGTCCTGCCCATTTCTAGACTGCCATCTTCCTATTTTATATGACCTAAGATAGCCGGCATGCACCACCACACTCAGATTCTTCTACAATTGAGTTTAGTGAGGTTCTTGCACTGGGTTGGCCTAGAACACATCTTAGGACTTTCAGCCTCCCATGTAGCTAGTAGTACAGCTGTGCACCATTATGCTAGCTAATGGTTGATAAAATTTCTCACTAACTTTTTCCCAAGATAGATTTGAATTTTAATTTTTCTGATCTCAGTCTCTCAGGCAATTATAGGCTTGATCCACAGGTCTGATAAAATGAGAGGAACTTTAATTTTCCTCTAATAAAAACATCGTTAATTGGGGTCTTCAGATAGAAATACTGAGGAGAATATTGATGCTATCACATACCTGTATAGGCAAAAGAAGACAAATCATAAGAATGGTTATAGAAAGTAAAGTGAATTCGTGTTGACTATCATTGCACTTAGAATCCTTAGACTTTTCTCAGAAGGTTTTTTTTTCTTTTGTATTCTGTTTCTGATTATTACAAATATTATATATTGCATTTGTGAAACTGCTTATATTTAGGAAATCTGATTTCAGGCTGTAGAACAAATCGATAGGTAGTTTGACGGAGAATAGATATAATGTTGGTTTAGAAGGGAATAGTTTGGGCTGAAAATAGAGCTCAAGGATAGAGTGCTTGCCTTGCATGCACAATTTCTTGGTTCTAATCCCCAACATTTCATGAATACAGTGCTAAATACAACAAAACAATACATTTGCCTAACTTGAGTCAATCAAACAAAAGCTGGTATAAGTTCCACACTGTAAGTTTGTATACTGAGGTCACATAGGATAGGCCAAAAATAGCACTGATATAAAGCCCATATGCAAACTTGTCCTTTGGCAGATGTATGCGCTTAGGCTGTTTTTGAAAAGCCAGATTTACAGTTTAAATCAAGGAATGAGAATAGCTCAAATACAAGTTACACTACTCCATGATTACCAAATATAAACTGGTCAGGATATAGAACATCCAATTAACACTCAATTTAAATATGAATGGGTATGTAAATTGATACAACCTATTTGGACAAGTGCTTGATAGGGTCTGGTAAAACAATGTATTTACACTCTTAGTAGCAGTAATTCAATTCCCATGCATACATGCAACAATGATATTTGGATATATTTAACAAAGAACAAGTACAGTAATGTACACAATAATCTTATTTTTTTCCTGTCCCAGGGCTTGAAGCTAGGCCTGAGCACTGTTCTTTGGCTTTCTCAAGGATAGAGCTCTACCACTTGAGCCACAACACTACTTCCAGCTTTTTCTATATATGTGGTACCAAGGAGTCAAACCTGGGTCTTCGGTCGTGCTAGGCAAGCACTCCTAACACTAGGCCAAACTCTCAGCCCCTGCACAACAATATTTTAAAAACATAAAATAGAAATAAATAAAATGCTTACTAGCATTAAATAATTTAATGAAAAAAATTAACTTAATTTTTGAATATTTGACTTGTGAAAACAAGCTCTTATAGTTCATTAACTACTCCTCAACTTGAGCCCTGTATCTGGACAAGCCATTAACAAAAGCTAGGTGTTCATCTTTTGACAGAAGAGAACATTTAAAACACAAATTCCTGCCTATATGAGAAATTTTATCTCACACCCATCCCTTATATTTGAGAGAGTTGAGAGAGGTTTGTAATGCATTCCCCAAGAACCTCAAATATGTAAGTAGTAAATCTTTATGTATTCTCTTGATGTGTATTTGTGTATGTGAGTGTGTGTGTGTGTGTGAGAGCGAGAGAGAGAGAGAGAGAGAGAGAGAGAGAGAGAGAGAGAGAGAGAGAGAGAGAGAGAGAGAGAGAGAGAATTATTCTGATACATTAGAAACAATCATTGGATGCAGGCTTTTCTACCTATGCAGATTTTTATAACAATTGACAATTTATCTGGTAAGCTTACTTCTACTTATTGTGTCTATCTTTTAAAATTATATTTATTTTTTATTACCTTCAAGTAGTTGTACAAAGGCCCATTTAGTAAAATAGCTTATGAATACAATATATCTTGATCAGTGTCACCTCTCAACGCTCTCACCCACCTCTCCTCTACCCAGTCCTTCCCTAACTCTTCTTAATTTTGTAGGATATACATTGAGTTCTTTTATTATCTTTAAATAATATCACAAAGTATTTGCCATTTAAGAAAGCAGTGTAGGAACCCACCTCATCTTTATCAGTGTCAGTCCTCTCAACATTTTCATGCTCAATTGAACAACGCCTTCCCTCACTTTTCTTAATTTTGTAGTGTATAAAATAGATTTTTCACTGTTTTCATTCCCTCTTTCCCACTTCATTCATCTATTTCTTTCCCCTCCTCCTATGCAGAGATACGTATTTCCTAGTGATTATTTTGTCTTAGATTTTGCCTTTCCAAGGAATTATACAAGTTTAGTTGTCCCTTGACTTTTGTATATATCTTATCTTATAAATGTTTAGTACTTTCCTTAGTTTGTTTGTACTCCTATAAAATTGTGCTTGGGAACAAGTAATTAATAAAGAACAAACATTTATTTCTTACAGGCAATTAAAGCTCAGCATGCCAATAGATTGAGTGTTCTGTTCAGGCCTACTTTCTACTTCTAAAATAATGCCTTCTTTTTGCATCCCTGGATGGTATGAACTCTGTGTGCAATACATCCAAAGGAATCAAAGTGGAAAAATGATGGACTCTCTTCATTAAGCCTTTTGATTAGGGTGCCTAAACCTATGCATGAGAGGAAGTCTCCATGACTCTATCATCTTCTAAAAATTATGTTTTAATTCTGCTGTATTGAAGATTATGGTCCAACATGAATTTTAGAGAAGACAAATTCATTAAAGCAGGTCTAAAATTAAATTTTATAAGAAATCATGAATTTCTTAAATTCAAAATAATATTTATTCCTATGAATTTGAACCTATAAATATTCATATATACACACAAATAGGACATATGAACACACATATGTTTTTTATATAACTTAACAAAGACGTATTCTCAAAGAATTTAGCTCCCAGAATGACATAATGGAAAAGATTTCATATCACTTTATGCTAATATATTCAGAGCAGAGTCATGTGATTTTACATAAAAAATTGATATTCAAATATTCTACTACCAAAAAACTAATGTAATAAAGCATCTGATCCCTGCTGATCATATTGACAATGATTTACATAGTTACTGGCAGCTGAATATTAGCATGTGATTATAAAACAGCACCAGCTATTATGTCTGATACCTAATTTTCTGAGAATTTAATAAAATACTGTAAAATAATTATGATATGTTACAAAACAAAAACACATCTAATTTTAAGGTAATTTTAATATAAATAGTTGGTAATTTTGTGGTGATAAATACAATAATTATTCAGTAGAATTTTTTATCTCAATTTATAATGATAATCTGAATTTCCTATAACCTCATGTAAATTAAAACAGAAAAAATAAATTTAGGACTTATAAGCAACATGGCTAAAATAATATGTATCTGGGAAGTTAGACTGTATACATTATAGCCTGAGGTCATTTTGTTAGTTCTAGTAAATTGAGAAATATATTGACTTTTCCCATATTGCAGACCTAAGGTTTCTCATCAATTTGTATTTTCAGTAAGCATTGGTAATCTGATTTCTATGTCAAACAAAGAAAATAGAAATACAATGATATACAATGTTTCAGTTTATTTTCCCTCTTATTTTCTATTCCAGTGATGCCCTTTCTATGTAAAGTAAATTATTAATTCAGGATAGGAATTTACACTTTCTGCCAGAGTGTCTTTGGTTTGAAAGGAGGTTGTAATACTTACATGGAGAGTTTCTTTAGTCATGTAATAAAGAAATATTCTGCTGTTTGTTGCTCCACTTAGAATTTCCAAGGGTCAAGTGGTAATTTCACTCTGTGAAGCACAACCTTAGTTTGCTTCATGGGCGCTAGGCCTTTATTTCATTTAGAAGGAAAATAAGCAATGTGCTACTTCTCTATAAATAGGCTCCACACTTATTTATTCTTTATACACAGAGAGTCGTTAAGTTTCTGTTAGGAACTTTAACATCACATTTTCTATAGGATATACGTAGAGACATACATGCACATAAACGCACATAAACACCAAATGTATCTCCAAAAGAGACTCTCAGAGAAAACAAATTAATAATATGTGCAGAGGAATTTTGTATCTCTTCTTATATAATTCATTGATTATGAATTGTGTAAATGAAAGTACAACTATGTTTCCTGAGTGCCCACATTGGCTACTAGTATGTTCAATTTCCTTGTCTCACAGTAAAGTAGTTAGCCATAATCATGGCATAGTAAAATATGCATAGAAATGGAAATAGTGAATACCACAAGATCTCATTTACAGAATGATAAGTCTTTAATGGTTTCCTTCATTTGTAATAATTAGTACACATCTAGGACTCTCCTGGCAGAGGATTACAATAGCTCAAAACCTAAGTACATAAATTCATACAGGATAAGCCTAAATGAAATGAACTCTAGGATATGGAAACAAGAGGTTTACCCTGTATAATTATTCTTCTTAATGTACTATGTTATTTCTCTTCTCTTTTGTTGCCCTTATGGTTAATCACATGTTGTTACACTATCTGACTTTGTTACCTAGTATATTGTGTATACATTCATTTGTTTATTTGAAATAGGGAAGGAAAGGGGGTAAACAGGATGATTAGGAGGGGGTAGGGCGAGGTAAACTGGAACAAAAACATGAGAAGGGTTATCAATGTGTGAGAAGTAATGCACTTACTACCTGACGAATGTAACTGTAACCCCCCTATAATTATCCCGACAATAAAAATTTTTAAAAAAGAATGATGAGAGTTTTATAATTTTGAAAAAGTTCACCTACAGTTATATTGTATAAAACATAAATACTATCTCTAAAATTTTAGAAGAGTTCACTGATATCTGGAGTACCCTTCCATTCACTTACTCCGGATTATTACGTAATAAAAATGCAAAAGGATTTAACTCTTAATTTCTGCATTTTTGGAGACAGAGTCTCACTATATAACCTAGACTGTCTTCAAATTTCTGATCCTCCTGTTTCTACCTCTAGAATTCTGTAATGACAGGCCTGAAGTACCACACTTAGCCTAATTACTTAATTGAGGGTGATGTACAGAGTAGTGACAGTTACATATGTAAGGTAGTGAGTATTTTTCTTGTCAAACATTGTTGCCCCTCCCATATTTTTTTCACTCTCCCTCCCTCTATCCCTTCCAAGTTGTAAAGCTCATTTCCAACATATTTTCTTGTGAATATTGCTATTACGTTGTTTAGCCTTTGTCCTTTGTTTCACCATTTTGTTGTTTCCCTTCCTTTTCTTAATTCAAATAAAGGTATATACAATAAAACAAGTACCAAAATCAGAAATAGTAACAACAGGGGATAAATCATAGGGGGAAAAATAAAAAATAAATATTTTCACATAGTACATTAAAAACAACAACCAAAAAGAAAAATCTCTTGTTTCCATATCATGGAATTTATTTTGCTTAGTACCATCTTGTTTTATTCTAAAAGTGTCACTGTACAAGTTTGCTAAGACTGCCAAAACAATGTATTGCAAACTGATGATTTAAAGAAGAGTAATTAATTTCTCTCTGTCCACATTCAAGGTGTTAGCATTCTGTTTCCTAAGAGTTCTTCTTCCTTGGATTACAGATGACAGACATTTCTCTGTTTTTACATATTTCCTTTTTGTGACCATTTCTTTTTTGTCTTTGTGTTCTGAATTTCTTCACCTTATAAAGTCCCTAGAAAAATTGTAAATCGAGCCTACCCCAAGAGCCTCATTTTTCCTTATTCACATCATTGAGGGTTTATTTATAAATGCATTCATATTCAGTTGTACTATTTCAGTGTATGAATTTTAAAGGAAGGTAAAAATCAGTCTGCAATAGTTATGCGTTTTAAATATATCTTAAAGTATACAGAAAGTCTTGCTCTGAAAATAGAACACTCCTCTATTTTTAGGCTCACTAGAGGAAAGCTAACTTTATATAGTCTTAAATATTATATAAAGGATTGCTCAGTTGTTCAGTAAGCCTGTTTTCTTATTCCTATGAAAAAGCTAGAATATATTTTCCAGCAGCCATTATACTTAGTTGCAATCATTTTGTTTCATTTTAACCAATGAAATGAGTTCCTGAACATTATGTCTCCTTTTCTGACAGTTTATTTCATATTGGGGTGACAAATATGGTATAACATCCATTTTAAAAGACTTTGAATCACTACTCAGAAGACTGACACTTGAGATTAATTTCCATTGCCTTAAGTCACTGAGATATGGGGTTTATCTGTCACAGTATCTGACAAACTGCATAGGGGTATAGCTTTCTTTTTTAATGCAGTAAAATATACATTTATTTACTCTTAAAAAGTAAGATTTTATAATATTCTGTAAGGTTTTATAGTGGTGTTTTTTTAATCAATTATCTCTTTCTAGAATACTATGCTAAAGAAAACATTATGCCTACTAAGCAATTATTCTCCTATTTTGTTTATCCCAACCTAACTCCTATAATCCACCCATCTATTTCTCTGTGGATTTTATATGTGTATTTCATACTAATTCAATCACACAATATATTGTTTTGTGTACCTAGACTTTTTATATGATAAAATTTTCTATGTGAGAATTACATCTTTTGAAAGCTGAATAATTATAATAATTGTATAGATTGAGAAAAGTTACAGTATCTTCTTTAATCTAGGTTCAGATGTCTTTCACTGTCACTTTTTTAGTATTCTTGTGATCACATAGGTCAGCCTTAATTCAAAGGGAAAGGAGTACACAAGTATTTGTGCATTAGGAAAACAAGATCATTGAGAGACATTTTCATGATGAACCAAGTATAGACTTTTAGGAAGGTAGAAATCTGTAACTTTATACTCCTGGATCCTAGTTTAGTATATGAATAATCTGAACACTGAAGGTTGACTTTGGGCTTTGGAACTGGGATAATGGACAAAATTGTAGCTCTGTGCTTTGTAGAAATGGAGATGGAGAAGCTTGTTTGAAACAGAATTATACTTTTGATTTCTTTTTATGTGTTCCCTTTTATGAATGAAATGAATGCAAGAATACATTTATTTGATTTTAAACTTTTAAATCTCAAAGTCTAATTGAAAGAGACAAAGTCAACACATACTCTTCTATATTACAGTCCCTTCCAAGTACATGAATTGCATTGTGAATAAGAAGTGTTATGAAGCATTGCTTCATTTTTGATAGGATTTCATGCTTTCTGGCAGGTGCTGCAATATTGAGAAACTGAAAAAATTTAGAAAAGCTTCCTAACCAGTTCAGAGCTCATGGAAAGGGGATAAGGGACTGAAGATTTTTAAACAATAAGATAAACCTCGTTTCCATATCCTAGAGTCCAAGAGGTTTATCTTTGTGATTGTTGTTCTCAATGTACTATGCCCAGTTATTTCTTTTGTCTTTTTTTCCACTTACAGTTAATCTCACGTGGTTACCGTATCTGACTTTGTTACCTGGTATATTGTATATATGTTTTTTTGTTTATTTAAAATAGGGTAGAGAAGGGGGAAAACAAGAGTATTGGGGGAGGGAAAGGGGAACCAAAACATGAGAAGGGAAATGGTTTCACGAAGCAATGCCCCCACTAACTGATGAATGTAACAGTAACCCTTCTATACATTATCCTGACAATAAAATACAATTGAAAAAGGTAAGATATAGGGTTCATGCTTTGTGAGAGTCCAAAATAAATGCTTAAGTAAGTAGATTGAACAGATGTCCTTAGTCCATGTTTGATTTTTAACATTATTTCCTAACACCAGTCGTAATATGACTGCCTGTAACTACTTCAGTCACAGAGAACCAGATCCATTTAATAATGTGGGAAGTCAGAAATATGTCTTGCCTAGTTTAACCCAGAGAAGGGCAATTATTTTTGCTTTAGACACTTGTTTGAACTACAAATACTACCTAAAGACTGTCAGGTACACAAATGTTTTTCAAGAAGAAGAGAGATAGGAGGATCAGCTCAGCTTAGGCAAAACTCTAAGACCATATTAGAACAGTAAAAGTAATAAGTAAGATTAGAAGAATGATTGAGGTGGTAGAGTGTCTTCCTAGCTATCACTAGACCTTAAATTCAAACCCCAGTACTGCCACAATGAGAGAAAAAGACAGGGGAAGAGAAACAAACCCAATATTAAAAACAAAAATGACTTAGAATTTTCAAAATTATAAACAAATGGCAACCTACATATTTAGAAAGACTGCAGAACACAAAATATGAAGAAATAATATTATAACATTACATGGTGATGGAAGTTACTACTACTAGGAAAATTCTAGGGAAAAAAGCTATGAAATGAATTATTCTATTTCTTTATTTTGTAGCCTCATGTTTTCCTCCCTAACAGAGGAATGTATTAATCAGAGATCACCAAAGAAACAATACAACAGAATATACACAGAGGTACAGATATATAGAAAGAGATTTGTTCTGACTGACTCCATAGCGCAATTACAGAGAACAAGAAGTTCCGATATCTGCTATCTACAAACTGGAAAACTGCTAGTACAGTTGCACTCAAACTCAAGGCCCTGAGAACCAGGGGAAGCAGTGTTGTTTTGGTCCAAATTTAAGACCATAGGTCTGAACAGGTTTCAAGAACAGAGAGAGGGTGGATTTTCCCTTACTCCATTGTTTATTTCTTCTATGGGTAGTATCCCTCCTTGCTTGGTATGGGTGGTTCTTCATTACTCAGTTCATTTTTAAATGCTAACATTTTCCAAGAGCACCTTCACAAACACGACACAAAAAATATTTCACTCACTATTTGGGCATCCTTTCCCTAGTCAAAGTGACACAAAATAACCCATCACAATTAAGAAAGGGTCCTAGTATACAGAAGTTACAGAACAGATTTGTACATACACTTATCTCAGGTTTACTGGAGATTCTTCAACGCTAAGGTGATCTAATTCACAGTTGTAGAAATCCCTTCGTAGCTTCACTTCTAAGCAGCTATCCACCAATTCATCCTTACCAATAATAGAACTGTACTTTGATTTTATTTTCTATTTACCTTTTCTATCTCCCAACTAGTTCTGTTTTGAGATCAGGGAATAGGGTTACTATTCAGGAGTCACCGAACAACCCTGTATCTAAAATCATTGGATGGAAAACATTGAGCTAATATTTGATCATGCTTCTTGCACAGCTTTGGCAGAAGAAATCACATTTTAATGCTCTTACAGGTCTGGTGTGTTTCTGTACTTTAGGGGTGTGCAGCAGTTTATACTGCAGCATGTTTTCAACTAGCTCAAGTAGGAAAGGCCTCAGTAAGCATAAACAATGGGAGCATCTGGCTGACCTTATTCTGACCCATACCAGTTTAGCTTTCAAGCAAGCAGTCTCTGCTGACACAAGGATTAAATGATCAAAAAAAGCCCTTTAGTCCTAGTTAAGGTTTATATCAAAACAAACCGACTTTCCAAGTGTTTGCGTTTTCCACACATTTGTGCATTGGATAAAAAAGAAAAGAAAACTTTGATGTTTTCTGGGCCAGATATATTTGTTGAATTTTTAAACTTGTAAGAGCAGAATCATAAGTTACTTTGAGTCTGGCTTACTTCACTGAATATGATTTTTTCTAAGTCTTTCCATTTCCTAACAAATGGGGCGATGCCGTTCTTTCTGACAGCAGCATAGAATTCCATTGTGTACAAATACCACAACTTGTTGATCCACTCATTAACTGAGGGACATCTGGGTTGGTTCCATATCTTTGCTATGGTGAATAGTGCTGCAATGAACATTGTTGTGATAGTGGATTTAGTATGCCCTTGTTTCTGGATGGTTGGGTAAATGCCAAGTAGTGGAATTGCTGGGTCATAGGGGAGTTCTATGTTTAGCCTTTTGAGGCACTGCCACACTGCTTTCCATAGTGGTTGAACGAGTTTGCACTCCCACCAACAGTGTAGTAGTGATCCCTCCTGGCCACATCCCCTCCAGCATCTGTTATTATTCGTTTTCCTGATCCTGGCCATTCTAACTGGAGTGAGGTGGAATCTTAGAGTTGTTTTGATTTGCATTTCTTTTATGACCGGAGATGTTGAGCATTTCTTCATGTGTCAATAGGCCATTTTTGTTTCTTTTTCAGAGAAGACTCTCTTTAAGTCTTTGGACCATATTTTAATGGGATGGTTGGTGATTAGTTTTGGAGTGATTCAATTTTTTGAGTTGTTGATATATTTTAGATATGAGGCCTTTGTCCGTTGTTTGGTTGGTAAAGATCTTCTCCCACTCTGTAGGCTTCCTAATTAATTTACTAGCTATGTCCTTTGCCATACAAAAGCTCCGCAGTTTAATGCAGTCCCACTTATCCAGCCTTACTCTGATTTGTTGTGATTCTTGGTCCTTATTAAGAAAGTTTTGACCTGTGCCAAGGAGGCCTAGTGTATCTCCTATTCCTTCTTGTAAGGTTTTCAGAGTGTTAGCTTTTACCTCCAGGTCTTTGATCCATTTGGAGTTAATTCTAGTGCAAGGTGACAAAGAAGGATCCAACTTATTTTTCTGCAGGTGCTTAACCAGTTCTGCCAGCACAACTTGTTGAAGAGGCTGTCTTTCTTCCATTCTATTTTTTTGGCTCCCTTGTCAAAGATTAGGTGGCCATAGGTCTGTGATTTAATATCTGGGTCCTCAGTTCTATTCCATTGGTCTTCAGGCCTGTTCTTGTGCCAGTACCAAGCTGTTTTGAGAATTATAGCTCTGTAATTGAGTCTAAAATTTGGAATTGAAATTCCTCCAGCACTGTTCTTTTTGCTAAGAAGTGTTTTTGCTATACAGGGTCTTTTATTATTCCATATGAAATTTTGAATTGCCTCTTCTATTTCTTTAAAGAATGCCATTGGGATATTGATGGGTATTGCGTTGAATTTGTATATAGCCCTTGGCAAGATTGTCATTTTCACAATGTTGATTCTTCCAATCCAGAAGCATGGGAGGTTTTTCCATTTCCTTAGTTCTGCTTTAATTTCCTTTTTTAGGGTATTAAAGTTTTCATCAAAAAGGTCCTTTACATTCTTATGTAAGCTAATTCCTAGGTACTTTATTTTCTTTGAGGCTATTGTGACTGATACTTAAAAGTAAATTTCCAGGTAAAATAACTCCATGGAAATGTAGATGTATTTTAAATATACTCATCTCTGACATATTGTCAGGGTGAAGTGCAGAGGGGATACTGTTACATAGGCAGGCAATGAGTACACTTCTTACATAACATTGTAACCCCCTTGGATGTTTATCTCCAACATCCCTCCAAAATCAATTACTTGACTATTTTTCTAATGGATACTATTTTATAGTTGATTAAAAAATTTAAAAATACATATCATAGTCACCAATCTTCCACCTAAGAAAAGCCCAGGGCCAGATGGATTCATAGCTGAATTCTATAAGGTCTTCAAAGGAGACCTCACACCAATACTCCTCAGGCTCTTCAAAGAAATTGAAAAGAAAGGCTCTTTGCCAAACTGATTCTACGAAGACAGTAAAACCCTCATCCCCAAAACAGACGGAGATTCATCAAAGAAAAAGAACTATAGACCCATTTCTTTGATGAATATTGATGCAAAACTTCTCAACAAAGAACTAGCCACCATCTACAATAACTCATCAAAAAAATTATCTACTATGATTAAACAGGATTCACCACAGGGAGCAAAGCTGGTTCAACATACGCAATCAATTAATATAATCCAACACATCAACAACAGTAAGGACAAAATTCACACGATTGTCTCAATAGATGCAGAAAAGGCATTTGACAAGATCCAACACCCCTTTATGCTAAAAGCTCTGGAGAAACTAGGAATCCATGGAACAATCTTCAGTATAATGAAGGCTGTGTATCACAAACCCACAGCTAGTATTATACTTAATGGCAAAAAGCTAAAGCTAAAATCAGGAATGAGTCATATTTGCCCACTCTCTCTACTCCTCTTTAACATAGTACTAGAATTTCTAGGCAGAGCAATAATGCAAGAAGCAAGCCTAAAGGGGATCCAAATAGGGTAAGAAGAAGTGAAACTTTCCCTTTTTGCAGCTGACATGATTCCGTATTTAAAGAATCCTATAGCCTCCACTCCCAAGCTCCTTGATCTGATTCAAAATTTTGGAAATGTAGCAGGGTATAAAATTTATCCTCAAAAATAAACTGTCTTCTTCTATGCCAACGGTGAGAGGAATGAGGCAACAATCAGGAAAGCAACTCCTTTTTCAATAGCCTCAAAGAAAATAAAATACCTAGGAATTATCTTAACTAAGAATGTAAAGGACCTTTTTGATGAAAACTTTAAAACCCTGAAAAAGAAAATTAAAGCAGAACTGAGGAAATGGAAAAACCTCCCATGCTCCTGGATTGGAAGAATCAACATCGTGAAAATGACAATCATGTCAAGGGCTTTCTACAAGTTCAACGCAATACCCATCAATATACCAATGTCATCCTTTAAAGAAACAGAAGAGGCAATCCCAAATTTCATATGGAATAATAAAAAACCTCGTAAAGCAAAAACACTTCTTAGCAGAAAAAAACAGCGCAGGAGGAATTTCAATACCAAACTTTAGACTCTATTATAGAGCTATAACTATCAAAACAGCTTGGTACTGGCACAAGAAAAGGCCTGAAGACCAATGGAATAGAACTGAGGACCCAGATATTAAACCACAGACCTATGTCCACCCAAAAAAAAATAGAATGGAAGAAAGACAGTCTCTTCAACAAATGGTGCTGGCAGAAGTGGTTAAGCACGTGCAGAAAACTAAAGTTGGATCCTTCTTTGTCACCCTCCACTAGAATTAACTCCAAATGCATCGAAGACCTGGAGGGAAAAGCCAACATACTGAAAACTTTACAAGAAAGAATAGGAGACACAGTAGGCCTCCTTGGCACAGGTTGAAACTTTCTAAATAAGGACCAAGAAACAAAACAAATCAGAGAAAGGCTGGATGAGTGGAACTGCATTAAACTGCACAGCTTCTGTATGGCAAAGGACATAGCTAATAAATTAATTAGGAAGCCTACAAAATGGGAGAAGATCTTCACTAAGCATACAACAGACAAAGGCCTCATATCTAAAATATATCCACAGCTCAAAAATATTGAATCACTCCAAAACTAATTTCCAAAGTAACAACCATGCCATTAAAAGATGGGCTGAGGCTTAAAGAGAGTCTTCTCTGAAGAAGAAACAAAAATGGCCTATAGACACATGAACATCTCTGGTCATAAAAGAAATGCAAATCAAAACAATGGTAAGATTCCACCTCACTCCAGTTAGAATGTCCAGGATCAAGAAAACTAATAACAACAGATGCTGGAGGGGATGTGGCCAGGAGGGATCACTACTACACTGTTGGTGGGAGTGTAAAGTCATTCAACCACTATGGAAAGCAGTATGGCAGTTCCTCAAAAGACTAAACATAGAGCTTCCCTAAGCCCAGCAATTCTACTACTTGGCATTTACCCAGCTGTCCAGAAACAAGGGCATACTAAATCTACCAACACAATGATGTTCATTGTAGCAGTATTTACCATAGCAATGGCATGGAACCAACCTAGATGTCCCTCAGTTGATGAGTGGATCACCAAGATGTGGTATTTGTACACAATGGAATTTTATGCTGCTGTCAGAAAGAACGAAATCGCTCCATTTGTAAGGAAATGGAAAGACTTAGAAAAAAATCATATTTTCCTCTATTGCAAATCTTTGCTATTAGAGCCCAAGGTTTCTACTGGTTATGATGAATGAGGGAAACCATTGAGCCTAAGTTCCTTTGAGTCTGGCTTACTTCGCTTAATATGATTTTTTCTAAGTCTTTCCATTTCCTAACAAATGGGGCGATATCGTTTTTTCTGACAGCAGCATAGAATTCCATCGTGTACAAATACCACATCTTGTGGATCCATTCATCAACTGAGGGACAACTTGATACATAAGGCCATATAGTATGAAGCTAATTGAATGGACCTCTAAGATATTGAAACAAAAGCCATATAAGGAATGATTGCTGTCCTTAAGGTGCTATGTTATCTCTCATCTCTTTTGCTGTTCCTTTGTTATCTCATATCGTCACAATATCTCACTTTGTTTTCTGATATATTGGATACATTTGTATTTGGTTACTTGAAATTGGACAGGTAAGGGGGGAAAACCAAGAGGGGGGGTGGGGAGGAGGGTAATGGGGACCAAGATATGTGGAAGGGTATCAATGTATGTGAATTAATGCACTTTCTATCTGGCAAATATCATGTAGCCCTTCTATAAATTACAATAAAAATATTAAAAAATCAGATTAAGTGTAGTAAGCCAGACTCAAAGGAACATAGGCCCAGTGGTTTCCCTCATTTGTCATAATCAGTAGAAACCTTGGGCTCTCCTAGCAGAGATTTACAATGGAACAAAATCTAGAGACACTAGGCCAAATAGTACAACACTTAACGTAAAGACCTCCACGATAAGGAAAGAAAAGCCATATAATGAGTGACTGTTGTCCTTAATGTACCATGTTATCACTCATCTCTTTTGCCATCCCTTGGTTATCTCATATTGTTAGAATATTTTACCTTGTTTTCTGATGTATTTTATATGTGCTCAATTGGTTATTTGAAATTGGACAGGGAAGTAGGGAAATATAGATAAGCGGGGGGGGGGGGGGGGGGGGGAGGCGGGGGAGGGAAATGGGTACCATGTCATGAGAAAGGTTATCAATGTTTGTGAAGTAATGCACCTTCTATCTGGTGAATATTATATAACCCTTCTATTAATCACAATAAAAAATTATAAAAAAAGAAAAAATATATAATCTAAAACTATTCAATTTGCGCATCTATTTTTATCTGTTAATAATTGACAGACTCCTTAATATAGTTATATTTATTAATTTTTCCTTATGACTCATGCTTCACGTGTCTTACATGTAGAAATTCTCTAAAAATTCCAAATTAATCTTTTAAACTTTTTAACATTTGTTTTCTACACTGAAATAATTACTATGTGTGAAAAAAATTTGCACAAATACTATGATAGAAATTAAGTGTCCTTGCCCTTCTTTATTTTTCCTAATAACCTTCTCACATTATTTCTTGAATATCCCTTGTTTGTCTCTAATGACATACATACTGGAATATCTCTCATAAACCAACAAATTTGTACAAGTTTATGTGTCATTTCTAGTCCTTAGGTCTGTACATCTATTTCAAAATAAGCCTTGATTTAGGATAGGGTAAGGATTCTTATTTCTTCATAAGCCTTTTTCCTTATAAATCAATCAATCACATCCCAAGAAATCTAAGTTTATAGTTATACTGTGCAAGAGAAATCAATTGCAGTTTAGTTATATTTTCCCCAATTTTCCTTTAAAACTCTTAGTGCTATTTCAGTGCCCAGCAGGTAGGCGTGAGTATTACTGTGACGCACCACTTTGCCTTTCCTTTGAAAATATCTGAATTTCTTTTAGTCACAGGATAAAGCCAAACAAAAATTATACCTATTTAAATTATGCTATGATTATACAATTTTATTATTTGAGGTATAAAACAATAAAAATAAATAGCAACAAGAATACATGAGATAAGTTATTTCAAATATTTTAATCATTTTAGCCAAAACTAAGAAATAAACCAATTTGTCAGCATTTTGCTATGCATATTGAATTTTCTACTAAAGTGTACAAAATGATTAGAACTTCTACCCTGTATAGTTTATTATTTACCAAAAAAGACAGAATAATGCTTAGAGAGTTGAAAATCAGACTGTCATTTTGATATATTTTATTTTTAATAAATCTAAATGTTTATTATCAATACCAGCTTAAGTTATATTATGGTTATAGCAACATTTTACAGACAGGTGCTGGGGTTCAGTGCTTAAGATGAAATAAATGAAAGTTATATTTTGAAATCTAAAAATTCTTTTTTTTCACATTTTTTGTAATTAATAGAAGGGTTACATGATATTTGCCAGACAGAGGGTGCATTAATTCCCATACATTGATACCCTTTCACATGTCTTGGTCCCCATTTCCCTCCCCCCCCACCCTCATCCCTCATCTTGTTTTGCCCCATTCCCTATCCAATTTTAAATAACCAAATACAAATATATCTGATATATCAGGTAACAAAGTGAGATACTGTAACAATATGAGATAACGAAGGGACAGCAAAAGAGATGAGAGATAACATAGTACCTTAAGAACAACAATCATTCATTATATGGCTTATGTTTCTATATCCTAGAGATCTTTTCATTTAGCGTCCTACTATATGGCCTTTTGTATCAAGGTTTTGCTCTATTGCAAATCTCTACTAGGAGAGCCCAAGGTTTCTACTGATTATGACAAATGAGGGAAACCATTGAGCCTAAGTTCCTTTGAGTCTGGCTTACTTCACTTAATATGATTTTTTCTAAGTCTTTCCATTTCCTAACAAATGGGGCAATGTCATTCTTTCTGACAGCAGCATAGAATTCCATTGTGTACAAACACCACATTTGTTGATCCACTCATCAACTGAGGGACATCTAGGTTGGTTCCATACCATTGCTATGGTAAATACTGCTGCAATGAACATCACTGTGTTGGTGGATTTAGTATGCCCTTGTTTCTGGACAGCTAGGTAAGTGCCAAGTAGTAGAATTGCTGGGCTTAGGGGAACTCTATGTTTAGTCTTTTGAGGAACTGCCATACTGCTTTCCATAGTGGTTGAATGACTTAACATTCCCGCCAACAGTGTAGTAGGGATCCCTCCTGGCACATCCTCTCCAGCATCTGTTGTTATTAGTTTTCTTGATCCTGGCCATTCTAACTGGAGTGAGGTGGAATCTTAGTATTGTTTTGATTTGCATTTCTTTTATAACCAGAGATGTTGAGCATTTCTTCATGTGTCTATAGGCCATTTTTATTTCTTCTTCAGAGAAGACTCTCTTTAAGTCTTTGTCCCATCTTTTAATGGGATGGTTGTTTCTTTGGAGATTAGTTTTGGATTGATTCAATTTTTTGAGCTGTTGATATATTTTAGATATGAGGCCTTTGTCTGTTGTATGGTTGGTGAAGTTCTTCTCCCACTCATGCACTTATTATCACAATTTCAGTAGGTAAAAATTCATTAAAATATGTTGGAAGCAGAAGCTTGCATGAAAACACTTAAATATAATACTATCCTTAGTGTTATAAACACACAGACTACATACCTTTAAATCTCTAGTAACTATGGAATACCTAGTATGTGTGTTTTATAGTTTAATAATAATAAAAATTATGTCTATCATTATTATTTACGGTCACATAAAATAACAAACCCTTACAACTTCTGGTCCTTTTTCAAATTCATAAGTAGTACCAAAGGACCTCAGTGATATTATACCCTTATAGTTAGTGTGAGACCCAAGTTTTCACTGAGGTCATTTTAATTTCAAAGCCTGAAGTTTTTCTGTCATATCACACTGCTTCTACAGTAGCAGAAATAAGAGTGTTAGAGAACAACCAATTATAAATAAAGAAGTTTATATGTCTGTTAATGCTTTCTTGTAAAATGCTTCCAAGCATTCCTTTTCATAATTCATGAATTAATTTTCCATGCTTCTCTCTTTTCAGTCCGTTCCCTTTCAAGTGAAACTTGTATAGCTAAACAATTGACTGCCCAGCTCAGAATTCTACACAATTATGCTCAAAGATAGGAATACATTGATAAAATTTTAATTTATCCAAGTGTCCATCAAGTCTGCAGGTGCTTTATACCAAGAGCTGTCACAGAGTTAGTGAAAATCAAGTATTGTTCAATAATGGTAACAGGCTGTTACGGTTTGTCATCTAATAAAATTATAATGAGAAATCAGTGAAAATGAAAAGCAAGTTTATGGTAGATTTATCATAATGGACAGCTTTATTTTTTTAAAGAATTTATTAATGTTGATTTTTACATCATATTTTAAATGACAAGTTTAACAAACAAGTGTTCAAGGAGGGAATCTATTTACAATCACTGGGACTTAGTATTTAGAACTTAATCAAAATTAGGCTAAGGGTTTGTATGTCATAGAAACATATTAATTTAAGAAATAAAACATTATGTCTATAGAGTCATAGGTTTTTTTTTACCAGTCCTGGGCTTGAACTCAGGGCCTGAACACTGTCCTTGGACTTTCTCAAGGTTAGAGCTTTACCACTTGAGCCTCAGCACCACTTCCGGCTTTTTTCTATGTATGTGGTGCCGAGGAATCAAACCCGAGTCTTCATGCATGCTAGGCAAGCACTTTAACCACTAGGCCAAACTCCCAGCCCCAGAGTCATAGGTTTTTATGTCTATATAGTTATGTTTATATTTCCATTACCATGTCCATAGCTTTGGATATGCAGTTATTGAGTCCTCGCTCTTGTACTCTTTGGATTTAATAGCCACATATTAGGGATACCATGTGCCTTTTGTACCTTAGGTCTTGACTTGTCTCACTCAACATGATTCACTCTAGGTTCATCCATTTCCCTGCGAATGCCATTACTTTATCTTGTCTGTTGGCTATGTAGAATTCCATTGTGCATATATACCACATTTTCTGTATCCATTCATCTGCAGTAGGGCATCTGCATTGTTTCTATTGCCTGACTATTGTGAATAGTGCAGAGATGAACATAGCTGAGCAGGTGACCTTGTAATATCTTGGGTCATGATGTTTAGGATAGATGCCCAGGAGTGGTATGGGGGGATTGTAGGGAAGGTCTATTTTCAGTTCTTTAAGAAACCTCCACACTGCTTTCCAGAGTGGCTGAACTAGTTTACAATCCCACCATCAGTGAAGTAGGGTTCCTTTTTCTCCACAACCCCGCCAGCAACTGTCATTGTCTGAGTTCAAAATCTTGGCCATACTTGTTGGGGTAAGGTGGTATCTTAGGGTTGTTTTTATTTGCATTTCCTTTATGACCATGGATGATGAACATTTTCTCATATGCTTTTCTGCCATTTTAATCTCTTCTTCTGATAAGTCTCTCTTTAGTTCCCCTGCCCATTTAGTGAATGATTTATTGGGTTTTCGGGGGATTAGTTTCTTGAGTTCCCTGTAGATACTGGATATTAAGCATTTGTCAGATATATTATTGGTGAATATCTTTTCCCAGTTGGTTGGCTGTCTCTCTACTTTTGCAACTATGTTTTTATCTGTACAGAAAATTTTATTTTTAGGTAGTCCCATTTATTGAGTCTTTCCAATCTGTTGTGACCCTGGGATTCTGTTCAGGAATGTTTTGCCTATGCCTACGAGTTCCAGTGTCTCTCCTACTTTATCATGTAGCAGTTTCACGGTTTCTGGTCTGACGTTGAGGTCTTTGATCCACTTTGAGTTAATGCTTGTGCATGGCGAAAGGCTAGGGTCAATTTTTAGTTTTCTGCATGTGGCTGCCCAGTTTTGCCAGCACCAATAATTGAATAGGCTGTGTTTGTTCTACTGTATATCTTTGGCTCCTTTGTCAAATACAAGTTGACTATAGGTATGTGGTTCTATTTCTGGGTCTTCTATTCTGCTACATTGTTCTTCTGGTCTGTTTTTGTGCAAATACCAAGCAGTTTTTGTTATTATGGCTGTATAGTAGAGTTTGAAGTCTGGTATTGTAATACCACCAACCTTGCTCTTTTTGCCAAAATTGTTTTGGCTATTCTAGGTCTTTTCTTGTTCCATATGAATCTTTGGATTATATCTTCTATTTCCGTAAAGAATATCTTTGGGATTTTGATGGGAATTGCATTGAATTTGTATATCAATTTTGGCAGTGTAGCCATTTTCACTATGTTGTTTCTCCCTAGCCATGAGCATGGAATGTCTTTCCATTTCTTAATGTCCTCTTTAATTTCTTTCATTAGGCTTTTATAGTTTTCATTGAATAATTCCTTTACACCTTTGGTTAAGTATATTCCTAAGTATTTTATTCTCTTGGGGGCTATGGGGAATGGGATCATTTTCTTGATTTGGCCTTCTGTTTGTGTATTGTTGGTGTACAAGAAGGCTACTGACTTCTGAAGGTTAATTTTTGTATCCTGCCATTTTGCTAAAGTAGTTTATTTATTATAGAAGTTTGGTAGTGGAGGTTGTTGGGTCACTCAAGTAGAGGATCATGTCATCTGCGAATAGGGATAGTTTAATTTCTTCTTTCCCTATGTGGATCACTTTGATGTCCTTTTCTTACTTTTGAAGCTTAAACTTTAAGGTCTTTCTCTTACCCAAATTTATAATTTCACTTACAATTTTCACTTTTAAAATACTTGTAATTTCAATGTGCTTATGTGAAGATGGAACCAGTTAAATTGAGGAGATGAGTGGAGTTGCGAATGATGGCTGAGAATGCTGAAACATGTGATATAGAACATGATCGATATTATTCAGAAACTGACACATTCATTTGAAACATCTTTATAAAACTATTTAAAATAATTTAAAATGACAAAACAAGACCTGACTGTGCTAAACTTAAATTCTGTGTTTGGCATGTGTCTCTGAAGTGTGTATATGATTATTTTCTCAAAACTCTAGACTTTTACATGAGAAATTTAGAACTAATACAAATATTTCTAGCTTAAATTCAAGAAAAACAAAAATATTGGCAAGGGTACTAATAACAAAAAAGAGGCAATAAAAAGCAAAATTACAGAGTTGATTTTAAAAATTGAAAAGTTTGGAGTTTTCAGGAAATCACAGAAGATATTTAAAGAGAAATAAAATCCAATGTACATTGAATCAGAAAGCAAACAAATACTTTACTTGTCTTTTGAGAATATAGCTTAGCAATAACGTTTACATACTAATTTCCCATAATGCTTGGCTTCAAGTTCATTTAACTTTGTTATGAAGAATATTTTTCAAAGCCTTAACTTAGAGCTTTACATTTTCTATAATTCTCTCAAACAGAAACGAAGCATTGGTGTCCACATCAATGACAAAGCACAGATAAATAACAAAATATAAGAGGCAAAGTAATGCCAGAAAAAATAGTTTTCATCAGAAAGATTCAGGATCTTCTGATCTCCACTGATTTATGAACAAAGTCTTGACTCATCTCAATTATGAAATGCATTGTTTTTTCTCAGCTGCTTGCAATCAAAGGGATCCTTTTATTTTTTCCTTTTAGCTGAAATTGGAGAGCTGAAAAGAAAAGAACAGAATGACTCCATTTTGCCTAATCATATTCTTCTATTCTGTTCTGATTTGTAGTAGTGTTTTGTCTGTCTTATTTTTCTGATCTTTTATGGTTCCATGAATATTTAACTTTTGCTATTGCTATACCTTTCCTTGAGTTTGTCAAATTGTAAAAATCTCTGCAAAAAAATCACAGGTAGAAATGCATTAAGTTGTAATTAATAATACTTCACTAAATTATAAATGTCCCTATTAATGCAAAAATTGTGTGATCTTTCATTCTCTTCAACTTTACATTTGCATAAGATATGAAATGTCTAAGTATTAAAGCAAAACAAGACATTTCAAAGATCCCATTTCTTTTGCAGTAAGGAGAAAAAACTTAGATTCCAGAGGCACCTTAAATTTGTAAGTGTTTATTAGAAGAAAAAGCAAAAAAACTTACAGAGTTCCAATTTATCTTGATGATATGAAAAAAATTTAGAAAAGTGGGGAAACACAGTAAAGAGGAGGAAGACTACTTGCAAAAGATTATTTGAACAAATAAATGCAAACCAAAATTTTTAATAATTCAAAATTACCTCATGGAGTATTTTCTGAAAAACTTCCATTTCCAATGTGATGACACATAATCAGATTCATTTTAGGCCTGGTCCATGGTGCCTTCGGTAATTTCCATTGGGTAGAGTTGGAATAGGATGAAGTGGGTAAGAGAGGAGAGTGAAGGAATGACAGAGAGAAAATTAGCTTGGTTAAGAAAACCATAATTGTAAAGAAACATCATCATAATTGTGCAGTATATTCTAGAAAAAAATGCATTTCATTATCAAATTTTTCATGTATGAAAATTATAGATGAAGAAAATGATATTCATAATAATAAAATATCAGCATCACACAGTGACTGCTTGAGAAACTGTCACTGATACATATTACTTTGATGAAAAATTTTGTTTAGTTTTTTCCCACTAATGCTAGCTATTATGCTCCAATAAAAGAAATAGAAGTGATATTCAACAACATCATTCATCCCATATATTAATCTATTCCTTTCTTCATTCTTTTACTATGAAAATTCAGTTTTATCTTAATTATGTCCAAGGGGCCAAAAAAATCACATTAAGCCTAAAAAAGAAGATCCACCATGGCTTATGAAATTCTTATTCAAAGACATAATTTTGTTATTTATTCTTAGGGTTATCTCCTTAAAAAGAAAATACAAAAGGCTGGGTGCCAGTGGCTCATGTCTGTAATACTAGCTACTAAGGAGGTTGAGATCTGAGGGTCAGAGGTCAAAGCCAGTCCAGTCATGAAATGCAATGAGACTCATATCCCCCATTAACCACCAAGAAGTGGTGATGAGGTAAAGCCCTAACCTATAGCCTATAGCTGTAGAGCTCAGGGACAGAAACAGGGATCTGACCCAGAGTTCAAGCCCAAAGACTGGTCAAAGTATAAAAAAGTAAAGTGTATGCAAGTTGTTAGTAGTTGTATTTGGTTAAATATCTGATTTCTACAAAAAAATCTGTCTTGAATAAACTGGATGACAGAATCTGAACATTAATAGCCTTTTCAGTTTTGGAAAAAAGCAACCATTTCTGGGCTACAAATGTACGTGACAGCAACAAAGGTTCTAATAAACCAAGTTCTAATAAGATTTCTAAGTGGAAAATAGTGACTCTATTTTAGAAACAAGGTGTGTTTATGTATATAGCCTTACCAGTGAAAACTGATAGACTCAGAGAAAAATAGCAGAGAATGAAGTAATGGGTGAATGCATACAGGAAAAAAGGCAGATTTAAAAATAATGACTAGGAGAAAATGTGAGAAAGGTCACTGGTATATAGAACTATTGAATTGGAAAATGTAAAGGTCATTCACATATGAAAAAGCATACATCTGGAGCATATTAGGGATTTTACGGGATTTCATTCCAAAATTAACTGTAACTTTTAATGGCATAATATTGAAATTTGCAGGTTAGTCTTAAATGGACAATGGAAAACAATGGAGAAGCGAATTCTTCCTAGGGATCATGATCTGGACTTTGACAGTCCTTGTTTGTTGAGATTTTATAATTGAATAGGTTTAGCACTGGACTTAGAACTACTGTGTGTTCTCATTTAGGGTATGACTATGTTTCATTTGATGTGGCATAGAGAGCAGATTACCTGTGTTTTAACTTGCAGGTTGCCATAATACAAAGGAGTCTTTTTGGGTATATAGGATCATTTGTCATCTAAAAACACCATTCTTTGAACAGGATAAAATGACTGACAAAACATTGAGATGTTTACATGGGGAATGGAAAATCTTTCTATGTATAGAAAGTAGGCCAAGAGTTCAATCCCCACACCCAACAAAAAATATTAAACAGTAGAAAAGAAGAGAAATATATGTATATGTATATTTAATAGTCATGAGCACAGACACCGAAATCTACATAATATTTAACATGTAAATATGATCATATAAATAAATATTTTAATGCTAAACCTCAACTCCTTAGCCCAGCAAATATGCCTTCTTTCAATAGTGCACCTTAATGATGAGAATCCGTGGACCTCACCTTTCTCTAGGATAAATACTTCATGAAATACATGTGCTATTTTTATCATAAGAATTCCATAAATCCCATTAATTTTGCAAGATTAAAAAAAGTCTTCACAGTGTACCTCCCCTCTTCCAAATAGTGTTTACCATAGTTACAAGTAAAAGAAAAGTTAAATTTTAGCTCTGAAGTTTTATGTCCTTTTTCTCTCTTTCTTTTAACTATTCAGGTATTTTGTACTACTGGCAGTGCCATGGAAAAAGAAGGATACACATAAACACTATGGAGTCCATAGCATTCTACTACCTCTTCAAGTTGTTTCCTGCAAGAATATATCTCCAGGGAAACAGTTCCAAACAAGGTTAAAAAAATAAACCTAAATGCATTCTAAAATATATCCAAAGAAACTCATTCACAAATGTGAATGTTTTCAATATATTCATTTGCTTGTTTTTGCAGATTTCCTGTTACAATTCAGAAAAGAAGTGCGGTAATGTACAAATGCAGATAACAGGCATCAGGTCCTCTCTTCTTCCTAGGCCATGATCTTAAAGCACTTGTGGATGCCACTTACACTTATAACCACATTTAAATTATGTGTTGACAGAGTTGTATCAGCTTTCATATTTTGCATTCCCTCAGACAAGGGACACTACAAACTTTTATCACACTGATTCATAGGACATTTCCCAGACCATGGAAATATCTAATAAATGCTTGTTTAATGCATGAACAGATACTGATAGCATTTTTAACTAGTAAATATTTATTTTTCTCTTCTTTTAATTCTCTTTCTCGACCATAAAATTACTTACGCATTAGTAGTTTTAAAAGCTGAGCAGTAAACTTAACTTTAGTTACAAACAACTCCAAATTTGAAGCTTTGAGCATCAGAACAACTGACAACACAGTACTTCAAATAGAAACAAGCAGCAGACATGATTATGGGGTTCAGTGATCCTCTTTTTCATTTTCTCCTTATTTAATGTGCAAGTTTCATTTAATTTTAGGCCCTTCAAAGACAAACAAGCTCTGCATAATTCATATTTGACAAATATTTCTGGATAAGGTAAACACAGCTAATACACTATGAATCTGATACTACCGAAGCCCAAATATAAATGTTGTTTATGGTTTCCTAGTATATGAACTTGTACTAATAAATACTAGTTAATTTCATTCTTCTCTTGTTCAGAATTAGGCATTTTCCATATACTAGTATAGCTTTCCTCATATCCTTCCATAATGACAAGCCATAAATGATATGCAAATAAATTATTCAAAGATAACACAAGACAGTGAGAATTTTTATATTTTTATAGAAGAGAGCAATATTCACACATTTGTTTCATTTTAGTTCAATGACTGTTGTTTCTGTTGTGAAGGTCATTGTCTGGTAAAGGCAATTATACAGTATCTCTACCAGTCTCTAGAGGAGTCTCTTACATGGTAGAGATAAGAAACAAAAAGAGACTTATCCAAGATGAACTGAAAGGAATGTAAAAAGCAGACTTGACCCCTAAAAAGGAAAATAGACAATATGAAGAAGAACTCACAAGATTAAGGCACAATAGGGTTTAAAGACTATGGAGTTCTATCCCTTGTTTTTCCTCTCCAGAAAACCAGAACCAAAGACATTTTTAAAAAGAGCTGAAGGCCATAATTTTCAGATTTGACACATTTCTATTCATCTCAATTACTCATAAAAATAAGGATAGGGAAGTCATTTCAGGGAATTTTCACAGTTGACAATTTTACTCCTGAGCAGTTTTTCACCCTTAAGGTGAAGATTTCTCTGTGCTCACTCAGGTGTTCTCTTTGTTTCATTGTAGCTTCCAATGACCAATTTTGAGTATTCTTTATAGAGCAATCATTCTGAATGGCTACTTTTGCTAAAGGCAACAGAGTATTGTAAAAGCACTTCACTCCTGTCCCTATGTTATGTCCAAAAATATAAAAAAATTCAGCTTTAGTAATTTTATTGTTTTTTTAAATCACTTTCTACAGAATGAACTTCATCTACTTCAGGATATTTGTGGCCTACCACTGAAGAAGCAGATGGGCATGAATTACTGACATTGGTCTTGTCTTTGCCATTTGTAAAACCACATTATTGTCTATTCTCAAAGAGACCAAGGTTGACAGGACTGAAAATTGGGAATTGTCAGGCCAATCTCATTGTCCAGAATTTCCATGTCCATATCTGAGTAGTGTGATGAAAGCAAATAAGCTTATTTCATGATTTTTTCCTTACAATGTGATCAAGTATTTCCAATAACTGGTATATGAAGAGTTTGATTTTCTTATTGATATTAACCCAGGATTTTATCTTACATTAACTGTGGAATTCTAGTAAGATGGTCTGAATATTGTGCTGATTATCATTCTAACAAAGATTTTTTAAACCTTGTTTAATTTTAATTCTTCATTAGTATTCCTTGCTTCTCTTTTACCTCTTATAGTAACAAATCTTTTTCAGCAGATATTTTAGGTAACAAAGAAAACTTCTCAAGGTATTTTAATGTTATAGTTTTTCACATCACAATTTGTCCTTCATATTTTAAATTGGAAAATAACAAACTTGAATAATTGAACTATATTTCAAGATATTAAATTATAGTCAGAACTAATAAATCTTCATTTCTTCTTGAGATAATTGGTTCCTGGGTTAATAGTTAGGAGTGGCTCAGAGTTTTAAGACCACACATTTGGTAACTATGGAATAAACAGAAAAAGCATAATTATATTTTCATGGAAAACATGATGTTTCAATTCAAATCATGGCAAAAATATTTGCTTAGTTTTTGTCATAACATTAATGATATCACTGTGTAATTATTTAATGCAGTGAAAAAAGAAATTACTGGAGCATAATGCATGTTTCCTTCTCACAAATTGATTTCCTAAAGTCTAAGAAAGCATATTTTGTGTAAAGAATAACATATGTGTTATATAATTTTAATGATTTTGAAGAAAATTATAAAGTAATACAATGAATGAGTCCCATAACATTTTCCATTGAGAATACAAGGAAAATGGTTTATGAAGTAGTATTCCTAAACTTGTATCTGATTTTAATGAATATTAAAAGTGAACATTCCATTCAGTTTTAGAAGGTTAAACTTTTAGATCACCTTCAAATGTTAACCTAAAACTTTAAATTTTATATTGCAACTTTCCACAGATCAATCTCTGAATATCTCAGGAGAAAAACCCAATGCTCATGACTCAATTTTGTAAAATATTAATGAAACTAAGATGATACCATGAAGAATGACACCTTCATTCTGTAAGACTAAATATTGACTCCTTCTAAAGTTACCTATATTTTCTAAAACATACTGTCATTGTAGAAGTTTATTTAGAAATAAAGTAAAATGGGGCTTTTTAACAGACAGATTTTATTATAAAAGTTATGAACAGATTGGTTACAGTTACATAAGTCAAGTAATGAGTAAATTTCTTTGGAACAGTTTCCTATCTTCCTTCAATTTCTTTCAGTTTTTTTCTCTCCTGACCACCCTTCTCCACAAGTTGTGTAGTCTTTTCAGCACAGTGTGTAATAAATACCACTGCTGTATTAGTTCGCCCTTTTAGACAGACATGAAGTCAAGTCTGTATAATCCTTATAATTAGCAAGTAAGTGAAGGAGGTTTGTATTTTCTTTTTCTTTTTTCTTTCCTTTTTTGCCAATCCTGGGGCTTGAACTCATGGTTTGGGTGCTGTCCTGAGCCCCTTTGTGCTTGAGGCTAGTGGTCTACCATGTGCTACTTCCGGCTTTGTCTGAGCAGTACATACGAGCTAAGGATTTTTCTGCCATACTGGCAATAAACTAAAATCTTCAAATCTCAGCCTTCTGAGTAGCTAGGATTATAGGCATGATCCACCAGTGCCTAGCTAAAGTTTTATTTTCTATGAAGATTTATCTAGACAAATATGTTTGTAAATGTAACGTTATCTATGATAATTATGTGATACTTTTATTATCTATTAATTTAAAGTATTATAAACCTCTTGTAGGTTAGGGCCAGTGATAGATAACAAGTATAATAATTATTAATCCATGTCTATACGGTTCATAATTTAAGAGAACAACTAAGTAAACAAAAGAAACAAAATAAAATATAGTAATTGACATGAACAGTTTCAGTTGCAAACACTACCTATATATCTCCTTGGTGCATATGCATAAGGTATTATGTGGAGAAATCTTGCTATCAGAGAAGACCCACATGTATGACATAAAGATGCCTCACAAAATATCAAAGGAAATCTATTGGAGCATTCTTAGAAAGTTGAATTAAAGAAAACATATAAAAGTGGTCTATTCTTCATCTCTTCCTCTCCTATTCTTTCTCTTTGTTTCCATTCTTCTCTATCTCAATTTCTTCTTCTTCCCCCCCCTCCACCTCCTCTCCTCCTCCCCCCACCTCCTCCTCCTCCTCATCCTCCACTACTTCTTCTTCTTCTTCTTCTTCTTCTTCTTCTTCTTCTTCTTCTTCTTCTTCTCTTCTTCTTCTTCTTTCTTCTTTTCCCCTCCTCCTCCTCCTCCTCCTCCTCCTCTTCCTCTCCTTCTCGACCTCCTCCTCTCCTCCTGGTCCTCCTCCTCCTCCTCCTCCCTCTCCTCCTCCTCCTCTCTCTCCTCCTCCTCCTCCTCTCTCTCCTCCTCCTCCTCCTCTCTCTCCTCCTCCTCCTCCCTCTCCTCCTCCTCTGTCCTCCTCGTCCTCATCCTCATCGTCCTCCCTCTCCTCCTCCTCCTCCTCCTTCCTCTTCTTCCTCCTCTTCTTCTTCTTCCTCCTCTTCTTCCTCCTCTTCTTCCTCCTCCTCCTCCTCCTCCTCCTCCTCCTCCTCTTCTTCTTCTTCTTCTTCTTCTTCTTCTTCTTCTTCTTCTTCTTCTTCTTCTTTCTTCTTTTCCCCTCTTCCTCCTCCTCCTCCTCCTCCTCCTCCTCCTCCTCCTCCTCCTTCTCGACCTCCTCCTCTCCTCCTGGTCCTCCTCCTCCCTCTCCTCCTCCTCCTCTCTCTCCTCCTCCTCCTCCCTCTCCTCCTCCTCATCCTCATCCTCATCGTCCTCCCTCTCCTCCTCCTCCTCCTCCTCCTTCCTCTTCTTCCTCCTCTTCTTCTTCTTCCTCCTCCTCCTCCTCCTCCTCCTCCTCCTCCTCCTCCTCCTCTTCTTCTTCTTCTTCTTCTTCTTCTTCTTCTTCTTCTTCTTCTTCTTCTTCTTCTTCTTTTCTTCTTTTCCCCTCCTCCTCCTCCTCCTCCTCCTCCTCTTCTCTTCTTCTTTTTCTTCTTCTTCTTCTTCTTCTTCTTCTTCTTCTTCTTCTTCTTCTTCTTCTTCTTCTTCTTCTTCTCTTTTCCTCCTCCTTCTCCTCCTCCTTCTTCTTCCTTTCTTTTCCTTCTCCTCCTCCTCCTCCTCCTCCTCCTGTTCCTGCTCCTGTTCAGCCTCCTTTTCTCTCTGTCTCATGTAAAGTTTTACTTATTTTTATATTACTTATGCCTTTGAATTTACTAGGCTATCACTTTGCCACTTTATATGTGCTCAATTTTTGTTTATTTTTTTATTTGGTTGGTTTTCACATATTGTTTCCTATTAATTTTACTTAGTTTTCCCTCAAATCGTAATTCTACATCTATCTGAGTAGCTGAAACCATAGAGGTGTACCATTACATGAGTCTTCCTTTTTGAAATAGCTTGATCATTCTTCAAACCATTATTTTTATATCTCTACTTCCAGAGTTGCTAGGATTATAGGACTATACAACCATGTCTACCTTTGTTTCTCATTCTTAACTTTAAATAATATAATACTTGAGATATGGGCCCTAATTTGATTTTAAAAAATAGTAAACTATAGGGTAAGAACATCATAAAGATATCAAACCAGGATGATGGGAAATGAAAAGCTGATATGATTTAGCTGCTGAATGAAGTCATATTTCGATAGTTCTTGCAATGTTAGAGAAAAAACTCTTCTGTTTAAACTTACATTGTACTTTCTCTTACTGTGGTTTAAAACATCTTCACTATTATAACTTCATATGAAAGGAGATGTATGAATTTGATTTTGAAGAGTGAATAATAGAATTTCAGACACATAAAAGACAGGAAACTTCAGTCAGAGAGAATAACACACTGATACTTTTAAAGTAATGGTGCATAAAATTGTGAAAATTTTCTGTATGCAATTGTCAGAGAAAATAGCAAAAGGAAAGGTAGAGGCAAATTTGTGTATGTGATGCTCAAGAGATCTGATTGCAATCAGGGGAAGAGCTGAGATGGAGAGTTATGTGATAGAATTGAAATCCTTATGTTATTTACTACCGTGAAAGCTTTGGGGATTGATTTAAACAGGAAGAGATTGATATTTAAGAGAATCCAGCTTTAACATGTTTTCAAGAGGATCTCATATGCTGACTTCTCAATTTCCAAAGTACACAGTACTGCACCTCCTGTATACATCATTTGAGACTTAGCTACTAGTACTAGGAGTTGTGGTAGGTGAAAAAGCGTACTCACCTCCTTCCTCAAAGATTTTCTTAGTCAAATGCACACCCTTCACCGAAGGTCATACCCTTTCCTATAGGCAGCCTACATAGAGAGGTTGATCAATGCAATGCCACAAAATGGGAGGGGACTAGGAAATGACTAACAGAGTAATACAGGGGGTTAATCTGATCAATGTTTTAATGTATAAATGTGTAAAATGACAAAACAAATCTCCTTTATACAATTAATATGCACTTGAAGTAAGCCAGACTCAAAGGAACTTAGGCTCAATGGTTTCCCTCATTTGTCATAATCAGTAGAAACCTTGGGCTCTACTAGCAGAAATCTGCAATAGAGCAAAACCTTGATACATAAGGCCATATAGTATGAAGCTAATTGAAAAGACCTCCAGGATATTGAAACAAAAGCCATATAATGAATGATTGTTGTCCTTAATGTACTATGTTATCTCTCATCTCTTTTGCTGTCCCTTGGTTATCTCATATTGTTACCGTATCTCACTTTGTTATCTGATATATTGGATTTATTTGTATTTGGTTATTTGAAATTGGATAGGGAAGGGGGGAAAATCAAGACGGAGGGGTGGAGGGGAGGGAAATGGGGACCAACACATGTGAAAGGGTATCAATATATGTGAATTAATGCACCTTCTATCTGGCAAATATCATGTAACCCTTTTATTAATTACAATAAAAAATATAAAAAATTCATTTAAAAATTAATACGCACTATTAAATCCTAAAGTGCAATATTGAGTCTCTTTAGCGGTTCAGGTATTCCATTAATGAAAGTACAGAGCTTCCATTCTGTTATTTTAAATTTCTTCTATTCTTAAATTAAATTAAATTATATTAAATTCTGACTTCACAATCTGAAATATCTATTATGAGCAGTAGGATATTTGCAATTGAATTGAATGAAACATTATGTCTTTTTTTCAGAAAGCATAATATATAATCAACATTTTGTCCAGTATGAAATTAGAATGGGATCAGCAACATAAATCAATTAAAACATCAAGTTTACTATGGTTACCATGTCCATGTTTGTAGTAACAATATGCCTGGCATTAGAATCAACTTCTGTCTATAATATATATTCTACCAATTTTTTAATAATTATCATCTGAGTAAACTATATTCTGATTAATAGATAAATATTTACTCAAGTAGGTTGGAGATTTATAATTTGAAGCTTGTTAATTTAAGATTGTTTGCTATATCTTCAATTTTTTCATCTACTACTTTTATATTTCAATTTCCAGAAAATTCCATGAGTTTCTATATTTTGGAGTAATTGGGGCCTTATGTACTCTAAAAAGTGAATACATTTACTATCTGTAAATAATTATATTTGTGTTTATTTATATATATTTATTTATTTATTTAACCCCAGAGAATAATGTTATTGAAATTGAGTCCAAATGCTTATTAAAATGGCAGAAGATGATGTCAAGGAACAATTTCATAAAATAAAAGAAAATGGTTTCTAAGAAAATGGTGTAAAAAAGGGTCTGGAAATGGCTCAAGTGGTGCATGAGGATCTGAACTTGATTCCCAGTACCACCCAAAGAGGAAAAGGTACACTACAACATTTATAGAGCTAAAGGATGACTAAAATGTGAATCACAGAAAAAAATTCAGGAAGAAATTAACAGAGAAAGATGATAACAGGATGATTTTTTTAAAGAAATGTCTTGGAGAAAATTATCCAGGAGTAAGGAAATCAGTTTCCTGAACTGAACAAATCTAAGAAACACATGAAACTCTTTATGGATCTGATAATGGGAAGATATTTAAGTTAATATATGCCTATAGTATGATGTTTTATGATCAAGTTCTATACTAAAATTTGGGGCCCTATGAGGGAAAGTGATTCTTAGTAGAGAACCTTTTGTGCAGAAGTAACCATTATCCATTCATTTATTCAACACATGCTAATCAGGATCTTCTAACAAGCATTCCTCCACATACTGAAACCATAGCAAGAAAGAATAATGTATTTCCTATAGAGCTTAAAACCTTGCTGGAGAGCTGATAAAAAACAATTAACATAATGAACAAGCTAGGTCATGTAGGTGTTATTATATCTAAAGAAAATAAAACATATTTTGTGGTTATGCAATTGAAAAATGTGCAATAGGGCAGAGAAAGGTGGATGATACTGGAATGGCCATTGATTGATAGGGATCTGCCAAGCTGAAATGGAAACTCCTTATTCCAGAGGAAAAGTCTTCTCACTGTAGAGCTATCAAGTCAACTGTCCCAAGAATAATTTAAATCATTTGCTATAAAGACATGGTAAGTATAGTCAGTCCACAACTGATCTTATGGTAGTGTTTTCATAATGATAAATGATTAGTGAACATTAAGTATTTGTTTCCTAGAAGCAAATCTTTTCAATAGTTCTCAGAGTGTGGAATTTTTTTTAGCTGAAGCATTTCTTTGAATTGATCATAGGTGGGTAATAATTTTTAAAAATGGGCATTATAGTCAGTGACTACAAATTTTAAATTCCAGTTCTGCCACTTACTGTTAGAGTTTCAGGCAAATACTGTAGATTAATTTTCCCCACGTTTCAAAATCTGAATTGGAATTTGGCAGCAAATATTAGTGAGGATATCTCTGAGGATGGCATGAGGAGGAGGAGGAGGAGGAGGAGGAGGAGGAGGAGGAGGAGGAGGAGGATGAGGACGAGGAAAAAAGAAGAACTGGACAGAGGGATAATTCAGGCCTCAGTAAAGTAATGACACGTGGTGGGTTTAACCATTCCTATGTAGATGAGAAGCTGAAAGCAACATAGTTGCTATGTTAGGTCAAGATAGAGATATTTCATGCACTGAGGAATTGAACCCGGGTCTTTGTGCATGCTAGGCAAGCATTCTACCACTAGGCCAAACTTCAGGCCAATACTTAGACCTTTTAAATGAAAAGACGAACCATGTTTAACCTATAGTGATATTTTCCAAGCAAAGATCAGATTCCCAAGGCTGATTTCTTAGGTCTTGGGTACCCCTTATGGCTCATTACCTGAAAAACCCCAACTTTCACTCTGAAAATTCAAGTGTCTACCAAGCTCTCTGTATTGTTTGTAGTTTCATATATTTTATCCTCTATACCTGAAATGTCTTTGATCACGTTCTTTCCTATAAACTTCTTCACATTTCAGAAATAACTTCAAATATAATCTCTAAAAACAGACATATTTTGAGTGTTGGTATGTTCATAGTGTCATTCTTATAGCCCTGATTCAGGTATTTTTTAGCTTTTCTTCCCCCTGCCTATTTTGGATATTTATCATGAACATATGTTATATACGTACACACCTGTCACTAGGAATAAAATAATTCTGAATAAGTTATTCCATCAACCCACATTGTAGAAATATAAAAAATAATTTATGGGCCTAGACAGTAGGCATTTGAGAAATAACTTATGTGTTCTGACTCAAAGTTTTCCTGATAGCATATGCCATTTGGAGTTCAAACCCAATTATAATGTCTTTAGTTTTTATAATTCAAAGAATAAACTTTGCCATGAATATAACTTTATCACGTTTAGTTTGTGCTTACAGAATATACTCAATTGTTTACATTTATATTAAAAAGTAGTTCTACAGACAAAATTGATATAATCCATTCAGACTAAAGTATACCATAAAGAGTAGGTCTAAAATCGTGTACTCTTTGAATCTAAACACTATAACAGTTTAAATTTCCATAAATTTTATAATAGCTAGGTTTTATTCTTTTTCATGTGATAAAGAAAGTTTCATATGATGACTCCTCAACACAATTGTCAATAAGAATTATACTATTCTATGTTCTCCATACTTTTCTTTACTTCTGAATATTAATGTAAAGAATCATCAAAAAAAAAAACTTGGGGCCAGGAGTTTGCCCTAGTGGTGGAGTGCTTGCCTAGCATGCACAAAGACCAGGGTTCGATTCCTTGGTATCAAATATACAGAGAAAAAATCCAGAAATGATGCTGTGGCTCAAGTGGTAGAGCTCTAGCCTTGAGAAAGTCCAAGGACAGTGCTCAGGCCCTGAGTTCAAGACCCATGACTGGCAAAACCAAACAAATTAAAACCAAAACCAAAAAAAAACTGGCCGTCTATGGTTTATGCTTATAATCCTAGCTATTCAAATGATTGAAAAGTGAGGATCAAAATTGAAAGTCAGCCAGCCAAAGGAATCCATGTCTGTGATCTATAATTAATCAGCAAAAGGCAGAACTGGTGGTGGAAGGGACAGAACACCAGACATGAGCAAAAAGCTTAGTGAGTATATGGCCCTGAGATCAAGCTCCCATATTTGAAAATAAAATATATGAAAAGGAAGAAAAGCATAGAGCAGGAAAAATTACCCTGGCTAACTGAGCACTCAAAATAATTAAATGCCACCTCCAGAGAGTTTTCAGAAATGTATAGATTTTTCAAATAAAGATTTGATGACATACACTAACTCATGGGGAGCAGAGGAAAAATGTATTTTTGATTTCTTTAGTAAGTGGCATATGTTTCTCCTTAAAAAAATTGGCACTGCAAAATGACTAAGACCAGTCATAACATTAAATACCACTATAGCATAAAAATCTTGTTGGAGACTTTGCTAGAATTGTGAAAGGACAACGGTGCCTCCCCAGCCTTGCCACAGAATGCAAATCAGTAGAAAAAAAGGCATTTCAACATTGGGCTCTAGTGAATATTAAATATCAAATGCTTCCCAATACTGGCAGTAAGTGAGCTGCATTGATTTTCTTCAAGTCCACTGACATACTGCTAATAAACCCTATGTCTGTGGAATTTTACTTTATATGATAATATGCATCTTGGTAAGTATTCATCATGTCAGATACGCTGGTCCCATGAGAGCATCTTGTGGATAAAGATAATGTGCTCTTAACCACAAACCATATTCAAACATCTGATTTAGGAAAGTATTTTTCTTGCTAGAAATGACTGTCTTATTAAAGTAAGTTTTCATTTTTGGAGCTTCTGCATGATGTCATACTTATGCCCCTTGCAGGAGCATGAACAATGCTGTGATGAAAGATCTTAAAGGGCATACTCTTGAACAATGGTTACCCATTTGCAAAACTGTTGATTGATATTATTTATTAAATGTGTCTACATATTGAAACCACATATGAAGTTTATAAATATATATGCAACTGGACAGGTTTTAGTTGAGTAATGTAGCCTGTGACTAGCACTTTTCAAGAGATTCCAATGAGTATTCACAATGGCTTCTGTTGAAAAATTTATGTGCTATAGTTCAACTCCGAGAATTGCTGTTGTTGGTAGTGATGGTGTTTATTTTGGCTTTCTGGTGTTTTTTTGGGGGGGGGGAGAGTAGGGGTAAAGGGAGATGCAGAGAGGGAGGGAGGAAGGGTAAATGAATGTAATCTTGCTATTCAGTACACCAAAAAGGGAGTGACATTGTTAAAAGAAAGGAAATACACTCATCATGTGAGTTATGAAATGCTAATCCCTTTGTACAAAACCATAAAAATGACAGCAAAATATTTTTAAAAAAGCATTTCTTTTACTGTCATCCTGTATGACCATATGTACAAAACTTTTGAGCTATTGTGATCCTCTGCTAGCAGAATCCTAGATGTAAAATAATTATTACGAATGAGGGATGTCATGAAACCTATGTTCCTTTGGATCTGGCTTACTTACTATGATTTTTTCCAAGTCTCCATTTCCTTACAAATGGGGCAATGTCATTCTTTCTGATGGCAGCATAGAATTCCACATCTTCTTTATTACTGAGGGCATCTAGGTTGATTCCATTTCTTAGCTGTGATAAATAATGCTGCAATGAACATAGTTGCGCTAGTAGCTTTACTATGGTCTTGTTTCTGGACATTTGAGAAAATGCCGAGGAGTGGGATTGCTGGGTCATAGGGGAGCTCTAAATCCTAGGATATGGAAACAAGAGCTTTATCTTGTGTGATTGTTGTTTGTAATGTACTGTGTTATTTTTCTTCTCTTTTTTTGCCCTTTGGTTAATCTCATATTGTTACTATATCTGACTTTGTTACCTGGTATATTGTATATACATTTATTTGTTTATTTGAAATAGGGAAATGAAGGGGGGATATAAGATGATTGGGAGAGGGTGGGGGGAGAGAAAGGGGGAAAAAACATGAGAAGGTGTAACAAGGTTCGATAAATAATGTGCCCATTACCTGATGAATGTAACTGTAACCCCTCTATATATTATCCCAACAATAAAATACAATAACAAGGCAAATATAGATAAAAAGAATTATTTCATGTAGCAACTGATTATAATTATGCCGGTATATGTCCTGTATAAATTATTGTTATTGATATATAGATGCTTGATATATGCTTTCTCATCTTCTATCAGTAAGTGAATGACTGGTGTATGTACTAGTGTATACACAAATGTGTATTGGGGGATGCACTACTAGATTTGGGAAGAATTTTGTTATATAGACTATTTTCCTGATAAACATGTTCATATTTTCCTGGAAGAAAAGGACATATCATTTTCAGAAAGCATTGCCAATAGTCATCTTTTCAAATTATTTGTTGGTATAAAAAAACTGAACATTATCATCCAGTTGAACTGTGAGTTGGTACATTGTTCCAAATAAACAATTTAGAATACTGTGAAAGCCTTGAATTCAGGTGCTTTGCTTCCTAGAATTCAAATTCTGGATGCTCCACAGACCAGAGTGAGTCTAGAAAAAAAGAAGGAACTTTCTATTTATAATATTGTCTAATGTCCATTTCCCAAAGTTAAAATACATACTAACTCAAGTGAAGCTATAAGAATGTCAGATTTCATAGCCAAATCGATTGGGTTAGAGTGGGTATAGTATAGTAATGCTAGCAATTTCACAATGTATTATATTTGTAAATTTGAATCTTATTGTAAAAGTGATATGCATAGGGGTTGAGGTTACATAAGTAAGATGATGAGTACATTTTATTTAAACAGTGCTAGCCACTCCCTCATTTTCTCACTTTTCCCCTGCCCAACTCCCTGGTCCCTCAGAATGTTTAGTTCATTTGCAGAATCAAGTGCAATATCACTGTTGAATTGGTTCATCCTTTATCCCAGTGTTTCTTTGATTCCCCTTTGCCTCCCCAAATAAGATAAAGGAAATCAAAAACAGTGATAACAGGGAATAAACCAAAGGAAATAAAGAAAAAAGAAATGACTGCAAACATTACAATAAAAAACCTCTCATTTCCATTTTTTGGAGTTCATTTGGATAAACATTCTTTAATATGGTCTTATGCACATAGCTATTGAGCCATTGTGATCCTCTCCTAAGAGTTTCTCCATTGTTCTCACTGTGTTAGGCTTAGAATGCTATTCAATGAATCATGTGCAAGTGAAATTATTGTTTTTTACTATTCATTGGACTAATTTATAGATTTATAGTTATTCTAGCTATTACAAATGAGGGAAAACATGCAGCCTATCTTAATTGGGTCTGGCTTACTTCACTTAATGTATTTTTTTCCAAGTCTTTCCATTTCCTTAAGAATGGGCAATGTCATCCTTTTTCCCCTCTTCTAAATGACAGTTGTTTTTGTTTTATGACTTCCATCTCTTTATTAAATAGTAGTTTTAGATTTTGTATGGACTTCTTTCTTGATTTGTTATTCAATGTCCTCTCTCATATCCTTTCGTTGAATGAGTTTTTTCATCGGATTCCCTTTCCTTCCTGAATTCATTCATATTTCTGTTTCTGGTTTCCGTGATATTTTAGAGAGTTTTAGTATTGTAATTCCAAGAATACGGAGTTTGAATTTTCTCCATGCTGAGTGGCCTGGTGGCCTTCTCAGACAGCAGGCCTGCTTCCCCCTGGGTGGGGCTGTCTTCCCTGGAATGGTTGTGTTTTCTATCAGAGAGCAAAAAGAAACAAGGATACCAGATTCATTTGCCCTCTTTAAAAATGTTGACTCTTCTCTGGAAAGTGTTACCAGCCAGTTGCTGTGGCAGGTTCTATGCCACTTTCATAAATAATGTTCCTGTTGGGTACGGGGAGGGATTCTTTCTGATGTTTCTGTGAGGAAGGGAGGATGTATTTTGTGAGTTACTCATAATTTCCTTTAGTGTTTTGAACTTTCCATTATGTGACAAGTTGTCTATGAATCCATCTGTAACTAATTGGGTTGTGTACTCCTGTTCCTGGGCTTTAAATTAGTGCTAGAGGTAAGTAGGAAACCTTTGGGCATTTTGTCTCTTGCTGCCACAGCCACCTTTTCATTGCCTCCTCCTGGGCCTCTGCCACCACAGCAGGAACATGCTTAAATCTGTCTTCTTTTGTAGGCTGCTTATAATTTCCTTCTTTGGTTTTAATATCTGTATAATTATAGGGTACGTGTTGTGACTCTTTAGATACTGATAGCTTACTGGGATCTGAAAACAGTTTCTTCAAAGAGAGCTCTGATAGTTCCCTATTAATTTTTTGCCAGCTTCATCTTTTCCCAAATATTTCCTTTTTTTAAGTAAGTAGTCATTTATTTCAAACAAATTTCACAAAATCTTGCTTGCTAAAACACGAATAGTTTTGAAAACTAATAGTCTATCAGTAAATAAAAAGTGTGATGAGGAAGCAAGAATGAGTTAACAAATATTAGATGCTCCTCTCTTCACTTATATCACTGATTATTTTAAGAAATGAAATAGAAACACTGAAGATTTTTATATTTTTCACTGTGTAAGCAATTCTATTAAAACAATAAATATACAACCCAAATTATGTTTCCTTACATAATTGTCAATTTTGTTACTTAGAACTGATGTCCTGAGCTATTCCACAGTAAAGAATTACAAACAAAAAAAAATGCATGCTTTTAATTTTTGTACTTTCCTAAAATTTTTCCCAGGGTCTATAGAACATTCATTTATTTTTTGCCAGTCCTGGGCTTGACCTCAGGACCTGAGCACTGTCCTTGGACTTTCTCAAGGTTAGAGTTCTACCACTTGAGCCTCAGAACCACTTCTGGCTTTTTTCTATATATGTGGTACCGAGGAATCGAACCCGGGTCTTCGTGCATGCTAGGCAAGCACTCTTCCACTAGGCCAAACTCCCAGCCCCCATTCATTTCTTTTGTAGGTTTCTTTTTGTTTTTACTTTTAAATTAAGTAGTCTAGTACTACCACAGTCTGTTAGACTTGGCATTTGCTTGATACTTAAGGTTCAAAGTTTCCTTTCCCTATTTAAAATTTATTTTATATTTCGCAAAATTCCTTTTCATAATATTTAAATCATTCAATGTTTATAGTTTTCTCAGGTAAATCACGAGTTTCTTTTCAAATTCCCTGAACAATTTTTAAACATTTGGAGCACCAGTGGCACCAGTGCTTTCTGGGCAGTTTCTTTTTAGCTCGGTGGGCTTCTAAAGCACTGATTTTAGACATAGCTCTGGGTTTATGGTTTGATTTGCCAATCAATTTTTATTGATATACAAATGGAAAATTGCAAATTCAAAGGACAATTCTATATTAAATGTATACCTAAGGAAAATTCTACTCTTGGGCCTGGAAATGTAGCTTAGTGGTAGAGTGTTTGCCTACCATGCATGAAGCCCTGGGTTTGATTCCCTAGTACCACATAAACAAAAAATTTTTTTCCAGTCGTGGGGCTTGAACTCAGGGTCTGAAAACTATCCTTGGGCTTTCTCAAGACTAGAGCTTTACCACTTGAGCCACAGCACTCCTTTCACCTTTTCTGTGTATATGGTACCCAGGAATTGAACTGTGGTCTTCATGCATGCTGGGCAGGGACTCTGCCACTTTGCCACACTCCCAGCCCATATAATCTTTTAAAAACTTTTTTTACAAAAATAAATTCTTACCCCTAATGTAACCTATGTAATCTCTTTGTTGGACTCTACATGTGTTTTTAAAAATCTCTTTGCTGATTTTTTTCCATTCATTTAAACTTAAGATCAAAATGTCTTGAACATTTTTTTAAAGATACCCATCATTTTATCAACATTATTTCTTTTTCCTCCCTTTTCTGAAAAATGATTGATTTCATTTAAATTTAAATAATACTGAATTATTTGATGTACAAAAGCCTGTTTTCTTTTTAAGCAAACAAAAGAAATAGAAATATGGCCCCAATTCCAATTATCAAATATTCATAAAAATGACATCAGTACAAAAATCTAAGCAAACCTCAAAGTAGCAGATTAGTAATTAGATGATGAAATCTGATTTTTTGATGAGAACAGAAGGTTAACACTAGATCAAAGAAACAATTTACTGCATTAAACTGAACATGTGCTAAAGGAGTAGCCACAATTTTACAAAGTCCTCGATTCACAACTACTTACTTTTAAACAATTAAGTTTTAGCAACATTTAAAAAAATAAATTCCTATTTAACAAAGCCAGTTGGACAAACATCACAAACATCTAGGATATCAGAATAAACATGAGACATTATTTATAGATGAGTAATTAAGTTCTATTCTTTTTCAGCATCTGAATGATCAGGTTGCAAAGGACATGTTTTTTTCTTTGCTTTTCCTAAGCCACTGGGTCCTGCCTCTTCAGGAATCTGATTTTCTTTTTCAGAACCTTTAGGAGACTGACTAAAGAATTCTCCAATTCCTTTTTGCCACTTGGGAGTTGGGCGTACACAAACTGGATTCCCTCCCGCATACTTTTTTCAGCTTTTCTGGGTGAAGGAGATGGAGAGTTGATGGCAGAAGCAGAGGAACCCAACACCTTCCTAGGAGCACTGGAAGCCACCACTTTTCTGTAGGTGCTTGAGACACTGTCTGCTTTAGTCCGCACCAGAGGGAGAGAGAGAGAGAAAGGCCTAGCAGAAAGTGATTCAGTGGCCAAGGATCCGATCACAAATATTTCTTATACTGCATTCAAAGACATGCCATCAAGTCATTGCGAGCCAAGGTGAAGAATGGAACTAGAGAAGAAAGGTTATCTGAATGATTGTTGTCCTTAATGTAGTATGCTGTCTCTCATCTCCTTTGCTGTCCCTTGGTTATCTCATATTGGTATAGTATCTCACTTTGTTATCTGATATATTGAATTTATTTGTATTTGGATATTTGAAATTTGATAGGGAAGGGGGGAAAACCAAGACGGGTGGCGGGTGGGGGGGGGGAGGGAAACGGGTACCAAGACATGTGAAAGGGTATCAGTGTATGTGAATTAATGCACCTTCTATCTGGCAAATATCATGTAACCCTTTTACTAATTACAATAAAAAAAAGAAAGGTTATCTGAGAAACTCCTGAGTCTTATTCAAGTATGTTTACAATCCTTTTAGATGTGCCTAACATGTTCGTTGCATCTCATTTAAATTCTGTCCCTGTGCTTTCACATGAATCAAGTCCCAGATGATTACCTTTGCCTAAGGAAATCAAAATGGCTCTTTAAGTCTTGCAAATGTAGCACTTTGGTTATAATGAATGCAAATATTTTGAGTAGTACAGTTATAGCTGATTCTACCCAGAAGGGAAGTGATAAGGGGTTTTGGAAACAATTTTTCACTTTTTCCCTAAATTATTTCTAAAATTATGAAAATCACATCTTGTGGAAGACAATTTTCTTCAGCTGCCCTTCACACATTCCTAACAGGGTCACAACATTTTTTTTCTGTCTTCCTTGACTTTGACCTTATTTCTAACTAAATAGTATCTTGGCTTATATTAATAGATTTCCCCCCTTTCCCTGCCCTAGTGATGTTATAACTTTTCCTGTATTAACTATTAATGAAGGGCAGCCTACTCAGATTGCTTTACTTTGATTCCTAAACCTAATATGTCTAAGAGAGGCATAGAAACCTCAGTTCACCTCATCACACTGCATTGTCAGCATAGCTCATTTCTTATACCTGATGTTTATTTTGAGATATGGAGTTCAGACAAAAAATGACACAGAGTTATGAAGTACAACTACATATTAGCCAAAACAAATATTACCTATTAAGTAAATCTTATGAGTAAAAGGACAAGGACCCACTTGTAATATTAATAAAAATAATGGGCTCTACAATCACCTCACTGCTCATGCTTTTATAGATAAGAGTAGTGATAAATCTCTCATGTAACTCTTTTCTTGAAAGTAAAAACCAGTCATTATTTCTATCACCATATATACAAAATACCATAATGTGATTATCAATTAACAGACTCTTGTATTTATTAGGTTTTAAAAATATTTGGTGAGTATATGAAATTCAAAGTATTTTGTTAAGACTCTAGTTTCATTCACAGTCATTAAATAATTACATCCAAAAGGTTGAAAGTCAAGTACTGGTATCTCATCATTGTAATCCTAGATACTCAGGAGGCAAGGATCTGAGTGTTGTGATTCTAATACAGCAATGGCAGGAAAGTCCATGAGAATCTGATCTCCAATTAACTACCAAAAAGCTAAAAGTGGAGATGTTGTCCAAGAGGCACAGAAAGGAGAAAGGAAAACTCAGGGACAAACCCCAGACCCTTAGTTAAATCCCCAGGAATATCAAATAAGGAAGGAAGGAAGGAAAGAAGGAAGGAAGGAAGATATATATATATATATATATATATATATATATATATATATATATATATATATCGTACATACAAAAAGTCACAAGTGGTGCCTGTGATAGAGATCTAGCCTTGATAAAGCCCAAGGACAGTCCTCAGGCCCTGAGTTCAGGACTTGGAAAAAAACATTTCTAATCTATCTTGATTTGATTCAATTAGAGAATGAAATGCTTGGAATTTTATGTCCATACAGGAGATAGAAAATAGAGAAAAGGAACTGTATAGATTCATCTAGTTAAAAGAAAAAATATGTATAATCTTTTTGTAACTGGAAAATTACTATAAAGTTCATTCGGTTAACAAATGCAATTGTCATTTTCTTAGTTACATGACATATAATATATTGTAAAAGTTTGTATGGAGAAAGAAAGGGAAGTAAGATTATTTGTTATCTTTGGCATTCATAGTAAAAAGACCAGAAAATCTGAAACATATTATCGAATTATATTTCCAAGATACTGTTGAAGGTCTGAGATATGAATTCAATCCCATGGGGTAAATATATTGTCCCTTTCAAAATGACTCAGGCTTCATGAAAATAGTTCTATATTAAACATTTCTTAATACCTGTTTCCATGTTATTTGTAACACATAACTGAGTAAATCAGTTCTTAAAAGATATTTGAATTTATTTCTATTCAAATTAATTAAATGGACAAAAGGAAATTTTTCTGATTTGTAATTGCTTCAAGATATAATTGTACATAATTATGCACAATGTGATTGCTATCGATATAAACATAACACCAACTAGGTGGATCCATGTCTTCTGCAAGTTAGAAATCCGAAACAAACCAGTTCTAAAGCAAAGGAAAAGTAAGTTTATTACAAGAGCTGTCACAGTGTACTTCTTTTCCCCTGATTCCCTATGTCAGCTTAACCCCAAATATGTATTTATTTTAAGTTGAAATGTATTTTTTCATATATTTTTTATTGTAATGAATAGAAAGGTTACATTATATTTGCCAAACATGAGGTGCATTAATTCACATACATTGATACCCTTTCTCATTCTTGGTCCCCATTTCTTTCCCCCCCAACCCCACCCCTCATCTTGTTTCCCCCCCTTCCCTATCCAATTTCAAATAACCAAATACAAATATATCCAATATATCAGATAACAAAATGAGATACTGTAATAATATGAGATAACCAAGGGACAGCAAAAGAGATGAGAGATATAACATAGTACCTTAAGGACAACAATCATTCATTATATGGCTTATGTTTCTATATCCTAGAGGTCCTTTCATTTAGCGTCAAACTGTATGGCCTTATGTATCTAGGTTTTGCTCTATTGTAAATCACTGCTAGGAGAGCCCAAGGTTTCTACTGATTATGACAATTGCAGGAGACTATTGGGCCTATGTTCCTTTGAGTCTGCCTTACTTCACTTAATATGATTTTTCCTAAGTCTTTCCATTTCCTAACAAATGGGACGATGTCGTTCTTTCTGACAGCAGCATAGAATTCAATTGTGTGTATATATATACCACATCTTGTTGATCCACTCAACAACTGAGGGACATCTAGGTTGGTTCCACATCATTGCTATGGTAAATAGTGCTGCAATGAACATCATTGTGATAGTGGATTTAGTATGCCCTTGTTTCTGGACAACTGGGTAAATGCCTAATATTGGGTCATAGGGGAGCTCTATGTTTAGTCTTTTGAGGAACTGCCATACTGCTTTCCATAGTGATTGAACGAGTTTGCACTCCCACCAACAGTGTAGTAGTGATCCCTCCTGGCCACATCCCCTCCAGCATCTGTTATTAGATTACTTGATCCTGGACATTCTATCTGGAATGCGGTGGAATCTTAGAGTTGTTTTGATTTGCATTTCTTTTATGACCAGAGATGTTGAGCATTTCTTCATGTGTCTATAGGCCATTTTTGTTTCTTCTTCAGAGAAGACTCTCTAAGTTTTTGGCCCATCTTTTAATGGGATGGTTGCTTCTTTGGAGATTAGTTTTGGAGTGATTCAATTTTTTTGAGCTGTTGATATATTTTAGATATGAGGCCTTTGTCTGTTGTATGGTTGGTGAAGATCTTCTCCCACTCTGTAGGATTCCTAATTAATTTACTAGCTATGTCCTTTGCCATACAAAAGCTCTGCAGTTTAATGCAGTCCCACTTATCCAGACTTAATCTGATTTGTGGTGATTCTTGGTCCTTATAAAAAAAAGTTTTCACCTGAGCCAAGGAGGCCTAGTGTATCTCCTATTCCTTCTTGTAAAGTTTTCAGTGTGTAGGATTTTCCCTCCAGGTCTTTGATCCATTTGGAGTTAATTCTAGTGCAGGGTGACAAAGAAGGATCCAACTTTAGTTTTCTGCAGGTGCTTAACCAGTTCTGCCAGCAACACTTGTCGAAGAGGCTGTCTTTCTTCCATTCTATTTTTTGGCTCCCTTGTCAAAGATTAAGTGGTCATAGGTATGTGGTTTAATATCTGGGTCCTCAGTTCTATTCCATTGGTCTTCAGGCCTGTTCTTGTGCCAGTACCAAGCTGTTTTGATAGTTATAGCTCTGTAATAGAGTCTAAAGTTTGGTATTGAAATTCCTCCTGCACTGTGCTTTCTGCTAAGAAGTGTTTTTGCTATACGGGGTCTTTTATTATTCCATATGAAATTTGGGATTGCCTCTTCCATTTCTTTAAAGAATGCCATTCGGATATTGATGGGTATTGCGTTGAATTTGTAGATAGCCCTTGGTAAGATTGTCATTTTCACAATGTTTATTCTTCCAATCCAGGAGCATGGGAGGTTTTTCCATTTCCTCAGTTCTGCTTTAATTTCCTTTTTCAGGGTTTTGAAGTTTTCATCAAAAATTCCTTTACATTCTTAGTTAAGGTAATTCCTAGGTACTTTATTTTCTTTGAGGCTATTGTAAAAGGAGTTGCTTTCCTGATTGTTGCCTCATTCCTCTCACTGTTGGTGTAGAGGAAGGCAGTTGATTTTTGAGGGTAAATTTTATACCCTGCTACCTTTCCAAAGTTTTGAATCAGCTCAAGGAGCTTGGAAGTGGAGTCTATATGATTCTTTAACTACAGAATCATGTCATCTACAAAGAGGGAAAGTTTTACTTCCTCTTTTCCTATTTGGATCACATTTATGCTTGCTTCTTGCCTTATTGCACTGGCTAGGAATTCTAATTCTATGTTAAAGAGAGAGTGGGCATCCTTGTTTCGTTCCTGATTTTAGAGGGAATGGCTTTAGATTTTCGCCGTTAAGTCCAAATTGTTGGTTTGGGATTTTTCCAATTTGTTATTTTAGGCACTCAGGGCTATAAATTTTCCTCTGAGTACTGCCTTTGCCGTGTCCCAAAGGAGCTGGTATTTTGTGTGCTCCTTTTTGTTAAATTTCATAAACTGTTGGATTTCTGTTCTGTTCTCTTTGATGACCCATTGGTGATTCAACAATGTGTTGTTCAATCTCCATGAGTTACAGGGTTTTCGTTGGTGGAGATGGGTGTTCAGTTCCAATTTGTTGCCCTTGTGGTCTGAGAGAATGCAGGGAATAATTTCAGTGTTCCTGAATCTGCCCAGGTTTGTTTTCTGTCCTAAAATGTGGTCTATTTTGTAAAATGTTCCATGTGTTGCTGAAAAAAAGGTATATTGTATTGTTGCTGGGTGGAATAATCTGCACATGTCTGTTAGATCTAGTTGGTCTATACAGTTATGTCCTCCTTGAGGAAAGATCCCTTTAGTAGTATGAAGTAACATTCTTTGTCTTTTCTCACTAATTTTAGATTGAAGTTTATTTTATCTGAAATGCAGATGGCAACTCCAGCCTGTTTATTCCAACTTCTCACTTTCAAAAAATATTTTTTTGGGGGGTAAGATGTGTCTCTTGAAGACAGCAGAACGATGGATCTTGCTTTTTGAACCAACTTTATAGTCTATGTTATGTAATTGGAGAGTTCAGTCCATTGAAATTGAGAGTCAGGTTTGAGAAATATTTATTAGTTCCTGCCATTTTTACAAGGTTTCGTTAGGGCCTGTGTCTTGATAGTTCTTGTGATACTTATATGTCATGAGTTTCATGTGCCATTTCTTTCTCTGTGTTACATTTGTGTTGGTTTTCTATGTGTAGAACATCTTTGAGAATTTTCTGTAATATTGGTTTGGTTGCTACATAATGTAATGTTTTTATTGTTCCCTCAGTTATGAATGAGAGCTTGGCTGGGTACAGTATTCTTGGTTGGTAGTTATTTGACTTCAGGGCATGACATATATCCCTCCAATCTCTTCTTGCGTGCATGGTCTCTGCTGAGAAATCTGTGGTTATTCTGATTGGTTTGCCTTTTTAGATGATTGTTCTCTTCCCCCTGGTTGCTTTTAGGATCCTTTCTTTGGTCTCTATTGATCCAGTTCAGATTATAATGTGGTGGTGGGATGTCCTTTTTCTGGTCAGGTCAATTTGACGTTCTAAAGCTTCTTGTATCTGGATGGGCCTGCCATTCTGGATATTTGGGAAGTTCTCTGAGATGATTGATTGAAGTATATTTCCAATACTATTTGCCTCTTTCTGCAGACCCTCCTCAATACCAATTATCCTTAAATTAGACTTCCTAATTGTATCAGAGGACCAGAGATAGAAAAATAATATAAAGAAGACAAAGGAGGTAGGAAAAGAATACTGCAGGAGTGTAAGATTATTATAGTAATGAAGAAAAGGTATTGTGTAAGGATAACTGACCTAAGGTGATAGACAGGTAGAATATTTGATTATAAAGTTTAGATGAACTTAGATAAAACTTATGAAAATAAGAAGAGTGATAAGAAGATTATATAGAGAAAAGAGGGAGGTAGATATAGGAGATTTCAATGATACAAAATTTAAAAAGAAAAAAGAAAGAAAACAACAACAAAATAAAAGAAAAAAGAACACACACACACACACACAAATCAAAACCAAAAACCAAAAACCAAAAAAAAAAAAAAGAGAGAGGAGATTCCTCACTCTTGTGAGTTCTTCCCCAAGAGATACTTGGGTTTAAAAAGCAGGTGACTGTATCAATATGGATATCATTTTTATTCAGATTGTTACTGTGTTTCTAGGAACGACCAAAGTGATAGAAGGGATGCATGAAATGAGAGGAGAAAAAAAGGGAAAGAAATGGAATGAATCAGCACTGGGAGTTTTGCCTAGTGGTTAAAGTGCTTGCCTAGCATGCATGAAGACCCGGGTTTGATTCCTTGGTACCACATACATAGAAAAAAGCCGGAAGTGGTGCTGAGGCTCAAGTGTTAGAGCTCTAGCCTTGAGAAAGTCCAAGGACAGTGCTCAGGCCCTGAGCCCAAGCCCAGGACTGGCAAAAAAAAAGAAAAGAAATGGAATGAATCATAACATTAGAAAAAAGGTGTAGGTATAATGGTAAAGCGAAAAATGAGAACACCTAAAATGCAAATGAAAAGGGGTAAATGAACAAACAAAAAAAAGAAAAAGAAAAAGGATATTCTTCAGGTTTGTTTTTTTTGGTGGGGGGGGCAGGATAGGAAACTTGTGTCTCCACAAATTCGGGACCCATACACTTCACAAAGTCTTTTTCTCTTGTGATTTGGCTTTGCGGTTTTTCGGATCAGATTGCTTGATTGGTAGTAAAACAAAGCTGAATTATCCGCGGGCAGCTTTGTTTACCAGGTCTGTGGTAGTGCAGGGGATGGACTTCAGAAGAGCTGGGGCCAGATTTCTGGCTAAGGGATCTCTGGGAAATCCTTTGCCAGTTAGAAAGATGGCGTTACCAGTATTACCTGTCAGGTTCCAATTGCTTTGCCCGGGTCTTTGCCAGCAGTCAAGATGGTGCTGCTCTCAGGTTGAAATGTTAATAAAGGTTTTTTTTTATATATGTTGATGACCATAGAGGATTTCTGGTTTTTAAATATTATGCCCTATGAATTATTTCCAATAAATAATATTAGATCTCCAAGTAGGCATCAATTATAATTGTTCATCCTTGATTGGAATGTGATACAATAAGCCTCAGTGATACTGAGCCTTAGTTTACATGTTGCACTCAAGTAGATTGAAAGAATAAGTCTTTTGGATCAAATAAGTATCTAGATAATATGGTTCTTGATATATTAATTTGGGGATATTTGGTTCAAGCTACAGGAGATATAAAAAGAAATACGTTTAAGTCCTTGTTGTATTGTGGTTCTATCAAGCATAAATGCAAAGAAAAACAAACATCGAGAAAAGCTAATGCATATATGATAGGGGAAATAGTAGGACCAAGAAATGATAAAATGAAGTAAAAACACTTGTGAGACAAGTTATAAAGGAGAAAAATAGAGCCAAACATGATGTAGGAAGAGATAAGAAAATAGCACATTTGTTCATTGAATCACTGTTCTGTATCAATTCTGTGATGGATGCTTAGCAAAGCTAAAGCTAAAAGTTAAAAAAAAATAGCCACAAATCCTTAACACCTGTGTCTCTCAAGTTACAAAGAACCAATAGGTCACTGTGTAAATATTGCTCAAAAGACAAATTGACAAAGTAGTTCCATTTTTAGAATACGGTATGTAGTCATTAAATTTATCTTTGCTTTATTATTATGTATCTATCTACCAATCGATCAATCAATCTATAATTTAATTTTGTTCCAGTTCTGGGGCTTGACCTCAGAGCTTCAGTGCTGTCTCTGAGCTTTTCACTTAAATCTAACACTCTGTCACTTGAGCCACAGCTCCACTTCCAGATTTTTGGTAGTAATTTGAGCTAGTAAGTCTCATTAACTTTCCTTCCCTGGCTGGCTTTGAACCATGATCCTCAGATTCTCACCTTCTGAGTAGCTAGGATGATAGGGGTGAGCCACCTGTACCTGGCTAGTTATTTATTTTTATGTCTCTTGAGGATTCATCAAGTGTAAATACAATCCTGAGATAGCCTTGCAGAATAAACGTATGTGTGTTTGTGTGTATGTATGTAGCTGGATGTAGTGGCATGTGCCCATAATCTAAGCAATCTGGATGCTGAGGTAGGAAGATCAAAAATTCAAGACAAGACTCACTTACATATTACAGTTCTGTCTTATAAAAACAAAAAACAAACAAACAAAAACAACAACAACCAAAAACAAGGGCCAGCAAAAGACTAACATAGAGCTCCCCTATGACCCAGCAATTCCACTACTTGGCATTTACCCAACCATCTAGCACAGTGATGTCCATTGCAGCACTATTTACCATAGCAAAGATATGGAACCAACCCAGATGTCCCTCAGTTGATGAGTGGATCAACAAGATGTGGTATACACACACACACACACACACACACACACACACACACACACACACACACACACACACAATGGAATTCTATGCTGTCAGAAAGAACGACATTGCTCCATTGGTAAGGAAATGGAAAGACTTAGGAAAAATCGTATTAAGTGAAGTAAGCCAGGCTCAAAGGAACATAGTCTGCATGGTTTCCTTCATTTGTCATAATCAGTAGAAACCTTGGGCTCTCCTAGCAGAGATTTGCAATAGAGCAAAATCTAGATACATAAGGCCATACAGTATGACGCTAAATGAAAGGATCTCTAGGCTATAGAAACAAAAGCCCTATGAGTGATTGTTGTCCTTAAGGTACTATGTTATCTCTCATCTCTTTTGCTGTCCCTTGGTTATCTCATATTGTTACAGTATTTCACTTTGTTATTTGATATATTGGATATATTTGTATTTGGTTATTTGAAATAGATAGGGAATGGGGGAAAACAAGATGAAGGGTGGGGGTTGGGGGAGGGAAATGAGGACCAAGATATGAGAAAGGGTATCAATGTTTATGAAGTAATGCACCTTTTATCTGGTGAATATAATGTAACCCTTCTATTAATTAGAATAAAATATATGAAAAAAAGGGCCAGGAGTTTAGCATAGTGGTAGAGTGCTTGCCTGGCATGCATGAATACTTGGGTTCGATTCCTCGGTACCATACACATAAAAAAAGCCAGAAATGGTGCTGTGCCTTAAGTGGTAGAGCACTAGCCTTGAGAAAGCCCAAGGACACTGTCCAGTCCTTGAATTTAATGCCTTGACAAAAAATAAAAATAAAACCAAAAGTCACTTGTATAAATTATTATGTACACTGTCTGAAATTTTTTTGCACAGTTTGATCCCCTTGAAGTCATGGTGTTTCCAAATTCATTAAGTCTAGGAAGCTAGACAGGTAGTCAAAAACACTGGTTTAAAAAAACAGCTACTCTATCTTTACATTTTGTTTCCCCTCCCCACTCCTGTATTTATTTGTCCCCTTTTCAAGAAAGTGCCTGCAACATTCTACTTGAAAATAAATTTCTCTGATTGAGAACAGGTCTTGGAAAAACTTTGCTCATCTAAACAATTAGTAGTGCTATGTGGGCAGGTTGCCAATCTCCCTTATTTTTTCTAGACTTGCATTGAATGCATTGCTAATACCAGATGGTTCAATTTCCTATCTGGCCAAAGCCACTCAAATCTTTTCTAAAGAGAAGCATTTGGGGATTCCCAAGTTTAATATGCCAAAAGAAAATAATGTGAGCCACAAATGGAAAATGGTGTGTGTGTGTGTGTGTATGTCTGTAAATTTTTAGTAAGGGTGTATTTTCATAAATCACTGAAATTTAATTATAATCTCTATTGTATTTTAGTTGCTAGTATCTATTTATGGTTCCCAATGCATGTTGATCTGCAACCGCTTTCTTCCTTCTCTGCTTAAGTTAGTAGGAAGTGTCCATTCACAATTTAGCAGAGCTTCAGTCAGCTACATACTTGAGACTGATGAAATGACACATTAGGTTTCATCTAGCTTTTGACATTGAAAAAATTATTGAAACTTACTGGCCTCATATGAAGATATGGAAGATATTTTACTTACCTAACATTTATGTCTGACATGCCTGAAGTTGTAGGCTCCATTTAAATGAGTGTCACAGTCAAGAGTTGGCTTCTGCTCTTATATATGATTTTGTATACAATTTTTACGTTCTTTTGTTTCCTCAATGGACCATAACTCTAATTTCTCACGAATAACATAGCTGCAGTTGTCTACTTCTCAACTTCAGTCCTTCCTTAAAGGGTACTGAGGCACAGCATGTAGCTTAAGGCATTCTGGACCCTAAAATGGATGCCAAGTGGACTATATAACACACATAGTGTCACAGAAAGAGAGAGAGAGAGAGAGAGAGAGAGAGAGAGAGAGAGAGAGAGAGAGAGAGAGAGAGAGAGAGAGAGAGAGAGAGAGAGGAAAAAGTTACTGAGCATAAGCTCCACGATGGCCTAGACCTTATCTTGCTCCACGCTTCCCACCTCAGGAAATATCTGTTGAAATCAAATAATCCTTTCAGTATAAGAAATACACTTTAAGCTGTTGAGAAAATGATTGCTATGAATAATTTACATAGGAGAAACTACAAAAATATGTTTTAAAAGACTAGGGTGTTTTATTATAGAAAAAGGTATTTCCTCCATACATAAAGGTAGATGATGAAAATCGAAAATCTTTACTACAGTATATACAGTTAATATAATATATGTATCATTGCTATTATTAATAATATTATTATTATTTAACCATATCAATTGTGTACGGAGCATTCATCATGCTTATTTCTTTCAATTCTACCTACAGTCTCTTTTATTTTCCCTGTGTCTAATGACAACTGTTATGTTCAATATTTCCACAAAGTGAATTTATTGGTTTCTTTAAATATGTGAGAATAGTTGATATTTTTCTTTCCATGTCAGGCTTGTTTGAGTCAATATAATCTTTTAGTTGCATCCATTTTGCTGCAGATGATAGGATTCTATGCCTAATGGCTAAGTAGCATCCCATTGTGTAAATATATCACATTTTCTTTATCCATTTGTCTGCTGAAGGGCATGTGAATTGATTCTGTATTTCAGCTGTTATAAATAGGGCTGCAATAAACATAGTGGTACAAGTATGGAACCATATTGCTAACTCATTCTGCTTTTACTTTGTGTGTGTGTGTGTGTGTGTGTGTGTGTGTGTGTGTGTGTGTGTGTGTGTGTGTGTGTGTAACTAAATGGAATCAGTTCCACAGGCTTTTCTGCCAAGGCTGTGTTCGAATTGTGATCCTCAGTTCTCAGCTTTCTAAGTAGCTAAGATTACAGGAGAGAGCCACCAGTGCACAGCTTACTTGTTTATGGAATGTCCATAAAGTTTTCTATGATGACTGTGTTAAATTACATTCTCTTTATCAGTTTAAAGGATTGAGTTTATTCTACATATTCCTATTCAATGTTCCTACTACCATGTATTAAAGAGACTCTCTTCCTTCTGCTATATGTTCTTCATTTCTTTGTATTAATCTGTTCCCTGTGCAAGTTTGGATTTATTAGATTCATTTCTGGGTTCTCTCTATTCTGTACAATTGACCCATGTATCTGTTTTATATCAATAATATAGTACTAGAATTGTGATATATACAAAAGTTTGTGTGTGTGTGTGTGTGTGTGTGTGTGTGTTCTTTTTGGTTTGTTTGTTTTCCTTTGGCTTTTTTAGGTCCTTTTGCATTCCAACTGAATTTTTTTTTCAGTTTCATATTGGGAAATTTCATTGGAAAAAAGAAGATACTGAAAACCATTGGAATCGGCTGAAATGCCCATTCAACGTCAGTCATAACTGTATGCTAAAATTGCAGAGCAGCACAAATATGATTGTCAAAATGACTCAATCCAAATTGAGACACTCGCAAAATTTGCAAGTAACCTAACCCTAGCAGGCTCTTGTAAAGTACATTGAACTGCGCATGTGTATTGTTGACTAGGTGGATACAGAACTGCCTCCTCAGGGTTTGGCTTTTCCACACCCTAACTCTCCAGTAATCTTTTCTGTAAGATTTTATTGCCAGCACTAGTGGCAGGTGCTTGAGATCAAAGAGAGAAGTCCTCCCAAAAGCATCCCTACCCTAGGCTTCTCTTCTTGAACTCTGTTTGTCAATTTGACCTAATTCCTTTCTTTTTCTTTCTCCTTACTCCATTCTCTCTCCCTCTTCCTCCCCTCTTTCTCTCTCTCTCTGTCCACACACACACACACACACACACACACACACACACACACACACACACACACAGAGAGTTTATTCTTTTCATTCTTCAAGGTTAAAGGAAAGTAACTAGTTATTGAGTAATCTGTCCTCACCTTAGAAGTATTCAAATTTGAAATGTATTAATATTCAATATATTATATAGAGGAGTGTGTTTGTGTGTTTGTGTTTATTAACTGCATATACGTGATTGCATGCATTTTTATTGTTTCAGGGAATTTCAGTGAAAATAATACTTATTGGCTGGAAAATGGAATAATTCGCAATACTGATACTGTCAGAGCAGAGTATTTATGTTAGCTACTCTGGGAAAATACTGTACTGTAGTGAACTGAAATTCTATTCTAGAAATACTGGACTTTAAAACCTCACAATATTGGGGAAATAAGGGTAAATTGTTGCACATAAAATCCAAGCGGGGAAACAACACTGCTATATATTGCTTTCTTTTTGCCAGTCCTGGGGCTTGAACTCAGGGCCTGAGCACTGTTCTTGAGATTTCTCAAGGCCAGCACTCTACCACTGGAGCCACGGCACCGCTTCTGGCTTCTTCTGTATATGCAATACTGAGGAATTGAACCCAGGGCTGCGTGCAAGCTAGGCGAGCATTCTACGACTAGGCCACACTCCTGCTCCCTACTATATATATTTCTTAAGGAAAAAAATAAAACAGTGTACTAGAACCACAATGCATGTGTTCCTCTACTGATGACATGTGTAACAAGAACTCACTTTTATAAAGAAGTGAAAGGGAAATGCATTAGCACTGGGCTGTTTCAACCGTCAGAAAAGGCATTTGATCAGATGTTTGATTTTCATCTGTTATGAAAAGCTTTCTTATAAAGAAAAAAAGAATCTCACTATATTTCTAATAGCAAAATGGCTGATTCTCATTTCCTGCCTACTGAATTATTTACATACTCCTTTGAAGGCCATTTATATCCAACCTACACTTAAGCAATGCTGGAGAATTTGGCAAGCTTATTTATAATAGCATTTCTTCTAATTTTAGTATATTCCCTTCATGTAATATAGACAAATTCTGATTTTCTTCACTTTAGAGATAAATGAACACCTATGTTACCATACATATAGCAGATCTTGTATACCACAGAGCAATGGGTGAAGTGAGTTCGGCAAGATTGCCATTTTGTGTGTGTGTGTGTGTGTGTGTGTGTGTGTGTGTGTGTGTGTGTACCTGTTCTGGAGCTTGAAGTTAGGGCCTGGGTGCTGTCATTGAGCTCATGAGCCACAGGTCCACTTCTGACTTTTTTGTAGTTTATTGGAGATAATAGTCCTACAGACTTGCCTGCCTGAGCCCAGGTAGGAATTGTAATTGTAATTAAAATCCTCAGATTTTGTAATCCTCAGATCTCAGTTATCAGAATTTAAGATTGCTATTCTTTGAGCAGTAAACACAGGCAAATGGGCAAGTGAGAATTTAGTGAGAAAGATACATTATAACCTCTCTCATGGTCCTACCCCATATCCAGTCTGACTTAGGACCTGTTGCCATCTTCCAGCACTCTTTAAAATGAAGAAAGTGTTTTTAATATCTTGGGAAATATTCTAGATGATGAATTGGAGCCAGAGTCCTTGGTTCTTTCCCAAAGATGCAGATACCAGACCTCCATCCTTCATGGAAGAGAAGTGAGTGTTCCTCTCACATAAAATCCTTCTTTTTGCTCCTGGTGTGGTGTGATAGGAAAGATGTATGTTGAAACACTGAAGCTACTCAATTTTCTCTTCATTATAGACACTGTATGGCTTTGTTAGAGAGAGAGAAATAGGAGAAGCAGGTTCTTCCGCAGCTACAAAGCACCAGCTGACATTCAGATTGATCAAAATACAATACTATTTTTTAAAAAAATTCATTATGTTCACAAAACTGATTTTTCTATGAGCTGGACAACTAGTTGTAATGTTTCTTTTTCTTTTTTCTATTTTGTCAGTCATGGAGCTTGAACTCGGTGTCTGAGCTCTCTCCCTGAGCTCTTCACCTCAAGGCTAGCACTCTACCACTTGAATCACAGTGTCAGTTCCTGTTTTCTGGTGGATAATTGGAGAGAAGAGTCTCTAACACTTTCCTGCTTGGGCTGGCTTTGAACTGTAATACTAAGATCTCAGCTAGGATTACATATGTGCGCCAGCAGCAATTAGCTTAATGTTTCTTGATTTTTTAACAACATGCCATTTCTAGTTTTCAGTTCATACAAAATTAGAAATACATGTGTTTCAGTAGATAAAAAGGGTCATGGTGAAACAAACAAAAGCGTGGCAGAAATGTGAATACTTAGCTGGATTAAGACATTGCAGCGGCAGTTCCTAAGTGTAGTTGATTACATTTGACTGAAAATAAAGATCTTTTACTTAGGTGATAAATTCGGTTTTTTAAATGTTTGTGTAGAATTTAAGGAAATGAAAATTACATTGAAAACTTTATCATTTTATTGTAACAAGAATAAGACCTTTAATTAGTAATATAGTAGATTTATATCTCTAAGTAGTTTTTGAGTTTTAACAAGCTTAGTATCATAACTGGTGTTAAATTTTTGCTCTCTATTACTAATAAATTAGAAAGGTACAAATTTCTTATTTGGGATCATATATATATATATATATATATGATTTTATAACAATTATGCCCAACTTTTTCTATCTGCCCCAAATTCTTTCTTTTTTCCAAATTTGTATTTTATCTATATCTAAGACAAATGTCTAAATGAGGAAAATGGCTTGAAATAGCTATATTGCTTCTTCCCATAGTTTGTCTGTGAAGTGTTAACTTAATCTCTCTCTAAACCTTCACCATTTCTTGTCTCCTTATTTGACATATTGAGGTAAGTAGACCGATTTAACATGTGGAACCTAAGAATTGTGGCCTGGGGCTTAAAATTCCTGAAACAACTTAAAAGAATAAAATTATTTTCTTGTAATTTTGGATTTTCAAAGTCCAAGATCAAGGTACTGTCAAGGTTGGTTTCTGGTGAGGATTTTTCTTCCTGTCTACTAGCCTCATTATATCCTCACAAGTCCTTTTCCCGTATCAATAATTATGCTTGTTGCCCCTTCAATTTTTATAAAGGAAACCAGTTCTAATGACTTATGGCCACAGACTATTGATTTCATTAGCCTTAATAACCCCTTTAAGGTTACTATTTTTATATATATTTATATTATATTGTGGGGTTAGGTCTTCTACATTTGCACAAGGGACACAAAATTCAATGCAAAATACTAAGTTGCAGGTAATCATTTGAGTCCTTAAAGTAGACAAGGCTTTTCCTGGTGAAAAGAAAAAGATTCTAACTGCAAAACAGATTCTTTATTTCTGGCTCTGGAGATGGTGACATCACATGCCCAGAAAAGTAGATGCTTCTTGGCACCAAGATGGGCCCTCATGAACAACCAACAAGGAAACAAGATTTCATTCATCAAACCATTGTAGATTTCTACGAACTTCCTACACATATGCTGAAGCATTTCTCTACTTTGATTCACACACTTATTTCTTAATTGAAATTTTTATATTGCTCAAATATGAGAAAACCATTGACTTATCAATGTTAACCTTGTTTTGAGAACTTGCTACAAGCTTTCATAGCTACAATCGAATCTTATTATTTTTAAGCTACTTTCACTGCTTTTACAAAGATAATGATAATGCTCTCATCTGCAAATAGTTGATGCTTTTTATAAATCATGTATATATATTCAATTTTATCAAGTGTCTTCTTATAGTAAAAGTCATATAATCTTTCTTAGGTTAAGGCAATAACTTATATTTGCCAATGTTCTAAAGCTAAAGAAGTTTTTAAAGTGTTTTATTCTTTTTATGTATTACAGATTTCATTACCTGTTATCATTTCTATAACTTTTGCATCCAAGTTCATGGGTACAATTGACTTTCCTACCCAAGTTCCTAGATGAGGGGTCTGGTAGCATAAAATTGAGTTGGGAAGTACTGCTTTTTCATCCCCTTTGGAAATTTATGTGAGAAACCATAATCACTTTTCTCCTAAATATCTGAGAAAATTTCCTTAACACATCTTCAAGGAAGCATTCCTTGTTCTTCAGGGTGGTAGTCTAGTAAGCAATTGTACCCCTGGCAGTATCTCATTTACTAAGAAGTTAGCCTAAGTGGATCAGTATTTGCAGGGAAAGGATTGGAGGGAAAGAAGGAGCCTGAACATTCTCCCTTTGTACCATAAACCAAGATTTTGAAATCTTAAAGTCAAAGTCACTAAATTTCTTTAAATTCAAATTGACTTCTGTGCTCAGATGATTTCTCTTGTTGACACTTGGATTATCCCAGTCAGTCTTTTCCATTCTATCCACTTTTAAATATTTCGAAGAGGGGCTGGGAGTTTGGCCTAGTGGTAGAGTTCTTGCCTATTATGCACGAAGACCCTGGTTCAATTCCTTGGTACCACATACTTGGAAAAAGCCAGAAGTGATGCTGAGGCTCACGTGGTAGAGTTCTAGCCTTGAGAAAAATCCAAGGACAGTGCTCAGGCCCTGAGCTTAAGCCCAGGACTGGCAAAAAGAAAAAAAAATGAATATTTAGGGCTGGGAGTTTGGCCTAGTGGTAGAGTGCTTGCCTAGCATGCATGAAGACCCGGGTTTGATTCCTTGGTACCACATACATAGAAAAAAGCTGGAAGTGGTGTTGAGGCTCAGGTGGTAGAGCTCTAGTATTGAGAAAGTCCAAGGACGGTGCTCAGGCCTTGAGCTCAAGCCCAGGACTGGCAAAAAAAAATTAAAAAAAAATTTTGAAGAAAGTATATTTTTCTATTTCATCTAGCATTTTTGGTTATTTTCAGCAATATTTTCTGCAAAACATATGCCAACCACTCATACAAAAATAAAAAATAGATGTGCACTTAGATTTCCATAAAATTCCCTTTGTTTTTCCTTTCTGAGAAGAAAAAAATCCCCAGTCCTGGGGGTTGAACTCAGGTCCTGAGCAATCTCTTTGGGATTTCTCAAGGCTTGTGACACACCACTTGAAAGACAACATCACTTCCTACTTTTTCTGTGTATGTGGTACAGAGGAATCAAACCCAGGGCTTTGTGCATGCTAGGAAAGCACTTCACTACTAGGCCAAACTCCAAGCCCCAATTATATGGATGCTAGGCAAGCACTGTTAACACTAGGCCATGCTTCTATCCCCCCACCCTCAAAAAAAAAAGAAAAACTCCACTTCAGTCTTTCTTATTTGGCAGCTATCATGGTAAAATGTGAATGATACTTGGATGAGATAGCTCTTCATAAATGTACACTGTAATAAGTGAAGCAAACATTTAGAATTAGGAAGCACTTCAATTTTGTTCATTACTTTTTATTTTTTATTTTAGTCTTGGGGCTTGACCTTATGTCTTGGGTACTTATATACTTAAGATGTGTGCAATTAAGACTTGTAACCTACCAGTTAAGCCAAAGCTCCACTTCTGGCTTTTTGGTGGTTAACTGAGGATGAGAATCTCATGGTCTTTCCTGCCTGGACTGGCTAAGAACCATGATCCTCGGATCTGAGCCACCTGGTAGCTATGATTACAGCTACAAATTGCCAGGATCAAGTTATTACGTTTTAATTTTGACAATATTTTATTTTAATTCCTTCATTTCCTTCTTCCTAACTGCTGCTCTTGGGTGTAAGACTTAGACTAAGATATGAAGTTCTAAATCAAAGTGATTGGACTGCTTGTTTTATTATCACAGAAATAGAGGGATTCATTATTACCACGGAGAAGGTAAGAGGATATGAGAAGAATATTCATAGCAACATTGTGCAGTTGCTTGTCTAGTCTGTGTCTTGTCCAATGAGGTTTTAGGTAATAGAAATATTTCACAATAAATTCCATGATGTGTGAATTCTGAACACTGGAATGTAAGAAAGAAGCAAGGTAGACTCATATATTGTATCTATCAATTCTAAAAACTCATGGAAAATCTATAGATGTGGGAAGTAGGGGAAACCTAAGTGAAATGCATGTAAAAATAGCCTTTCCATGTAGAATAAATATGGATTTAAAACATAAGGTAAGGTTGAGTGAGGGAAATGGGGACAAAAGCATGAGAAGGGGTATCAATGTGTGAGAAGTAATGCACCTTCTATCTGTTGAATATAACTGTGATCCCTCCATTAATTACAATAATAACATAAGCTAGTATAAAATTGAACTAAATCTCTGTTGATTGTTGACCTCTTACTGACAAATGTTGGAGAGGGTAAATTCCTTCAAACATTCTCAAAATTTGGATCTTCAATAAAATCAGGCTTTAGAAAGTTTCCTAATGTGAAAATAAACTAATCTCTACTGACTTACTTTTGTTAAAAAATAAGTTTTGAGTGTATTGGGATGCTTATTTTTCTGTTTCCTTATAATTCATGAATAAGCACATGTAAGTTACGTAAATATTAGTCTAAGATGCTTTACCAATGTGTAATTTATTCTCTAGGCAGGTGGTAACATAAAAAGAATTTTAGAAAATGATTTAGAACTAGTTAAATACAGGGTGTTTTCTGGATGTGAGAAATTAAACACAAAATTAATATGATTCTAAAAGCGAAAAATATTTGTTTATCAACTTTATGTAGACAAAAGATTGGAAATACAATACTTTTATTAAGCTAGCTAAAATGAATATATTAGTATTTTAAAATTATAACTCATTTTCAAAGTATTGATTACAGATGAGAAAATAATGTACACATTGTAGTCTGCTAAGAAGCAGTTTGAAATGAGCCTGCTCAACATCTGAAAATTTCACACAATAGAAGCTATTTATTAGTAGTGGAAAAAAAACATTAACTTGTGCTTCAAGACAGATTCTCTATAAGGTTTCAGCACTTATGGGGTATAGATAAACTAAGCTAAGGACAGTAGGGTTCACATGCTGGGGTCTTGAGAACTAAGTGTTTAGGAAAGATGACAAAGTATTGCTATATTTTTTTCCAGTCCTGGGCTTGATCTCAGGGCTTGGGCATTGTCCTTGAGCTTTCTCAAGGCTAGAGCTCTACCGCTTGAGCCACAGCACAATTTCTGAATTTTTTTTTTCTATGTGTGTGGTACCGAGGAATAAAACCTGGGTCTTCATGCATGCTAGGCAAGCACTCTACTACTAGGCCAAATTCCCAACCCAGAGTATTGCCCTTTTAAGCTCTCCTAAAATAGCACATTTTTCATTAACAAATAAATAAATGCAAACTATGGCTGACTAAAGCTTACTACCTATGATTTTGCACTCTATTAAGCAAATTGCCTACATTAATTTTAATCTTTTCTCCACCAGTAAAATGTAGTAGTTTTAGTACCCCCTGTTTTACAGGATAACAACCTAGCCCAAGATTATATATCAATGGTAAAACTAAATTCCGATACAGTTTACAAATCTTGAATTATTTACACTGTACCACTAGAATAACATATAATGTCATGGTCAAAGAAAATATATACAATGTACTTGAGGTATATTTAAAATGTGTATTGGTAACCTTATTTATTATAGGTTCCCATTAACTATGCTACTTCCACTGTTTCCTCATTCTCTGGTATCTGTATCCTTCATGGCTGAAACACTACCTACAATTAAGTGTAGTTTAATCTTTTTTCACACATTAAATATTTAAAGCCTAGGATCAAGTAAGAATTATTTTCTATGTTCCGAATAACCACCATTATTAAGGCCTCAAAATGCTAAAACCGAGAAGAAACAAATAAGTTTAACTACAATTCTTACATAAAATGTAATTATTGTTTTAAATATTTTATTGTGATTAATAGAAGGGTTACATTATATTCACCAGATAAGTGCATAAGTTCACAAACATTGATACCCTTTCTCATGTTATGGTCCCCATTTCTCCCCCCTTCCCCCGCTTATCTTGATTTCACCCCTTCCCTATCCAATTTCAAATAAACAATTAAGCACATATAAAATATATCAGATAACAAGGTGAAATATTGTAACAATATGAGATAACCAAGGGATGGCATAAGAGATGAGCAATAACATAGTATATTGAGGATGACAGTCACTCATTATATGGCTTTTGTTTCCTTATCCTGGAGGTCTTTATATTTAGTATCTTACTATTTGGCCTAATGTCTCTCGGTTTTGTTCTATTGTAAATCTCTGCTAGGAGAGTCCAAGGTTTCTACTGATTATGACAATTGCGGGAGACTATTGGGCCTGTGTTCCTTTGAGTCTGGCTTACTTCACTTAATATGATTTTTCCTAAGTCTTTCCATTTCCTTACAAATGGGGCGATGTCATTCTTTCTGACAGCAGCATAGAATTCTATTGTGTGTATATATATACCACATCTTGTTGATCCACTCATCAACTGAGGGACATCTAGGTTGGTTCCATATCTTTGCTATGGTAAATAGTGCTGCAATGAACATCTTTGTGCTAGTGGATTTAGTATGTCCTTGTTTCTGGACAATTGGGTAAATGCCAAGTAGTGGAATTGCTGGGTCATAGGGGAGCTCTATATTCAGTCTTTTGAGGAACTGCCATACTGCTTTCCATAGTTGTTGGACAAGTTTGCACTCCCACCAACAGTGTAGTAGTGATGCCTCCTGGCCACATCCCCTCCAGCATCTGTTGTTATTAGTTTTCTTGATCTTGGCCATTCTAACTTGAGTGAGGTGGAATCTTAGAGTTGTTTTGATTTGCATTTCTTTTATGACCAGAGATGTTGAGCATTTCTTCATGTGTCTATAGGCCATTTTTATTTCTTCTTTAGAGAAGACTCTCTTTAGGCCTTTGGCCCATCTTTTAATGGCATGGTTGTTACTTTGAAGATTAGTTTTGGAGTCATTCAATTTTTTTGAGCTGTTGATATATTTTAGATATGAAGCCTTTGTCTATTGTATGGTTAGTGAAATCTTCTCCCATTCTGTAGGCTTCCTAATTAATTTACTAGCTTTGTCCTTTGCCATACAGAAGCTCTGCAGTTTAATGCAGTTCCACTTATCCAGCCTTTCTCTGATTTGTTGTGTTTCTTGGTCCTCCTTGAGAAAGTTTTGACCTGTGCAAAGGAGGCCTAGTGTGTCTCCCATTCCTTCTTGTGAAGTTTTTAGTGTGTCGGCTTTTACCTCGAGGTCTTTGATGAAATTGGAGTTAATTCTAGTGCAGTGTGACAAAGAAGGATCCAACTTTAGTTTTCTGCACGTGCTTAACAAGTTCTGCTAGCACCAGTTGTTGAAGAGGCTGTCAAAGATTAGGTGGCCATAGGTCTGTGGTTTAATATCTGGGTCTTCAGTTCTATTCCATTGGTCTTCAGGCCTGTTCTTGTGCCAGTACCAAGCTGTTTTGATAGTTATAGCTCTGTAATAGAGTCTAAAGTTTGGTATTCAAATTCCTCCTGCGCTGTTCTTTCTGCTAAGAAGTGTTTTTGCTGTATGGGGTCTTTTATTATTCCATATGAAATTTTGGATTGCCTCTTCTATTTCTTTAAGAATGACATTGGGATATTGATGGGTATTGCGTTGAATTTGTAGATAGCCCTTGGCAAGATTGTCATTTTCACGATGTTGATTCTTCCAATCCAGGAGCATGGGAGGTTTTTCCATTTCCTAAGTTCTATTAATCACAATAAAAAATGAGTTTAGAATTAGCCTCAAATGGATCAAGAAAACTCAAAAAAAATGAAGACCTGAAACTTTACAAGAAGAAAACCTATGGAAAACTTTGAAAGTCATAGGCATAGGTAGTGATTTCTGGTTAAAATTCAATTTCCAGAGTTGAAGATAATTTAGTTTTTATAGAGAAAGAAGAGAAAATGAGTCAAACCAAATTTAGGAAATATGTGAGAATGCTTCAGGATGTCCAAGATACAATTAGGAAACCTAATTTAAGGCTCATTGATGTTGAGGAGGGTCTGGAGAAAGAGGACAATGGTATGGGAAATATACTTCAGGGAATCATCTCAGATGAGCAGAAATGGATATCCCACTGCCACATTATATTCCGAACAGGATCAATAGAGACCAAAAAAGGATCCTAAAAGCAATCAGGGAGAAGAGAACAATCACCTACAAAGGAAAACCAATCAGAATAACCACAGATTTCTCAGCAGAGACCGTGCAAGCAAGAACGGATTGGAAGTATATATGTCATGCGTTTAAGTCAAATAACTACCAACCAAGAATACTGTAACCAGCTAAGCGCTCATTCATAACTAAGGGGACAATAAAAACATTTCTTTCCAGGGAAAAGCTGCAACATTATGTAGCAAACAAACCAACAGAAAATTCTCAAAGATGTTCTGCACATAGAAAATCAACACAGAGGCTGGGAGTTTGGCCTAGTGGTTGAGTGCTTGCCTAGCATGCACGAAGACCCAGGTTCGATTCCTTGTTACCACATACATAGAAAAAAGCTGGAAGTGGTGCTGAGGCTCAAGTGGTAGAGCTCTAGCCTTGAGAAAGTCCAAGGACAGTGCTCAGGCCCTGAGCCCAAGCCCAAGCCTGGCAAAAAAAATAAGAAAACCAACACAAATATAATACAGAGAAAGAAATGGCACCTAAAAATCATACCATCTAAGTACCACAAAATGTAATTATTTTTAAAAGCATGTAGGTAGCAGATACTGTCCAATTCTCTGTTCCATACAAAGAAGGAAAATGAGACAATTATTCAAGAAGTAAAGACCATAGAATCAAGTATGTTGAGATAATGGGTAGGATAGAGAGATTTGGGGGGGTAATTATGGAAAGATTGACACTGAAGATATGCATTGTACTCCTGACATGGAAAATTGAAACACCCTTACACAACTACTTAAAAAGAGGAAACATTCATGATTTTCTATCAGAACCATAATGTCCATACTTAGGGATAATTTGACATGAGTTGACTACTTATTTTGAAATATTTCAATATAACTTTTACTAGTGGGGGTTTGTTGTAGTCTATAAATTATATAAAGATAATATATTCAAACATTGGTGCTATCTACTAAGGGTCCAATCAAAGAACATTCTCCTTATCTCCTACTATTTTCTTCTTTCTCTTTCTACCTCAGTTTTTCTTTTTCTCTCTTTCCTTTCTCTTCCTCATGTAAAAAGTTATTTTATTTTGTCAAAAAGCTCTGATTTTGTATGGAAACTATTTGGGCCATTAAATTTGTTTTCATGCTGTTATTCTATATTCCCATAACTGTGATACAAGACAACCCACTTTTGCTGCTTATGCATCAGTTTCCTTATCAGAAAAATGGATTTATAATGTTTGTGAGGCATTTATTTATGAGGAAAAAAGCTACTAAAATGTCTGTGTTGCAAAGATTCAATGGCATAGCTATAAATAAATCAATTTATAGGAAAATTATTTCTATTAAAGCATTTTTTTAGATCTCTCTTGAGGTTGCATAAATGACTTCATATAACCTCCTGACAGTCTCTGAGTGACTACACAAATAAATTACTCTGTAATTCCTGCCATAGAAATTTTGAAACAATAAATGTTTGTACCTTAAATCACTAACTCCGAGAATCATTTGTTAGACAAAAATATGTCTCAAATACAAATATCATGAATATATATATATACTATAATATATATAATTTCTAAACATCATTGGCTACAATTAGTGGATTGTTTAATGTTACCAACAAAGATCTAGGTAATTATGTGATGTAGATGTTTGGAGTAGAATGAGAATTTCGGAATATAGTCAGTCTAACTTCAAGGAATATGAATGAGTCTTTCTCTGCTAACATTGGCATGTTTTATTGGAAGGCTGTTTCTTTGACAAATGAAATACCTTGTATCAGAAGATAAATCTTATGTCTCAGGAATGGCTTTTTTGATAGTCAAGAGGAAATAGAAAAGTATAGAACCCAGACAAGCAGAAACATATCTGGAGTCAAACAGTATCAGGTATTCATAGTAGAATAAATTAAGAGATTACAGCCCACATTGGAATTTGGGCAACCTCAGTAATTGTAAAATTGAAAGTGGTTGCATATACATTTGGGCTTGGACTTCTTATTATAATGGGTTTCTCCAGTCTTGGATTGTGTCTTACCACAGTGTTGTAGCTCATAAGTCAGATTCTCCATAATCATTGTTCAGGCAATGGGGAAGCAACGTTGGCATGGAAACATCATTTATAAGACAGCAATAATCTCTCAAGAACAGGAGTTATCATTCCTCTTTCAATTAAGGTGTTTTCTTTTGTATAAACATTGCCATTGTGTTGGGGATATAGCTCGGTGGAAGAGCACTTGCCCGGCAAGTGCAGGGCCCTGAATCCTTAGCTCTTGGGGGTATAAGCTATAAAAGACCCCAAAAAGTCAACATTGCTACTATTACCTTGTCAGTGTCCCATTGGAAACACTTTTACTGGTATCCTTGCTTGTTCGCTCTTTGGTACCTAACTGAAGGAAAGTGTCATATGGACCCACTGAGTTAGTGCATTTTTCACCTTATTTCTGGTCATTTGATAAATTATTGGAGTTGTAAATCAGGAAAAAACTCTTTAAAAATATTACTGTTTGAGTAGAGAATCTGAAACAAAACAAAATCCTTGACTTGTGTAGGATCACCCAAGTACCTTGTACCATAGAAGGGATTAGAAACCAGATGGTTAATTATTACCCAAGTAGCTTCATGTGACAGTAGCTGTCTCCATGCTTATAATCACAATGACTGTGGCATCTACATCCTGGATAAAAGTGCTCTTAAGATCATTTTTTTACTTAGTCTAGTTACAATAAGTAATTGGTTTTCTATGATTACTTCCTTCTAGCAAAAATTGCAACAGATAATGATTAAAAAATTATCTGTTGAATTTCCCAACCCCCTTTCTTATCTCTATCATTATAGAATGTTACTTTTCATTCCTCTGTATATGTAAAAATGTATATGTCACTGAAATATGTATAAAGACCATTGTTCCCTATTAGTGTCATTAACTTGCCAAAATACAGATAGCATTTTTTGTACAGTAACAATGTATGTTTTGATATTTAATCTATAGATGTAATGTTGTCTACTCTATGGATAGACTTCTTATTTAAAAATAAAAATGTAAAATAGAGTAGTGGCGCATAGCTGTCATTCTAGCTACTCCAAGCCTGAGAGTGAAGTAACTGTGGCTTGAAGGTAGCATGGACTTGAAAATTCACAAGATTCCTTCTCAAACCATAGGTTAGTACGGTACCATATGGTATTTAGGAAAATGTAAATGAGACTGACTACAAAGAATATAGGTGGACTCAGTGGTGACAGGAAATGTAAAGTTGGTAGATTATATGCAGCTCAGGAACACAGCCAGTTGGAAGCCAAACCCTCTTCTGAAATTATCCAGTGAAACAGGGCTGGAGATATGGCTCAGAGGTAATGTATCAGCCTGGCAAGCATGAGATTCCAAATTCTAAGACTTCAGTACTGCCAAAGTAAATTAAAAATAAAATAAAAAATAACCCTTTATGTAAAATGTCTTTAATGTTTTCATTAAAAATATGAGTAGTTAAGGAAACTAAGATACATGACCATCAGACTAAATATTTCTTATAAAAGCAAGCAAAACATTTTTCTCTAGATTACAATTTGAGAAATAAATAGCTTGAATACTGCTGTGCACATTTTGTCTTGTGCAAACAAACTCTTTATTTCTAATTATTGATATTCAAGATGTAGTTGGAAAAATCTGGTTGATCATAAGGAAATACAATCATAAATTATCTAATAATATATTCACAAAAACACTAATCACAAAACTCCTTGTCTTAACTTCTAAATGCCAAATCAGAACATAGGGTCAATAAAGGATTTTTCATTTGCGCATTGGGAGTTTATTAGGTTATTGCTCTTCTGTATTTAACTGAAGAAATTTCTTAAACTTATCCAATTATCTGGAGAAAGATTTTACAGTGCTTATCTCATCTCCTGTCCTCTTGACTCAAGAAGAGCAGATTTTTGTACAGTGTACGATATTTATTCTCCCATAGGATTGTAATAATTTCTTCTTCATTTGCTCCCATATTTGGCTTTTAATTTTTCTTCATTATAGAGCAATTGAGCCTGAACATAGGTAAAGTACAGAACTAGAAAATGAAGCATTACATCATTTAATTTCATTTTTAAAATGGTACATTTAACACAATTTACAATAACTTATATAATAAGTGAAAAATGCAAATGCGACTTATTGTTAGATATAACAATTGGATCTCTAATATGCCTACTGTTCCATGAATCTATAATGTGGAAACTTACACAGGTAGCTTCCTCTATCTTAATATAGGACATTAGGGAATTAAATTAATTTCTATTGAATACTGACATTAAGACAAAATCTGAAAGAGCACAGTGTTCACATGGTGTTTTAACTAAACGGATTGGGATTATTGTGTGTAACAAGTGGCATGTTATAGTTAGTATTTAATCTACCTGTGTCACTTTCTGTTAAAGAAAATAATACTATACTTATTGTACAATCCCTGCACACTGATCCTACTACTTGAAAAATGCATTCACTAGAGCAGCAAGTATGTCCTTCAACATTATTTTTAAAAGAATGCATAACCATACAGCATAGTCTACCTTAACAACTTATTAAGAGTCCAGGAATTAAGCAGTTAATATCAAGCTATATCAATATATGAATGAATTGAGTTCCACATAAAATGAAAATGTCCTGTTTGCACTTCAAGATAAATTATTCACATAACCATAGATTAAGATAATCTTAATAACTCACTGATTTTTAGGAATAGATAGGGCTATAGAACAAAACATTACAACTTCACTACTAATGATATTTTTGCATGGACAATTTGTCAATGTGGCTATTTCCTTTACATTATAGGTTGCTTAATAGCATCCACAATTTTCTCCTACTTAAAATACTAAAAGAACCCTTCCTCAATTTGATAACCAGAAATATATCCATATATTATCAAGTATGTTCTGGGGTGGGCTGATCAAAATCACCCTGAGATCTTCCATCTTAAAGAACATTTGATCTGATAAATTGATTTATGAAAGAAAAAAAATGAAAGCCACGCAGAAGAAAATACTGAGTGAAGACCATCTAAATAACTATGTGCCATTATTTTATTTTTACTTGGTTAGTCATGGGTATTGAACCGGGGCCTGGGCATTGTCCCTGAATGATTTTGCTCAAGACTTTCTACTCTACCACGTTGAGCTCCACTTCCAGTTTTCTGTTGATGGCTCACACCTGTAATTCTTTATACTCAGGAGGCTGAGATCTGTAGATCGAGGTTGAAAGGTAGCCCAGGATGGAAAGTCAATGAGAATCTTATCTTCAATAAATTACAAAAAAAACAAAAAACCTGGAAGTGAACCTATGGCTTAAGTGGTAGAGTGCTAACACTGAGTGAAATAAACTCAAGGAGAGCTACTAGGCCCTGAGATCAAGCCCAGGACCACACACACACACACACACACACACACACACACACACACACACACACACCAAAAAAATCCCGGCAAAAGAAAACAAATAAACAAAAAAACATGTAGAAACATGAAAACTAATGCAAAGCTGGTAAGAGGTAATTCAGTAGGAAAGTAAAGATGTTTATTCCACTGATTTTCTAGCAAAAGCAGAGACATTATAGATGCAGAAAAATGGGTATTCAATTATTGTCTACTTAATTCACAACCTTGAGAAAACTCATTTTTTCACAGTTTCTTTACCTTCACACTTGATACACTCCAAAACTAATCTTCAAAGTAACAACCATGCCATTAAAAGATGGGCCAAAGGCTTAAAGAGAGTCTTCTCTGAAGAAGAAATAAAAATGGCCTATAGACACATGAAGAAATGCTCCACATCTCTGGTAATAATAGAAATGCAAATTAAAACAACTCTAAGATTCCACCTCACTCCACTTAGAATGGCCAGGATCAAGAAACTAATAACAACAGATGCTGGAGGGGATGTGGCCAGGAGGGATCACTACTACACTGTTGGTGGGAGTGCAAACTCATCCGACAACTATGGAAAACAGTATGGCAGTTCCTCAAAAGACTAAACATAGAGCTCCCCTATGACCCAGAAATTCCAGTACTAGGCATTTACCCAATCATCCAGAAACAAGGACATACTAAATCCACTAGCACAACAATGTTCATTGCAGCACTATTTACCATAGCAAAGATACGGAACCAACCCAGATGTTGATGAGTGGATCAACAAGATGTGGTATTTGTACACAATGGAATTCTATGCTGCTGTCAGAAAGAATGACATTGCCCCATTTGTAAAGAAATGGAAAGACTTAGGAAAAATCATATTAAGTAAGCCAGACTCAAAGGAACATAGGCTCAATGGTTTCCTTCATTTGTCATAATCAGTAGAAACCTTGGGCTCGCATAGCTGAGATTTGTAATAGAGTAAAATCTAGATACATAAGGCCATATAGTATGACGCTAACTGAAAGGACCTCTAGGATATAGAAACAAAAGCCATATAATGAGTGATTGTTGTCCTTAATGTACTGTTATCTCTCATCTATTTTGCTGTCCCTTGGTTATCTCATATTGTTAAAGTATCTCACTTTGTTATCTGATATATTGGATATATTTGTATTTGGTTATTTGAAATTGGATAGGGAAGGGGGGAAAACAAGGTGAGGGGTGGGGCTGGGAGGAGGGAAATGGGGACCAAGACATGAGAAAGGGTATCAATGTATGTGAATTAATGCACCTTCTATCTGGCAAATATAATGTAACTCTTCTATTAATTACAGTAAAAAAATATATGAAAAAAAGAAAAAAATGCCTGACCTACATAATATGAACATTAAATTGTTCAATAAATAGAAAATGTATACCATATAACAAAATGGTTGCTAGCCTTTTCAAATCATAAAAATCTGTATCATTCCATTGTTTAAGTCTTTAAATATTTACCTTATTAAGTCTATGAAATTCTCTTTGAAAGTCTTGCACCAAAGCACTTGATATTTATTTTCTATTGTAGATGATCCTACTTAATTGTATATTTAAACTACTTTGACTGACATGTAGTTATAGAATGATTTGTTATAAGGAATTTATAACCAGAATACTCATAATTTCTCAAATATCTCCCTCAGGTTTTGTTATGTACATTTATGATCACAACCTGTATTACTTCTATAGAATTGTGCTTCATCCTGTGCTATTTCAATACATTTAATTTTTAATATTCAGCTCACTGTTTTAGTGACGAATAATAATAAATAGTGAGTGGCCCATCATAACAAGTAGAAATCATTTACATTTTTACTTTGAAGCCAGGCATCAGTGACTCATGACTGTAATCCTAAATATTCAGAAGGCTGATATGTGATGATCATGATTTGAAGCCAATACATACAAAGATGATTGTGAGACTATACCCTTCACCAGCAAAAATTTAAAAAACTGGATTTAAGGCATGTATGTTAATAGCCTGGAGCAAAAAATGATACCAACATTATCAAAGCTCTGAGTTGAAGCCCTCATACCAATACAAACACACACACACACACACACACACACACACACTTCACCTTTGATTATATCAGATTGAAGAACTTTGCTATACTATCGAGTTACTAAAAAACATTGTCCTTTTAAAACATTATGAATATGTTTTTGATTTTATTAAATTGTCTTTCATTAAAATGAATGTATAATTTTTCTCTCTTACAATCAGGCAATAATTTAGTTAAATGTCAAATGATGTACTGGCTTGCTATAAATGTATTAGTAGTTTGATATGTTTTATATTCTATTTGCTATTAACATTTACAGTGCTTTTACATTGATATTCATGACTCTTACTGACCTATAAATTGCTCTTGAACTATCTTTAGGTGTCTTTAGTCTGGATTTACCAGCATAAAACTGACTTAGAAATTATTTCTCTGTCATGTCCTCTCAAAACAGGAATTTGAGATTAAAAACATTTGCTCTTGAACATTTGAGACCACTTCTGTATGAAGCCAATTTTGGCTCACCAACCAGGCAGCTTTTCCTCTAGTTTTGAGGGTGGTTGTGTCACCTTGCTAGGGCTTCTAGATTTAAGAAATAACAGTGCAAGCCTTCTAGTTAACTGTGATTTATTTACACTTTTGTTTGCTGGAATGTCATGAAAAATTAATACAGACTTTCTGGCTTAAAAGATCATACATTTATATTCAGATACTAAGTGGTCTGTAGTGTTGTTAGTTCTCAGATCTCTCTTAGGTGATGTATGCTGAATTCCCCCAGGGTCTTCACACTATCTTTTCTTTGTGAATAGGTGGACACAGGGACACAGGTACACAGTCATATTACATTGAGACCCATCCTATCCTACTAACATTTTTACTTATCATTTCTTTAAAGATCTTATTCCCAAACAAGTTTTAATTTTAAGTAACGGAGGTCAGAATTTCAATGCATTAACTTGGGAGAGTCATACAAGACCATAGCATTGTCTCCGCACTTGCATGTTAAGATAGAAAATACTTAGGGAACACTTTTCCTGAAATATCATTTGCTAAATTTATCTGAAATAAACTGTGAATATCTAAACTACCTCTATTTATTTATATACCAAGAGAGTTTGCTTGTCTTGACACTCTTAGTTCACAATTATACTGTTTTCCAATTACATTATAACATAGCTTCTACAGAGGTCACCTTTAACTTAATTTACACTTTGAAGAGAGTATATGTTTGACATAAGCACTATAGACCAGCATAGTGAATATGTGCCTGTGTAAATTTAACAATATTGAGGACTTATCTTTAAGTTTTCTATGTGAATATCATATTTCATGACTTCACTTACTTTTCATTAGCTAGACGTGGTTGGTATATCCTAACATTTTTAAATTGTTATCTATTAATGAAAGAAAATTGTTATCAATGGTTATCGTCTTCTTGTTTTTATTCTAGAAGAGTCTTCAGTAACATCCACATTGCTAAATCAAAATTTTCAAATGATTAAATCCATTTCAAATGATAGTCTCGACAATACCATAATTACTTCAGATTAGAATTTATTTTTATTCATAATGTTGTCCACTATAAATACACCTTTCATACTTAAATGGACACATTTTAATCAATTCTTTTTTCAACATGTGAAGCAAGCTCCTTAATCAGTGGAGCACTTCAATGTTTTTTGTTCTTCTATGAATGTACATAATCATAGGGCTAGAGAGGTATTGAAATTTATGAACAAGAATTATGTCCACTCAATGGCTTATGTTACATCAGTAAGAATTTTGGGAGCATTTATTAATGATAATCAATGTATGTTTAAATAGAAATTGATAAATTCTAAATGCTAATACAAATGACAAATTTGTCCAGTCTCTCAAGTTAAAAGAACATTCTCAACTGAAGTGAGGGATTCTATGACTACTTCTTCAACACCAATAGAAAGGACACCTGATTCTATTTGAGTGGAATTATATAGAATAGGAATGATACATGCAACATCCATAATAGAATCATACAAAACTTACTTCAACACCAGCTGCTTTACTAGCTAAAACAGGAGAAAGTGAAAGATAAGAAAGAGGAGGAAGAGGATAAAAGGATAAGGTGAAGAAAAAAACCTGCAAAAGTTTACTATTGTTTCTGAAGTCTTTTCTTGACAAATATTTATTTACAATAACCTAACACAAAAATCTTTTTCATAAGAAAGTTATTTCATAAGAAATATTGGATTCTGTGTTGTTATTACATGCTTTCAAAGCCATGACACTAACATATGTAGATGTTTTATAATCTATGAAATAATAAATGGAATTAGTACATCTTTTATTTTAGCAGTAGATTTGTTTCTGGCATATTGATCTTCAATCTCAGCTGAAAGAAGGATGTTGTTATACAGTGTGGAAGACTGTTACTGTGATTTTCTTATTCGTGTGATTTTTTAAAATCAGAAATGCATTGTTTTATTCTATCTTTCGTTCTAGTTGAGGAAATCATATAAGTATCAGGTGCAGTGATTAGTGTATGCTCATTTATATCTACTTCCCCCCACATTCTATGTTGAATAAACAGTTGTATGCTTTAAGAAAATCTTTTTCTAAAAGGGTTTGTTCCTCATTTAATATACAGTCACAGATTGTAAATTCATCACATTTATACTTGCAGGGGTTCAAATATACGTTAACCAAAATATATGATAGCAGCCATTGTAAAAATTGGAAAATCATGTAATATAACTGCATTATCATGTAGTAACATCATTCCTATTTAACTACTGAGGGAACTACACTAAAAAGAGATTGGAATAATGACAAGCATGTAAGCAGGAAAAGGCAAAAAGCAGGAGTCACATTTACCTACCAAGAGGAAAAAAGTTAGAACAATTTCTGAAATCTGTATTAGAGCTTAAGTTTTACTTTTGGAAGAAAAATCATTAAAAATTAAAAATAAAGAGAAAAGGTCTTGTATCCCCAACAAGCAATATGAAGAATATTATTCATATTCTATAACTTTCTCAAGATGTCTTGCTGACTTAGCATTTATTCCTAAATACTCTGAGCACACCCTTTGAGAAATATTGTAACAATTTCACAATAAAATATGAGAAAACTCTAATTCGACACTAAGGAAGAGTTCATCTGAATGAATCATGGGATTAACTATAGTCTTTTTTCCCCAAAGCTAAAGGTTTTATGAAAACATCTTTTAATTTTTAAAGATAGATTTTAATATTTAATACTGTTTTTATATATTAGTCCCTTCATTTCAATAACAATAGGCTACTGGACAAGCCCTAATTGTGCCATTTTCAGTGAAAATGAAAATTTAAAACAATTACATAGTATGAACACTCAGGAATTGAGAAGAAACTTTATAAAGTTTTAAAGGAAGCATCATCAAGTGAAGGGCAAGGCAAGGAATCTAGCTGAGCAGGAGCAAACAATGAGAAGTTGAAAGGCTCACAGAAAAGATACACATGCAAATCCTCAAATTAGACCCTGATCTCTAGGGACAAAATTAGAGGCTAAAGCTGGCAATTCACTGGCATTGAGGGAAAGATTGTTCATCATTGGGAAATCTTATGCTTCATCCCAAATGCAAATATTACATGAGATAGGAACATAAATTCTAAACAAATCAGACCTTCACATTGAAAGTGTGACTCCAAGCCAAGTATGAAGGGATATTTCCTATGTAAGCACTAATTGTGGTGATTCTAGGGGGAAATAGATTTGGGGTAAACACCACCTGCATTGGCAGCTGAGAGAATGAGAATGAGGAGAACTTGGCATCTGAATCTCATTATGTATGTTGCCTTATGAGTAGAATCTGTGAATTACATCTGTCCCAAGACTGTGGTTCTTTATTGCTAATAGCCCATATTGACAGATCAATTATAGATGGAAAAGACAGTCATTTATCTAATTTGGCCTACAGTTTGCCCTACGTTGTATATCATGCCACAGTTAAGTTAGTTGAGGCAATCTAATTCCTAATGCTCACTGTAGGATCTTAACATTCATGATGTTCTGCATTTCTGTCTGCTGTCATTGGTCACTGGCAAAAGAGAATACGAAAGAGATAGAAATGATAGAAGTGGGAGCTGGCAAAATCATTTACCTTGTTTTCCATTCTCATAATAGAAAAACTGAGGAGTGTAAGCATTTTCACCACAGTCACAGTGGTGTGAATTGATAGGGGAATTCTGCTAGTCCACACAAGAGGTTTCATGATTTGTGAAAAGAACAGAGCAAAAAGCCATATTTTCTACTGAAGTTTATGTTGGAAAAAATTGTTCTTGCCTTGATCATGGATTATTTTGAGCCAACTTCTGAGTCTCCTCTCAATTTGTGGATAAGGCCAGCTTTGCAAATTGGACATTTGTAAAATTGCTGTTCCATTAATTTGTTTAGGAGGAATTCATCACGTTTGTGTGCCACCAATCACCAATAAAGAAAATATTTTTCTTTTAGACAGGTGGGAAAGGTGGAAAGGAAGGCAGGGAAGAGAGTTCTATTCAAAAATATATCTTTATTTATTTTCAATTCTGGGCAGGATGTTTTTATTAGTACACAAAGAGATAGCTGAAACTGGGAGTCAAAGCAGGTCCATTTTTAAGTCTCTGTATTTTAAACCCTTGTGAACTCAGTGATGATGTTAGTCTGGTCCTTTCATAATAATAATACTGTAGGCATTTTATTTCCAGTAAAAAGGGACCACAGTTCCCAAACCTCAACTACATAGAATTATGTTTAGGTATTTTCACTATTAATAATGGAAACATTATGTTTATCTATTTTTGGTTATGAGAGAAAGATTAAATATCTATAATATGCCTATTTTAATATTACTATTTGTTATTTATTATCATTGTTTTAACCTAGATATTTTGCAAAAGTCCTTATCAAAATATATTTCTGCTGTTATCTGACAGTTTATATGAATTATTCACATATATTTGATTTCATTTCTGTATCATTTTTGTCTAAATGAATGCTATGTGACCTGTGGTAAAAGTGAAGGGAAATAGATTTTTGAATCTATTTATTTCATAAATTGAAAAAGTCTTTGTACTCAATAAGCAACTCCAAGAATGTTTTTTAAATATATGTCAAAAATATTTGCCTGTAACAAAATTACATCTATTTTGTGGTGGTTCATGGAATTAGATCTCATTATTAATAAAACAAGTTATTTTTTATTTCTACTTTCTGCCTTCCAAAAATATCTTGTATATATTTTAAGCTAGTCATATAAGGGTTGCATATTTCAAGCACCTTATTTCTAAAGGAAAGTATTGGATAATATCTAAAGCGCTATGAAAATTGATGTCACATTTTTAATTCTCCTGCAATCTTAGAAGTACTCCAAGTATCAAAAGGGTTATATACAAGGCTAGATATAATGGCACAGTGGAAAATTAATGGGCTTTGTAGCTTAAAAAGATGGGATTAATAAAGGAGGATATACTTAGGAGAAGATCACAAAGGATCAATAGGTATGTTCGTATGATCATATAAAATGATACTATCAAAAATGAACTTGAGAAATGGAAAAGAGGTTTGCATTTCTTAAAATTTTTGTTTTCTCCTTGGTTGCTGGTTTTTATCTCTTGTCTTGTTAGTGAGTTTAACTTTTTTGGGGACAAAAAGGTGAAGCACAGAAATAATGGGACAAAAGGTATCTAAACTCAGTGAGTGATACAAAACCTATGTTGAAAATGAACTATATGACTTTGGATTCTGTAACTCCTATGAGGCACAGTTTTCTTGCCTGGTGCTAAGGTATGAATGTTTGTGTCCTTCCCAAATTCCTATGAAGAAACTTAATCCTCAGGTTTTAGGAGTGAGAGCCTCTAGGACTTGATTGTAGAATGAAGGAAGAACCTCACACTTAAGAATACTGCCCTTGTACAAAAGGATCCCAAGACCGTGTTTACTTCTTTTGTATGGAACTTGCATAAAAGATAGCTCCTCACCAGTCACCAAACAGGCTTAAATCCAGCCTCCAGAACCATGAACAATAAGTGAATATTTAACTAAATTATTCAATATAAAATAGATCTGAAAGGACTAATACATAGCAAATGAGCATAACATTTCTATCATGACAAAATTGTATGGAAAGGTAAAGAATAAGTGACAAAGTATATAATAAATGATAACTCAATGAATAAGTGTTTGATATCATTTTCCTTTGTTCCAATTATTTACACTCCAAGGGGTAAGTGAAAATCTTTGGAAAATGAAGAGATCTATCAGAATACAATGTCAGAAAATGCTGGATGAAGCAAAGAATGTATATTTAATATTCTAGATACGTTTTGTAATAAAGAATTTATATGAGATTTAGCTTTCCTAGAATTGTCCACTTCTAAACTCTAACATCCGTTTATCCTTGATGGCTGCCTTACATAACATTTGTTTTTTGATGTTCCTGATTAGCCTTTGCATGTTAATCAAGTTCTAGAATCTACCTCCTTATGCAGGGTTAGAATATTTAGAGTGAAGGTAAGAAATGTGGGTAGGATATAAATTTTTTTATAGATTGAGATAGACTACTTTCTGAGTGGGGAGACCATGGAGTCTAAACACAGTTAAAACTTCTATATCATTGGCCGGGATTTAATTTATGGATTAATAAATTCCTGTTGTTTAGTGTAGTCTATTTGCCCAATGTGCTCCAAATTTCATTAAGATAAGCAAAATAAAATATCAAATTGAAAAGCATGAGAGCAGGAATGTATTGTAAAATCCTTCAAATTATCAAGGACTTTATAATGCTTAGAATAGACTACTAAAAAAGAATTCTACCTACTAAAAACAATATAGGTGGCAATTTAGAGCTCTCGAGAGCATCCAAGTTTTATGTAAGTCAAAAGTCTTTATATAATTGGCAGTGAATGATGTAACAGTGACTTTTAGAATCAAAGATAATTTATGTTTGCTACTTTATTTTAAAAATATTTATTGAAAGATAAAATACTGAATCCAACATTAGCCTCAATTGGAACAAGAAAACTCAAAAAACTTAAGACCTGAAACTTTACAAGAAGAAAGCATAAGGAAAACTCTGAAAGTCATAGGCACAGGTACTGATTTCTGGTTAAAATTCCAATTGCCCAGAAAGCAAGAACAGGAATTGACAAATAGGACTACATCAAATTAAAGTTTCCGCACAGCAAAAGAAACAACTACCAGAAACAAAAGACAAGCCACAGAATGGGAGAATATCTACTTATATGGAACACTTAAAAATTAAACAGCATCAGGCCAGGAGTTTAGCCTAGTGGTAGAGTGCTTGCCTAGTATGCATGAAGACCCAGGTTCGATTCCTCAGTACAACATACATAGAAAAAAGCTTTGAGAAATCCCAAGGACAGTACCCAGGTCCTGAGTTCAAGGCCCAGGACTGGCAAAAATATGAAACAGCAAAGCCTGGTCTGGTAGCTCACGCCTGTAATTCTAGATACTCGGGAGGCTGAGATCTGAGGATCATGGTTCAAAGCCAGGCCAGCACTAAAGTCTGTGAGACTCTTATCTCCAATTAACTACTAGAAAACCAGAAGTGGCGCTGTGGCTCAAGGGGTGGGGCCGTACCCTTGAACTGAAGAGATCAGGGACAATGCCCAAGTCCAGAGTTCAAGTCCCACGCCCAACCAAAATAAAAAATTAAGCAGCGAAAGAACAAATAGTCCAAAGGAATTGAACACATATAGCCAAAAAACTCTATTAATGGTTAATAGATGTATAAAGAAATGCCCAATATCTTTAGCTATAAAGGAAATCCAAATAAAAAATACACTGTGATTCCAATTTGAACCAGCAGTCATCAAGGAAACAAGCAACAATAAACTTTGGCAACTGTATGGGGTAAAAGTTACCTTACATCATACACTGTCAGTAGGGATGTAAGCTAGTGCCATCAGTATGAAAATCAACAGATGGATATTCCTCAAAACACTAAAACTGCACCTACCTTATGATCCCTCCATATGACTGATGGGCATATGTCCAGTACAGTATAATTCAATCCAGAAGAAACATACCTGCATTCTCATGAAGAAGTAGGATTTTCTTGGATGGGGAAGCTTGTATTTCAGGGGTGTGTTTGCTAGAGGTCAATGTAGTGTTAACTATTACTAGTACTACTAAATGTCCTAATGGAGCCTTGGATGTAAGGGAGCTACAACTCGGAAAACAATGTGTGACATGAACTTTATTATTTCACTTGGAAAATATAGACCGGTTTCCAGATTATTTCATGAGAGCAGGCAATATTTTCTTATTTGACAAGGAAGTGAATAGTAGTAGAAAAAATTATATCACAATGGAAATCAACATCTTTTTGTTGTTAGTAATGAGGCTTGAACTCTGTTCTTGGGCTCTTCAGCTCAAGGCTAGGATTCCACCATTTGAGTCACAGAGCCACTTGCGGTTTTTTGGTGTTTATTTGGAGATAAGTGTCTCAGGGACTTTTGTGCCAGGGCTGGTTTTGAACTCAGCCTCCTGAATAGCTAGGATTTCAAATGTGAGCCACCGATGCATGGCAAAATCAACATTTTTTTTTCTGAATCGAACCAGAATACAAAGGAGACTTAATAACACTCATTTTTACATGCATCGACATGCTCAATTAATTTTAATTAATGTGGAGGCAAACTTGACCCTATTGAGTGATGTACTTCAACCTTCCAGTACATAACAGACACAGATTTCAGGTGCTTTATGAAGGATATAACTCTAGTTGCCATGATTTTTGTGTAAAATGGTTCAGAATCCATACCTTTCCCATAATGATCATTAGTTATTACTCTGACAATAAAGTTCATGGTCTATGTCATGGTATATAAAGTTTTGCAAAAGTCTTTAGATTAGAGAGTTCTATTTCTTCAAACAAAATTATGTGTTTAATTGTTTATAGGCTTAGGCTCAAGTGAATTATTTCCAGTTATGAAAATTATAACATATTCAACTTTCATGTAATAAGTTTCATAGTCTGGCTGAAAATGTAATTAGATGTTTCAGATAAACTAAGTCCCAGGAAAAGAACATTTGCTTTTCTCTTAATTTCCCAAATGTAAGACTACACAATTATTCATAAAGTTATTATTATCAATGATATTATTCAAGATGAAAACAAATCTTTGAAACCTTTCCTTTATGATAGGGTCTGTTAAATACAGTTGCTTTATATATATATACATATATATATATGGATATGTATTTATAAAATAGGACATTATGTAATTTTAAAAGTTGATTCTTTATGAAGTCAGAGTTTGGTTAGGGAACAAAGGTTTACATCATGGAACCAGTCAAACTGGCATTCACTCTGCTCTCTGGACAATTTGTATTCGCATCAAATGGAAGACTGACTTGGTTTTCATCTTCAAGGGCAACTTACTACAGGTTGAACATCAAGTTGTCTCATTACATTATTGATGATATCTGTAGCAAGAGTGATGGACAGTTAGTTCATGATGCTTCTACATAAATAGTTTCAATGTGAAAAGATATAAATTCTAAAGGACAGAATGCCCTTCAGGAAATCAGTTTTCCTGGTGGGCTTTTAATAACACTGAGTTTGTTATGCATTGACACTTGCACTGTTACTTCCTCTAAGCTATAAAAAAGAATTGTTTATCTACAATAGTCAGAGTTAAAAAAATGAATATAAAAGTTGGGGTGGTACTGTGTAAACTACAAAATAAATAATTTCTTAAGTATATTATATTCCTTCACTGGATCACTTTCCATGAATAATAAAGGATGGTAGGCCATGATAATTCCTGTGATAACCCTGTATTTGAAAATAGAAGATAAATTAAAAGGTCAAAGATGATATTGGATTAGGTTTAGGAATACGATTTACAAATTCTCAGATCAGGTCCTGGAGAGACCTCTATTGTAAAGAGATTTTTGAGGAGGAATTTGATAAGAGGGAATATTTCACATGAGGAAGTGAATTGATTCCCCAAAATGACTAGGTGGTAAATTTTGTTTATCCATGTATCTATTGATAGATTCAGATTTTTCCTGCTATTGGCATGATAAAGGCAAAAGTAGGAAAGATTTCAGGAGAACAAAAATATTCAAAATATTAAGTGACTCTATTTTTGGTGTTTTAGCAATACATGTTTATGTGTTAAAGCATCATATTTAACACACAAAACATAAAATGAAGATCATTTTAATAGATACAGTCAGTTTCTGAATATATATCCAGCTAAGCCTCAACACCCACAAAGTACATTTGACTTATTATTATCTTATTTACTTTTGTTTTAACCCTCACATATAAACCAATCAAATTCAGAAAGGAAATCTAAACAGCCACCATTGTTCATAATACTGGTAAAGCTTATAGCTAGTTAATCTTTCTCCTATTGGAAGTATCAGCAGATTATAATATAGCTGATCAATTCCTTCTCATAAAAAAAATTCTGCCTTGATTTTTATATCATCTCCAAGCTTCCATTCACATAGGCCACTGCTTATCTATTCCTTTGCTGTTTTTTTAAATCTGTGACCTTTTTAAACATTGCCCTTAGGATCAATTTCAAGACCTCTTCTCATTTCTTCATTCATTTCTTTGCTCATATAATTTCAACTTGACTTCTAAAACCCATTGACAATATTAAATCCCTAATTGTATCTTCAATATGGGCATTTGCACTGAACACTAAACTCATGTCCAATTCCGTGCTTGATGGTTCCTATTTAGATATCTTGTAACAGTTTTAATGTAATAAGTTTGAAGCAGAATTTCTAACTCCCTCCGTAGATCTGCTTTTGCCACAGCCTTATTGTCAACTCTATTCTTCCAGTTGCCACACCAAATTACTTAATGCTATTTAATGCTATCCAGTTTCTTTTCCTTATCTTCACTCCTAGTCTTCAAGAAACTGTATCTCCTATTAAATAAAATACATCCTGCATGTAATGAATGTTTGCAACTTCCACAATTAACATATTCTTTTTTTGCCAGTCCTGTCCTTGAGCTCAGGACCTGAGCACTGTCCATGGAGTTTCTCAAGGCCAGAGCTCTACCACTTGAGCCACAGCACCACTTCTGGCTTTTTCTATGAATGTGTTACCAGGGAATCAAACCCAGGTCTTTGTGCATGCTAGGCAAACATTCTACCACTAGGCCAAACTTCCGGCCTTATTCTTTTCTTTTTTTTTGCCAGTCATGGGGACTGAACTCAGGGCCTGAACACTGTCCTTGGGCTTTCCTCAAGGAGTAGTGCTCTAACACTTGAGCCAAGCATCACTTCTGGCTTTTCTATGTATGTGGTATCAAGGAATGGAACCCAGGTCTTCGCGAATGCTAGCCAAGCACTCTACCATTATGCCAAACTCCTGGCCCAATTCCCATATTCTTTACGTTATTATTTTTGTCCTGCATGGCTGTGGTAAACTGCCCACTCTTTCCTTATTCCATTCTTGCTACCTTAACACCAGCAGCTAGAATGATCATCTTGAAAGTCCTTTGGGTTTTTTTAGTTCTCTGCATAAAACCATATTTTTTAATGTAATACTTCAAATATTTAACATTTTAATAAGATCTTACACTAGTCTAGTCCCACTCTAATTTCATTTTCCAATTTTCCAGTAAAATTCTGTTCGCTTTGGCAAAACTACAATATGTTCTTCAAAGAGTAGAGGTGAGCTGCAGCATTAGAAATTAGGTACTGTTTGTTCCTTCTGTCTGGAACACTTTTCTTTTATGTATCCACGTGGCTTAATTTATTATCTCCCTTTTGGCAAAGATACAACCTTTCAGTATAAAGGCTTTGCTTTAAACCACAGCACAAGAGTTTAGTAGAAGCAAAATCTATGGCTCCAGGATATGTATTGACTTGTGTGGGCTTGCAAGGACCTTGCTTTTTTATTTATCTTTTAGTTTTGTATATATTTAGCACTTGCAGTGAGGTGTTAGGGAATGTATATAATTAACAAGATGATTCCTATAAAGAAGAAAATTAACATACCCATCATCTCACATGGAGGATACATTCTGACCAGCCTCAAAAATCCTCATCTCTCTTGCCATGTTGACCATGGCTTTCATTTGTTGTGTTCTAATACTTATCTGGAGCCTTCCTAGCTCTGGGAGGACTGTTTTTTCTTGGGTTAGGCAGTTCTTGCAGATAGAAAAACACTAACCTATGTGTATACTTTTAAAATATAAATCAAATGATCCAGAATCAACATCCCTTCCTTTTCTTGTTATAGTCTGATATGCTTTACGTTAGTATATACTTTCCCAGATTTCCCAAGGATCTGTTAACAAACAAGTAGGGAAAATATAATGTAGGTCCCACTAAAATTATTGAAATAAGCTAATCATAAATAAACCTGTTCAAGCCAGGCACTGGTAGCTCACACCTCTAATATTAGCTACTGAAGAAGCTGAGATATGAGGATCATGGTTTGAAGCCAGCTCAGCAGGAAAGTCTGTGAGACTTTTATCTCCAATAAACTACCCAAAAAACCCGAGTGGAACTGTATCTCAAAGTGGTAGAGTGCTAAATTTGAGCAAAGGAAGCTCAGGCCCTGAGTACAAACTCACAAAATAGAGAAATAACAAGCCTGTTCACTCTGCTTTCTATTTTCTTTTCTAAAAAAGGACAAAGACTGAAAATTTGTTTCTTCTTTCCCATTCTGCCTCATGACTGATTTTATTGTTTTATTCTAGGTGATATTTGTTTCTTCCCTAATTGATATTTTATGAGAAGAATGAATAATAAGCTGTCTTAGAAATAACAGTTATCAGGAAATCTGTTGGCCCTACTATATCCAATCTTTTCAGTTAAAGATCTCTGCTCTAAAACTCCTTATTTTAGTTTTTATACAGTAAATGTATACTTCACAAACACACACATACACATAGATGACACACATTTTTACATATTTGTTATCTACCTTGCCCAGTTAACCAATGATAGTAAGATTTGGGGGAGAGGAGACTGGACACGGTGCTGCTTGTCATCTATCTCAGCTATTCAGGAGGCAGAAACAAAGCATGTAATTAGGTGTTTGTAATATCAGCTGCAAGAGGCATACGTACGAATATTGTGGTCTGTAGTCAGTCTTACACAAAAGCATAAGAGCCTATATAAAAATAAGTAAAGCATAAAAAAGGGGCAAGATATGGGAATTGCTCAAGTGGTAGAGTGATTGGCCTAACAATAACAAGACTCTGAATTCAAACCTCAGTTTTGCCAGAAAGGTAGGAAACCAAAAGGTTATAACATTTTGTCTGAGATTAAGAAGTAGGAATGGGCATGGGATCAAAATTAGGCTGAAAAATCTGACATTTCATGGCTTAGGCACAGGGAGAGCCCCAGAAAATTGCTGAAAATATGTATATGAACAGAAAATATAAAATGTATTCTACTTTTCACATTCCCAAGCTATTGTAGTCTGAGATCTAAAACATAGAGATTTCTACTAACATTGGATCCTTGTTTGTCACCCTGCACTAGAATTAACTCCAACAGTATTTACTGCTGTATTTATTCATGTTTTAGCAAAATTATTATGACTTCCCATTTATGGACACTCGCTCAATCTAATTTGAACATGATTCTTAGCAGCCATGAGGCTTATTTAGTAGGATGTTTGTTTTTTATTTTTTTTAAAAAGCTTCATAGAAGTCCTCCTGCTTAAGTATCTATTTAGTGACGTTAAGTCCTCAGTTTCCCTGACACTTTCCTTCTCTATTTCTTTAATATTTTCTGTTATGTCATTATTAGAAAATAACATAATTTGATATAATAATATAAATAAAATGGAAAACAAAGTATTTTAATTTTATCTATATGTTAAGAAACCACAATATCACCAATTTCATTGAATGTATGGATTTTAGTTTGTTTATAGTGAAAATGATCTGTTATTACTATACTTTTGAGCTATAAGAATCTCTGGATTACTTTGATTAAGGCATTTAAAACCCTTCTTGAGTCTATAAGAATTGCAGTGCAAGCCTAGAACATCCAAGGAGAATTACATATCTGCTTTCAAAGTAGTGTGATTTACAGTCACAGTATCATAAAACGTATCACCTGCAAGAGACTGATCTGTTCTCCAAGGTGTGAGGTGACTTGCCGGACACTGCTGAGGTAGTTAACTAAAACACCAATTCTCCTCCCTTCTTACTCAGAGCCTGTCATGCATTTGTCTCTTAATATATATCATTGAAAATTCTCAAAGGAAGAGGTTCTAAATCCTCAGGCACAGGGATTGCCTAAGATACAGAGTCTGGTATAAATAGTGCTTACAGTGTAATATTAGGCAATCATAGTAGAAATCAAGTCAATGAACCAAATCCAGCCCAGATCATCATGACTAAAAGTTATCATGGGCTCTCTGGAGCTCTGACAAATTGAGGTTCAGCAGAAAAATGAATGGGACACAGAACAACCCTTGCCATAACTGTCACCTTACTGACATTTCTGCTACCATGGCCAGGAAATCAATGGGCTGTGAACACTGTATCATCCTAATTCTGAAAGGAATTGTTGCAGGCTAGCTTGTAGGACAGTAATGGAATGACTTCAGGGTTGTACACCATTCTTGAAAGTTTCTTCTGCTCTGGGAGTAGCAAGGCTGTATTCGGTTTAAGGTTGCAAACCTGGCATTGAAAAGAACTACCTGGTTCAGCCACCTACTTAGCCAACCATCTTTTCCACTATATCACTGTGCTGTCCTGAATGTGCATAGGCAACCATAAATGAAAAAAGATGAGCCAAATCAGATTCAAAAGTATAAAATCTAATTTGAAAAATGTCTAACTGGGGGAGGAGTTGGGGAGAGGGAAATGGGGCCAAAAACATGACAAGGGGTAGCAATATTTGTTAAGTAATGCATATTTTATCTGGCCAGTATAAAGTAACCCTTCTATTAATTACAATAAAAATATATTGGAAAAAATCATATTAAGTGAAGTAAGCCAGACTCAAAGGAACATAGGCTCAATAGTTTCCCTCATTTGTCATAATCAGTAGAAACTTTGGGCTCTCCTAGCAGAGATTTACAATACAATGAAACCTACATATGTAAGGCCATATAGGATGTTGCTAAAGGAAAGGACCTCCAGGATCTAAAAAACAAAAGCCATATAATGAGTGATTATTGTCCTTAATGTGCTATGTTATCTCTCATCTCTTTTGCTGTCCCTTGGTTATCTCATATTGTTATAGTATTTCACCTTGTTATCTGATATATTGTATATATGTGTTTTTAGTTATTTGAAATCGGATGGGGAAGGGGGGGAAACAAGATGAGAGGCGGGGTGGGGGGAGGGAAATCGGGACCAAGACATGAGAAAGGGTATCAATGTTTGTGAAGTAATGCACCTTCTATCTGGTGAATATAATGTAACCCTTCTATTAATTACAATTACAATGAAAATATATGGAAAAACAGCACAAAAAAAGAAAAGTCTCTAACTGGAGCAGAGTCACAATACTCATGAACAAAAGAGAGAAAAGCACAGTGAAGGAACACAGGATAAACTATACACTAGAGATTAGGTTCGGTAGAGACTCAGTATGAAGGGTTGTGTTGTCTATGCACTGCTCTCATCCTCCTCTGCAACATGCAAACCTCCATGCTACATCTGCTAAGGGAGCCATTTTTTTCAGTTCTTGGTTTACAAGGAGTTGTTCATCAGAGGCCAAGTAGGCACTCTTCCAGTTCATTTTCTTAAGGACATAACATTTTCACTCAGGGGAAACTGCCTGTTTCTAATTCATCTCCCCAGAAAGAAGCCTTTCATTTCTTAGAACTTGTTCTGCTGGAGTCCGCCCTTTCAATGAATCCAGCAGTCTGTTTTGCCCAGCTCATAGCAGAGAATGTTCTCCCCAATCCCTGGAAATGTACTACTTGACCAAAGATAGTGGGACCAAGGGGAACTGCTGAAGCAGGGGAGCTAGATCACTCTGCCTCTACATGATCAGGGAAACAATACTGTCTGAACCAACAACATATACTTATCCCTTCCCTATGACACACTAATTACTGTGAGTGCCCCACTGAGCTGGGGCCCTAAAACATCCACCTCCAGCCTTATTGGCTTGCAACCAAGCTTGTATAAATCGTTATATGTGTTGTTAAATATTTCTAATCATATCCAAAATCATAGACTCCAGAATTCCCTTCAGGTTCGGAGACCCATAAACCTACAGTCTCATCTCCTAGGATATTTTGTTAACTAGTTGACATTAGTTTAGTTCTTGAACTTGACACTATTTGAATGTTAACAACTGAGGTCTCTCTCTCTCATACACACACACACACACACACACACACACACACACACACACACACACCTAATTTTGGAAAGGTTTTGAAACTATATTTTAAAGAAAAGACAACTTGGTTATCTATAGGGAGAAGGTTGAAAGTAGATCCTTATCTTTCCATGTAAAAATTCAATTCACAATGGATCAAAGACCTAAATGTAAACCTTACAATTCTGACCCCACTATGTAAAAACACTTGAAGATGTACGAATGGTGGGGGTGGGGTGGGAAGGAGAGAGAGGGTATGGGGACAGGAGGGATAGGGGACAAGAGAGGAGGGGAGGGGACAAGAGAGGAGGGGAAGAATGAAGGGGAAGAGAGGGAAGGAGGGGAGGGGACAAGAAAGGAGGGGGTTGGAGGGGAGAGAGGAGGAAGGGAGCAGGAGGAGAGGAAGGTTGGGGCAAGGAAAGGAGTTGCAATCTGGAACCTGCACCAACACTGTCTGCAGCTGTGTCTGAAGATATTCTGGCTACATATTTGCATTCCTTGAGTTTCATGCTCTGATTTGCTTCATGAGGTACAGCCAGTGTGTCTCATCAATTAAAACCAGCTCCCAAATCTGCAGCTGTTTCTGATGACTCCTGGTTTCAATGGGATTCATTTTTATTTTATAGTAAATGTCACTTTTCATCAGCTCAAATGTCCTCATGACATAATGTGACTTGAAAGATATGCAAATACCTTCTTACCAGATACTTCTAATTACATGGAGGTCTTGAGTGGGAAGTACTTCCTAATTAGTTCTGAGGTAATCAGGAGAAATCACATTTGATATGTGCTATAAATTCACTTCAGGAAATTCTAGGCCAACAGTTACTGTAGCAAGTGCTCTATGGAGGCAGACACACAGCTTTTAATTTTTCTGAACAATACTTCATCTTTCTCCTCAGATTCTTCAAGTAATCTTCTCCATGTGTATTCACAATTTGCTTCCGGGATCCTTGCTTTGCATTATAAATAGACCACCAACTTGGCTGATATCAAATGACTCCCAGTACTAAAGATACACAATAGTCAAATAGCAAAGCAAACACAGGTGTCAAGCAGTTTTAATCATGAAACATTTGGAATTTCCGTAAGTATAGGCATTATAGTAAGAGGGAATTGTAAGCTAGTCGGGGAGCAGTAATGATGATGTACACAATAACTTTCTCATACTACTAACTGAAAAATCCCTTAAGAGCTTCTTCAGACACAAATCCATTTCAGTTTTTTTAAATTTAATGTTATTGTATGAGTGATATACAGACTTACAATTACATAAGTAAGGTAAGGTAATGAGTACATTTCTTGTGGAACAGTGTTACACCCTTTTTCATTTTCTCCTACTTCCCCTCTACTTCTCTCCCCCCAAGTTGCAAAGTTCATTTCCAACATATTCTCTTGTGAGTATTGCTGTTACATTGGCTCACCTTTGTACTTTATCTCATCAGTTTTTTATTCCCTTTTCTTCCCCAAATCAGATAAACGTGTATGAATGTATATATATATATGTATATACATATACTTATGTATATACATATATATATATATATATCAAAAATAACAAACACTGACAACAGGGGATAAGCCTAAGGAAAAAAATGAAAGAAATAAGAAATTACTCCACATAGCACATTAAAAACAAAACATACCTTACTGTCATGTTTCCCTATCTTAGAATTCATTTCAATTATATGGTCATATGTACCATAGCTGTTGAGCTATTGTGATCTTCTGCTAGGACTATTCTAGACTTCTACTAATTTTTAAAAATGAGGGAAAACATGGAGCTTATGTTTTTGGGGAGTCTGGCTTACTTCACTTAATATGATTTTTTTTCCAATCTTTCATTTCTTTAAGAATGGAGCAGTGTCATTCTTTCTGATGGCAGCATAGAATTCCATTGTGTATTAGTACCACATCTTTTTGATCTATTCATCTACTGAGGGGCATCTGGGATGGTTCCATAGCTTAGCTATGGTAAACAATACTTCAGTGAACATAGTTGTGCTGGTAGCTTTAGTGTGGCCTTGTTTGTGATTATTTTAGTAAATGCTCTGGAATGGGATTGCTGGATCATGGAGGTGGGGGAAGAATCTATATTTTGTCTTCAAACACATTTCTTATACTTTTAGCTGTAAATTTTTGGGGTAGTCATTTTATGTTATACACTTTGTTTCCCATTTGTTATAACTTCTTGTTCTTAATTCTGAGAGGATTTGTGTTAATCCATATCCCTGGGTTAATTGTAAACAATCATGAAAGTATGAAATGCATGGACTATTCCAAATCAGGATGGAACCTGCCGAGATTTTTTGGTATCTGTGTGTTTTTCTTGAGTCAGTTTTATTGTCAAGAGTGAAATACGAAATCAAGAAGGGAAACTTACCTCAGTGACTGAGTGAATTTTCCATCCCGACTTAGCTCAGAGTGAATTTTCCAACCCCACTCCCAAATCTTACTGTGTTTTCTACTTGCATATTGCAACAATAGCCAAATTTTCTGCTCTGACTAGTTCAAAGTGGGAAGAAAGCATCAAATATCTATTTTGAATCAGTATCTAAAAGCAGAATAACTTTGTACTCATACTACAATAATCAGTTCTTAAGTGTTTTAAGAAGAATTGTAAGGTTATTAGATTGTTCTTTAGACCCCGAATCTGTAGTTTTCTAGATCACCAAGGATACAGCAGGTGCTAGAGTTCTTCATGGGTCTGAAATTTTTAACTCTGCCTTCTTATCAGAAATTGTACTTAGCTCCATTATGTTTTCCAGATTCCTGAATGACTATGATCAAAAGTACCTCATTTCCTTGTGGCCTTTTATGGAATGATGAGGGTAGTAATTATTCCAAATATAATTCAAAATTCCAATCATATGAAATAAATAATACTTGGAATATAACAAAGGGTATTTCAGTTCAAGGATATGAGATATAGTTTAAGTGAAATGTACAATTTGGAAAGAGAAAGACAGTAATAGTGAAATCTAATGCATGATTTGACTGACATAACCAGAAAAGTAATTTCAAGAATAAATCAGAATTCTGAATTATTTTTCATGATGTTAATTGGCCCAACTATTCAATTTGATTATCTGAAAATAATTTAACTACTTTTATTTGAAGTTATTTATTATGCAGATCAATTATCATTCTGACCCTTCCAACAATTCCTATGACAGTGTTTCAACAGAAACTTCAGAAACTAATAGGCAACTTATATTTTTTCTCTGTCTTACAGCCTCACAGCAGCAAGGATTGCTTACTCATGGTTTTGGGATGAATATAAATGCCTTTACTCCAAGGTCAGTTTATTGAATTGAATTTTTAAAGAACCATTTTCAGAAAACGATTTCAATTCAATTAAAATGAGAAATTTTACCTACCTTTAGAGCATGCAAGGAAGCAAGGAGTTGAGGTAGAATATTTGTGCAAGTGGAAAGGGTAAATTAGTGGTGTGGGTAATAAGTGACTTTAAGTATTGCCAGGTAGGGAATGAATATTATAATGAGAGGAGTGGATTACAGACACTTCTATTGCACTATGGCTTGTGGAATACACACAAAAACGTGCATCATTTGCTAATAAAAATGATAAGACTTTTTTCAAATAATTTACAGAAAATTGCAGCAAACCAGTCACTGCATGAATACCGAAAAAATAAGCAAACTCAAGTTCTCTGCAAAATGATGACTTAAATATTCTTGCTCCATATCTTCAGTGCTGGTTAGATACAATTATAAAACAATGAAACAACAGTTTTTCTGTGGTTTTTGATAGCTATAACACAGCAGGAATGACCTTGTTGAAATCATAAAATAAGGATGAATCAATGATCATTGACTTAAAAATAGTGTAAGTTGCATCTTGAACAGCATGGATGACTTTTCTTTGGGTCAGTTGTTTGTGGAATTTGTATTTTAAATTATTTCTAAAGAAAGAAACAATGCTTTAACCACAAGCACTTCTCCTGAGGTAATGTCTCCAGACCCTGGATAAATGCCTTAGTAATATATTATTTTCAGTAACTAACTTAAATAAGCTTATGGAACTTTGCTAAAGACACCCAAGGTGACAAGAAAATAAAAAGTGTCACACAAATAGTCATAAAAAAGTAAGGATTCCCTCTGGCTATTAGTAAAACATATACTTTTTGCCTGATGAATTCTAAGAAACAAAATTAGCCCTACCAGCATACTTTCATAGATTACAAAAAGTTCTTCAAGAAGCTTGATGTCTTCATTTGTTTTTGCCAATAACACAAGATAAACTAAATAGCTTGTCAACAAACAAGCACATTTTTCACTATTTTTGAGTCTGAGAAGGACAATAGCAAGACAGATTCAGAATATGATGAGTGCCTAATTTATAGCTCCTTGAGGGTGTCCTCTTGCTTTTCTTTCACATGGAGAAAGAGGGTAAGGGAACTCACCCCATTTATAAGGACAGAATCCTCTGTCCTAATCAACATCCAAAGGCACAATCTCCTAATACCGTATCCTTAGGAATGAGGATTTGAATATATAATATTGAGTGGACACAAACATTCACCTAATATATTTTATGCAATCTTCCCTTCCTTCCTTCCTTCCTTCCTTCCTTCCTTCCTTCCTTCCTTCCTTCCTTCCTTCCTTCCTTCTTTCCTTCCTTCTTTCCTTCCTCCCTCCCTCCTTCCCTCCCTCCTTCCTTCCTTCCTTCCTTCCTTCTTTCCTTCCTTCTTTCCTTCCTCCCTCCCTCCCTCCCTCCTTCCTTCCTTCCTTCTTTCTTCCCTCCCTCCTTCCTTCCTTCCTTCTTTCTTTCCTTCCTTCTCCTCTTCTTTCTTTCTTCTTTTCCCCCTTCCATTTTTTTCTTCTTTCTATTCAGTGCTATTAACGAAAGACAGAGCCTCAAAAATATTAAGCAATCCAGTGTGTCTCATGCCTATATTCCGAACTATTCAGGGAGCTGAGATCTGGGAATACCAGTTTGAAGCCATCCATGTCAGAAAAATTCACCAGACCATTAGCTCTAATTAATCACAAACAAGGAGGTAGTAGAATTGTGACTCAAGTGGTAGAGTGCTAGACTTGGTTTCAAAAGTTAAGGGGCATCACCTACCCTTGCACAGGTAGGCACACACACACACACACACACACACACACACACACACACGATGAATGCTAGGCAAGTATAATACCATTATCTTCCTTGCCTTATGTGAAATTTCTAGAGCTGTACTGTCTTCATTTGTTTAATTATTATGAGGTCTTAAAACTATATGTATTTCTAAATCTGTTACATTTTTACTATTTTTTTAATTTTCCTTAGAAAATAGGGAATTTAGAATGATTAGAATGGAATCTATTTTGGAGCAGTGGAAAATGCAAATAGACCAAAACCATATAAATTTCACATATGACCCAATACTTATTAAAAGTTTTGGAAAAGATGAAATTTTTTATTAAAGTTCCACTTTTATAATACATTTAAATAATTTTCCGGATGTTTTTTCACATAAGTGAAATAAAGATTATACAATTACTCTGTCAAAGTGATAATGAGAAAGCTATACTAAACCTACTTTGTATCTTCTAATGTTTCAGTGAGTCCTCTAGCAGTTGTGGTTTGTTGTTGTTGCTGCTGTTGTTTTGGGATTTCAGGTTTTTTTTTTTAATATGGTAGTTCCTGAAGGTCACACTCTTAACAAGGTACCAAAAGCCAAAGTTAAATTCACTACATAAACATTGAAATTGTCAGGATGGCTAGCATGTTCTGAAGACACAGAGTGAGAAAGAACTCTGGGAACCACTAAAAGACATGAAGACGGCCTTAAATAGCATGGAAAATGAAAAAGGCAATTGAGAGAAAAGAACTGAATACTTAGCAATTTTTACTTCAGTTCATTGCCTGGGAAGCAGGAAGCTCTGTGATATAAGTATGAATCAACAAAACATTGCAAACAGCTCCAATAATAATGTAGACCTGCAGTTCTAACTGCAAGAGAAATACATGGTACTTACATGTTTTAAATTCAGTTGAGAAACTTGATCCAAAGGTGGTACACTATTTCCAAAGAAAGTATTAATTCTTGATCTTCCTCAATCTCCTGAACCCAAACTCCCACACAATTCCCAGCTAGACATCAGCTGGTGGATTAGAGGCTGTCAGGGGAGTGCAAGCTGCTGCCAGAAGACATGGGGAATCACAAAGGCTCAATAGCTATGCATATATTATCATATGAAATCATGTTTACTGTAGTAAACCACAAGAAATGGAATCAAATGTTGTTTTTTTTTTTTTTTTTTTTTTTACTTTTTGTGTTTTCCTTATGGTTTCCCATGCTTTTGTCACTGTTTTGGTTTTCTGTATCTTTTGTTTTAGATTTAAGTTTATCTGTTTTGCGGGGGTGGGGGGGTAGGGGGGAGTGGGGGGGTTGGGGGGGAGGGAAGGGGAAGCACAGAAATGGTGAGACAAAGGGTGAACTAACTCAGCAGGGATACTCACTGGACACTTTGTTGCAAATGAACTACAGTTTGTGTGGGGAGTGGGCAGGAGTGAAAAAACTGGGAGAGAAGGAGGGAAGAGGGAACACTGTTCAAAAAGAAACTGTGCTCATTACCTGACTTATGTAACTGCAACCTCTCTGTATATCACCTTCACAATAAAAACAAATAAAATTTTAAAAAAGAAGACAAGAAAAAATAAATTAAAAAAAGGTTTAGGGTCATAAGCATGAAGTTGAAATCTCTCTCCATCAGCATCCTGCAACTTCAAGACCCTAAAATGCTGTGTGCTCAGAGATTTAGACCTACCATGCTTGCCCATATGTTAACTGGAGATAAATTCTTCCTAAGACTGTAGGGAAAAGTGAACGTGTTGCTCTAAAATCAGGACTATTACGACAATGTCCAGTTTTACCAATCTTATTTGGTATCCTACTGCAAGCCTTATCAAGGGCATTAAGACAAAAGAATGAAAGAAATGGCATTTAATGTAGGAAGAAAAGAGTTAAATTATTTTTGTAAATACCACAATTTTATACATAGAAAAACTCTAAATATACTATCAAAAACTGTTATATCTGATGAATTCAGTTATTCAAAGTGAAATATCAAAGAAAACACCAGGTGCATTTTAAAGAATATTTTATAGGCATAAGTTTATTATAGGAAATAGTGGGTTTTATTATGATATTTTCATTCACTTGTAATCAACTTGCTGATTAAGAAATTAAGAAAATAATTCTATTCATAATAGCTACATAAATAAAAATATGTAAGAAAAATTTACCCAAGGAAATAAAAGATGTCTACAATGAAAATAATTTAAATAATTCTGAAAGAATTTAGGAAACAAAAATGAGGAGCTATTTCATATTTTTAAACTATAAAACTATTTAAAATTACCACAAAATCCAAACTAATCTATAGAATCAATACAATTCCAAAATTTTCATTGAAGTCCCCACATGACAAAGTCAAAATATTGATAGCTTTTATCACCAAACTCTTCATATAGAACAGTAAAATGATTCTGAATAATGCAAGTGACACTTTTAGAAAAAAAAACATTAAAAGTATTTATGTATTGAAATTGAAAAACACACTATACATCTAGATATGACAGCACACATCAGTAAACCTGCAACTTGTGAGGGCAAGGTCATTGGATCAAGAATTCAAGGACAGCCTGGGATACATAGTGAGTTCCAGGCTAGCCTGGAGAACATGCTAAGACCCTCTTTCAAGAAAAATATGAAGTATATACACTACAAAGATAAATCAGAAAAAAAACACACATAGACCATTGAAACAGAAAAGAGAATCATTAAATTAATACTTGCCTATGCAGGCAGCTGACTTTTGGGAAATGACATAATTGAAAAAAGAAAGCTTCTTCAGTAAGTGTTGCTAACTAAATTGGATAAGCTTACACACACACACAAAATAAACCTAGATCCTTTTCTCTTTCAATACACAAATGTGAACTTAAAGATATTAAAGACTTACTGATAAGACAGAAAAGTATCAAACTACTAAAAGGAAACCAGAGTCTAGGGAAGAATGTTTTAAATAAGAACATGTCAATTACAAACAATTACAGATACTACAGTAGCTCACCATTTAACTGAATCAAAACTGTTGATTTGCAGGTATATATTTTTTTCTGTAAGTACATTCAATTTAGTATTTGTTTTACATTCTTTATTGTTTCTCATAAAAAATTAGAAAGCATACTTTTTTCCAGTGCACATTATACTTCCTTGTTTATTTTCATGTCTCATGCTTTTATTTTGTCTGAAACTCACATTTTTGAAAATACGTTATAGCAACTCTGAATATTGTCACTGTTATTTACTTTTTTGAGTAGTTAAGGTCTACATTATTTTGTGACATTGTCACATTGAAGAAAAATTGTGCACAGTCTTCCTATGCTGATAGAAGTGCTCTTTAGTTTTCTTCCAAAAGGTCCTTTGCCTTACCCAGATATTAAACTCCTATTTCATTTATTGCAGGACATTTGCTCAACTTCTGACATATAAATTAAGATAGAAATTCCTCTAAAAACCATTTCAAATTGTGGTTCATTTAAAAATATAGTCTAATGTCCATATATATTTGTCCCAACTCCAAAAGTCACTCTCAGCAGTCTTATTTCCAGTCTCTCCTACAAATTAGCCAGTTTATAGTCCATTCTGTTTTTTTTTTCCCCTTGAGTTGGTTTCCACCACAACCAGTACTGGTTTGGGAAGTGTTTTTCTGTTTAATCTTCTACATGCTCTGCTGCAAATGAAATGAATTCCTTTTGGAAAAGTCTAGGAGCTATCTGATTTATATATTGCCTCTTCTTCTAGGCAAAATAACTAGCCTAGGTTTCTAGAGCTGGGGATGAAGAGAGTGGAAAGCTTTCTGAATACCAACCTTTTTAGATGACCTAGAAGAAGATAAGTCAGCAGCTGGTGAGAGAAGTTGGATGGCTTGCTAATCTGTCATGAATGTCTGACATCACAAGTCTGGGGGAGTAATTCTGGTACTACAACAACAGGTTGATGCTTCTATTCCATGAATGGAGGTTGAAAAAAACCAAGGGACAAATTCCTCACATATTTTCACCCATTTTCATACATTACCTAACTTCAACTAAAGGTTGCTGAGCACAAAATGAGCAGGGTGAAGCCCCGCTCCATCTAGCTGGAAGTTGGAAAAAGAGGAAACTGTTTTCTTGACTTCATTAGAATTGGATGAGGGAGGTAGCAATCTTGACATATCAGTTTTTCATTGCTTACTAAATTTTCATGCATTTTATGGTATATGTGCTTCTTCACCTGCTGTTTTATAGAGGCTTTGGAGGTTTTTCACCAGTAACCTTAGGTTATATGACCACAGAATTCATCATACTATTAGGTTAGAGGCCAATCTCCTTTCTTCATCTATTTAGTATACATCTTAATTTCCATTAAATGCAAACACAATAAAAATTATGGAAAAAACTCTTCCACAAAGGGTTAACATCTTTGTAATTCTGAGGATCTAAATTTGTAAAAAGGAGATAGAGTGCAATACTAATCTTGTGAAAAATCTACAGTCATTATAAAATGTATTTCTTATTCAATATAATAAGGAAAAAAGAATAAGTTAAACTTTTGGAAGTGAGAGACATGAAAGAAATATAGATTGCTAGCTAATTTCCAGAGTAAAACAATGATATTTCCATGATGTACATTTAAAACAATTACAGCACTAGGCAACATTTATGATTAGAAATGTTCAATTCATAGATATTCATGACACATTATCCCTCATCTGAAATTCCAGGTTGCTGTAGATGCTATTTTATCTTAGAAGTTCAAGATTAGGCAGGCAACTAAGTCTGAAAAAAACATATGTGTATGAAATACATTCTTTGATAATTACAAAAGTTTTCTTTAGAAAACTTAAGGGGAAATATGTCTATTTCAAAACTTACTAAGTATTTTAGAAAACTATAGTAGAACATTCAAAATTCCAGTGAGGATACTGAATATTAGGAAAATTGGTAATCTTTTTTCAGACCAAGGCATGGAAATTATGACTATGAAATTGCCTGCTAAACTACTTTGAGATTCCTATTGCTGCAAGAGTAATTTACCAACAATCTAAAGCTTTAAAATGATGGAATTTGTTGTCTGATAGTTAAAGTCAGAAATCTAAAATGGAACTCAGTGGATTAAACAAAGTTAGACTTCATTTATCTTTAAACACTAGGGGGAAAATCTGTTTCCTTACTTTCTCTAGGTTCTAAAAGCTGTCTTCATTCCTTGGTTCATCAGCCCATTTCCTTCATCTTTGAGACTTGAAATATTGAGGACATTATTTTTACAAAACTGTTTCCGAGGCTCTTCTTCTGCCTTGATTTTTGACTTGTAAGCCACCTTGTGATTACAGTAGTCCAATCTGCATATTTTTCAACTTCATAGTCAACTAATCATCATTCTTAATACTACCTGTTAAGTTGAGTGTCCGTGAGTGTATTTAATAGTTCTGGGGATAAAGGCGTGAAATTATTTGTATGTGGTACTATTCTCCATTCTATATTGACATTCTAAATTTGTTATATATGAATACATGAAAAAGAGATCTCCAAAGTTAAAATTGGAGGACTCAAGAAAATACCATTTACATATAAATATTCTATCCCCTACATGCAGAATATTTAATTATAGAATATTTCAGTGGCTGACTAGTTTTTATTGATGTATGTTTCACTTGAAAGTGTTTTCTCTCTAATGATTCACCATGGAAAGTTATTGATAAACATAGAAAACATGTAATAATTTCTCCCTTGAACTTGTCATCTTTCATTATTTGGAACATAAAGTTCCCTGATGTATGGAATGTTGTTGTCACTTTCCAGAAGAAGGAATTGTAAATACAACATAATATTTTGTGTAAAATCTGGAATATAAATTCATGATCTACTGTTAGTTATAACATTTTCAGCTTTGTCCAAAATAATTATAGCCTGAAACTGATATGACTGATTTGTCCTTTCTCCCTTTCACACTTTTCTCTTAAAATAGGATACTTCAATTTCCATGGCTTTCATTTGTTATCTAGATCCCGAACATAAAAAAAAGTATGTGATATTTGTTTCACTCTGGCTTATATTGCTTAATATAATGATCACCAATTCTACAAATTTTCTCAGATTTTTTGAGTTTGTTCTTACATACAAGTGAATAATAACCCATTGTGTACATATACCCTTCATCTGTTGGTTGGCAAGAAGAGTGTTTTCCTATTTTGGCTATTATGAACAGTGTCAGAATAAATATTTACCCATGTATGTCTATCATAAGCTTGCTTAGATTTCTTCTGGTACATACACAAGAGTTGTACAACTGGGTCATATGATAGTTCCATTCTTAATTTTTGAAGTACTTCTATACAGAGATTGGAGTAATTTACATTCCCACAGACATACTTGTTTCATATATTTTATTGTAATAAATATAAGGGTTACATTATATTCACCAGATAGAAGGTGCAATATTTCACAAACATTGATACCCTTTCTCATGTCATGTTCCCAATTTCCCTTTCCCCACCCATGCCCCTCAACTTGATTACCCCCTACCCTATCTGATTTCAAATAACCAAATAAGCATATATACAATATATCAGATAACAAAGTAAAATACTGGGACAATATGAGATAAACAAGGAACAGCAAAAGAGATGAGATATAACAGTACATTAAGGATAACATAACTCATTATATGGCTTTTGTTTTTATATCCTGGAGGTCCTTTCATTTAGCATCATACTATAAGGCCTTATGTATGTAGGCTTCATTGTATTGTAAATCTCTGCTAGGAGAGCCCAAGGTTACTACTGATAATGACAAATGAGGGAAACCATTCCTTTGAGTCTGGATTACTTCACATAATATGATTTTTTCTAAGTCTTTCCATTTCCTTCCAAAGGGGCAATGTTGTTTTTTCTGACAGCAGCATAGAATTCCAATGTGTATAAATACCAGATCTTGTTGATCCACACTCATCAGCTGAGGGGCATCTGGGTTGGTTCCAAATATTTGGTATGGTAAATAGTGCTGCCATGAACATCGTTGTGCTAGTGGATTAGTATGTCCTAGTTTCTGGATGATTGTGTAAATGCCGAGTAGTGGAATTGCTGGGTCATCGGGGAGCTCTAGTTTACCCTTTTGAGGAACCATCATACTGCTTTCCAAAGTGGTTGAAGGAGTTTACACTCCCACCAACAGTGTAGTAGTGATCCCACCTGGCCATATCCCTTCCAGCATCTGTTGTTATTAGATTTCTTGATCATGGCCATTCTAACTAGAGTGAAGTGGAACCTTAGAGTTGTTTTGATTTGCATTTCTTTTATGGCCAGAGATATCGAGCATTTCTTCACGTGTCTATAGGCCATTTTTGTGTCTTCTTCAGAGAAGACTCTAATTTTTTGGCCAAACTTTTAATGGGATGGTTGTTTCTTTGGAGATTAATTTTGGAATGATTCAATTTTTTGAGCTGTTGATATATTTTAGATATGAGGCCTTTGTCTGTTTTATGGCTAGTAAAGATCTTCTCAAACTTTGTAGGCTTTTTAGTTAGTTTTCCTGCTATGTCCTTTGCCATACAGAAGCTCTGAAGTTTAATGAAATCCCACTTATCCAGACTTTCTGTGATTTGTTGTGTTTCTGGGTCCTTATTAAAAAAGTTTCAACCTATGCCAAGGAAACCTAGTGTATCTCCTATTCCTTCTTATAAAGTTTTCAGTGTATCTGCTTTTACCTCGAGGTCTTTGATCCATCCATTTGAAGTTAGTCCCGGTGTAGTGTGACAAAGAAGGATCCAACTTTAGTTTTCTGCAGGTACTTAACCAGTTCTGCCAGCAGCACTGTTGAAGAGGCTGTCTTTCTCCCATTCTATTTTTTTGGCTCCCTTATCAAAGATTTGGTGGATGTAGGTCTGTGGGTTAGTATCTGGGTCCTCAGTTCTATTCCATTGGTCTTCAGGCCTGTTCTTGTGCCAGTACCAAGCTGTTTTGGTCACTATAGCTCTGTAATGGAGTCTAAAGTTTGGTATTGAAATTCCTCCTGTGCTGTTCTGCCTTTATAAGAGTTCTTTTTTCCTAACATCTACATAAGCATTTATTCTGCTTTGTCTGAAAATACTCATTCTAATTGGAATGGTATAGAATTTTAACATAGTTTTTATGTAGATTGAACTAAGGACTAAAGATTTTGAGCATTTTTGCATGAATATATGGGCTATTGGCACTTATTCTAGTGTGAATTATCTATTTAGTTCACTTGTCCATTTGTTGATTAGATTCAGAATTTGGTATATATAGATATGTGTGTATATATATTTATATATCTGAGTTCTTTATATAATATGGATATTGACACCCTATTCAGTGAATATTGGCAATATTTTCTCCCAAACTGTGATAGTCTCTTCACTGTGATAATTGTTTCTTTTGATGTACAGAAGCTTTTTAATTTGATGCCATCTAATTTGTCAGTCCTTATTTCATGATCTATTGGAGTTCTGCATAAAGTCATTGCTTATGCCTACATCTTGAGGTATTTTCCTTATGTTTGCTTCTAATAGTCTCAAAGTTTTAGGACTTAGTTTGAATTGATTTTTGTACATTTGAGAGATAGAAATCTAGTTTTGAATATCTGTTTAAAAAGCCTGTCTTTCCTCCAATGTATTGACATCTTTGTTAAGTCAGATGACTGTAGCTCAGTTTATTTATTTCTGGGTTCTCTGATTGTATTGATCTATGTGTCTTTTTCTCTGCCAATACCATGCTGCTTCTGTAACTATGGCTTTGTAGTAAAATTTGAATCATGGATTATGACAGAGATTACCGATTTTGCTCAATATTGCTTTAAATATTCAGAGTTTCAATGTTTCCACCAAATTTTAGGAATTTTTTTCTTTCTGTGAAGAATTTTATTTTAATTTTGACAAGGAGTACATTAATTCTACGGATCACTTGTTAATATGGATCTTTTTTTGTTTTTGTTGCCGGTCTTGGGGCTTGAATTCAGGGCCTGAGCACTGTCCTTGGGCTTTTTTTTCTCAAAGCTAGCACTCTGCCACTTGAGCCACAGCACTACTTCTGGATTTTTTTATGAATGTGGTACCGAAGAATCGAACATAGGTCTTTGTGAATGCTAGGCAAGTGCTCCACCACTAGGCCAACTCCCAGCCCCAATAATATGGACTTTTTAAAGATTCATTTGATTCTAATAAGTTTTCTTTTTAAAAAATATTTTTTATTATCTGCAAGTTGCTGTAGACAATAGTTGACTGTGGTTCAACAAAACAGTTTATGAGGAAAATACATTTTGACTGATGTCACTCTTTTCAACATTCTCATTCTTCCCAAATTTCCCCTTCCCTCACTTTTCTTAGTTCTTACAATATGTGTTCTTCCCCTCACTCCTTCTCTTCCTTTGTCTATCCCTCTTCTAAAAAGGTTTATATTCCCCAACTCTGATTCGATTTAAATAACCTTTCATGACTGCCAGAGGGGTAATTTATTTAAACACATATTATTAATGTATGAGCACAATTCTCTTCGTTAACAGTCTCAAGAAGAGACCCAAGGCTTCACTCCATCACAGACATTCCAAGCTCCTCATAAATAAAATTTTATCAGCCTATCCCACATTAAAATGGAAAGCCATTACAAAATGTGCTTGAACTTCTTATTACTTTATTCAACATTTATAAGAAAAACAAAATGCAGTGAAGTGCTTTTACTTTTTTGTTCAAGAGGTATGTGTTAATTTGTGATAAGATATTCATACTATTTGAGAAGAAAACACAACTATAACATATGTATTAAACTAATTGTACTTCTAATACAAAAATATAGGTAAGGATGCTTTATATCTCTTGAGGAAAAGAATCAATCCTTTATCATTCTGTTGAATTTTTAAATTACTAAAGGAACTTCATATAAAGTGCATCAAAACTAAACAAGAAAAACTGTGTACAGCTTTAATTATGGTTTAAACAACCCAGTCATCGTAATCTTGCATCCAAGCCTTCCATTTCATCTGTGATTTATATATCTTTGCTCAAATTATCCACGTATCCACCTAGTACAGAAACAATGACAGTAGAACTTGATCTTTTTTATTTGAAATGTGTGCACTTTAAGATACATGAACTGTGGCATTCTAAACCAGAGCAGTTTAAAGCACAATCCATTAGAGCTAAATTACATAGACTTTCAATCATCTAAGGATTGAATTCCGTATGAGGAAATGGCCAATGTCAAAAGTAGGGTGGCAGGCACAGTTTTTATAACATGCTTAGGAAAAGAAACTATGGTTTAATATGAGCCTGCGGGAATACTTCCTCTGACAAAGAGCAAATGGCATCAAATTGGGGTAAATACCCTAGATATGCAATGACAAAGGGAAAGTAAATGGAAAATTACAGCTTTAGTACTTAACTGTATCCAATAGAAACCACCAGTCTTTTCAAAGAGAGCTATTTAGTCTGGCAGTTCCTAAGGCTGTAATTTTCTTCTTGCTTTGTTTGCTACCTTAATCTAAGATCCACTGGAAAATAAACTAAAAGGATTTTTAAAGAGATCTTCCTTCTCTATATTCTCTGTAAATAAAATAAAGCATGTATCTCTTCATCTTCCCTAAGTGATACTTCATTTAAACCTTTTATAACCTTTTAAAATTCATTGTTACAGTTTCCACTAATGTGGAGGTCTAACTTTGTGGAGTTAGCACTTCAGAAATAGTTTGTGTCTGTATAGTGTCTGAACTTAAGAAATCTTAATGAAAACTGAACCTCATGTTCTATATTAATTAGTGCACTGAAACTTTCCTAAATGTGTATGACCCCAAACATCCCATATTCTCAGGAGTATAACTCGATTGTGTTTCTTTCTGAAATTAAATGATTAAAATATTGGTTGCTTATTATTTATTCTTGCTGGACTACTACAGTTCTTTAATTTTGATGAGTTCTTTTTCTCTATCAGTAATTTGTACAGAGTGAGGGTTTTGAAGTTCATATGCTGACAGGTTATTTTACTGTCTAACTCTATGTATTAGTTTCTGATTTACATTGACAGGCAAAATTCTTGCACAGAGATGAGTAGGGAAAAAATTTTACATATTCATTGGTGTAGGCTCAGTTAATACCATCCTGTCCTTCAGTGATGATCTTTCAAATTTTCTGTCCTTATTCTGAGTTTCCCTGGGATCATTCTATTTGTCAGTGTTGAGGATAATTTCATATTTTGTTTCTTAAACCAGAAGTAGTTTCTACCCAGCTATTGATACATTTACTATCAATTAGTATTTGGGGATGCATTTCAATTGAGACATCTTTAAAAAAAAACTTACCTGAAAACCTTCTAAAAGTAAATAAATCAAAATTACATTTTTATGTATGAATGATAAATATACATCTTTGATTATGTATGACAAACTTGACCAGCAGAAGGAGCAAGTATATTGTGTTCATCATTTTATTAGAAGATAGTTGGTTTTAAATATAACTCAAAACTCTCATTGGAATGGAAATTTTCATCAAAAACATTTTATATGAATTTGATATAAATTGAATAACTCCTAACTCATGTCAGCTATTTGTCATAATATTTTAGTCTATCCTCACTTTCTTATTCTGCACATATCCAAAATGTATCACTTCTGTTCAACAAGAAATGTACTCATGATCTTACTTATGTAACTGTAATTCCCCTATACCTCACCTTGACAATTAAATTAAATTAATTTTTTTAAATTAAAAAAATAAATTGGGCGCAGTGGCTCACACCTGTATTCCTAGTTAATCAGAAGGCTGAAATCTGAGGATGAAGGTTCAAAACCAGCCAAGGCACAAAAGGACCTGAGACTCTTATCTCTGAATAACCTCTAGAAAATGGGAAGTGGGGCTTGGCTCAAGGGTAGGGTGGTAGCCTTGAGCTGAAGAGGTCATGGACAGTGTCCAGGATGAGTTCAAGCACCATGACCCACAAAAATAAAAATAAAGAAATAAAAAAATAGTTTCTGAGTAGGCTTTTTTCTCTTCTGAGAATTAACATAGAAGTATTTCACCATTCACATGGGATTTTTTTTTGCTTACGATTTTTCTTTAGGATCTATTGTTTTTAAATCTCATTATGCTTCCTGTACTTCTAATTCTCAAAGCATTATATTTAATCAAGAAATCTCTCTCAGTATCCACTCCCAAACTCTGGATTTTATACACTTCCTTCATTTCTTAGCTTTTCAGACAAAAGAAACAAAAATGTTTCTTTCAAGGCCATGTAGAAACATGCAATTAGGTGCTATTCCCTTGATTAGCATAAAATTTATTTTTCAATAAAGTTTTTTAATGCATCTGGTTTTAGTAGATTTTTGAACTGGATTTCACATCCTTCATTAGGCGTTCTATTACTTGACACATTTTGTTCACAGTTGAATTTGGCTAGAATAGTTTAAAATGTAAAATCTCCAGACTCTTGACACTTAGCACACATTGAAAACCAATTGAACAATATGCAATCAGGAGTAAACAGATCCCAAAAAGAAGTGCTATCACACTGAGCTAAAAATATTTAAAATAAATATCCATTAAAAGAGCGTCTGTTTCTGGAGAGGTAAGGATTTACTTTTTCTCCTACTAAGTACAACAAAAAACTTGAACATCATATATAAATGAATTTAAGAAAGGCTGAAAGGTGAAGGAATAGTAAAGTTAACAATAAGGACTGTAGATTTTCACCTTGAGGAAGCACTATTTGTCCTCATGGGATGAAGGTAGAATTGCTAAGTGGAGAGTTAGTTCTTACATCATTTTTAGCAGTGACAGGCTAGTTTAGCTTCAGTGTCAGTGGAGACCACAGGGGATGGGGAGTGGATAAAGGGGTAGCACTGACTTTCTAAATCACAGCACTATCAATAGAGGCCTACTGGGGAGCCAGAACAAATACCCCTATCCAGTAGTAAACAAGAAGTTCCTAACTATTTAAGTGTCACTGAAGTCTAAGTAGAGAGACTGTATTTGCATACTTCATGGCAAAAACAATTCTTCCATATGGGTGTGAAAAAATAAAAGGAAAAATACCAGATTAAATAAATGTCCTAAATAACCTAACATAATAATAAGTGCATAGATGTCAATTGAAAATCACTCATTATAGCAAGATACAGGAAGGTCTCAAAGTAAATTAGAAAAAAAAAAAACAATCATTATATAGCAATAACCAAGTTGACGTAATGTTAGAATGGTCTTACATAGGTAATAAAAATTACAAAGGAACTCAAACATACATTTGAAAGAATGTAAAAAATAGAAACAAATAAACATCTTTCTGTAGAAAATTAGGAGGAAACCTTAGATTCTAAAACACATAAACTAGGCTTTAAACAAATACTTCTGGAAAAAAGTGAACACCCTCTTGCAACAATATTAATCTAGATACAAACTTTCACCCTTCACAGATGCTACTTCAAAGTGCATCACAGGATTAAATGTAAAGAACAAAATTATTACACTGCAATACTGGAGAAGATCTACAAGATTCTGGTTTGCCGCTTACTTTTGTGATACAATACCAGGGCCTGAAGTGTAGCTTAACAGTAGAGTGCTTATCTAGCATGCATGAAGCCCTGGTTTTCACTCCATGGTACCACATACACAGTAAAAGTCAGAACTGGTACTATAGCTCAAGTAGAGTGCTAGCCTTGAGAAAGCCCAAGTACAGTGTCCAGGCCATGAGTTCAAGCCCCAGGATGGCAAAAAAAAAAGGTAATACACAAAGCCACCTGTATTCTTACTTATTCAGGAAGCTGAGATTTTAGGATTGTAGTTCAAAACTACTCTGGACAGGAGATTCCATAAGACACTCATCTCCCAATAACCACCAGAAAAATAGTAGTGGAGCTGCAAATCAAAGTGGCAAAAGAACTCAGGGATGGCACTCAGGCTTTGAGTTCAAGCCCCATGACCACTGTGCATGTGCATGTGAACATACACACACACACACACACACACACACACACACACACACAAACACTATACTACACCAAATGTACTATACATGAAAAAATAATTGCTAATTTGAAGGTTAAAATTTTCAGGACTGGAGGCTTGGTTCAAATGTAGACCTGTATAGTCAAGGTATCATCCTGAGTTCAAAATCGTACTGCCAAAAAATTTAATAACGCTTTTGTGAACAATAATTTCAAAAGTAGGAGATAAGTCACAAACTGGGAAAGTTTTTGCAAGTCATTGATTGATAAAGGTCATTTCTCCAAATATGTAAATAACTTCTTGTATCCAACAATAAAATAAAACTGATTAAAAATGTGCTGAACACCTTAACACACACATACAAAAGATGATTCACAGATGACAAAATGCTCAGCATCATATTATCTTTTTAATTATTAAATAGCTAAGGTAGTAAACTTATAAAGAAAAAGGTCTACTTTAGCTGCTCATCTTAGTACCTTATCAATTGACCTGGTCACTTTGGAGTTGTGGTGAAATAGAATGTAATTATGAAAGTGCATGGTAAAGCAAATTTGTTCACCTCATGGTCAGGAAGTGAAGGAGGGAAAAGACTAGAGCTCCAAAATTCTCTCAGTGTATCTAATCAATGGCATAAAATTAGTGGCCTGAAAGGGAGATCTAGGAGTTCAGTAGGCCCAAATCAATGGTTCTACAAACTCTCAAGAGTTACACCTTGGAGTTAAACCATTTACCACACGAATGTTATTATATTTTATTACATAGCATATTATTTTATTGACTCATAGGTTGTCAATAAAATGACAGTTATTGAGGACACAGATATTAACCCACAGACGTATGGTCAGGGAGCTAAAAAAGTAGAATGGAAGAAAGAAAGCTTCTTCAACAAGTGGTGCTGGCAGAACTGGTTAAGCACCTGCAGAAAACTAAAGTTGGAACCTTCTTAGTTACCCTGCACCAGGACTAACTCCAAATGGATCAAAGACCTGGCGGTAATAGGAGATACACTGAAAACTTTACAAGAAATAGGAGATACACTGTCTCCTTGGCACAGGTCGAAATTTTCTAAATAAGGACACAGAAACACAACAAATCACAGAATGTATGGATAACTGGGATTGCATTAAACTGTAGAGCTTCTATATGGCAAAGGACATAGCTAGCAAATTAACTAGAAAGCCTACAGAGTGGTAGAAGATCTTCACTAACCATACAACAAAGTTCTCATATCCAAAATATATTAACAGCCCAAAAAATTGAATCACTCCAAAACTAATCTCCAAAGAAACAACCATCCCATTAAAAGTGGGGCCAAAGACTTAAAGAGAGTCTTCTCTGAAGAAGAAATAAGAATGGCCTATAGACACATGAAGAAATGCTCAACATCTCTGGCCATAAAAGAAATGCAAATCAATACAACTCTAAGATTCCACCTCACTTCAGTTAGAATGTCCAGGATGCTGGAGGGGATGTGGCCAGGAGGGATTACTACTACACTGTTAGTGGGACTGCAAACTTGTTCAACCAATATGGCAAGAAATATGGCAGTTCCTCAAAAGAGTAAACATACAGCTCCCCTATGACTTAGCAATTCCACCACTTGGCATTTACCCAATCGTCCAGAAAGAAGGACATACTAAATTCATTAGCACAATGATGTTCATAGCAGCACTATTTACCATAGCAAAGATATGGAACCACCCAGATGCCCCTCAGTTGATGAGTGGATCAACAAGATGTGGTATTAATACTCAATGGAATTCTATGCTGCTGTCAAAAAGAACATTGCCCCATTTGTAAAGAAATGGAAAGTCTTAGAAAAAATCATATTAAGTGAAGTAAGCAGTCTCAAAGGAACATAGGCTCAATGGTTTCCCTCATTTGTCATAATCAGTAGAAACCTTGGGCTCTCCTAGCAGAGATTTACAGTAGAATAAAACCTATATACTAAGGCCATATAGGATGATGTAAATGAAACAACCTCTAGGATATAATGACTGGTTGTTGTCCTTAATGTATTATGTTATCTCTCATCTCTTTTGCTGTCCCTTGGTTATCAGTATTTTACATGTTATCTCATATATTGTATATATGCTTATTTGGTTATTTGGAATCTGATAGGGAAGGGGGGAAGACAAGATGATGGGCGGGGTGGGGGGAAAATAGGGACTAAGACATGAGCAAGTTTGTTAATGTTTACTAAGTAATGCACCTTCTATCTGATGAATATAATGTAACCCTTCTATTAATTACAATAAAAATATATGGAAAGAAAGAAAATGCTGGTTAATGCAGTATGTACCACTGAACACTTAAGAGCATGATAAAAATGACAAAAAACAGTTCTAGGGAAGATGTGAATCAACAAATTTCTTTCTTTTACTTTTTCCATTGATATTAAAGTGGAACAGCCAGTTTGGAAGACAGTTCTGAATTTCTGAAACAAATAAGCATTTTATTACCACATAACTCAGCAGTCACACTCTTTGGAATTTCCCAAAGTAGATTGAAAGCTTATGTCTAAATAAAAATCAATACTGATTTTTAAACCAGTTTCATTCAAAATTAATACATTTTGACGCAAAAATATTATCTTTCAATAAGTGAATGAATGAACTCTATTACATATGTTTCATTGGCCTGGAAATAAATTATGAAAGCATGAAAATACATGGAACAAAATTATATGTATATTATCAGTTGAAGGAAGACCATCTGAAAAGGTGTATACTGTTAAGTTTACAACATGACCTGACATTATGGAAAACGCACAATTGTGGTAAAACTAAAAACATCAGTCAGTAGTTGAATGAGGAAAGGATGAAGAAATACACTATAGAGAATTTTAGAGCTGTGGTTTTTATCTGTATAATAATAATACAGAGAATAAATGGTTTAATACAATCCCTAAGACTTGCACAAAAATTCCACAAACGATTTAATAAAGGAAATAAAAATAATAAGGCTGTGTCTTTATATTTTTATTCTGGATTTCAGATTAATAGAATCAACCTATCACATATAATAGTGGACTTACTATTCCCAGATGATTAAAACCACTTCTAACAACCAGACCCAATTAGCCAAAACCGAACTAAAATCTGATCTAAGAATCCTTTGAGATTCTTCTTAATTGTGTTATAGTGTCATTTACTTTAAATCATTCTGATCAGAATAAAGGCTATACAAATTTCCTACAATGTACTTTATTGTAAGATTATGTTGAAAGTAGAATTTGAAACCTATAAACCACGATTTAATATGTAGAACCTGCCAAGTATTATGAAGTATCTGAGTTTTTACATAACTCCAAAGCTATTAAGGTAGCCTTCCACTGTGGCATACTCTGTCAGGACACATGAGGATTCTGTGCCAAAGACAAAGTATGCTTTATTATCCACAGAAACAGAACCAGTGTATTATCATTCACAGAGGTTTCCTGAACTTGATTTCCCACAGGAAAATATGAAGATGACAAAGGAATACCTATGTGTGAAGTAGGCTATATTATAGGGAAGATATATAGCGTAGAATAGCCAGTCCTTTCATAATGTGCATTAAATATGTCCAGACTTTGCATAAGAAAGAGACATTATCAATCAAGGTTGTTCACTCTGAAAATATTTTAAATAACATAGTCTGGAACAAACACATGTCTCTGCGGTATATGAGGAGCAATATCAAATCCGTGGAAAATTGTCACCCAAGTAAGAATATATTCACATATTCCATATTAATATATGTTAATAACTGCTACCTAAACCTGGGTGGTACTTATTACAAATTGAGAATTTTAAGCATCTTGACCTATATTAACTATTCTCATTCTCACAGAAATCTGACTTAAAAACTGAGGTTATTATCTCTATTTTGCAAACTATGATACTAAAGAAAAGATATTCAGCACCTTTTTTAACTCCATACAATTAGTGAATGACAGAGTTGATACATAAACCCAAATAATGCAATTTCTGTTGTATTTCCTTATTTGCTACATCATGGTGTTGCTATAAGCTATTATTTACATATTTGGTTGTACTTTGTCATAGGGCACTTTGATATTTCAAATTAACCAAACTCATATATTAAGATAGGAGATTCCTGTGCTTTGAAATTTCTGCTTTGAAGTACTCATCCCATCCAGTTATGGAAGTTCTGAACAATGTATATACAGTATTATGATTCAGGGATTTCTTAAATGAGTATATAAAGAAGATAGTCAGCATCCATCCATTCCACAATAAGAAATTTTGGTATGGGTATTATCTACATTCCATATATTAATATATAGAATACCCTACTTTCTTCCTATCAGTTTCTCAAGTGCAGATGAGCTTTCAGCAGTGTCTTTATAGTCTTTTAATTCTTTATATACTTTTAATTCTTTTAATTAATTATATTACTTTTAATTCAAGTATTTTTAATTTGACTTGGCTTAAATTTTTAAGTTGGCTTATATGAAGTTACATAATTTTACTAGTATATCAATCCTGAATTGTTATCACAATGACAAATATATTTTAAGAGACTTTTTTTTAAATCTCTGAATCAAGTGTATGCACTGTATTTCTGTTCTTCCTTTTATTCACTGCCTTGGTGAAAAATGAACCCTGACAAAATTGTGAAATGAGGGGAATTTGAATTTTCTTTTTAAAAATTAATCAATCTATAATGACACAAACTGTTTTAAGTTTAGTTTTATTGTCAGGGTGATGTACAGAAGGGTGACAGTTGCAAACTTAAGGTAATGCGTACATTTCTTCTTGAACATTATTGCCCCCTCCCACATTTCTCTCCCACTTTCCCTATACTCCCCCTCCAAGTTGTAAAGTTCATTTACAACATTTTGTCTTGTGAGTATTGTTGCATGGGTTCACCCTTTGTCCTTTCCATTTTGTTGTTCCCCTTCCCATTTCTAATTCAAATAAACATATATATATGCATATGCATATATATATATATATAGTACAACAGATACCCAAATCAGATATAGTGACAAAAGGAGAAACCCATAGGGGGAAAAACAAAAGAAAAAAGAAATAATTTCACATAATACATTAAAAACAACAACCACAAAGAAAAACCTCTTGTTTCCATATCTTGGATTTCATTGCTTAGCATCATCTTATATGGTCATACATACATAATACACAACATCTCTGGCCATAAAAGAAATTCAAATCCAATCAACATTATAAGTCCATGTCACTAAAGTAAGAATAGCCATCATCATGAATATAAATAGGATATAAAAAACATGTGGGGGGGGCCGGGAGTTGGCCTAGTGGTTAAAGTGCTTGCCTAGCATGCATGAAGAGCCGGGTTCGACATTGCTTAGCATCATCTTATATGGTCATACATACATAATACACAACATCTCTGGCCATAAAAGAAATTCAAATCCAATCAACATTATAAGTCCATGTCACTAAAGTAAGAATAGCCATCATCATGAATATAAATAGGATATAAAAAACATGTGGGGGGGGCCGGGAGTTGGCCTAGTGGTTAAAGTGCTTGCCTAGCATGCATGAAGAGCCGGGTTCGATTCCTTGGTACCACATAAGCCAGAAGTGGTGCTGAGGCTCAAGTGGTAGAGCTCTAGCCTTGAGAAAGTCCAAGGACAGTGCTCAGGCCCTGAGCTTAAGCCCAGGTCTGGAAAAAAAAAAAACCAAAACCAAAACATATGGGTTAACATTATTTAATAAAGTCATTAGTGTTCTCCATTGTTTACTGAAAATAGTGACTGTGAGAAAAAAATTCATGATGAGGGTTCTGAACAGCTTTTACTGTGTTTTTATATGGGTTCTGATATGTTTGCCTGACATGTTTGAAATGCAGTACTGGGAAAATGAAAATTAGAGAACTACTGTCCAATTTGCAATGTCTTTATAAGGATTAGAAGACACAGAAATCAAATTAGAAGCATTTGCTTACAAAACTTGGCATTTAGTGGCTATTTAACTATCTTATTATTGCATGGTAGAGGAATAAAGACTATATAGATTATAAGCACAGGAAGGTCTTACTTAGATCTTTCTAAAATATAAGATAAAATATTAGTTATGAATCAGTTGTAATTTTTAATATTAATAATTTCAAGTATCAAATAGTAATTTAGTTAGTGATTTTAATCTAATTTTACAAGGTTTTTTTGCCAGTCCTGGGCTTGAGCTCAGGGCCTGAGCACTGACCTTGGACTTTCTCAAGGCTAGTGCTCTACCACTTGAGCCTCAGCACCACTTCCGGCTTTTTCTATATATGTGGTACCAAGGAATCGAACCTGGGTCTTCGTGCATGCTAGGCAAGCACTTTAGCCACTAGGCCAAACTCCCGGCCCATAATTTTTAAAGTATATAAACTGAATAATTAAATTATGAGAAAGGAATATAGATGTGTATAGGTGCAGGAGGGTTGCCATGGGTGATGGCAGATACATGAGTGTACATTGATTGCATGTCCACATTTTGTGTGCTAAAATTCTTCATAATAAAATAAAATAATGGAAACAAGAAGATTATGACATGAGGGTACATTGGGGAAAAATAGGGGGAACTTATCTTTAAAAAATCACGAAAAACCTTGGAGTGTCTTCATCTCCCATTCCCTGTGCAGGTAACAAGAAATGTTTCCCTCTCCTTTCCGTTTCCCTCTAAGTTATCCCATATTGATTAAATACACATTACTAATACTGTAAAAATTACAGGCTGGTTATTTTGGGTCACACTTATAATCCAAAGAACTCTGAAAGCCAAGTAGGAGAACCATTTCAAGCATGCCCGGGACAAAATACAAGACACTCTCTGAAAAAACAAATGAAAAGCAAAAGAACTGAGGGTGTAGGTCAAATGGTATAGTGATTGCTTAGCAAGTATGAGGCCCTAAGTTCAATTCCCCAAACAAAAACTAACTAAATGAGTAGATAAAAATAAGTACTTCTGCCAAATAGAGAATTTGAGAAGCAGAAAGGACAGATAACATGTTTCTTCAAGAGAAATAATAGCGGCTAAAGTCCTTTATTCATGTCATAGATCTCTCGGGATCCAGGCTCTTACACACTCACTAATCAAATTGTCACATAAGCTAAAATTATAATGTCAGTGTCACAGACTTTACTTTGAATTTTAGCCCATTAAACCCTTCAGATGATTGTCCTAGTTGGCATCTATAATGAACTCATAGACATTTTCATGCATTCTTTCTGAATCTTGATTATTTCCTCTGCTTTGAAAGACATTTCCTTCATGTGACATGATTTTTTATGCCTTTGGAATATGCAACATAATATACCATTTTTATTTCCTCAGAACTTATACATTGTAGAAAACAGTACAAATATTTCCTTAAATTATTTCAATCATGCTACAGTTTAAACTCTCTTCAGACAAAAAAACTAAAATGATGTTGGAGATCATGCAGTATTGGCCAAAAACACAGCTGAGGCAATTATTTTACTTACAGAAATCTCAGTGTCAAATAATCAAAGAGATGACTACATAATTGATCTTAATTGCTTGTTAAGATGAAAGCAACAACTAGCAAGGAGACACCTTGATTCAGATCAGTTGTTTTAATGACTCAGTCTCTGCAGTGATTCAAATGTGAGAGATTAACTGCTACTGAGCTAAGAATTCAATCAGCTAGTGAGGGATGCCTTCTATAAATGACACATGTCAGAAATCACAATGAGAAGAAATCTGGACAATATTGACAAATCTGGACAAAATTAGCATATAACAAATGTACAACTAAATTTCCGCTACAATGCATTTTCATAGGTGAACTGATTTAACCATACAATAATTATATTATATGCCTTTGTCTTTATCTTACAATAAGAAATCATTCTTCAAAGTACTTCAATCTGAGTGCCCCATTCAAAGTTATACTGCATATACATGAATGCTGTAATTTCTTTTTTTGCTATTTGATAAAAGTTTATGAATTCAGAGCATCTTGATCAATGTCATCCATATCAATATTCTCACATCTCTTAATTTTGTAGGGTATATGATGGATTTTTTGTCATTTGGTAAAGCAGTTTGTGCATACAATTCTTCACCTTCAGTATTTTTACTCCCTCTACGCTCCCTCCTCTTATTTTTTAGCATATATAATGAATTCTTGCCTGCATTCTCCCTACCTACCCCTTTCATTCATCTATCCCTAAGTCTGATTGTTTTTTCTACTGTTCCTAGTTGTTATCCATAAATATTAAGTGAATTTGTCCAAAGCCATTTAATTTATTCTTCTAATTACATTTCATAAGTTAATTTGTATTTTGACACCTACATTATAATTTTATAGTTATCATTGAGACAGATGACAATTTTTGTAACTTGTAAAGAAAAGAAGTTTGGTTTTTGTTTCATTGTTTCCTTTTAGCTTTGTGTATGGAGGGTAGTTAAGAAGCATGGCACTAGCATCTTCTCCAGTTATGGTGGAGGCTTCCTGCTGCATCACAGGATGGTAGAAAAACAGAAGAGAAATAAAGACCACTCAAAAGAAGCATGTATTAAGGAAAGAAAGGAAGAGATAAGAGAGATAGGAATTATTTATCATAATCTGCCCTCTTACTAACCAATTTCATCCCATGAAACTTAACTGGCTCCCAAAAGACCTAGCTTAGCCACCTGGAGAAAGACATTAATCTGTTCCTGAGGACAATGCCTCCATGACCTAAATACTCCCTAATTAGCTTGATGTCTTAAAAGTCCATTCACCCATTAATACTATTGCACTGGGGAACGAGCTTTCAGCACATGAAACTTTAGGGAGCAAACTGTTTCCAAATAAGAGCAGCTGGGAATCGATTCGAAATACAAGCGGAAAATTTCCTTGTTCACAAGGATCCTAGGTCATAACGATGTAGGTCAATGTTTGAGTCAGCTAATCTGTACACTAGTTGACCATCTACCTGATCAACTTTATGTAATCACAAATTAGTACAAGCTCATAATAAGCCCACAGGTCTATTGCTAATTTTAATGGAATCTCCAATTTTATTAAATCAAAAGAAATTTGAGCAAATTTTCTGGTAAAAGATTTCACATCATTAAATGGAGATTTTGTTGTGCTCTAATGCATCTATAAATAGTATATATTTTTTGGAAAATTTTCTGTTGTCCAAATAATGAGTTTTCCGCATCTACATTTTCATTAAATTTTTCATAGATACGTTCATTTCCAAACAATTTATGCAGTTTTATGTTTCATTATTTCTTGGTTCATCCATTGTCATAGATTAGTTTTATACCTGACTATAATCACTACCTTGATCATTTATTTTTTAATATTTTATTGTCAAGGTGATGTATATAGGGGTTACAGAGGAGAGAATAATAACTAGAGATGATCTAAGAAACTCATCATTCTACATTTAATAATTGAGAATGTATTAGCAACCAGGTTTCCCTTAGGATCTAGAAGCACTTTGACATGTAAGTTAACGTTCTACCTGTGAAATCTTATAATCCATTAGAGGAGATGCTACTCAAAGAGCTACTGCACAATGTGGTAAGTATTCATGGGGAAAGGTGTAAGAATAATGCAGGCATAGAAAATGGATCCATTAGATGGCATAAATGTGCATCTGAATTAGAGAAAAGTGATAGTGAAAATCAAGTAAGGAGTGATCCTGGAAAGCATTAGAGATATTTCATAAAGGAAGCTTTCTGTTGTGAAGGCAAGAGAGTAGAAGCTTTGATATTGACTATGGCTAGTGTCTGGCTTTTACCTGAAGGAAATAAAGTTCTGCTACTCTAACCAAGGCAAAAGAAGGGGTTCATTTAAAAGGAACTACAATGATCCAATCATTCTGAGACGCTATTTCTTTGGGAGCCCAAATGGAAATAACAACACAAGTGTAGTGAATAGATTATGTCTCATACATCTTCTTACAATGCTTCAGTGACTCCATTATTCATCCTCTGGAATCACAGCAGTGAAACTGGGGGAAAGTCAATCTCTTCTTCATTTGGGGATGCTTGGAATATATATTTAGAGAGAGAAGTGATAATGTAACCACGGAGAAGCTAATATAGAAAACTATCACTAGTAATACAGGCCCAGAAAGAAATTTAGACTAGATGTTGCCAAACAAATATGAGGTGATGCCTCAGATTCTGAGATAATATGATTTTCCCACAAAAGCTTTGTCTCTACTTCTCTATTTCCATAATGATCCTGGTATAACAACTCTGACATATTTTCAGAGAAATCAACTTTGTACTCATGATTAGTGCATTCTGCATTTCAAGAAATATTTTCAGATAGAAAACCAAAGAGGCACGCAACTGCAACTATCACACTTAGTTGCTCACAAAGTCAAGTAGCACCAAAATCATTCAAGTCATGCACTTCTGGTTCTCAACCCCCATTTTCCAGCTGAAAACGAGCCTTTCAATCAGTATCTTTTTGTCCGGAAATTTTGAAATGAATGGCTGAAATTAGTCCAGTGATTACATTCTTATAGACATTGAGAAGTAGCTGGAGGAGTTACACTCTTGGCATTGTCACAGAACTGTAGCCTGTCAAGGAAGTAACCGAGAGATGTAATATTAGCATCTTTCTATAAATTAGCCAAATTAATGTGTGATTATTAAATTTACTATACTTTAAGACATAGAAACAAGCAATGATTATTAGAATTAATTTTTAAATATTACAATTTTGCCAGGCAGCAGTGGCTTATACCTATAATCTTAGTTACTTAGGACAGCAAACTCAAAGGACTGCAATTCAAAGCCAGCACAGGCAGAAAAGTCTTCAAGAATCTCTCTCCAGTTAATGAGCAAAATGTCAGCCTGGAGGTGTTAGTCAACTGTAGAGTACCATCTGTGAACAAGTAAACTAATCAAGAGAAAGAGGCCTCCTACCCCACCAAAAAACGTCCCATAGCTTCAATTAAGATTCCAACACACATTCTGTAATTTAACTGTTAGATTTTTAAATAAATTTCTTACACATGAAAGGCAATTTGATGAAGCAGTCAAGTTTGACATATAGAAAAATATCTTCAAATCTCAATGACTTAAAGCAGTATTTAAATTGCATTGTGTATTCTTCTAAGAAACAATATGATCCTTATTGTAATCAAATAAATAAGACACACCAAGCTTTAGGAAGCATTTGGCATAAAGAAGATTCCTACAGGGACAGGCATAGAACAAGGATGTAGAAAAGTAAATTTCTATTTATTCATCCAAATTCTGTTCCATCCCTTTCACAGATTCCATTTCATTGGTATTTGTGTTAAATGTTTGAAAGACCTGAAGAACTTTCACCTCTGGAAATTTGTTAAGAATGAGACTTGATATATGTTATTCACAAGAACAATTTCCCCTTACCTTTAAGATCAGATATGAGTAAATAATTTCAAGTCCATTACAATCTGTCATTCAATTAACATTTTTGAGGAGCGATGAAAGGCTAGATTCAAGACACAGTACTCAGTGTAGGGGTTGCATGAACATGGTTTTCATCATAATGACGAAAATTAAAGACTAGAGCTGATTCTTGTAGAATGGATTTATATTTTCAAATGATTCAGTGATTCATGAAAAATATTCTCTAATGTGGCAGTGAAAATGTCACATGAATTTGAAGAGTTCTCATTCTGTCCTCATCCATCTACAAAAAAGTCACCTCAAGAACTCATCAAAAAAATTAAACACTATGATCAAACAGGTTTCATCACAGGGAGGCAAAGCTGGTTCACCATATGCAAATCAATTAATATAATTCAACACATCAACAGGAGCAAGGACAAAAATCACATGATTGTCTCAATAGATGCGGAAAGGCATTTGACAAGATCCAACACCCCTTTATGTTAAAAGCGCTGGAGAAACTAGGAATCCATGGAACATTCCTCAATATAATAAAGGCTGTGTATGACAAACCCACGGCTAGTATTATACTTAATGGCAAAAAGCTAAAGCCATTCCTTCTAAAATCAGGAACAAGACAAGGATGACCACTCTCTCCACACCTCTTTAACATAGTATTAGAATTCCTAGCCAGTGCAATAAGGCAAGAAGCAAGCATAAAGGAAATCCAAATAGGGAAAGAGGAAGTAAAACTTTCCCTCTTTGCAGATGATATGATTCTGTATTTAAAGAATCCTATAGACTCTACTCCCAAGCTCCTTGAGCTGATTCAAAACTTTGGAAGGGTAGCAGGCTATAAAATTAGCCCTCAAAAATCAACTGCCTTCCTTTATGCCAACAGTGAGAGGAACGAGGCAACAATCAGGAAAACATCTCCTCATAGAATTGAAATGAGAATCCATTGATTTTATATCTAAAAGGCATGTAGAGTAATCTTCACACATATCAATTTCCATGGCATTAGTATTACCACATACATTGTTAGGTACTTTACATGCATTAATTTTAATTGCAATAATAACCTATAACATTTGTTTTATGTAATTTTGCATATGATTGCCAACTGCTAAATCATTGAATAATTAACTGAAATTAATATCTTCTGCTAAGAAGTAACTACAAGGTCAATTAAGTTGATCTATACTGTGCCAGGCCTCCTTGGCACAGGTCAAAACTTTCTTAATAAGGACCAAGAATCACAACACATCAGAGAAAGGCTGGATAAGTGGGACTGCATTAAACTGCGGAGCTTTTGTATGGCAAAGGACATAGCTAGTAAATTAATTAGGAAGCCTACAGAGTGGGAGAAGATCTTCACCAACCATACAAAAGACAAAGGCCTCATATCTAAAATATATCAACAGCTCAAAAAATTGAATCACTCCAAAACTAATCTCCAAAGAAGCAACCATCCCATTAAAAGATGGGCCAAAGACTTAAAGAGAGTCTTCTCTGAAGAAGAAACAAAAATGGCCTAGAGACACATGAAGAAATGCTCAACATCTCTGGTCATAAAAGAAATGCAAATCAAAACAACTCTAAGATTCCACCTCACTCCAGTTAGAATGGCCAGGATCAAGAAAAGTAATAACAACAGAGGCTGGAGGGGATGTGGCCAGGAGGGATCACTACTACACTGTTGGTGGGAGTGCAAACTGGTTCAAGCACTATGGAAAGCAGTATGGCAGTTCCTCAAGACTAAACATAGAGCTCCCCTATGACCCAGCAATTCCACCACATAGCATTTACCCAACCATCCAGAAACTAGGGCATACTAAATCCACTAGCACAACAATGTTCATTGCAGCATTATTCACCATAGCAAAGATATGGAACCAACCTAGATGTCCCTCAGTTGATGAGTGGATCAACAAGATGTGGTATTTAAACACAATGGAATTCTATGCTGCTGTCAGAAAAAACGACATCGACCCATTTGTTAGGAAATGGAAAGACTTAGAAAAAACCATATTAATTGAAGTAAGCCAGACTCAAAGGAACTTAGGCTCAATGGTTTCTCTCATTTGTCATAATCTGTAGAAACCTTGGGCTCTACTAGCAGAGATTTCCAATAGAGCAAAACCTAGATACATAAGGCCATTTAGTATGAAGCTAATTGAAAGGACCTCCAGGATATTGAAACAAAAGCCATATAATGAATGATTGTTGTCCTTAATGTACTATGTTATCTCTCATCTCTTTTGCTGTCCCTTGGTTATCTCATATTGTTACAGTATCTCACTTTGTTATCTGATATATTGGACATATTTGTATTTGGTTATTTGAAATTGGATAGGGAAGGGGGAAAACTAGATGAGGGGTGGGGGTGGGGAGGAGGTTAATGGGGACCAAGACATGTGAAAGGGTATCAATATATGTAAATTAATGCACCTTCTATCTGGAAAATATCATGTAACCCTTTTATTAATTACAAGAAAAATATTAAAAAAAGAAAATACTTTGGAAGATGAAATTCTCAAAGGGCATAGAAAAATGTTTAAGGAACCTAAAATACAATCCAATTCACTACAAAAAATCAGAAAACTTGATTTCTCCTGGTTGTTGTCCCACAGCCTGGAATTCCCTCTTTATTTTGTAAACAGCCTACAATCAGACAGGCAGCTTCAAATTATTTTCATTTCCTAATAAGCATGGATGAAAACAAAGGCTCAGTGTTGGGATGAAAAGAAACAAAAAACAAGAGAAAGGTGTCCATAGTGCCTCTGACCATTGGGTTACTGAAAACAAACAGAAGAGACTCTGCAGGGAAAATCTCATGACAGTGCTACAAGTGTTTTCATTTATACACATTCCTGCGGGACTTTTATCTCTCTCAGAACTAAGTTGTCAATGAAAACTGAGGGGAAGAAAATGGAGTGGAAATCCCATATCTGTGTGCCAACAAAAGACAGTTTTTTCATTTGATGCCTTGAAAAGTGACTAAATGAACCATCCTACTGGGAAAACATTCTAGTGTGGCCTCCTCTCATCTCGTGAAAGAGCAAAAATAAACAAGTTTTTAATTGCTATATACATATATATATATAACAATAGCTGCTATAGTTTCTTTGAACATATATTTTGCAAATCATTAAGTATTTACAAAGAATAAATCAATACTACTAATGAAAAGACTGAAATGACAGGAAGTCCTAGGTTGCCATATAATATAAATACAGTCTCAGGAGACAGGCGTTTTGAGGATATATAGTCATCACAAAATTAAGGCTTTAAGTTCTTCCATTCTGCCAAGGGAGAAAACAAAAAAAGATAACACTTGTATCTGAGAAACATTACATCAGTAATATTAGTGGGTTATTCTATTAGTAAATTCACAATGTCAAAGAGACATGACAATATAAATTTACAAAATAATATATTAAATAAGGGATGTTATGAATAAAAAGACAATTTAATATTCTTCATTAAAAAAGTTTTCATGGTGGTGTTTATTTTGCTGAAAAATAGAAACAATCATTGTTAGAGATGCTTAGTTGTCATAGATAGCTGTCTTTTCCATTGTGAAATCGTTTGAGCTATAAAATGAAGAGACAAGGGCTATTTCCATGTCTTTTCAATAAAATCCTCCAAAGACAGCTCTATCATTATTTTAGTCACTAATTAACTGTGAGAGATACATAAATAGCCCTAATAAAATGCAGATTAGCATTTAAAAGATGCATACAAGAAGTGTTGTGGGAAATCAGGATTTATTAAGGTCAGCAAAAAGAGTACAGCAACCTTAGAGCAACAGTTATGATTCATTTACATAGCAGTAGGAAAAAGTATACTGACAAATTTGAAAGCTAAAAAACACTCAGGAAAAGCCCATACTCATTACCCTTATTTTCTAATTTTGAAAGGCATTACCACTAATGAAGAGCATACTTTCAAATTCATTCAGAAAAACAGAATTAAAATGAATCAAATATATTAAACTTTTTCTGTAAAACCTATTAATTTGATGATTTACCTTTCTATCAAAATTAGAATACAGGGGGCTGCGAGTTTGGCCTAGTGGTAGAGTGCTTGCCCAGCATGTATGAAGACCCAGTTTCGATTCCTCAGTACCACATACATAGAAAAAAGCTGGAAGTGGTGCTGAGGCTCAAGTGGTAGAGCTCTAGCCTTGAGAAAGTCCAAGGACAGTGCTCAGGCCCCGAGCTCAAGCCCAGGACTGGCAAAAAAATTAGAATACATATTAAAACATGTTGATATGAATTGAGAACTGTAAGATAAAAACCAGTAACGACTATATGCAAATATATTTCACTAATCCAAAATAGACTCACATTAAGGTACCCAAAACCTAGGGACTGATCACTTGCTTTTTTGGTTGATACTGGGTTTGAACTCAGGACTTTCTACTTGCTGAATTTGTGCTCTACCACTTTAGCCATACCTCAAGCCTTGTTTCATTGTTGGTCATTTTGGAGATGAAGTGTTGTGGATGTTTCTGTTATTATTGTTGAAATAATAATTATCATTATTAATATTATTGATTTCTCCCTTTAGAAGACAAAGATGCTATAATTTCCTGAAATAATATTGTGATATATTGAAGAAATATTTACAGCCTATTTAGCATCTTATCAGTCCCCAAAAATATACCCTATCTATCTATCTATCTATCTATCTATCTATCTATCTATCTATCTATTATAGACCTAATACTTTCAACTTAATTGACCTTGTAGTTACTTCATAGCAGAAGATATTAATTTCAGTTAATTATTCAATGATTTAGCAGTTGGCAATCATATGCAAAATTACATAAAACAAATGTTATAGGTTATTATTGCAATTAGAATTAATACATGTAAATTACCTAACAATGTACGTGTTTAATACTGATGTCATGGAAATTGATATGTGTGAAGATTACTTTATATGCCTTTTAGATATAAAATCAGTGGATGCTCATTTCGATTCTATGAGGTAAAATTTACATTTAGTACCCTTTTTATGAAAAAAGAATTGAGGAACCTGAATGCTGAGTAACTTTCCAGGCAAGTGGTATCCTTAGAATTCAAACACTGACATTCTAGTTTCTGATATAATGTTTTGCCAATGTCTTTTGTAACTTACAGAAACCAGGATAGTTAACACTACATACTGTGTGTATACATTAATTACAAGTAGGTACCTATAAAGCTACATTAATTTTGCCTAATAAAATAATTTAGCGTTGTATGGAAAATATAGTTAATAAAATATAGTCTTTACCATCAGTTAGTATAAAAGATAAACAATGATTTTATTATTCTTTGGGTAGTAGATTAGATTATACCTCAGTAAATATTTAGTTGTATCTCTTTTTCATAGGGTAGTGTGGTGTATGTTTCCCTGATGCACTGTTTTATTATTTAGTGATATGATTTTCCTGGTGACACAGAAATTTACCAAATGTGTTCATGTCATTTATTATGAAAAAATATATATCTTGGGTAGACATTGGTCCAAGGAGAATAATTACAGACAATGCTTCATGGATCTCTAACATTTTCTGTGTTTCCCTGAGCAAAGGCATTGACAATTGTTTCCTTGATGTATGCAGGAAAAACGTCCTTGGAATTTAAACTTTATATTTCCTTCTGAGGTAGAGAACAATTCCCTGGTCAGAAAAATAATATTTTCCTCCGTGATAATAGTTAGGCAAAATTTCTGGAATTCTCAAAATATTGGAATTTCTTATGTTTTGTTTTCTGCAGCTATGACACATATTCAATACCTGCATACAATCCTGAGCTTATCAAGAGTAACCTCCTTGGGACTTACTGTGTGTGAGAGAGCAACACAAAACATTCATTTAATACATTCTGCTGCTGTGCGAGCATTTAAAATTTCAATAAAATAATAATTGTTATAATAAATTATAAGGTCATTTGTTATTGACCAAAAGGTCACATGTCTCCCATCAGCATCTCTAAAGCTGTGCCTAGTTACTTGTGAACTTACAAGTAGAGTAAAACATGAGGGCCTTAGTAGTGGTTCACATGAGACTAAAAGTCAAAAGGAACAATTCTGAATGTAACTCATGACTTGAAGCTCAGTTCACTTGTAATGTGAAGCCAGATTCCAATGATTTTAGTTCAGATCTGCTGTCCCATAGTTGGTACACAGTGGTCAACTTTGTATATATTAGTGGCCTTGAGTTACTGAGCTTGGAGTTATCTGTTATGCAGAAATTTTGCTTCATTGTCTTAGCTTTATAAATATGTTATACCATTGTGCTGTGATAAGATTAATATGAAGTATAAAGTAAAATGAAAGGGCAGGAACACCTAAAATATAATTATACTTTCTCATAATAAATATCATGGATATTAAAACAGTAATAACATTTTATATTATCTAGTTAATATGTATAAAATCATGCATATTACTTATTTTATAAGATTATAAATTATTTGTTTTACATTTTTGCTATTTCTAGCATATGATGGTTATGCATCTGCATGCATAATCATACCAAGATAGTTGTTCTGAAAATTCTTAATCTTCTCAGTTTATAAAGCCAGCAATAGAGAAAAATGCTGACACTAAAGTTTAATGTAGCAAGTTTTAGAAAGCAAGCCTACTTAAACTCAGAGACAACAGAAATGATGTGGGAAAATCTCTAGGACATTGGTCACTTCAACAAGCAAATTTTTTTCCATAATGAGCTGTCAAAATACATGTAGGTAGAATTGGAAGGAACTGTATGCTTTTTCTAAAGTAACCATGATCGTCAGACACAAATATAACATATTTCATTTTCACAACTATAACTATTCAAAAAATTAAACTAGAAAATTATCTTCTTATCAGTGCTTATTAAAGCATCTATTGTTTTGTGCAAATACTCTTAGCTAATTGAGCAATTTTGCTACTTCCAGTAAATGTGACAGTTAATGACAGAGATATTATGTGAATCATCTGGGAAAATTAAGCAAATGATGTTATTATTCTTAACTAGAAGAGGGCACTTAAGCATTTTTCTTAGGATTTCTGAATTCACTTTTATAACCATTGTGGCCACATATACTGAGTTTTAAAAAATACTTTATTCTCCATGTGTTGACCTGCTTTATACTTTAAATATTGGCTCTCATTTTTGAGAAATCAGGAAATAGCTCACAATTCTCTTTAAAAAAAAAGTCCTTCTGCTCATAAATGACATTAGAGTTTCTGTAAGAGTGGCTTACCCTAACCAAGGAACCAAGGAGAAATTCATCCACAAAGTATTGTCCTTGAAGAATTTCTCAAAATCTCTGGCCATAATGGATATGAAAATCAAAAGAACACAGATTCATCACAGTTAGAATGACCATCATTAAGAAAACAAACAATAACAAATGCTGATGAGTATGCAGCCAAAGGAAATCCTAATATGCTGTTGCTGGGAATGTGAATTTGTTCAACCACTCTGGAAAGCAGTATGGAGGTTAAACATGGAAGTACTTTATGATCCACCATTTCCACTCCTGGGAATTTAATCTACACATCAGTACTGGGGCTTAAACTCAGGGCCGGAGCACCTACCACTTGAGACACAACTCCACTTCCAGCTTTTTTCTGTGTATGTGCTACCAAGGAATTGAACTGAGATCTTCATGCATTGGAGGCAAGCACTCTACCACTAGGCCAAACTACTGGTCCAAATCCAAAAGATTTTAAACCAGGATACAGTAAAGTCACCAAGACCACCACATTCATTATTGCCAAGGTTGGGAATCAGTCCACATGCCCCTCAGTGGAGAATTATATCAAGAACATGTGCAATATATACACAATAGAATTTTACTCACACACTAGAAAGGATGACAATGTATCATTTGTAAACAAATGCAGTTCTGGAGAGAGAGAGAGAGAGAGAGAGAGAGAGAGAGAGAGAGAGAGAGAGAGAGAGAGAGAGAGAGAGAGGGAGGGAGGGAGGGAGGGAGGGAGGGAGGGAGGGAGGAGAGAGAGAGAGAGAGAGAGAGAGAGAGAGAGAGAGAGAGAGAGAGAGAGAGAGAGAGAGAGAGAGAGAGAGAGAGAGGGAGAGAGAGAGAGAGAGAGAGAGAGAGGAGAGAGAGAGAGAGAGAGAGAGAGAGAGAGAGAGAGAGAGAGAGAGAGGAGGGAGGAGGGAGAAGGGAGAAGGGAGAACTTAAATAGTGGAATTAGTTAGAAAGGCAAAGACAAAGTTCAACAAATTAAACACCCGGAAATGAGTATCTGAAAGGAGTTGGGGGGGATAAGTTGGAAAGGTGTATATGAATGAAGAGAAAGGGGTACAGTAGAGTCAATGATTCAATATACATCCTACAAAGTCAAGAAAATTAAGGAAAGATGTGATTTGAGGGGGTGCATATGAATGTTGAATTGTGTGACATTGATCAAGACACATTGCAGCCTTAAACTGTTTTTGTTAACTGGAAATTCCTTTTTACAGCTTCTTAAATGATAATTTCTAAAGTATGAAAAAATAAAGGTGAATATTTCTAAAGCAGAAAAGAATTATTCTTTTAACTTTTAAAACCTAGTAATGTAGGATATTTAAGAGAAATTGACATTATCTAATAACTTTAATTCATGTCTCTCATTAAAGAATGGAGTATGGAGCCTACAGTTGATTCACCTGGGAAATGAACTTTCTTCATCCTGGTCATTGACCCTTTTCTTTAACTTAAAATTTTCAATCAATTCAATATCTGCTCTGTATCATCATACCCAGTCCTGTTGACACAGAGATAAACAAGATACTAACCTTACCCTTAAAGATCTTATGGTTTATGGAATGGACATTTATGTAAAATTTAGCTAGTTATGTATACCCTTTATAAATTTCATTGAGACCAACAACACTGTAATTCACATCTGAACAGTTATCTAGTACAGGTCTTACTTCCATAAGAGATCTCATAGCCTTCTTAAACTTATGGAAAGTAGACAGCATTTAAGCACTGAGGTTATTTGAAATAGTAAAATTGCAAAATAAATAGTACGAAAAAAATAAATATACAACACAAAAGACATGGGATGGGGCTGAAATAACAAGGTAAGTGCTACTTGAGTTTGGAGCAGGTATATCAGTTGACTCAATGTTTTATTTTTGGTTATTTATCTAAGAAACAATTCACAAATACTGAACAGGGGCTAACAAAAAAATTTACCAAGTTAAATAAATTTAAAATATAGGACCTGCAAATAATATGGATTGATTATAAAAATGAATTAGTCTTTGAGTATTATTTTGAAGATGTTTTAGATTTATCAACCTTCCATTTTAAAATGGTATTATTTTATAGTATGCTTTTATACCATACTGTAAAAATTTATCATTTCATATTTTTCAGGATCATGTAATTGTATTATGTATTTATACTTTATGAGTAAGTGATTTTTGTTCCCTGCATATCCTTACTTAGCTTATTTTACTTTACTAGGCCCATGAGATATGTTGCCAAATAGTTTGTTTATATGGGAGGTATCCTTTTTGAACACTTTAATTCCTGAGAATGTTATTTTTTTCTTACTGTCCACTATAAATAACAACTTGAATACATACCAAGTGTGTGAGTCATAAAATTATTTCCTCGTGTCTATTGTCCTAAATAAGACTTTAGCCAACCAGTCTCTGACTGTGCAACTACTTTTTCTTATTTGAACTTAAAAGATTCTTTTCCTTAATTTAAAATTTCACAAATATAAGTCTGATTTCATTGCTTAATTTTATTACATTATCTGTATATTTACTGAACTGTGAGGAATATGTACTGCAAGAGTTTTTCTAATTTGTAAAAAAAAATTCTATACTTTTCTCAGAGTTTACACGTAGTAATTGAAGTGTACTACACTCTATGGGGAGGGAAAGTAGTACAATTCTTTAAAAAGGCTAAGTCAAAGTACCAGGCAATGGGTACTTGCAAGAGGGGAGGGTGATGCCAAGGGGAGTGAGGTACAAGGATGAAAAGGAAAGGTACAATGCAGGCATACACAGAATGAGAAATATAAGAGAAGGAGTGGATCAAGGGGGATGAGGATGTTGAAGTGGCGACATAGCTCAGGATGCCTTTTGCACATGAACTGTTTTGTTATCTGCAAAAAAGTTCAATTCATAACCTAAAACTAAGATGAGAAAGGGAAGGGGTGGGGTGAGAAGGGTGGAAGGGAATGTTAAAAGGTGTGACATTGATCAAGATGCACTGTACCATAAACTCCTTGTACAACTACTTAAAAACTAACATATTCAAATAGAGTAGCAGTCCCATTTCTATTTTCAAGTGAAAATATACATTAAACTGAGGGTGCTGTTTCTCTGTTTTATACTTTCTGTCATTATGACATCTCAGAATTTATTTTTTTCTATGTACATCTGGTGGTAATTGCTGGACAAATTCATCATATCATCAAAGAGAAATTTTTAAAAAGTAAAGTGAGGTCCCATAGAAAATACTAAGAATTCCATATAGTTTGAACCACAAAGGAAGAAGAACATTTCTTAGGATGAATAGTGAACCACTGATTGACAACAAGAACTTCCTCCTGTCTATTCTGTTGGCCCTAAAATTGGTTTATTGAGTTGCATGACCTGATGGGTCTTACAAAACTACAAAAAAAATCAAAATCTATCTTATTTTTCCTGGGGTACCAACAGGTCAACAGATCTTAATCCTACTGTCCAGTGAAAACAATTTCAGAGAATACATCAATAAGAGCAATAGTGAAGTTTGCTAAAAACAGTAGACATTACTAATATTAAAAAAAATGGGGGGCCGCGAGCATGGCCTAGTGGTAGCATGCTAGCCACGGACAGTGCTCAGGCCTTGAGTTCAGCCCCCACCACTGGCAAAAAAGTTTTTTGGATGTGAATGTGGCAATATCAAAAAAGAGAAATCAAGAAAGATGATTGACATGGACCATCTCCCAAGCATTTAAGAGCCTTAGCCTCCCAAGGGGCTAAGAGTAAAACCTTCCTTCCCTATGAGGAATAACTGACTTGAAGATTCTGAAAGAATGAGGACATCTTAAGTGCCATTTGGGGCATGCAATTATGCATTAAAAATTCTATGTAAGTACCAACTTAAGAAAAAAACCATAGGAGAAGGAAATAATAGGTACAATGTGAGTATGATAGAGTAATGGGGGAAAAGGCAAGTTTTGGTCAAAATAGTCTGCCTTAACCAGATTATTTGAGATTTTTTTTTACGTGGAACTAGGTACTGTAGGATACAAACACTTAAATAATGTATGTGTCTTCTAGGGTGAAATTATTCTTGAGGAAGATATGAATGTAACAAGTTTTAGGCTTACTCCTTATCAATTCACATCAGGACTTCTCCTCACCAATCTCTTTAAGTTTTGTCATTGTTCTACAAGGGTATGGAAACAAGAGCCTAGGTCTAGCTAGCCATATGGAGGTGAGAATCCAGTCCTTAGAATGTAGATATTGAGCCAAAGATTCTCTTTATTCAGGGTTCCCCTGGCATTTCCTTATTACTTATGTCTAACTGATACCTATCGCCCGAATAAGTGATAGTCTTTCAATGAATAAAATGTATCCAGAACAATTATGTCCATTATAGGGAAAAAATGTAGTGATAGTCAATCTCCTCTAGGAAATTTATACATATTCAGGGAATATTTTCTATTACCTTTTAACAGAAAAGAAAGGATTTCTCTAAAATTGGTAACAGAAATAATTAGCATCCACTGTTAATTATGTGATGTTTGGGGAAAATATAAACTCAATATAAAATAAAATCCTAACCAAACTCCAGGTATTAAAATACTATAGAGATTTTGAAAAACTACTTCATAAAATGAAGAAACTGCCATTAGATTGTCTGACTGATTCCCTTCACTTTGATTTGATGACACTCCATTCAACAGGAAGGAATTGACTCTTTATCGTCTTCAATGTTATATTTATTTTTATGATAATTAGTTTTCATACTCTGAAGGAACTGGGATTATCATTCCTTTGATCTTTGCTAAGTTAAAATTCATCCCAGACACTGACAGTAATTGATCTTTCAGTTCTTGATGTTTTTATTTGTTTTCTTTTTTATTGAGGATCTTCACATCTGTATTGATTATAAATAAGAAAAGATTAAATTGCTAGTACATTATTTTTAATTTAATTTATTGTCCCTTTCTTTTTTCATATATTTTATTGTAGTTAATAGAAGGGTTACATTATATTCACTATATAGAAGGTGCATTACTTCACATACATTGATACCCTTTCTCATGTCTTGGTCCCCATTTCCCTTCCCCCACCCCCACCCCTCATCTTGTTTTCCCCCCTTCCCTATCCTATTTCAAATAACCAAATACAAATATAACCAATATATCAGATAACAAAGTGAGATATTGTAACAATATGAGATAACCAAGGGACAGCAAAAGGATGAGAGATAACATAGTACATTAAGGACAACAATCACTCATTATATGGATTTTGTTTCTATATCCTAGAGGTCCTTTCATTTAGCTTCAAACTGTATGGCCTTATGTATCTAGGTTTTGCTCTATCGCAAATCTCTGCTAGAAGAGTCCAAGGTTTCTACAGATTATGACAAATGAGAGAAACCATTGAGCCTAAGTTCCTTTGAGTCTGGCTTACTTCACTTAATATGATTTTTCCTAAGTCTTTCCATTTCCTTACAAATGGGGCGATGTCATTCTTTCTGACAGCAGCATAGAATTCCATTGTGTTTAAATACCACATCTTGTTGATCCACTCATCAACTGAGGGACATCTGGGTTGGTTCCATATCTTTGCTGTGGTAAATAGTGCTGCAATGAACATTGTTGGTCTAGTGGATTTAGTATGCCCTAGTTTCTGGACAATTGGGTTAATGCCAAGTAGTGGAATTGCTGGGTCATAGGGGAGCTCTATGTTTAATCTTTTGAGGAACTGCCATACTGCTTTCCATAGTGGTTGAACCAATTTGCACTCCCACCAGCAGTGGAGTAGTGATCCCTCCTGGCCACATCCCCTCCAGCTTAGTTTTCTTGATCCTGGCCATTCTAACTGGAGTGAAGTGGAATCTGAGAGTTGCTTTGATTTGCATTTCTTTTATGGCCAGAGATGTCCAGCATTTCTTCATGTGTCTATAGGCCATTTTTATTTCTTCTTCAGAGAAGACTCTCTTTAAGTGTTTGGCCAATCTTTTAATGGGATGGTTGTTATTTTGGTGATTAGTTTTGGAGTGATTCAATTTTTTGAGCTGTTGATATATTTTAGATATGAGGCCTTTGTCTGTTGTATGGTTGGTGAAGATCTTCTCCCACTCTGTAGGCTTCCTAATTAATTTACTAGCTATGTCCTTTGCCATACAAATGCTCTGCAGTTTAATGCAGTCCCACTTATCCAGCCTTTCTCTGATTTGTTGTGATTCTTGGTCCTTATTAAGAAAGTTTCGACCTGTGCCACGGAGACCTAGTGTGTCTCCTATTCCTTCTTGTAAAGTTTTCAGTGTGTTGGCTTTTACCTCAAATTATTCTCCCTTTCTTATGTTTCCATGTAAAATAAGAAATTTCTACTCTGATTTCTACAAGGATCATGATGTTGGAAACATCTCCCCACCATTTCTCTTTCCTCTTTCTTGACTTTGGGGAGTGTACAGAAGAAATGTTTTACATTGTATTACATGGAAAATGAAGTTATGTAATTAAGCATAACTAGATTACCGTAACCCTCTTTGCTTCCTCATATCTCTGGGTCCACAGAGATTACTGGGTCCCTTCTCATTATGTAGTAAATTCATCAGATTAGCTCCTCACCTGTTTTGTTTTTTTTTGGCTTGTATTCATATGATCAAACTACATTCAGTGAGCAAATATTAATAAACCCAGTGATTATGTATCCCATCTTGTTTCTTTATATATCCTCTATAGACTTCTACACTTTTGTTGTTGTGCTGGACAACTCTAAGATTCCGGTCCTCGGTCTTGAACTCTGGGCCTGGGTGCTAGCTGTCCTAGAGCTCCTTTTGCTTAAGGTGAGCTCTGTACCATTTGGGCCATAGTGGTACTTCCAGCTTTTTTGAGTAATTGACTGGATATAAGAATGTTACAGGGGCCAGGAGTTTGGCCTAGTGGTAGAGTGCTTGCCTAACATTCACGAAGACCCGGGTTCAATTCCTCGGTACCACATACATAGAAAAAAGCCAGAAATGGTGCTGAGGCTCAAGTGGTAGAGCTCTATCCTTGAGAAAGTCCAAGGACAGTGCTCAGGCCCTGAGCTCAAGCCCATGACTGGCAAGAAAAAAAAAGAATGTTACAAAGTTTTCTGTCTGTCTGGCTTTCAACAGAGATTCTAAGATCTCAGCCTCCAAAGTAGCTAGATCTCCTAGGCATGAGTCACCGATGCCTGGCTACATTTTTATGAGTAGTAAAACTTTTAATCTGTTTCTTTGTGTATGTCTTCAATTCATTCTAAATTTAGGAGGGAAGAGAACATTTCTGCATATGGGCCACATAAATTCTATATGTTAGTACATGGTCAAAGGATGTGGATAAATAGAATATGGTTAGCATGAGAGCACTAGATTATACGTATAAAAGTACAAGATTTTGGAGATGGGAAATTTAAATTTTTAAAGCCTCAGCAAATAATTATTTCCCCTAAATTGTTTGAATGTTCATATTGTGCAATGCAAGGTACCCAGATGCAAGTAACATGGGTTTGTTAAATTCATGATATTCCATCAAGATATACATGAAAGATAATGTGTACTTTTCTTTACATCAATTTTTCTGCCAGTCCTGGGTCTTGAACTCAGGGCCTGAGTATTGTCAGGTGCTTTCTCAAGGGTTGAGCTTTACCATTTGAGCCACAGCACCACTTCAGGCTTTTTTCTATGTATGTGTTACTGAGGAATAGAACCTGGATCTTAGAAAATGCTAAGCAAGCACTCCTCCACTAGACCAAACTCCTGGCTCTACATCAGTCAATTTTTATCAAAATAAATTAAAAGATGTGTAATTAAGGATTATCAAGAAAGATCTTCCATGTCCCTGGAGCAACAGGATTAATTGTAAAAAAAAACAAAAAAACCAAAAAAAAAAACAAAAAAACCAACTATCCTACTGAAAGCAGTCTGAGTTGAGTGGCTGTGGCTCATACTGTAATTCCAGCTATTTGGAATACTTATATCTGAATCATCTACAAACCGGACAGAAAAGTCTATGAGACTCCATCTTCAAAATAACCAGAAAAATGCTGGGCTGGAGCCATAGATCAAGTGGTAGAGCCCTATCTGAACAGAACAATGGTAGCAAGATTGAGGCCTGAGTTTAAACCCTAATACTAGTAAATGAGCACATGCTCACACATGCAGACATACACACAAACACACATGCACACACACACACACATACACACACACATACACAAATCTGTAAAATCTGGCAATTTCCTTATATTATTCTGCTCCTCTCTTTTTTCCCTTAGCTTAGGTGTTTATCAATGCTTTTTTTTGAAAGAACCAACTTTTGGTTTTATTGGATCCATTTTCTGATTGTTTATTATTTGTTAGATTCTTATAGTATTAATTTGCAAAAATGATTAGTTGCTCTAATTGCTTTGTGTGTGTGTGTGTGTGTGAATCTAAGTATAATGAATTTTATTATTTTTGAAATTACCAAAGTGAAAATGTACAGCAAAAAGAAGATTAAAAAGAAGTAGGATTTAGGGGCTGGGAGTTTGGCCTAGTGCTAGAGTGCTTGCCTAGCATGCACAAAGACCAGGGTTTTATTCCTCTGTACCACATACATAGAAAAAAAGCTGGAAGTGGTGCTGAGGCTCAAGTGCCAGAGCTGTAGCCTTGAGAAAGTCCAAGGACAGTGCTCAGGCCCTGAACTCAAGCCCAGGACTGGCAAATAAATAAATAAATAAATAAATAAATAAGAAAGAAACTAAAAAGTAGGATTTAATGAAAGAAAAATTGGGACAATCAAATGATATTTACATTGAGCATTGTGTTTTGTGTAGTCTATTAAGCTACATACACAAATTCTTTATTTTCAACATTCTTTTTTAATATACAGATCAATAAATTTTTATCTTTGTATGGTGTTAAATACATCCCACTGTAAAACACATTACAGTGTGTTTTCCACAATTATCTGATATCAATTGGAATTACTTCTTTTTTTTTTTTGAAGAGAAACAAAGGTTGTGATTTCTCAAGGGAATGTGGATAAAAAGAACATGTCCTGTTTCGACAAACGCAAAGTTCTTTCAGTTACAATGCTGGGTAGGAAATGCATTTCTAATAACACTGGCTGACTTACAGTGGACAGATGTTTTCACTATACCCACTGAGGAATTACTTGTTAAACACAAAGTATTTAAAACTATATAGCTCAGTATAAAGTATTACAAAGTTTTATTTTTAATACTGATTTTTAATTTAATTCAATGCTTGGAAATAAACATGATTTCCTTTGAAATGAGTTGAAATGTGTCCTAGTCTGTAAATGGTTAATGTTGGTAAATATGCAAGTACACTTGAGAACAGTATATATTTGATTGTGGGGAGCAGAGTTCTTATATGCATCAATTAGACAATATTCGTTAGTCACTTTATTTAAAAGGGTTCTTCTATGTACCAATTAGGTCACATTCAATAGTGACTTTACTTAAAACTAAAAACCTCCAGTATAAGTTGTTTATTCATAAAAATGATTCTGAGAGAGATAAAGAGAAGAGGTCAGGCCCATGTAAATACCTCATATTACACAAAGGACCTGATTTGTTTTGACTTTCAAATTCTGAAAACAATTTTTAAATTGCATTGTCTTTTGTTTTATTTTCATATATTTTCAAGGTAATTAATAGAAGGGTTACATTATATTCACCAGATAGGAGGTGCATTATTTCACATACATTGATACCCTTTCTCATGTCTTGGTCTCCATTTCCTTCGCCAAACCTGGCCTCTCAACTTGGTTTCCCCCATTCCCTATCCTATTTCAAATAACCAAATAGGTATATATCCAATATGAAATAGCCAAGGGACAGCAAAAAATGAGAGATAACTTAGTATATTAAATACAACAATCATTTGTTTTATGGCTTTTGTTTCTATATCTTGGAGGTCCTTTCATTTAGCGTGATACTATAAGGCCTTATGTATCCAGGTTTTGCTCTATTGTAAATCTCTGCTAGGAGAGCCCAAGGTTTCTACTGATTATGACAAATGAGGGAAATCATTGAGCCCATGTTCCTTTAAGTCTGGCTTACTTCACTTAATATGATTTTTTTCTAAGTCTTTCCATTTCCTTACAAATGGGGCGATGTCGTTTTTCTGTCTGCAGCATAGAATTCCATTGTGTTTAAATACCACATCTTGTTGATCCACTCATCAACTGAGGGGCATCTGGGTTGGTTCCTTATCTTTGCTATGGTAAATAGTGCTGCAATGAACATTGTTGTGCTAGTGGCTTTAGTATGTCCTTCTTTCTGGACAAGTGGGTAAATGCTGAGTAAAGGAATTGCTGGGTCATAGTAGAGGTTTACGTTTAGGCTTTTGAGGAACTGCCATACTGCTTTCCATAGTGGTTGAACAACTTTTCACTCCCAACAACAGTATAGTAGTGATCCCTCCTGGCCACATCCCTTCCAGCATCTATTGTTATTAGATTTCTTAACCATGGCCATTCTCACTGGAGAGAGGTGGAATCTGAGAGTTGTTTTGATTTGCATTTCTTTTATGGCCAGAGATGTCCAGTATTTCTTCATGTATCTATAGGCCCTTCTTATTTCTTCTTCAGAGAAGACTCTCTTTAAGTCTTTGGCCCATCTTTTCACGGGATGGTTGTTTCCTTGGAGATTATTTTTGAAGTGATTCAATTTTTGAGCTGGTAACATATTTTAGATATGAGGCCTTTGCCTGCTGTATGATTAATGAAGATCTCCCACTCTGTAGGCTTTCTAGTTAATTTGCTATCTATGTCCTTTGCCATATAGAAGCTCTGCATTTTAATGCAATCCCACTTATCCAGACTTTTTCTGATTTGTTGTGATTCTTGGTCCTTATGAAGAAAGTTTCAACTTATGCCAAGGAAACCTAGTGTATCTCCTATTCCTTCTTGTGAAGTTTTCTGTGTATCTGCTTTTATTTCGAGGTCTTTGATCCATTTGAGGTTAATCCTGGTGCAGGGTGACAAAGAAGGATCCAACTTTAGTTTTCTGCAGGTGCTTAACCAGTTCTGCTAGCACCACTTGTTGAAGAGGCTGTCTTTCTTCCTTTCTTTTTTTTTTTTTTGGCTCCCTTATCAAAGGTTAGGTGGCCATAGGTCTGTGGGTTAATATCTGGGTTCTCAGTTTTATTCCATTGGTCTTCAGGCCTGTTCTTGTGCCAGTACCAAGCTGTTTTGTTCACTATAGCTCTGTAATAGAGTCTGAAGTTTGGTATTGAAATTCCTCCTGTGCTGTTCTTTCTGCTAAGAATTTTTTTGCTCTATGGGATCTTTTATTATTCTATATGAAATTTTGGATTGCCACTTCTATTTCTTTAAAATGACATTGGGATATTGATCGGGATTGAGTTGAATTTATAGATAGCCCATGGCAAGAGCCACTTGAGCTGCTGCACCCTTCCTGGTTTTCTCGTGGTTGATGGGAGATAAGAGTCTCATAGACTTTTGTTTCCTGGGGTGCCCATGAACCATGATCCTTAGATCTCAGATTCGTGAGTAGCTAGAATTACAATCATGAGCCACCAGCGCCCAACTACTTTGGACATTATTATTCTAAACAAAATCCATAAATCTATATATAGCCCAACAAATGAGATGATCTTTCATCTTGTTCTTTAGGTTTGTACTCATGAGATATCTTCTACTTTAGTGCATTGTAAAGATTCTAACTTCTGTTGCATAAGAAATTATGACTTTGTCTTTGTCTCCTGATAAACTCCCAAACTTCTATGGTCTTCTACATATCTGACCATACATATATCTTCTGTTTTATTCCTGTTGCACATGTAACAGGACTAAACACATTAGTCTATTCTATAATCCTCTGAATACAAATATCAGCAGACACACCATGCATTTCATATTTGTTTACTTTCATACCATCCTAGTCCCAAAATACCTTCCTCTTCCAAAACAACTTATATCTAAGTGAGTCTACAATAGGAATGATCACTTACAAAGTTCATTATGAAAATGTTGACAGCACTGTGCTTATTCATAATTTCTAGGTTCACTAGAACCCTTTCATATGCTATGCCATAAGGTATTAATGGATATTCTGGAGGTTTTTGTTGGTGGTGATAGTTATAGGGCTTGACCTCAATGTCTGGGCACTATCCTTGATCTGTTTCACTTAAAATTAGTGGTCTCCAACTTTAAGTCACAGCACCACTTTCAATTTTCTCTGCTTGATTGGGGGTAATAATGTCATGGATTTTCTTGCCTGGGCTGGCTTTGAACTCTGATCTTAAGATCTCAGCCACCTGAGTGAATAGTATCACTGATATGAACCACCAGTGCCCAACAGATACAGATAGTTTTCTTTGTACTATAGGAGTAGGAAAAGAAATGATGATTTTGAACATTAATCATGTTCTTTTTCAAACCAATTTGATATTAAAGAGAAATCTCAGACAACAATTTTAATACAGTTATAATAAAAGTGATAATCTTTAGAAGTTTCAGAAAAAGTCTGTTAAAATCATCTAATACGTGAAGGAAATTTAAAGCAAGAGGTTCTGAAAGTGCCCAAATCTTGAATGACTGAATGACTGAATGAATACTATGATAACAAAGAGACAAGATTAACTTAAAACACATCAAACTGAAATAACATCCTCTCAGTTTTGACACCCTAGAATGCTTTGCTCATTTCTTGATGTCTTGGTTTCAATAAGCATGAAATACTTACTTATAGATATATAGGCACATTTTATCTACCAAAATGGAACCTGTTTTTCTCTGAATCTGTTTTCCTTAACTTAATGGAATTAAGTTTTCCAAGTCTTTTCATTTCCTTACAAATGGTACAACATCATTCTTTCTAATAAGTACATGAAATTACTTTGTGTTCACATAGTGTAATCTTTTAGATAACTTAGATGAAAGCCCATCAATATCAATACCAGGAAATGGCTACATCCAAGATGGGGTGAGGGCCAAAGAGAGAGAGATAGATGAATGAATTGATGGAAAGCAAAGGGTAAATTTAGTCAAGCATTCATTGTATATGACACAAAATTAAGAAAAATAAGGGAAGGGATATATCAAAGGGGGGAGAGAATATTGAAGGAGTGATACTGCTGAAGATACATTGTCTCCATAAACTGCTTTTTTATACAGCAGCACCTTTGTACAATTATCTAAAGGTAATGAAAAGACGAAGCATGAAATGTACATTCTTATAATCATAGAGAAAAATGCAGAATCATGAACTAATTAGGTGGATTCAAAACTCATTGGACCTTCATATCCACATATCAGTTGGCCAGTTGACCCATTTCAATCATGTTGGCAAGTAACTATAGATCCCATGGAAATGGTATCTGGGGTAGGGGGCAGTAGTTGCTACTTCTAACTTTCCCTCTGGTTCTATCTAGTGGCTGATTTTTTTCAGGATCCATTGTCATAGGACTCGTTTTATTTACATTAAGCAAGGTATTTGACAGCTGTCATTAAAGAAATTTGTGTAGGAAGATGGTTCATCTTAGAATATCAATGATTAGAACAAGTTTTTTTTCTTCAAGGACTGCATTTTGCTGCAAGCCTGTATCTATAAACTAAATGAATCTACTGAGTAGAATTACAGTATGGAACCACATGAACTGTAATTCAGTCCCCATGATAGTTTTGTTTTCTTCTCTAAAGTATTGCCTTTCCTGAAGCACTCATGTATTATTTTTCCTCATTCTTCTAATATCCTCAACCTCTATTTTATTGCATCTTCATTTGTCTCTTATTTTACCATAACAGTGGTACAAATGTTAGCCACACTTTGTTGATTATCGTTTTTTTTGGGAGGGAGGGCTGGAAGTACTAACCCCAGCACTGCTTTTACTGGTTAGTTTTAAGATAAATTCTTACTTCCTCCCCAGATACTTGCCTGAGTCTTTTCCACTTACTTGAGGATTCTTCTTGTTGCTTGAATCCCATGAAAACTCCACTGTGTCCAGCTTCCTTTCATAAAAATAAAATTTGTAGATTGTTTTTGATTGATCTGGCCCATAATCTTGAAGTACTATCTCAGCCTCCCATGTAGTTTGGGATGATAGATTTATGTTATTTGTTGTGCCCAAATAATATGCTATTAATTGAGGAGCAGTTTTTGTCCTACTAACACTTTTGCCCTGGATAACTTTGAACTGCAATTTTACTATTCATAGTCTCCAAGTAGTTAGGATTTCAGATCTGGGACATCAGCATACAACTAATAAGGACATTTATACATTATTTCAATAGGTTGATTGGGAATATTCCTAGCAGATGAAAACCTAAATTTACAGGATTTTAAAAGTACTGATCAAGTTGTTATGGCTGGTTTATTGTAAAAACTGAACTCCAGATCAGTTATTTGTTGAATCATCTACTTCCCTTTCTTCTCTGTCTGATTGCTACTGAGGAAACACCCACTGTCTCTATGAACTAAAGGCAAGAGACAACCCATTTTCATCTTGTCTTCTAGCTGTGATTTCAATACATTGCTTTTGATCAACTCAGTCATAGAAACAAAAATACTCCATGCCCCAATAATTCACTGAGACCAATTCCTCAGAGAGCATAAATTCTGGGTCTCAACTGGAACTACAGTACAGTGTCTTTTCATCAAAAATGCCTTCAGGAAACAGAATAAAACAATGCAAAGCTCAACAATTTTTAATGGAAAGAAGCTGCCAATATAAAGGGCACCTTGTAATTTTGCTAACTGATACAAATTGAATTTTATATGTGCCCCAAAAGCTCATGTAATAAGGGCTTCCTCTCTAGCTTTGTGCCCTTGGGAGTTGGTAGGAACTAAAGAATTGAGGCTTACTAAGGGGGTCATTTCTAGTCAATGAAAATTCATGCTAAAAAGGGAGGGTATCCTCTTTTCATTTTGCTCTTTTACCTTGAGGCAGCCATGTAGCCTAACATCTGCTCCCTATCATGATACACAATTGATAACAAACTAAACACTCTATGAGCCAAAATAAACCTTTCCTCCATGTAGGTGGATTATCTTGAATATTTTCTTAGAGTAAATGGGAGTCTGATTAACACACTTCACGTCACCTTTTTCTTACCTGCTAACAGCATCTTGTTACATTATCAAGAGTAAAAAATGCTTCCAGCATTTTGATACACAATTATCACCAGTATTTACCGACAGAATTGTCATCCTCACTATCACAAAAAATTACTAAACGGTAACCATAACAAATAACTGAAAGTACCATGTACTCATTATCTCAGCAAAACCATCACATCTCTGACACTCACTGATTACTACCTTTGTACTATGAGGAAACTTAAACTGAAGGATATGAGGTAACTGGTGGAAATGACAGAATTAGTAAATTGTAAGTTTGAGAGGTGAAAATGAGCCTTTCTCTTGCATGAGGACCCAGAACAGGCCCCCAAAGAATCTAGGAAAAAGTATTACATGTCCTATTCATCACATTTTCTTTCTGTTCTTATTATTTAATAGGTTCCTTTCTGCTTTGAAATACTGAAATAAATGATGTCTTGGACTCTCCATCCTTAGATCCTATGAGCCAAATCAAAAGCCTTGTCTTGTACTAGCCTGGGAGGATCCATAAATGTGGCAAATATGTGAAGAATAAGGGAGAATTCGCATTCTCAGAGATGAGAAACATTCCAGAATTGCATCCAATAAGAATGTTTTGCTGTCATTTTTGAAAGTATCCATATGCCAAACAACTGACTTAATGGATTCATAATATGATAGGTAGTACTGGCCAACATGATTCAGCACCCTTTTGAAGAACATTACCAAGCATTTGCCATGATCAAAAAGAAATTGGTAGGAGGTCAAGTGTTACCTTCCCCCTCTTACATCAGTTCAATGCTCCAGGCTTTGAGGGATTAACTAAAAACGCATTTTCCCAAACCATCATTTCCTGAGATTTGGATTGGTTGTTAACTATGCAGATTGTAATTTGAGAGACACAAGAGAAAGCTGTTTTTTCAAAAGAACTTACCAAGAAAATATACATAGAATTAGTCAGGTTAAAATATATGACTTTGGCCAGGAGTTTGGGCTACTGGTAGAATGCTTGCCTAGCATGCAGGAAGACCTGGGCTTGATTCCTCAGTACCACATACATGGAAAAAATCCAGAAGTGGTGCTGAGGCTCAAGTGGTAGAGCTCTAGCCTTGAGAAAGCCCAAGGACAGTGATCAGGCCCTGAGCCTAAGCCCAGGATTAGCGAAAAAAAAACATTTAACCTTGAGTAATATCTTCAAACGATTGCATTATAGTAGATAATGTCCAATGGAAGAATATGGCATAGACAATTTTTGTAATAATGTATAAACATATGTATGTACTAAGTGCAATTAAGGAAATCCTGAAAATATGACAAAAGAAAGTACTCACAATCACACTCATTCCATACTTCGACACCCAGGACTTTAATGAAGTTCTAGTGAGGGCATCATTTGATAAATGTAGAAGTTTATAGACTTATTAAGGTTATACAAAGAAAATTCAGATAGCCATTTGTATGTTAAGTGATATTGCAAAAATATCTTATGCCTCTATTTTGTTACTCTCTAATGCTTTTAACACAAAATTGCTGATGAAACTGCATTAAGAAGTTTTATTTTGGCTGCCATATATTTTATGTGCATATCCAAAAGCAATTATAAAGTGGATAAAATTATAAGCTATACATCTTTTCAAACATAACCAGTGCTTTTCCCCTAAATCGGTACTAAAATAATTCTTTATTAGGTCTTTTGAATTTTAATAAATGGAATAAATCTTATCAAATAAAATTCAGGATTCATAATGTATAACTGAAAAGCCCTTGAATTAGTACGTGAAAGGTGAGTGATAATAGTATTTTCAAACTGGATCCTACCATTTATTAAACAGTATTGTCATTTTTTACTGTGTGATAGAATAAATTAAGCTTAAATAAGGTTCAATTTTCTGTCCTTGCTTTAGATTTTTTTTTTGTATGACTGGGAATGCAAGGCCTCCCACTTGCCAGGTAATGATTCTAATATGGACTCACATCTCCATGCTATTTTCTTAATTGCTTGTAAATAAGCCCCTAAAGTATTTCACTGAGTCATTCTCTTATAATTTTATCCACATTAAAGTGAACTGTGTCACAGATATTTTTTGGCCTGGGGCTTCACCTCAGGGCCTGAGCACTGTCTTTGTTCTGTCTCAAGCCTTATCACTTTCTCAGCTCTATCACTTGAGCCACAGCACCACTTTCAGCTTTTTTCTATGAATGTGGTACCAAGAAATCAAACCTGGGTCTTCCTGAATGCTAGGCAAGCGCTCTACCACTCGGCTAACTCCCGGCCCTGACACAGATTTTTTTTTTCCACCTGGCAATAAAAGTTTATTTACTGTTTCAGAAAAGTAACAGAATAAATGAAGTCCATATTTAAACTTCTTAATGATACACATCTAGGTTAGGAATTCTTTTCTTTTCTATTTTTTGTTGTTGTTGTGGGGTTTGAACTCTGGGCCTGGGAGCCAGAGCAGAAGAATATGATTATATCATGCCCTTCCCATATTTTTATTGGCATCAATTAATTAAACAAACAGGTTTTATTTTGACCCATCCATATATGCATACAATGAATCTTGATCAAAATAGCCTCTTCTTGTCACTCTCACTCCTTCCCTCTTCCCAAACCATTCTCAACATGTTTAACTCTACCACATTCACATACATAAACAAAGGATTTCCAAGTATTCACCCACAACCAATCCCACCCAGATATGATCAGTTCCCATTCCTGTCATGGGTTCCCTTAGGGTAATGTTCATTGTCCTTCGGGGTTTCTGACACATAAATCTTTAAGTAGGTCTATCATAGTATTCTTTTATACACAGAATACTTATTTTGGGGTGATTGTATAGACAACATTTAAAAGATCATGGTTTTCAAAAGGCAAAGGAGAAGATTATTTTAAGTTATTTGGCTTCCAGGTGCTTGTGAATCACACCTGTAATCTAGTTACTCAGAAGGCTGAGCTCTGAGGATCACAGAAAACTGGGAGTGGCACTGTGGCTCAAAGTGGTAGAGAGCTAGCCTTAAACTGAAGAGCTCAGGGACAGCACCCAGGCTCAGAGTTCAAGCTCTGAAACTGATGAAAAGAAAGTACTTGGCTTTAAATAGATATATAATAAATGCAAAAACAAAGATAGTACTTTTGATAATGTTATGTTATTATCTTAAGTTCTAATCGTTCAATTTTTTTCATATCCTTCTCATACCTGATTTTATTGTTTCCATTGTTATATGCTTAGAAAATTAGGACACCAGCACAATTAAATTATATATATATGCCATCAATGAAATATATATAACAACTCTTCATGAGTTTACATACCTAATGGTGACAGCTATAGTTTTTGCTCATTCATACAATACAATGTTTAGGATTTCATATCATCAACTGTAAAATCACTGCTCCAACTTCACATAAAATACCTCAAATGTCTTAGTTTAGTGTCATTTTCTTCTGTACCTCAAAAGTCGTTTCAAACAAGAGTTTTATTTGAATTGTCAAAAACATGGAGATGAATTTTTTTCATATATTTTCATTGTATTAATAGAAGGTTTACATTATATTCACCAAATAGAAAGTGCATTACTTCAAAAACATTGATACCCTTTCTCATGTCTTGGTCTCCACTTCCCTCCCCTGACCCTTGCCCCTCATCTTGTTTTCCCCTTTTCCTATTCTATTTCAAATAACCAAATAGGTACATATACAATCAATTTGTAAAAGACTGTTGGTAGGTTTAATTGCAACTACTTTTTTAAAAAATTAAAACATTTTTACTTATTGGAAAGATGATGTTCAGAGGGCTTAGAGTTATATAAGTCAGTTGCAACTACTTTTTAATGTTTTGACACAGTTTAATAAGTGTACTTTTGGGGGGAACAAAAGATTTTATTTTTTTTTCCATCTTGACATACATATTAGGAACATTCTACCATTTGAAATGGTAAAATCACATACCTGAGTATATTAAAAATTATCCTGCTACAATATGGTAAAAACAAGTTAATACAAATCAGTGCTTAATACAAAACAGACCCAAGCTTTCCTCAGGACAGGTTATAGCACCTGAACATCTGGAAGACAAACCAAATGTGAAAATCAGCTAACAATCATTAACAAACTTCATTGTTTTCCCTTTAAGAAAGAATTATTGCTGGAAGTTCAAATGATTTCATTCTGGTACAACATAATGTCACCGTATTATCCCTGAAAAGTGTGTTTTGAACTCTGGATACCTAGAGCTGGTCTAGATCGGAATGAGTAAAAGACTAAGACATTCGTCACCATTAGCCTGCTAGAACCTTAATGGCTTACATCTCCCCTTTTCCCAGCTTTTATGTTCCCATGTTAGGCCTCTTTCTTTTTTTTTTTTGCCAGTCCTGGGCTTGAGCTCAGGGCCTGAGCACTGTCATTGGGTTTTCTCAAGGCTAGAGCTCTTCCACTTGAGCCTCAGCACCACTTCTGGCTTTTTTCTATGTATGTCGTACCGAGGAATCGAACCCCGGTCTTCATGCATGGTAGGCAAGCACTTTAACCACTAGGCCAAACTCCCAGCCCCTGTAAGGCCTCTTTCATTGTCAGTTGACTACCTCACTGCTGGGCCCTGGTTCAAGCAGTTACCAGATCTTGATTTTACACAAAGGAAATACTCAGTTCCCAAGGCTGTCTGATGGATTATCATGTCCATAGTGTAACACTTCTCAGCGGAGTCTCAACAACTTTAGCAGAATAAAGGTGGTGTCATTAAATAACCACAAAGAGCACAAATCTGGAGCACCATCCTAAAATTTTTTAAATTGGGAATTTCAAAAAACTGTAAATTTCTCTCAAGTGGTAAAAGAATTAACCCATAGGAGGTAGCTAATAAAAGATGGTTCTGAGTTAGTGACATCTTAGGGGTGCTTGAAATTAGATGCTTTTTAACACTAATAAGACCTAGAAGTAGCTGATGAATTATTAGTAGACTGCTCTTTCAATGCCAATCAGCAATGTTTTATGAACACAATAATGAATTTTCTCAGGGCTATATATGTATTTTTATCAGCTTGCATAATTTGCAACCAATCTGTTTATCTATTATCCTGATAATTTATCCTCTCATAATGATGTGATTTACTAGAATAAATCTAGCTACTCACTTCAGCTTTACAAGTGAGATAATATTATCTGTGTATTTTCCTAAATTGAAATGTTACAGAGCAGGCCAAGTTCAAGCTCCATGACCCACACACAAAAAAGATCATGTCCAAAGACATATTCCTGCAAAATCCAGAATATGCTGTTAATCTTCCCATACATTCATAGAAAAGCTGAAGGGCAATAATAATTTCTCTTTTTTCATTTATTCATTTTTTTATTTTTAATGTTTTAAATTTTTTATTGTAGGGGTATGGTATAGAAGGGTTACAGTTACATTCGCCAGGTAGTAGGTGCATTACTTCTAACACACTGATACCCCTTCTCATGATTTCTTTTCCATTCCTTCCCCTACCCTTTCCCAATAATCTTATTTTCCTCCCTTCCCTTTCCTATTTCTTTTTTTAGAATTTGTTTATTGTAATTAATGGAAGGGTTACATTACATTCGCCAGATAGAAAGTATGTTTCTTAACAATCATTGCTACCCTTCTCATGTTTTTATCTCCACTTCCCTCCGCACGCCATCCCCTCATCTTGTTTCCCCCCTTTTTGTCCTATTTCAAATAAACAAATAAACCTATGTACAAGATACCAGGTAATAAATTCAGTTACAATAACAATATGATATTAACCAAAGGACAACAAAAGAGAAGAGAAATAACATAGTACATTAGGAACAAAGATCACACAAGATAAAGCTCTTGAACATCGCCCCATTTGTAAGGAAATGGAAAGACTTGGAAAAAAATCATAGTAAGTGAAGTAAGTCAGACCCAAAGGAACATAAGCTCAATAGTTTCCCTCATTTGTCATAATTTAGTACACATCTAGGACTCTCCTAGAAGAGAATTGCGTTATCTCCAAACCTGGGTAAATAAAGTCACATAGGATGAAACTAAATGAAAGGATCACTAGGATATGAAAATATTTGTTAAGGTAAGATTTTTTTCCTATTTCTGGAAGGATATGTTGCTGAAAAATATGTCACATATTGGCTGGGAATTTGCCCTAGTGGTAGAGTGCTTGCCTAGCAAGCATGAAGCCTTGGGTTAGATTCTCAGTACCACATACATAGAAAAAAGCCATAAGTGGTGTTGTGGTTCAAGTGGTAGAGCTCTAGCCTTGAGAAAGCCCAAGGACAGTGCTCAGACCCTGAGCCCATGCCAAGGACTGGCAAAAAAAATGTTACATATTAAAATCTCCTAGATCTGGTTACTTAGAAACAAAACTTCAATTTTCTAAAACATTTATGTCTGTGATCACCTCCTTTAATTGCCCCTCAGAGATTTACTGTTTGGCTCCACACATGCAGAACCTTCTTGGAGACGACTGACAACTGTTAGTAGCTGTTACTTTATGTGAAAACACAAATAAGCTCTTAACCTCTTAATGTACTATATTAAGATCTAATTCACATAGTATAAAATTCACTATTTATGAGTATGGTCTAATTGTTTTTGTATACTCATGCAATTTTGTTAGTATGTCCATAATCTGACTTTGGAAAATTTGCATCATTCCAAGAAACAATCTGTACCTATTACTGCAATAACTTCCCGTTCCTGACTCCCAGTCCTTGACAACAGTGGCCATCAAAGGCCTCATAATACCAAGAATTAAAAGTAACATCTATTTGTTTTAGGAAATGCTTTTACCTGGAATAAACTATTGAATCAGCTGAATTATTCAAAGCTTTTATATTATAAACGAAGCTAGGTCTTTTTTTTTTGCCAGTCCTGGGGCTTGAACTCAAGGCCTGAACGCTGTCCTTGGGCTTTCCTCAAGGCCAACGCTCTACCACTTGAGACACAGCACCACTTCCCACTTTTTTCAGTGTCTGTGGTACCGCGGAATAGACCCATAGCATCAGGCATGCTAGGCAAGCACTCTACCACTAGGCCAAACCCCCGGCCCCGAAGGTAGGTCTTTTATAAAAAAGAGTATTTATTAGCATCCATTAATCATACAAGGGAGATTTCATGTGATATTCCTATATGTGTATACAAAGTACTCTTAGCAAATTAATCTCCTCCATCATCCTCTCTCAATGCTCCTCTTTAAAACAATTTCAACAGGTTTCATTGTTCTGTTTTCCCATAAAGTACCTTAACTGTATTCACTCTCACTGCTCTCCCCTCTCCTGCTGGTACCTACTTCCAAACAAAAATGTTTTGTTTTATTTTCATTCATTTTTATGTATTCAGTATATATTAATTGTTCAAAGGAGGTTCAGCATACTATTTTACATATGCTTATATTATATTGATTCCCGCAACTGCTCTATCTTCTCCCCTATTTTACAACAGATTTCAATGTTTCCTTATGCCACTTACATTCATCCAAACAATATAGTATAATATTATTCATTCACCATCACACTTTCCTTTTCTCTAACCCCAAAATTCCACAGTTATAATCATACTATATACATATATAAATACAAATATGTATGCATATAAGTATCTATGTGAATGTATTTTATATCTTATATCTAGATTTTTAAAAATTTGCAGCGTTTGACTTTCTGAGCTTTAATCCAAATCTAAAAATAGTTTCTCAAATTACAATATTAGCTTTAAAATCTCCAAATGTAAACTCTAAAATCCTATAAAATTATTTCCTTATTTCCCTTGTTCTGAGGCACCATTGACCAGGTCAGATCTCCCTTATTATAATAGGTCTACTCACCTTTGTTTTCCTTGATCCACAGTTGTTCTAACTGCAGTATATCTGGAAAGCTTAGCTTTGACTACTCAAGAGATTCTTATCGTGTTCACTTGAAATTCCCATTTAGCAGCAGTCTCTTTGCCCTCTCAGTTAGGTTTCTTGTGTCAAAGTTAAGTTTTTCTTGTTTGGGGCTAAAATAAACACACATTAGTTTTCCTCTCCATAAGCACAAGCTGATTATAGTTTGTTTATTTATCTACCACAACAGAGTTCACCATTGTGCTTGACATTATTTTATGGTTTCCAAGTTATTAATAATATTGTTGCTCACTACCACTTGAAACACATGTGAGAGTCTTGGTTCCCTTAAAACTTTTCTCCTTCAGCTCAACCATGTTTCCCTACCTTGGGTTTGATGAAGAATAATAGATCAGATCACAGTATGGGTGTAGCTTCTTCCAAAGAAATATTACAAATCTACTAACATTTGTTGTCTACTATGCTTCAGACCCAACATAAACAGAATACAAACATAAATTTGGTATTAGGGTCATACTTCACCATGGTATATCTACTGTATCTTACTACCTTAGTAAAATATCCCGATATGACATTCAGCTACAGCCACAGTTTAGGGTAAATGCACCCAAAGATTTTCATACTGAAAAAAATACACAATTAAAAATAAGTTGATAGCTGGATGCCAGTGGCCCATGTCTGCAATCTTAGCTATTGAAGAGGCTGAGATCTAAGGATCAATGTTCAAAGACAGAGCAGGAATGTCTGTGAGACTCTTATCTCTAATAAATTACCAAAAAAGCTGAAAGTAGAGTTGTAGTTCAAGTGGTAGACTGCAAGTCTGAGCACAAGAAACTCTGGAACAGTGTCTAGGCCCTGAGATTAAGCCCTACTACTGAGGATAATGATGATGATGATGATGATGATGATGATGATGATGATGATGATGATGATGATGATATGGTTAGGCAATTATTTAGTCCAATATTTCTCTGATTTAAAGAATATATACCATTATCAAAGAAACATTATTAAAATAGAGTAGTATATTATTATTCAGTAAGTTTATAATATGATGAGCTTCGACATTCCTAACAAACTCTCAGAAGATGCCAATACTGAAGGTTCTCAGATTGTAGTTGGCATAGCAAAAACTTCAACCAGCCTCTTTGTCTGGCTCAGAAGTTAAATCAGAAATGTGAATTCTCTGAGCTGGAAAATTGAAAACAGAACAACTACCAGATTGTAATCATTCATCCCTGTGCTGTCTAGGGAAGGAGAAAAGAAGCTGGGCAGAATATGAGGAATGATGAAATTGAGATATAGTAATACAGAAAGTACAGGAGAATTTCAAAAGGACCCTAGATGAATATATGAGATTGTAGGCAGGAACTAAGAATAGATAAGAAAGGTTGGGCATAGGGCTTAGTAGTAGAGCAGTTGCCTCACTTGTGTGAGCAATGAGAAACAGAAGTATATGTTAGGAGGGTAAGAGAGAGTATTGAGAGGAAGCACACAGACAAAATGATTATACTAAGGTATTTCCAGAACACATTTCTTTCACTGGCTGAACAAACTTCCATACCCTCGCTTTGCTGTATTTGTGAACAATATTAGGCTTTCAAATTTTTCATAGATATTAAAAGATCCCAAAAAGGTGGGAAATGCTCTTATACTTGGAACTATATGGTTCCAAATCAGACACAAAAAAATACCAAATATTTTCTTTTCTGTTTCTTCCCATATCCATCGCTGTTATGCCACGTTCAGGAAATTTTTGTGAGCATTTCCCAAACTAATAGAATATTTCAGAAGCTGGCAAAATACAATTATGAAAACAGTCTATACAAAAGTATAATTAATTATCCTGTACATTTCTTTAGCTGAAATACCAACCATTGTTTTCCTTGTCAAAAGCAATTCATCTATATTTTGGTTTGCTCAATTAATGCAGAAATGGGGGGTAAATGAGAATTAGTCGTTTTCAGCAATATTTTTTGAATGAATAGAATGCTGGTGGGTAATAAGAAGTATCCATGACCAGGAGTTATCATAGCCACAGTCTTGTGATCCAGGGAAGAAAAGGCAGGGTTCTGTTAAACAACCTTTAAGTGAGAACTCTTACCTACATGACACATGACCTTCTTGTAAATAAATGTGTTGAAACAAATTGCTAAGTGAGATATTTTTCAGCTACTATAATCATGAGGGACTAATGACTCAGTGTTTCAGGCCCAATGACATAGCCAAAAAAAATAAAGACAAAGAAAACAGAAGATAAAGAAAAGAATATATATATATATATATTCTGTAGTTCCCTCCAAAATATTCTTCAATGATTATAGGAAACTGCAAGTTATTTTGAAGATATATCACCATCTTAAAAGTTGAGAAATGAATTTGACTCCAGCTAAGCAACATATGTGGTTGCCAGAAAATGAAAACATGTTCAAAATGAAAATTCTCTATCTATCTATCTATCTATCTATCTATCTATCTATCTATCTATCTATCTATCTGTCTATCTATCTATCTATCTTAATCTATCTAGTTATCTTCCTGCCTGTCTACCTATCTATCTGCCTATCTATCCCTGGGCCTATCTGACTATATTAAAGACTAATATTTACCATCCAAAATTTACTTCTTAACTTTCAAAAATAGATTCCCTAGGCACTACATTTATGTGCTGATAACTTTCTCATAATCGTTTTTGTCTCTGCTTTTGAGAACAGTTTTGAGTAATTTCGTGACATCAAAAATAAACTCAGATGAATCATGATGATTCTTTAAATGAACCTTAAGCTTTATTAAAATAGTTGAATCATTTTTGTTTCCCTCCCACAGGGACAATAAAAACTTAGTCTAAATCATTTTCACATTCCCTACCAGTTACTGGATATCTTTAACCTGAAGAAACATTCAGATATTTTCTGCCAAAAGGATTCAAATTTTTGTATTGCTCTGTAGGGGGGAAGGATAGCTAGTATTCCTTTATATGGTAATTTGAGATTTCTTTTAAATGCTAACAAGATTGAGAGGATAAAATATGTGACTATCTCCATTAAAATTATCAAAACTTTGTATTTCTAACTTTTTTCTTCATTTGCTAATTATAACCTTTTTTTCCTTTCTAAATGTTCCATGACCATTCTTCTTACAAAATGCTCATTTTTACTAATTAAGTTAATAAATGATTAAAATAGTTAATAGTTTTCTATTTGGAGAATTTTAATTCTGTTAATGAGGAAACATCTGAATGGAACATGTAGGTATAAAAAATATAGAGATATGGGGGATCATTTAGATTTAGATATATACAGTGCTTTCCTGGTCTGTATCCAAGTAATGATTTTGTATTATAATAAGGGTAGCCGAATAGTGATCTTTACATCAGATATAGATCCACTAAAAAGTAGATGACCCTTGAATTATTGATTATCTATCGATAGAGTGTGAGTTGCTAACTCCAAAGACAGTGTCAATTCTTTTTATTAGTCTCTAATACAGAGATCACAAAGTTGCTTTACAAATTGAAAGTTTAGCTTTCTTGTGTTAACATTTTCTCTGTGTAACTAAAGGATGAGAATATTTAGAAAAAAACTTCACTTTTGTCCAAAACTTTAGTCATGCTTCCAGAATCTTTGCTTTTGAGGCTAAATCGTGGTCTTTGTTAATAAGCTTTGTGAACTCGAGCTTGATCAAGAATCCTGCTAAGTCAATTCTGAGAATATCAGCACTCTTGGCTTCTGACCATTCTCAACTCTGAATTTTGTTCAATTCTCAGCAATGATCTTACCAAATCAGTTTAGATAACCCACTTAATCTTTAATATTTCTTATCAGTGATTCTTCACCCCTGGGAAGAAGAGCCCACGGACTGTTCCCAAGGTCAGATTTTAAGCTCCACCACCACCAAACAAACAAACAAAAAGTAGTATAGCATTTTAGCAAAGCTTAGAGGAACAACAAGCAATGCTTACATAAGTGTTTCTAACTTTTGAAACTTGTTTTGACCTGGATACTTCTATCTGTAATTTAGACTCTTTCTGTCAATGCTAGGGTTATCCCAGAATATTTCCTATAGTTTCTGGTCTTTGAGTATTCTAATTTTTTTCTTATTTTTTTATTGTCAGCGTAATGTATAGAGGGGTTACAGTTATAATTTGTCAAGTAGTAGGTGCATCATTTCTCACACATGAATACAAAAAAATATTTTGAGAAAATGTTCTTTCCTGACACTTAACTATTCTGTGAAGATTTAGTGCACCTAAGAGTTTTCCATTAATATTGTCCTTGATGGATAGCTCAAATCCTGAACTACTAAGAATTGTCTATTTTCAACATTCATAAATGACTCAAACTTCCTATTGCATGGTAAATGGATTTCTGTTTTATATCTTGATTTCTTAGAGGGAGTACATTATTTTGTTAGTAATGATATTTTTATAAAAGAATAACATCAATATATAAACTCAGCTTCAGTAATATTAACTTAGATAATAAAAACATGAAGTGACACAAATTAATTTACAAAGGGAAATGCTTTTCTAATCAATGTTAAGAAATATGGACAATTTGGACATTGGAGCATAGTTGTGAGGAATAATAAAACTGCTAACATCTTAGTATAGAATTCTAAATAAAACCTAACATAAGATATGTAACCATGTATTTCAGTTTATTTTTTTGGTTAAGGAACAGAAGATGGGTGGGTGGAGACATGTGGGAACTGAGTAGTGCACAAAACATACTTTATTATTCATTTTGATTTGATGAAAAAATACTAAGAGCTGGCCTATAGCCAGTAGAATAAGCAACAATTCTTTGTATAAAGCTTTGATACTGTAAAGAATCTCCAAATCTGGGGATTCCTTTGTGGCACACAATGGAATTTTGTCACCAAAGATCATCACTTATCAAGTATTTGGGCTTAAGCAATGTTTTTAAGTAGAATTCAATAATCTTTACTGATAAATATATATATATGATATTTCATTATCCATTTCATAACGGTGCATAACAAGTACTTGTGCAATGTCAGAGAGAGTTTCTTTTTCGTATACTTTTATTGTAATTAATACAAGGGTTACTTTATGTACACCAACTAGAAGATGCATTACTTCACAAACATTGATACCCTTTCCCAGGTCTTGGTCCCCATTTCCAACACCCCCACTCCCACCCATCATCTTGTTTTCCCCCCTACCCTATCCTATTACAAATAACCAAATAAGCATTTATACAATATATCAGATAACAAGGTAAAATACTGTAACAATATGAGATCACCAAGGGACAGCAAAAGAGATTTGAGATAACAGTATATTAAGAACAACAGTCACTCATGATATGGCTTTTATTTCTATATCCTGAGTTCTTTTCATTTAGAGTCATACTATATGGCCTTATATATCTAGGTTTTGCTCTGTTGTAAATCTCTGCTAGGAGAGCCCAAGGTTTCTAGTGATTATGACAAATGAGGGAAACCAATGAGCCTATGTTCCTTTGAGTCTGGCTTACTTCATTTAATATGATTTTTTTAAGTCTTTCCATTTCCTTACAAGTGGGGCAATGTTGTTCTGACAGCAGCATAGATTTACATTGTGTATAAATACCACATCTTGTTGATCCACTCATCAACTGAGGAGCATCTGGGTTGGTTCCATATCTTTGTTATGGTAAATAATGCTGCAGTGAACATCGTTGTCCTAGTGGATTTATTATGTCCTTGTTTCTGGAAGTACTACTTCATGTAGAGTACCAGCCAAGCTTTGAGGGAGATGTGATCTATTCCTCAACCAAAGATTCCCTCATATTCTTGTATTATATTCCAACATTAAAAATGTCTAAAATCACAGGTTAGAAGCATGGCTTCAGTGGTAGAGAGATCACCAATGAGCATAAAGCATGTAATACCAAGTTTGCATCCTGTCTTACACACACACACACACACACACACACACACACACACACATACACACACACACATATTTTTAAACAAAATACTAAATAGTTGACAGAATGATTTATATTGTAAGAGGAAGCAATGTGCATGTTGTTTTTTATAACTTAAAAAACTCAAATAGATAAATAATGCAATTTGAGTCAATATCAGATTTCAACAAGAATATATCAAACCATATTTTAAGCCAAGTAACTATGGTAACTGAGAAATTTATAAATATGGAGAATTTAATTTTTATTTTCAAAATGAGTCTTTTCTGGTAATTATACCAAAAGAAATAAAAAGAAAGCCATTTTACCAAAATAACACCAGTAGAGACATATATTAGGAAAATCTGGGTTTAGCATGATAATCAACAAGTTGGAAGAAATCCATTTGCCTTAAACATAGGCAGACATTCAGAGAAAAAAATGATGCCCACTGAACTTTATACAAGTTAAACAATATGAGATATACAAAAATGGGTAAACAAATTTAAGACATAGTAAGACTAATTCATCATCAGAAAATAATGCTACTTGTGCCTAGTTGAATCACGGGCTCTTTCTCTGAAGAATGAAGACAAAAATCTCTTTGGAGAATTTTTACTCTCAGTCAGAAGACTAGAAGAATACATTTTATATGTATTTGGCTTTATTTACTTGTTTGTTTATTTAGCTGATAGTGAGGTTTCAACTTGGGCTCTCTTGTATTCTCTCACGTATGAGCCATACCTCCAACTTCCAGCCTTTGACATGATTAATTGGAGCTCAAGATTCATGCTTTTCTTATCTGGTTGCCTTTGAACTGTAATCCTCAGATCTCAGTCTCCTGAGTTGCTAGGATTACAGACATGAGAAACCAGTGCCTGGCTTTTGACTTTACTTTCAGCAAAGACAAGAACTTTCACTAAGGTGTTTAAGGGTGGTAATTTTCAAAATATAAAAATGAATTGGATACGAAAACTCTAGATATTATCAAAAATTAATTTCAGAATGATGTGATAAGTTTTGGGTTTGTTACTGCCAGTGTTCATATAAAAACTACTAGAAACGTTTGTGGAAAAAGAAATCAATAGGATTTAAGAAAGTGATATTGGGGATAAAACAATCTAAATTCATAACAATAGAGTTTCAAAATCTAGTAACTATGAGATCAAATTTTAAGAATGAGGCACAAATTCCAGAGAAGAAATTAGTTGTTTTTAAATGACATTTTGTCCAATGTAATTGTGGTACTGTCCATGAAATAATAAAATGTCAGTTACAATAGTACAATTTTTATTGAAATAATACCTCTATGACATGAATACTAGTTAATTCTTTGTAGGAAAACACAGGCACTGTATTCTCTGTCATTTTCTGATTCTTTGAACTCTTCAGTTTTCAAAACAAAATAGAAAGAACAATTATGTGTGTTAAGAAAACGGATTTCTTATTTCTCTTCTCTTTTGTTGCACTGTAGTTTTTTAAGCTCGAGTTCAGAATTTCTTGTCCCAAAAGACTATAAGAGACTGTCACCAATGTAAAAGCAAGGGAGTCTTTATTGCAGTCTCGAGCTTGGGTCTCCCACCTACACGGCCACAACCGGTGACGCTGAGAGGCCCCAAACTCAGGGGTACAACAACTTTTATATATTCTTTTTGGGAAGAAAGGGGCTAAGCACACACCATAGTACCTTGTAACAAATCATCACACACCGCGGGAAATTACCAGACTCCAGGAGGGGCTGTTCTGGTATTATAGATGTTGGCATCTTAGTCGCCATCTGTGGTTCCTGGAGTTGATTCGCACTAGGAATTTCCTGGTATTAGGGCAGAAAGTGGGTGAAGGGTCACAGCACAACATAGGGTCTAATCAATAAGGCAGTGAAGCAGGTTACAGAAGCAGAATTAGCAGTTAGTGACTACAAAATTGTGGTTACAATTTTTAGCCTCTCAAGTTAATCTCGTATTGTTACTGTATCTGATTTTGTTTCCAGGTATATTGTATGTACGTTTATTTGTTTATTTGAAATAGGAAAATGATGGGGGAAAACAAGATGATTGGAATGGGTGGGGGAGGGAAATGGAGACAAAACATAAGAAGGTGTATCAATGTGTGAGATGTAATGCACCTACTACCTGGATAATGTAACTGTAACCCCTCTATACATTACCTTGACAATAAAAAAGAAAGAAAGAAAGAAAGAGAGAGAGAGAGAGAGAAAGAGAGAGAGAAAGAGAGAAAGACAAAGGAAAAGGATTTCAAAGAGGAATAAGTAAACTTATTCAAAGCTTTACAAAAAAGAAAGTACTACATATAGATAGAGTGAAATTGTCTCAAGGTATATGAAAATCAAAAGATGGAGAATGTTGAACAGAAGGGAAATATACATTGGGAAATAGCATAGAAATGGTTAGATTCCATGAAATCAGAAGCCCTAGTTGTGACAGAAAAGTGGTTATCTTCCTCAGGGATGAGAGGTAGGGATGAAAGTTATTACAGAGGAGTGCAAAGGCAGTTAGTTGGTAAGAGGTTCAGAAAGTGAATTTTCTGCTTATATGTACTCTTTGAACTGTTCTATGCACACATTCTTTTGTTAACCTTAATATAAATTTAATCCATTAGTTACTTGAAGAATGTCTGCAGTTTGAAATAGCATCCAAAGTCCTTAAAATGAAAATTCAACAATAAATACATTTTTATTATTGAGGAAAGATTAAAAAGGTCTTTGGGATAGAAAAAGTTAATTTGCAGTGAATTTTCAAAGCCAACCATCAACTGTGTTCACAGTGAAAGCTTGTGAATTGACATGGCAGGCCCAGTCTTTCAGAACATGGAAATGTCAAGAGGAAAAAGAAAATACGAGTCCTAAGAATTGACAGTTGGTAGTTGGTTTTGTTGTTACCAAACTATAGTAGATTCTCGGTGATTGCAATTTCACAGAGCATCAACACTGGAAAAGGATTTTCTGTGACTGTAATAAAACAAGACAAAGATAAGATCCTACAATGATTCTGAAAACAGAAATTTAAGGAGCAGCAACCCAAAAAGGTCCCTTTGCAAATATAAAGGTGACAAAATATTCCCTCTCTCTGTTATGGTGAGTCACTGCACTTCTTCCCCATTGACAGTTCTATTCTCAATTCCTTCAGCCAGAAAGAAAAATAGAATCCTGCTTTGTATACCACATATTTTATAATAGACTTTTATGTATTTGGAATCTCTTTAAAATAAGGAAATTAAGTCCTTCAGATTCTTGTTACTATAGTATACCATTATTCCTAGTGATGTAGTGTTTCATCTTCCATAACTGTTGATCATGAAAAATCTTGGTAGTTTCTGGTTGTAGGGCATCAACATAGAGCACAAATGTTGCCACTTTCATCACTAACACAACTATTCATAGGTTCAAGCTAGAAAAGCAGAAGGGAAATATAGCAGTAGCCGATGGACTGATTGATGGAAGATCCAGAGATAGCACTTAACAGCAATGATGGGGAGCTAGTTTAGAAAAAGAACTATAGGCAGAAACCACAAAAGGACAAACTTCAAAATAATGATGACAAATGGTACTGAGCACTTACTCTTTAATGCTCAAAGCACAGCTTCTTGAACTTTGTAGACTCTATAACTTTAAGGACTAAATTTGATTTCACAGATGGAGCTTAGAGAAAGATTTTATTCCCTTCAACATGAATAGGCATTTGCACATCAATTCATTCACACAGTATGTTAAAAGTACAAGGGTGCTCTAATGTTCACTTCTACTAACATGGAATGAAAAGAAAGAGGCATCTCAGGTCAAAGAGGGAATCTAAGAGAATGTCTTTTCTCTCATCTCTTTCAAGATAAAATAACTCAAAATTAATTATTTTTTCCTATTCTGAGACCACAGTCAACAAACAACTTGTTAATAGAGAATAATCAGCACTAAGATTTGGATTGAATATAGTTCAATAATACTGAGGGAAATCTTTCAAAAGAAAGAAAAATGATCAGATTTTATTTGTTGACTGTTCTCTTTCTGCTTCTCTTGATAAACTACTGTCATATGGCAAGGGGAGAAAGTTGTGAGGTCCTTTCAAATACACAAACAGCCAAATTCTGAGATGCTCAATATTCTTCAAGTCTCTATCCCATCTTCCTACAGATGGTTAATCTTGCTATAGTCACAGCAAAATTCAGGGATTAGTAGATTTACTCCTTTCTGACTTGTTCACTATAACTAGACTTCAACTAGTTTAAATTCCACTGGTATAAATTATTGGTTGTAATTGAGCCCCCATCATATTTTCTGGCTCAACATCTACCATAAGCCTTTTGGCTTATGTCTCTGCCATGTAGAAATTGGGGTTGGCTCAGTTAATAAAAAATCCAAAGGTTCTCTTGATCAGATCTCATCCTAGATTTAGGATTCCAGAGTATTAATGTTGGAAAGAAAGCATATTTAAGGTTTGTCATTAAAGAACTTAACCTTTCTGGTATTCTTAAGAATTCTCTTTCTAGTAGGGCACTGGTGGCTCACACACAATCATAGCTACTCAGGAGGCTGAGATCTGAGGATCAATGTTCAAAGCCAGCCCAGGCACTAAATAAAGTCCATGAGACTCTTATCTCCAGTGAACCACCAGAAAACCTGAACTGGTACTATGACTCAAGTGGTAGAGCACTTATCAAAAGTACTACTTTTCTCTGTGCTCAGCTATTTTATGTGGGGTGTTACTTCTCTGCTAAATTCTTTCCCTCGTTCCCTACCCCCCCCCGCTATTTCTCTTCCTGCCATTTATATACTAACCAGAAATTGGAAGCATTTCTTTATGTATATTTTACCTTCCTTGCACCATTGGGAAATTAACTTTAGAGTATACAGTCCTATGTGAACTTCATGAAACTACCACCTCATAGTCTAAGGTTTGCAAACTACCTGTTCAAAACAATACTGGAAGGCTGCCACCTTGTGGCATAATCCTGTTTAGAAGATTATCTCCTAGGTTTTCTAAGAAGTAATCAATACAATTACTCTTCAAGCAAATCAGAAAACTTCCTTCATTAAAATGTACAATTTAATAAGATGTTTGAAAGTAGAATGATGGTACCAATTTGTGACAGAAAACACCATCTAAAAAGACCAATCTGGTTTGTGACATTGTACATTGTGTCATATTACATGGATCTTGGAGGTTGAAGTGGGATTTATGTCCTCTGAATTTTTCTTTTGCTGGAGAGATACTTGATTGATGACATTAACAGAGATCATTCCATTTAAGTTACTTTGTCAATGAACTCAAGATCAATGAACACAAACAAATATATACCATATATGCGTATATGATTTTTTAAAAAATCTGTAGCCTACTGTCACCTCAACAAATAATTCCAGTTTTTCCAGGCTTCAATCTAATTTACTTGATCTATATGTCTCTGATTTTATTCTTCTAAAATTATGAAGAAAATACAAAAGTATAAAAATCAGTTATTACTGTTGGTGGGAGTGTAAACTCATTTAACCACTGTGTAAAGCATTATGGTGGTTCCTCAAAAGACTAAACATACAGATCCCCTATGACCCAGCAATTCTACTCTTTTACATTTACCCAAATGTCCAGAAACAAGGACATATTAAATCCACTAGGACAACGATGTCCATTGCAGCACTAATTACCATAGAAAAGATCTGGAACCAACCCAGATGCCCCTCAGTAGATGAATGGATTAAGAAGTGGTACTTATACACAATGGAATTCTATGCTGCGGACAGAAAGAACAACATTGCCCCATTTGTAGGGAAATGGAAAGTCTTGGAAAAAAATCATATTAAGTGAAGTAAGCCAGTCCCAAAGGAACATAGACTTAATGGTTTCTCTCATTTGTAATAATTAGTACACATCTAGAACTTTCCTAGAAGAGGATCACAATAACTCAAGAGTTGTATACAGACGGTCATATAAGATAAGACTAAACAAAATGAACTCTAGATTAATGAAAAAAGGAGGTTTATCTTTGTGATTGCTGCTCTTAATGTACTATGTGAAGTTATTTCTTTTTTCTTTTTCTTTTTCTTTTTGTGGGCCATGGGGCTTGAACTCTGGGCTTGGGCACTGTCCCTGAATTCTTCAGCTCAAGGATACTGTCCTACCCCTTGAGCCACAGCCACATTTCCCTTTTCTTTCTAGTGATTAATTGGAGATAAGAGTCTCTTGTTCTTTAGTGCCCAGGCTGGCTTTGAACCTCGATCCTCAGATCTTATCCTCCCAAGTAGCTAGGTTTACAAGCATAAGCCACTGAGACTGGCTATGTGAAGTTATTTTTCTCTTTTTTTCCACTATGGTTAATCTCATGTGGTTACTGTACGTGAATTTGTATACAGGTATTCTGTATACACAGTTCTTGGTTTATTTGAAATAGGGAAGGGAAGGGGAAAACAAGATGATTGGGAGGGTGAAAGGGGGACAAAAACATGAGAATGGGTATCAAGGTTTGAGAAATAATTTACCCACTACCATAACCCCTCTATATATTATCCCGATGATAAAATACAATAAAAATAAATAAAATTTAAAAGAAGCTAGTATTTTCTTATTCAGAAAAACAAATATTTTAATAGGTCTATTTAAATTTTCTAGAGTCTATAACAAAAATACTAAACAATGAAATATATTATTAAACAAGTTTTTCAGTATTAAACAATTTTTAATATTATGTAGATACTAAATCTTAACAAAACATTGTATCATTATTAAAATTTGCTTTTCCTAATTCATGGATTACTTCAAAAGTAGTTTTTGCCAAGCTGTGACTGTAAAGTGCTGGGATTTTTAATGCTCTGTAAATACATTCTATGTTTAGGTACAGTGGGAAATTTGTCTTCTCTTTGAAATTTTATTCCATTGTACTGAGTAAAATAATTTGAGTTATTTTTGAAACTGTACATATTAAAGTAAATTAGATTCTATAATGTAGAATGCCAAACTGGTCATAAAATTTGTAGTTCAAAATTTAATAATCACTATTTCAAAAGATATTAGATTGCAGGCAACAAATAAGAAAATTATTCAGTATCAATAAAAATCGGGTTCTATTCATTTGGAAATGACTGTTTATGTTTGTTCACACACATATATCTTTCTGTTTGTATATACACATATATGTGCATATATATACATAGGTACATACATAAAGTGAATCTGGAAATTCACTTTAAAATGCCTGGAAAAGTACATACACTAGAGATCATTCAAATAACACTCATGAAACAATATTTTTATCAATTGCCCTAGTAAGAAATTATTGAGTGAAGAGAAATTAGATTGTTTTAAATGATTGTCTGGTATTCAGCTATTAAGCATTGATTGATATTACTTTAAGATAATAGGTTATTAGTAGAAATTTATGGTTACAGATTTAACACCTTTTATGACACAGTAATATGGAACTACCCAGAATATGGAACCATAACAATTTGAAAGATATGGCTTCCTTCATTAATGTATTTAAATAGATTTCAACTCATAGAGGATTGTGTTGCCACTGATCCAGATCTTGGCCTCACGATTCCAGTTACTGATTAGCATTACCTTAATATGATTTTCCCAGTAAATAAGGCTCAACTGTTATTTTCCTACAGAGAGACAAGAAACAGATCATTTTGATTCAGTATCAGGGTCTCTTGTCAGTCTCATTTCATATTTTATGAATCAATTTTGTTCTTATGTGCTTAGAAATAATGTTTTGAAACCTAGCATGTGGGTAGAATTAAATGAAATATATATACATATATATAATTTATTTTGAGCGATTTCATCAATAGAAATAATGAACGTTAATTATGTTTCACATGTTTCTGGTGCTGACATTTCCTTTAATCTTGGAGTTAGAATGGATCTTCTGGAGTTTATATTCTATTTGGCAAAACAAAAAAATGTATAAAAATACAAAAATTCCAGATTCTTATAGGTATTGTGATATTATGAAAGAGTTGAGTCTTTGGAATAAAAGGACTTCCGACCACAGAATCTAAGACTAAAGACCAGGAGGAAATGAATGTAATATAGTTTTAATAAAGAGTATTTTTCATGGGAATACAAAGTAAATATACTATAGTAACACTGTAACACAAATATAAATGAATTGAACAATGGATAACAATTGGCAAAATTCAGGTTTCTTACTTCAGGTTAAAATTGCAAGCAAGAGGGTTGTAAAAAACATTTCATAATGAATTAGAATTAAAGAATTACTATAAACTATAATATAATGCAACAATATAATACAGATGGGAAGTACAGAAGTAATTTTGCATAGATTTATATGCATGGTTTAAAATATATACATATATTTCTTAACTCTCTTCACGGAGAAAAGATTATGAATGATCTTTCTGTAGGGGAAAGTACACTCATTAATAAGATCCTAAGCTTAAATACTATTTTTTAAAATTAATGACATCAGTGTTTTGGGGGAAATGACTGGGCATGAGAATATAACATATGAAATTGAAGAACTTTTCAATATAAGAATGTACAGAAATGTTTAAATAGAAGCTGACCAGTAGTAGTGTTTCAGAAGGACACAGGTATAAACCTAAAAAAATTACAATGAAAAAGACAGAATAACTTGAGCAAGCAATAAAAACAATAAGTGCATATATGTACAGATTGGATTAAATTGATAGTCATATATATATATGTGCTCAGATGGCATAAATACAGAGAAGCAGAAAATTGGTAGTAGAGATATGCAAGTAAGTCTAGAATTGGAGCTTAATACACCGTTATTTTGGTGTAGAGTACATTTAATGATTTTCTTTCCAAAGAACTGTGATGGAAATCAGGAGAATGGCTTATCTTTACAGGAAAAAATAAGCAACAAACATGGATTTATTCCAGTGATGAAGATTAATATCATCAATGAAGTTGTCATCTTGACAGCAGGTACCCTGTGCTTGATGTGAGTAGAATGGCACAATAATTTTGGCACCATACGAACAATAAGAAAAACTTCACACAAGCCTAAACTAATAAACATTCTATGAAATAGTTTACCACTGATGTCAAGGTTATCAAAATAATGAAAATATGAGAAACTCTCATCGATCAGAACCAAGAAACATAATGACAACATTTAATTTGGTATACTGGTAGTGACCTTGAAACAGAAAAAGACATTTGATAAACACTAGTAAAATCCTAATACAATGTGGATTTCAGTTACATATAATTTAATAATGTCAATGTTGCAATACATATTGTAGTAATATAAGTTGTTAACTATATTGAAAATAATGTGAAGTACATACAAACTCTTTAAGCTATCCTTCTTCAAACTACTCTATACTTTAAAGTTTATTTACATTTATTAAGTGACTTTGTGATAAGAGATAACTGAAAGGCAAGTAAATTGGTTACTTTACACTAGAGTTAGTCAAAGAAGGTTTTATTGAACAAATGATATATAAATTGATGCAGAGCCAAAAATGGAAAGACCCAGGGTCGAGCATTTCTGGCAGAGAGTATAACAGGTGCAAAACCTGGAAGCAGGAATAATCTAAGGACATTTAAGGGACAGCAGAAAAGCCAGTGCAACTAATGAATTGGGACACTGGTACAAAATGGAACAAAACCAGGAATGGTGGTACACATCTGTAATCCAAGTACTAAAGAGGCTGAGATAGAAGGAGCATGAATTCCAGCTGAGTTATGCCTACAGAATGAAACTTGTCTCAATAAAATGAACAAAGAGAAAAATAAAGGAGAAATATATACAGAGATTTGTAGGCCATATGCCTATTTCTCATAGCAGACAAGATAGTATAGTACAAAAGATATTCCTTTATCCCCAAACTCTAGAATGTTGCCTAATATATATTGCCTAATGCAGTATACCAATTAGGATTTCTCTGAACAACATTCTGTGACGTTTTCCAGTGGCTTTGATTCCACCAAATTGTTCAGTTACCAACACATTTTCTGCAAGTTGTCTTCAGAAGAATTTACAAAAGACATTATATTTTATGGTTTTTAAAATTAACCAGAAAAGGCAAGTTTCATTTAAAAATACTTGAGCTTGTTCTGAATAAACTAATTTTATGGTCTCCAAGTCACCATTTTATGCTCACAGAACTAACAAATCATATCACCTGATTCATTTACCAAGGTTTTCTAGGTATTGAGAGATTGTCTACAAACCTTTACTTGGTCATATTAAAAATCTTCACATTTGTGAAAATCAGAAAACATCTTCCATTTCTTTTACACAATATCACTTTAGTATCAATAGGTCTTCAATGATTACCAGTCATAATTTGGTAATGTATAGCAATGAACTCTCTACTCAGAAGGCTGAAATATGAGGATCATGGTTTGATGGTTTGAAAGAGAGCGGGAGGAGGAGGAGGAGGAGGAGGAGGAATAGAGGGGAGGAGGAGAAAGAGGAGGAGAAGATAGCAGCATCAGCAGTAGAGGCAGCTGAAATGAAGGTGTGGCTAAATTGGTAGAGCTCTAGCCTTGAGTGAAAAAGCTATGGTATAGTGCCCAGGCCTTGAGTTCAAGACTTACTACCAGTAAAAGAAAATCTGAACTATTTGGGGGGAAATGAGGAGGTACAATTATGCATAGGTTTCACTAAGCATAGCTGTGAAAACACATTTCTGGTATCTTCTACAACTGCAAGTACTTTCAGGCTAATTACCTTTAAGAGAAAAAAAACCCAGAATTTAAATGATTTATTTTAAATACATGTATGAATACTGTCAAATTTTATTAGGAGCAATGTTTGAATTTTAGCCTAATATTTGGAAGCCCAGACATGGTTTTAAATGTTCTGTTTTTGTCATTTGATAGAGAAAATACTTATTCACAACCCTGTAACAACAGGATGAGAAAATAATAGTTTCATTGAATAAACATCCATCTTCTCCACAAAAAAAAAATGAGCTCTCCTCTTTAACTTAAATAGCTGAAGTCCATATCCCAATGTCCTGAAGAGTGGTCAGTCAGTAATATTGAAGAAGCCTTCCTTAAAAATTGATCATTCCTTCCTTGGAGATGCAGCAAAGAACAATAACACATTAAAAAACTGTTATGTGGCTGCTAAGTCAAGAAATCAGAATAATTCATGGATGAAAAATGGTAGGGTGATATATGAATGGACAATATTTCCACTTGGAGTTGAAAAACTGACTGTTTTGGTCAGATAATTACAAGAAGTTATCATTTTTGTGGGTTTTTTTGGAAAGATCATAGACATGATTATCATTCCTCATTCTAAAATGTGAAGTATGTTTTATGAGTACATACAATGAAAATTACATCAGGCCCTATTTCTTCTGTGTATAACTCCCCAAAACAAAAATGTCCATTTACTAACTGTGTGGTTTCCAAATTAGATGGAAAAAATCAGCTCACAGTGTTCCTTAGAGTAAAATATCCAGTACATCCAGTACAAGCTCATTTAACCTTAAAAAAGCTTCCTGATAATATTATGAACCTACATAAAATACTGGTGCACAAAGAGTTAAATCACTAGGCAAAACCTACAAAATTGTCATTTTTATGGATAAAACATAGAAAGGCCAACTACTTAACCTATTTTGACCCAAGTCATTTTTGGCAACAAGAAATCGCTCCCCCCCCTTCATTTTTTTAGTGCTGGGGCTTGCACTCTAGGCCTAGAAGCTATCCCTAAGATGTTTTTGCTCAAGGCTAGTGTGCTCCCATTTCAGCTGTAGATTCACTTCCGGCTTTTTGCTAGACAGTTGAAGTGTCTCATGGACTTCTCAGACATACAGAGATTCTGAGATCTCAGTCTTCTGAGTAACTAGTATTAAAGCCGTAAGTCGTTGGTGCCCAATTGAAGAACCACTTTTAAAAATAAGATCAGATTGTTTGTCTATTTCACTGCATTGAATTTTTAATGTCAATTTCTCAGCTCATAGAAGTGACACAAGCTTCTAGAAAATGGAGCTTCTAGCTTTCCACATATGGCTTGAAAATCATTAAAGTGGACCTAAAATTATTGCAAAATCAATCATATTGCCTAATTCAGAGTCCTCTGTTCTTCAGTATTTTCTAGGGAAAATAAATTGTATATTGCTAGGCTATCACATGAAGGATTTCTTCCTTCCTCCTTTTCATGCTTTCCTACTTTCTCCTCTTCAAAATCCATTGTCCATTTTATAGTTTCCTAGAAAGTCTCTGCAGCCAGCAACTACCCATAAGTAAATGCGAGTAATCAAAATACAGTAAAAGAAACATCCCACCAATAAAAGCATTTTTCCAAAGTTAAAAGAAACATTTTTCAACATATATCATATTGGAAGACTGTTAATTAAACAGATTAATATTCCAAGAAAGAGCATATATAAGGTAAACAAAATAAAGCATAATCAAATAATTGCCGTTTCTTTAAATTTGTATTCTATTCTCTTTTGCTATTAGTAAATTGGGGTTTTGCTTAGTTGTTTATATAATTTAGCAATTTAGGCTTATTTTCTTTCAAATCTAATGTGTGATTGTATTTTCTGTTTGTTAATTTGTCATTGTCACAGGAATCTTCAAGCTCTGTTAATTTCTGCTCCTTTCACACACACACACACATACACACACACACATACACACACACAAACACACACACACACACACACTCATATTTATCCTGTTCTATTCTATGTTTATCTTCTCACCTAAGGGAAATAAAATGTAGAGATGAGGGTTTTTTTTATTTCCCTCTTTAAGCCATATATCATCAGGCACTATTTGCATACCCTACTTTCAAGATGAGATTAAAAAATAATCACAAACATATTTATTTCAGCACATTGCCTGAGGAATCACACAGAAGTTTTTGTGCTAAGGTAAGGTAAGGAGTCATATTCCATTAAAAAGACAAGTTTCATTTGAGATGTTCTGTGTTTATATTCTAGTAGAGAAAATAGATATTGAACATTTCATTGAAACCAAACTCAGTGTTATGAAATGGAAAATACTATTTTAAAGGAGTAAAGAAAGAAACAGCTTAATCTTGCAATCAGAGAATATTCTTAAAGGGAAAGGCTGTCAAGAAATTAGTAGTAGGGCCCACAGAATTGGAAAGTTAAAAAGCATCCAAAGCTCTTGATAAACCATTGAAAAGTTTAATATAGAATAGAAACATTAACTGCTTTTATTCTATGTTTAATTCATTATCTTTGCAATACATTACCATGTACTAATGGTTTAATTCTCAAGTCAGTTTTGAACTCTGGGTCTGGTTGCTGACCCTGGGCTCTTCAGCTCATGGCTACAGCCCTAACCCCTGAGCCTCAGTCCCACTTCTCATTTTCTACAGGGTAAATGAAGATAAGAGTCTCACATTCTTTAGTGCCCCGGTTTGCTTGGAACAGTGATCCTCAGATCTCAGCCTCCTGAGTAGTAAGGATTACAGGCGTGAGCCACCTCCACTGGCTCAAATCAGTTTTACAATGCCCAAAGTTGCTTAGTTGTTTAAATACATTGTTCATGGTAATAACTTCAACCTATATAGCAACTATGTTTCTTGGGTGCTTTTTTAGCAATAAGCAATGCAGTGGGATACAGAAACATTGAATATTTCACTGTACACACAGCTGATATTTACTCATGAATGAGAATTCATAGAATACATCGATTTCAAGAGAACATTATATTACATGTGAGCAGCATTGTTTTGCAGCTTATTGATGATTTAATACTTGGAATCCAAGGTCTTCTATTTTCCTATTTTAAAATTGTCATTGTAAAGGGGATGTACAGAGGAGTTCCAATTACCTAACTCATAATGAATACAGTTCTTTTTGAACTGTCACTCCTTCCTTTGCTTTCTCCAAGGTTTTCTGTCCCATCCCCATCCTACAAGTTCAGTGTTAAAACGGTGTCTAGTGTGACTGCTACATTTGCTCATCCTTTGTCCTACCATTTCTGTGCTCTCCCTTTACTCTCTGAAACAGATAAACTCACAAGAAAGACAAAAGATACAGAAGACCAAAACAGTAATAAATGAGAAAAAGAAATAAGTACCTCTTATTTCCACTTCTTTGAGTTCATTTCAATAGATATCATTTTATATGATCAAGTACATATAGCCAAATTGTTATAATATTAAATATGATATATTTAATCTTAGTTGGTATAAATCCATGCTTGCAAACCATTTAGGTCATCGCCATCTCATTTTTATGCCTAGTTTACTGCTCTTACTTATTTCCACCACTTGAAACATAAAAAGGGGACTGAAAAATAATTAAATCCAGCCTTCTTCCATTTAGAGATTCAGTGACCAGCTCTGGCCACACAGTAGGTTAATTTGTCTGATTTTGTTTTAAGGCTTTTGGACAAGCCATATAGACTTTTCTAGTCATGAGGTGCAATCTCATAAGTTTTGAAGGTTAATCTTAATTGTGAATTTTAATTGGCATATGGCCAAATGATTAATAAGGCATATTTCTAGATGTGTTACATGTTTGCTGAGGAACTTGACCAAATCTATGAGTTAATCAATTGAAGAATACAAAATTTGAGTAGATTTTGGGGGGTGGGGTTATTCTAGTCCTGGAGTTTTAACTCAGGGCCTAAGCACTGTACCTGAACTTTTGTAATCAAGCTTAGAAATCTGCTACTTGAGCTTCAGCTACATTTCCAATTTTTCTTAGTGAATAGTGTCTCATGAACTTTTCCTGCCCAGGTTGAATTTGAAAGGTGATCCTCAGATCTTAGCCTCCTGAGTGACTAGGATTTAAAGCAGGAGTTACTGGAACCCTTCTGAGTAACTAGAATATAAGCTTGAGCTATTGGCAAGTAGCTGAGTAGATTTCTGAGAGATGATGAGCTGATGAAGGTAGGGGTTAGTTGCAGCAATTGGGTTACCTGGATCCATGTTGCTGTGTCTTGGCCACCATGAGCTGAAGTAGTACCACCAGCTGTTTATGGGCGAACACTTCTAAAATTGTGAGAAAACTTAAATCTTACCACCTTTGAAATATTTCTCTTAGACATCGATGCAAAACTTCTCAACAAAATACTGGCCAACCGTCTACAACAACTCATCAAAAAATTATACATTATGATCAAACAGGTTTCATCACAGGGAGGCAAAGCTGGTTCAACATACGCAAATCAATTAATATAACTCAACACATCAACAGGAGCAGGGACAAAAATCACATGATTGTCTCAATAGAGGCAGAAAAGGCATTTGGCAAGATCCAACACCCCTTTATGTTAAAAGCGCTGGAGAAACAATGAATCCATGAAACATTCCTCAATATAATAAAGGCTGTGTATGACAAACCCACAGCTAGTATTATATTTAACGGTGAAAAGCTAAAGCCATTCCCTCTAAAATCAGGAACGAGACAAGGATGCCCACTCTCTCCACTCCTCTTTAACATCGTTTTAGAATTCCTAGCCAGTGCATTAAGGCAAGAAGCAAGCATAAATGTGATCCAAATAGGGAAAGAGGAAGTAAAAATTTCCCTCTTTGCAGATGACGTGATCCTGCATTTAAAGAATCCTATAGACTCTACTCCCAAGCTCCTTGAGCTGATTCAAAACTTTGGAAGGGTAGCAGGGTATAAAATTAACCCTCAAAAATCAACTGCCTTCCTTTATGCCAACAGTGAGAGGAATGAGGCAACAATCAGGAAAGCAACTCCTTTTGCAATAGCCTCAAAGAAAATAAAGTACCTAGGAATTATCTTAACTAAGAATGTAAAGGACCTTTTTGATGAAAACTTTAAAACCCTGAAAAAGGAAATTAAAGCAGAACTGAGGAAATGGAAAAACCTCCCATGCTCCTGGATTGGAAGAATCAAAATCGTGAAAATGACAATCTTGCCAAGGGCTATCTACAAATTCAACGCAATACCCATCAATATCCCAACAGCATTCTTGAAAGAAATAGAAGAGGCAATCCAAAATTTCATATGGAACAATAAAAGACCCCATATAGCAAAAACACTTCTTAGCAGAAAGAACCGCGCAGGAGGAATTTCAATACCAAACTTTAGACTCTATTACAGAGTTATAATTATCAAAACAGCTTGGTACTGACACAAGAACAGGCCTGAAGACCAATGGAACATAACTGAAGACCCAGATATTAAACCACAGACCTATGGCCACCTAATCTTTGACAAGGGAGCCAAAAAAATAGAATGGAAGAAAGATAGCCTCTTCAACAAGTGATGCTGGCAGAACTGGTTAAGCACCTGCAGAAAACTAAAGTTGGATCCTTCTTTGTCACCCTGTACTAGAATTAACTCCAAATGGATCAAAGACCTGGATGTAAAAGCTGACAGTCTGTAAACTTTACAAGAAGGAATAGGAGATACACTAGACCTCCTTCGCACAGGTGTAAACTTTCTTAATAAGGACCAAGAATCACAACAAATCAGAGGAAGGCTGGATAAGTGGGACTGCATTAAACTGCAGAGCTTTTGTATGGCAAAGGACATAGCTAGTAAAATTATTAGGAAACCTACAGAGTGGGAGAAGATCTTCACCAACTATACAACAGACAAAGGCCTCATATCTAAAATATATCAACAGCTCAAAAAATTGAATCAATCCAAAACTAATCTCCAAAGTAACAACCATCCCATTAAAAGATGGGCCAAAGACTTAAAGAGAGTCTTCTCTGAAGAAGAAACAAAAATGACCTATAGATACATGAAGAAATGCTCAACATCTCTGGCCATAAAAGAAATGCAAATCAAAACAACTCTCAGGTTCCACCTCACTCCAGTTAGAATGGCCAGGATCAAGAAAACTAATAACAACAGATGCTGGAGGGGATGTGGCCAGGAGGGATCACTACTACACTGTTGGTGGGAGTGCAAACTCTTTCAACCACTATGGAAAGCAGTATGGCAGTTCCTCAAAAGGCTAAACATAGAGCTCCCCTATGACCCAGCAATTCCACTACTTGGCATTTACCCAATAATCCAGAAACAAAGACATACTAAATGCACCAGCACAACAATGTTCATTGCAGCACTATTTACCATAGCAAAGATATGGAACCAACCTAGATGTCCTCAGTTGATGAGTGGATCAACAAGATGTGGTATTTGTACAGAATGGAATTCTATGCTGCTGTCAGAAAGAATGACATCGCCCCATTTGTAAAGAAATGGAAAGGCTTAGAAAAAATCATATTAAGTGAAGTAAGCCATACTCAAAGGAACATAGGATCAATGGTTTTCCTCATTTGTCATAATCAGTAGAAACCTTGGGCTCTCCTAGCAGAGATTTGCAATAGAGCAAAACCTCGATACAAAGGGCCATATAGTAGGACGATGAATGAAAGGATCTCTAGGATATAGAAACATAAGCCATATAGTGAATGATTGTTCTTCTTAAGGTACTATGTTATCTCTCATCTCTTTTGCTGTCCCTTGGTTATCTCATATTGTTACAGTATATCACTTTGTGACCTGATATATCGTATATATTTGTATTTGGTTATTTGAAATTGGATAGGGAAGGGGGAAAACAAGATGAGGAGTGGGGGTGGAGGGAAGGAAATGGGGATCAAGACATGTGAAAGGGTATCAATATATGGGAATTAATGCACCATCTATCTGGCAAATATCATGTAACCCTTTTATTAATTACAATAAAAAATATATGAAAAAAATTTAAAAAAATTCTCTTAGGTATTGTCACAGAAATAAATTCTAATAGACTATAATTCTTAAACAATGAAGATTAAAATGTTTGACCTAGTTCAATAGTATGCTAGTAAATATGCTGTACACCATATACCTTGATACAAACTCGCTGAGTTTTACAGTTCTAATCAGATAACCTATCTATGACCAATCCCTCCAAAGCCACCACAAACATTTTTATCCAAGAGAATTTAACACACAAATTAATTACTCAATAATAATTACTCCAACTCTAAACATTAATTAATAATGTTCCTAAAATTCTTTTTTGAATAAGGAAAGGATTTTACTAAATATTGCAAATAATTATATAGAATATGATAGCTTTTCTAAACTCATAACTTAATAAACTATTATAGAATAAATTTAAATTAATTTCCTTTATAGATAACCTAATTCCCCAAAAGTTAAATGTTTGTAAAAGTTTTTGAATATACAGTTACACAGTATCCTTTAAAAATCAGAGGAGCCTGTTGCTTCAACTCATTTTTGCAACAGCAGTTTGGCTTGGTTCCTGTTATTCACTCTGATTCACTCTGTGGGTTATATACTCTCATGGGTACTCAATAAATAGTTGCTGTCGGGCTGAATGACAGATGTGTTTGATCTTCTAAGTACTATGGTAGTAAACAGAAACAGATACACAGATGCTAAGAAAGGAAAGTTTACAAGTTTGGAAAGGGAGGTAAGACAGAAAGGATGGGTAATGGTTACCAAAAAGCTCAAACCCTAAGTTCAATGTGACATTTGAAATTCATGTCTCTCAATTATCTGGAATTATAGACTGGTATTCAGTGAATCTGAGGTACACTCAAGAATATAATAGCGTTATTATTAGATAATTATGCTAAGGATTTACTTTGCTTATTTGTTCTTACAGGTATTTCTATGAATTTCAAGAGCCATGAAAATTTTACCACTAACAGTAACATCTAGTTCCTAGTGGTAACAAACTAAGAATATCACATACCTTACATTCCATACCTTACATTTGTAAGGTAGTAAAGACATTACTTCTTGAACATTTTTACTCCTTCCCATGTTTTTCTCCACTTTCCCTTCCCCTAACCAAATTGTAAAGTTCATTTACAACATATTGTCTGTTATACTGGTTCATCCTTTGTCCTTTTGCTCATCATTTTCCTGTTCCCCTTCTCTTCCCCAACTCAAACAACTAAATGTATATATAGTATACCAGGTAGCAAAAGTCACATACAGGGATAACTCTAAGAGGGAAAAACAAAAACAAAAAAAGAAAAGAAATAATTTCACACAACAAAGAAGTGATTTCAAAACAACAACCAGAAAGATAAACTTCTTGTTTCCATATCCTGTAGTTCATTTCACTTAGCATTATCTTCTAGGTCATATGCCATAGCAATACCTAAAACTTTTATGTCTGATTCACATATTCTTTCCTAAATACACTACAATAAAGGCTCTTGTTCACATTTAGAATATTACTGGGTATTTAGGATATAACAAAATCATTTCTATCAACCAGGCATTTCCATGTATGACTGAAACAATCCTGATTATCTTCAGAATCTAATACTATCAATGCTCTTTGTTTTAAGTCATGGATGCTGAATTCTTTCAGTGTAATGAGAAATATAAGTATTTTGTGATGATCAGATCAACACACCTACTAACATACCTATGTCTCAAAGAACTAATACAACCTACATCTCAGGGTACAAAAGACAATATGTATATATTTTGCCAGTCTTGGAGTCTGAATTTCAGTCCCCACACTTGTTAAGAAGGAACTCTATTATTTGAGTACAAACATTCTAAATTATCAGGGAATAAGAGAATCTAGTTACATTCATATGAATTGTGTATTTTTTCTTTAGTTTTATTTGTTATTGTATAGGCAGGTTTTCAAAAGGTTGATAAGAATATCATGATCAGAAAATGTTGATTGCAACAGTTGAAATTAGCCCTACTTGGAAGATTATATTGTATATGAAGACTGAACCATTTTCCATAGATATAAAAATAATTTTTCATGATAAGGTATAAAGCATGAAGCCTATTTTAGAAATAAAAAATATTATTTTTTTGATATTTTAAATCCATTTTTCTATCATGGATTTATAATTTTGAGATGATTAAATTATATGTTTAGTTTTCGTAAAGAAGGAGCAAGAAGAAGAGAATAATAGAAATTATTTTCAAATATGAAGAATAATGTAATTCTCTCTTCTCCTAGCATGGAGAAATGCTAACCATTTCCAAAGTCCATTTACCCAAAGAGCATTGTAATGTAATTACATGCTTAGCAATTCCCATGATGAAGGCCTACTTACATCTGATACTACCAGATTACTGGATCAACATTTGGCTTTCCTGTGTTCCTATTAGACACAGGCTTCATGGCACTTATTAAATAAACATGCCAGTTACTCTGTTTTCTTTTCTTTTCTTTCCTTTCCTTTCTTAATGCTAGTTCTACAGCTTAAATTAAGACTTTGGGAACTGTCCCTGAGTTTTTTTGCTCATGGCTACTGTCCTACCACTTGAGCCACAGGCTCTACTTCCAGCATTTTGGTGGTTAATTGGGGATAAGGGCCTCAGACTTTCCTGCCCAGGCTAGCTTCAAAACAGTCTTCAGATCCCATACTTCTGAGTATCCATGTGCATTCTTTTTAATGTGGTTTTCCCTTACACTGGATAGGTCTTATGCATATGCTTTTCAGGGTATTCAATATTTTTAAATATATTTTTCATATCTGACTATAATATTAATGAATGTATAGCATAGTTTTAGCTTTATTCAATTGTTCAATGAAGAAAGTAAAAGAAAAAAACCTACAGAATGGAATTCTAACTCTGGTAGATAAAAAGAAAAGAAAGAAATTATGATAATATGGTGAAGGGAGAAAATGTTTTCAATTTTCAATTTGCATAGAAATACCACAATGAGATCTCATAAATGTATATTAACTCAAAAGTTAAATAAATATTTTTTTAAAAAATTCTGAAATCCATCTATCTGCTTTACATCGTAAATGTTCAGCATTATGTTTTTTTCTTGAAAAAACATCCCTTGAAATTCTACAGCTGTGTAGCTTACTGAAAATGCAAAGCAAGTGTACCATGACAGACATTTATTACAGTGGTCCTGCTGCTGGCCCACTGGTGGGCATGGAGAATGTCCACCACTGCCTTCAAGAACATTCTTCAAATATTTCAGAGTCATAAAGACTGGTCCCAAGGAAAGGCACATTTATCACAACATTGAATCAAATTGTTCCATTTTTTTTCTTTCCTAAAGTTGATGTGCAATAGAATGGAATGGCATTTATTCCCATGTCAGAGGCCATAGTTTTCTAAGAAAAACAATAAGCATTAAAAAAAAATCTCTTGCTACTACAGAGCTAAGAAATCTGCATGGTGCATTGTGGTAGTATAAAAATGAACTTTTATAGAGCTGAGTAAAAAGTAAACTCATCTTGAATCCTTTTCACACATTGAGTGTTAGGTCATGTAACAGATAAGCAACATTATATGTAATAAGTGACTAAATGGCTCCATTCCCTCTACAAAAGATTTTTCTAATGAAATCACCTTTTAATGACTTCAGTAACTATAAATAATGATAACGAAAATGTCAACGACTATTTGTTGAACAATTGCTTTGTGCTAATTAGTAAAAGTTTTGCACATATTGATTATTAAGTCAGTTTAGCAATGTGGAAACTTGAGATACCACTGACATTTTAGAGTTGAAGAGACTGAGAAAAGAAAATATGTAACATTCCCAAGAACCAGAAAGTTGAAAGTACCCAATACATATTCTGTCACAGTTGGAGGCTTCACTGAGGAGAAGGGAAGTTTCAGAATAGAATCAGTTTGACAAACACTTCCTAATACCAATAGGTATCACACAAAGAAGGAATTAGATTGGATCTCTGTAGCTCTGAATCTTCTTGCCAAGAAAAATTAGTGGAGGTGATAGAAACACATTCAAAGTTGTTCAAGACTCAAACTGTCCGCTTCCGGAAATTGAGGACTTCTCTAGCAATTTCCTCATCAGAGAATAATTCATGTAAAGCCAAGTGATTACCAGACAGAGTAAAATGCAGCAAAGCGTCTTTGAAATCAATGATATGGTTTGAATCCCAGCTTTGCCATTTACTGTGTAACCTTGAAGAATGAATGATAAATTCAATGAAACTTGTCACTTGAAAAATAGACCAATGACATTTTGGAAATCAGTTTATATTTAGCACATCCCCATAGTGTGAAGTGCTAAATATAAACTGAGATGCCTTGACTGGCACGTGCAACAAATTTCACTATTGAGAGTGTTGTGAGAATTTTCTATCTAAGGATCATACAAAGAAAGCAGGGAATATATTGAGGAAATTCTAGTTCAAAGTTCTGTTTATCTGAGAAAAAATGTAATTTACTTCATTTTTAAGTGGTTGCAGTGAGTATGAGGGACTTTCTAAATATTGAGGAGATGAAGCCTCATCTTTCACTTATTCATTTTTTGGTTTTCCTACCAGAATGGTTCATTTGTAGGAGATCTTTTTTGTAGATTCATTTTTTTCTAACGTTTGTCTGTTATGACATATTTTCCCTAAAATACAGCTGCCAGTTTGTTCTACATGGTGCGTCAGCTGAAGTGGTATGAAATCTCTCTCACGATTCAGCTGGTCCAATAGAGTAGCTTTGATTTTCTTTTCCCAGCTGTTGTATAAATTGGCTGCTCCATGAATGTATTAGAATTAGTTTACATTTCATAGCATTTAATAGCTTTAAAATTACCAGAAATAGCAGTCAAAAAAACCATGAAGATGATAGCATTCTTTCTTCTTCTTGAAAATAACAGACATAAACTCTCCTATATATTTCATCATCTTCTCTGACAAGTTAAAATAACTATTGCACAAATATGATTCTATATTTGAAAAGGTTCTGGAATGTTGGGGGCCGAGTAACGCCATGTCTAATAACTTTCTGCTGAGACCTGTAGTAGGGGTAAACACGTGGACCTCTTTGTCCTGCCCACCTGTGGTGCTGATAGGCTAAGGGACCAAATATAAGGAGGAGGGGTTTAGGGAATAGAGAGAGAGGTTTTCCTGCCTTGATGAAGCTGCATGGCGTCTCTGTTCGTCCGGGGAAGGAAGGCTGAGTGCAGGAGGTCAGTGGGCCCTTTCCTCTCGCAGCTCATCCTGGTGTTCTGGTCAGGTCGTGCATTTCCCCATCCCTCCTACTAGTTGAGAGGGACTGGGGACGAAGGACCCCAACACTGAAAAGCTTCTTTAATCCCTTCTGGCTTTATATTTGGGTTTCTTCATTCCCTTTTTAAAAATATTTTTTGTGCACAAAAATAGTCCTTTCTTCACACAGAAGAGATTATATGTATATGACACCTATTTTCTGTGCTACAAATAGTCTATTTCAATACAAATTGGAGACTAGAGAAACAAGGATGTAAAATTTTAAGTACATGTATGTCTGTCCCCCTAATTAATCCCAATCAATATAGTCCATTTGTTCTCATTTCTTATACCATCCAATTCAGAAAAGTTATTTAGAGCTTCCAAGTGAAATTTCATCAAACTCTATATATAATTTAAAAAATCAAACATAGATCTTGTATTTTCTGGTGTATGCAAGAAGTCATTATACATATATGTATGCATATGCATGTGTATTTTCATCCTACAGAAAATACAACTCACAAGATTAAATTTGCACAAAAAATGCATATATCTAAATCACTCATCATTTAAGAGCAGATTTTGCACTGGGTTGTGGAAGATAAAGCATCTATAGTCAATTATAATGGTAATGATTAACTATAACTCTTACCAGAATTTGCCAAACTTCAGTTAATCAAGCATTAAAGAATTCCAACTTTAATCCAGCCTCTGGTTATCAATAAAGTTGTCTGTGTAAATCTTCATTTATTCTACCTCATTTACTCTTCTGGGAATCTAGAACTTTGCTTAGTAGAGACTTTTCCCAAATCTTTAATCTCAGAAAATATAAAAATTAATAGAAATGTTATTTCTATTTACTCATAATTTAAAAGTCTGCCCGTGTCCTAAGTTGGCTTACTACAAAGAAA